>NC_142096.1:17530259-18148800 GCF_054644295.1 Miniopterus natalensis | reverse complement strand
TGGGTTTCTCCCAGGGCACGATGCAAGTCTGAAGTACTACAATGTATGTGCTTGTAAACACTCTTTATGTCTTTTAAAAAACTTATCATTGAAAATTTAAAACATATGCAAAAGGAGACAAAAAATAGTATATTGAATCCACTGTACCCTTCATCTAGATTAAGTAATTATCAATACATTGCCAATCTTTTATCATTTATGTTTTTACTCCCTGATACCAGATTATTTTGGAGCAAATCCCAGGCATCATATTATTTCATCTGTGAGTAGTTTATTAAAATAATTTACAAACAAAAATTCAATACCATTATTATACTTACAAATAAGGATGGTTTGTAATATTATCAAATACTCCGTGTTCATATTTTCCTGATTATATTTTTTACAGTTTGTTTGAAATACAATCCAAACAAGGCTCACACATGAAGAGTATTTGATATTCTTAAGTCTTTTTTTTACACCATGAATTTCCCTTCCATTTTTTTTCATTTCTTGCATATTTTCATTGTCTTGATTTTGATGATTGAATTTGTGTGGTGTCATTAACAGATCTGTTCTTTGTGTTTTCTTCAAATGGGTAGTTAGTGTTAGAATTTTGAACAGATCCAAGTTTGGTCATTTTTAGCAGGTGATGTCTGGGACTTCCTTGAGGGCTACTTTTTTGAGGAGGCACTAATGTTCTCTTTTATGATGTCATCATCAAGTGATGATCATATCCTAGATAACTTACTCATTAGGGGTTGAAAATTGCATACATTCTGAGCCTGCCCCCCCCCCCTTTTTTTGGCTAGAATACTTCTACAGTCCCTACATCAATATCTTTACAGCATGTTTGCTTGTCTGAAGCTTATTATCTAGTAGGTCCTTTAAAAAGGTGCATAGGGACACTGTTCTCGGAGTTCTTGCATATTTATAACAATACATGGTTATCAATCTTGCCTTGGGTAAAAATAAGGTTTCTTTATGCAGTTTAAAGGGACTTTCATGAAAAAAAAACACATGTTCTTGTATCACTCCAGAGCTGTGGCTTGGTGACCAGCCCAGAGCAAGCAGCTGGTGTTACCTTTCTTACAATTCTGTGCCTTTTCACAAGCTCATTCTTCTCTCAGAATAACCCTGGAATAGCCTTTCCTGCTTCTCTGACTGGCAAACTTGTTTTTGAACTGACAGTATTTGTTCAATCATCACCAATAATCATTCACTCTTCCATACAGTTACTTCTCTACCTGTTCGTATTAGTTGTTTCGGGCTGCTTTAACAAAGCACCACAGGCTAGCAGCTTAAACAACAGAAATATGTTGTCAACCAGTTCTGGGGGCTAGATGTCTGAGATCAAGGTGTTGGCAGGGTTGCTTTCTTCTGAAGGCTGTGAAGGAGACTCTAGTACAAGCCTCTCTCTTGGCTTCTGGTTTGCTGGCAATCTTTGGCATTACTTAGATTGTGGATGCATCACCTTAATCTCAGCTTTTATCTTCACATGGTGTTTTCTCTCTTTTTCTCTCCCTCTGTGTGTTGGTTTGTGTCCAAATTTCTCCTTTCCATAAACACACGGTCCTACTGGATTAAGACCCACCCTAAGATCTCATCTTAACTTGATCATCTGCAAAGACCCTGTTTTGTTTCCAAGTAAGGTCACATTCACTGGTGCAGAGCATTAAGGCTTCAACATTCTTTTAGAGGGGCACAATTCAACAGATAATACTCTTCTGTCAATGTTCAATATTGTTCACCCTCTGACTTCTCCTCCTGTTTGGTGATTTACAAATCTGTATCTCCCACTCCAACCCTCACCAGAGATCCAAAACTGTATGTCCATCTGCTTACCCATATGTCCATTTACTTTCCAGATTTCCCACAGGTATATGAAAACAAACATATTCAAAACACCTATTATTTTGTTTCCAATTTGTCCCATTTCCTATACTGATAATCCACACACCATTCATTTGGTTATTTAAGATAGAAGCCTAGGGGTCATGCTAGGATCTTATCCCTCTCTTACCCCCTGTATTTGATAAAGACTATCTTCTGAAACTTTTATCTTCTTAATATGTTTTTCCCCCTCTCTTTCTAAAGTCTGCTTTTCTGGGTTTCTGTTTTGGTTCTGTAACCTACTACTACAGTATGACCTTAAGCTTAACATGTTTCTATCTTAGCACTTCCTTTCGTTCAGAAAGAAGATAACAGTACTGCTTGTATAGGTTTATCTGAGAATTAATAAAATAAAAATGAAGGATTTAGCATGGAGCCCGGTAAAGAGTAGACAGTCTATAAATGTTAGTTCCTATTATGAATCAACTTTGAACTCTCTAATGGGCTCTTTCCATTATTTCTGCATGCATAAATTGAATCCAATCTCTCTCTCATCTTAAAAAGCTCAGTGATTCCCCACTGCTTAGAAGATGTGCATAAACTCGGGCAATGCAAATATAGACATTTAATGCTTTTAATTTACCCTTCCTAACCTAACCTTTGGCCTCTATTGCCTGTATACATCTTACGTCCCTATAAGATTCAAGCACTTGCTGCTCCTTGGCTATGAATTGACACCTCATACTTTTGCTCCTGTGGTTCCCTTGCCCAGAAAGGATGCTTCTCCACACCCTTTATCACCCTGGAATTTCTACCATTTCATGACTCACTTATCACCTCTCCTTCACCCTTTCTTCCCCACTCAGGTAGAACTGACATTCTAATGTCCATGCTCTTTAGAGTTCTACTATACTAGTATTTTATAGTGAAATGTGTGTTAAAATGGAGAAGTGTGGCTTGGAGTAAACATAACCTTGACTTTTAGTTGATATAATATTGACATGGTACAACTTATATTCAAGACTTCATGTAATTAAGAGACTACTGGTAAAAATCATTAACCATATTTTTTAAAAACAGACTAACAGAATATTTGTTCTTATAACTTAGGAAATTGTGATTATGATTGAATCAGAACCTTCATCCTAAATCTTGATGGACTGATTTTATGACAAATGAGGAATGTTCCAAGTGAGTGTGTGTGTGTGTGTAATGTTTTATTCTTTTTAAAAGACAAGATATTGCCTTGCAACTTTTAATCCTCACTTTAGCTGACTTATGGACATTTATAGTTTTAAAAGTGAACTGAAATACCCATGGACCTGGGGCATCTGACCCATCACATCTTTTCAGTGGCAAAGTGGAGAGGGAGGAGAGTACAAGGAGTTGGTCCTCAGGCACCTCATTACAGCTCAGGGTGTGCTGTGTTCCTGGGTGGCCTTAGGTCCTTGTATGTTACAGAGGCCAAGTTTACCAGCACCATTGAATGACTAGAGCTGTTCAGGTCTAGGTGCAGTCATTTTCATTCTCTTTAAGACACTTCATCACTGTTCAGATTATTGTTTTATTATAATTTTATTGTTTATTTATTAACTCATCCATTCTAGGAGAAGAGATTAAGTTGTGTTTCTTCAGAATCTTGGCAGAATTAAGCAATATAAAATATATAGTGTTGTGAAAAGATGGGGAACAAAAGAATGGGAGGTCTAGATGGGTCAGGTCTAAAATCTTTTAGTGCCTGTGAGTAAGAGAGCTTTATCATGAGCAGCAGTTCCCCCTCCCTTTGCATCACGAGCCTGGCAGTCTTCACTGTCCACAGAGGCCATCAGTGGTGCCCTGTGTAGCAAGATTCTGAGATGGACACTATAAATGTTGGCCTGCCCCAAGCTTACAATTGCCGGTTTAGTGTAGACTTTATCAGGCTCACCCCAAGCACCTAATTTCTGAGAATGGAGAGTTGAAAGGCTTCTGGAGGTTGTGTATCAGTTCAGCAAGAGCAAAGCACATGAGTTTCCTGTGCTACAGACAGTACTTGTCCTAAGACCAGAATGTTCCCTCCTCGGGGAAATACAGCGGCTCATGGAGATGAGTCCAGGAAAGTAGGAAGACCTTTCTCTATCATTACAGACGTAATCATTTCATTATCTTACTTGTTCAGCAACTTGTGTTCTCAACTGTTTTAATGCCCCAGGGAAAGTTGTCATTGGCTGTAAGAATTTAGCAAACAGGATGTGCAAAAACAATGTGTTAAACACAGCAGGGGGCTGATGCACAGTCCAAACAGTCTAACAGTATGTAGAGTCCTGTTCAGGAAGACCACACTCAAAGTTTCTGTGACCACCTACCAAGCTGGTAACTATAGAGATTGTGTCCTAGGAATTGTGCCCACAAACAAAAAGTTCAGTGTTTCCAATGCAAAGTCCCCTTCACCTAATGTAATGAATTCCTTTACTCATTCTTCATTCAACATTTATTGAGCACTTATTCAGAGATAGGCACTCCTCTCAACTCTGAGAATACAGCAGGAAATGAAATAAACCAAGAGAGAACTGGGCATGTGCCATCATTCTTCCAGGATATAATTTGAGCTGTGCTGGTACTTTATGAACTAAAGTTATATGCTGTGTCTTGGACTCAATTCAGCAACATTAATGGTCAGTGCGACTTGATTTTGAAGGGGTTTTTTAGTAAGTTATCTTTATTATTTAAAATATTACAGATGACCCCCTTTTTCTTCCATTGACTCCCCCACCCCACTCCCTCCTGCACCGCAGACCTTCACTGCACTCTATCATAGAGGACAATCCAACTGATTTCATGCTTTATTTAAAGGGTAGCTTTGAGGAAAAATAAAATACATCCTTATAGGCTTTTCCCAAACTTCTTTTACGGTTTATGGGAACGTGTTCATGTTGATGTATTAAATATTAAAACCAATGCAAGATTTAATGTAAAATGTGAGATTTAATTGAAATTTATAGGGCAGCTTTTCTTAATTTTTGGTCTAACGCATAATTTTTAGCATGTTGCACAAATAACAGAAAACTGCCTACATCCTTCTGTTGTTTTAACATTGCTCAGAATTAAAATTAAACTTGCCGACATTAAAAAAAGATGTGATGCCACCAGACTCGAACTTCCAACCTGGTTTTGAATGTAGCTGAGGGGCAGTCCATGGAACTGGCCCGAGGAAGGTATGGCGGTGTATGTGAGCAGTTTTGAGGCTGTGGCAGAAGGCACTCAGTCCTGTGGAATGAATGCACATAATACGGTAAAAATAATTAAAAATAACTTTCTGCCTAAAATACACTGGTACTGGGTAAAACGCTTTATATACGTTTTCTTAGTCTTCTCAGACACTTTATGAAGGTGCTGTTATTTACACCTTTTAACCTATGAAGAATCTTTGCCATAAGAGGCTGTGGTCAATTAGGAAGGTCGCAGCTAGTGAGCAGTCGAGCTGATCATGGACACCATGTTTGTCGACCTCCAAAATCCATGCTATCTAGACACAGCCAGACCCACTTTCAGAGCATCCTAAGTTATTAAACAATCTCAGATTTCTAGTCCAGGAAAATGTGTCAACTACCCATGACTAAATTGCCACTGGTCTTATATTAAAATGTTATTTGGGTTAGAACTAACGAAGCCCCTTAACATGGAGTTGAACCTGATATACTGTGTGGTTCAGAGTAGCCTTCGAAGTGTGAGTTTCTAGAAGGCAAGGCTGGGATTCTGATCATGGGTCCTAACACCAAGCAGTCTGCTTATCAATATCTGCCTGAGACAATTGAATTTATTTATTGATTAACTTCCTCACAAACAAGCATGACCTTTCTTGAGCATTTAAAAAATTGTCTATATAATCCAAAATATCCAAAAATCATACCCAAAGGCTTGATATAGCTGAGAAGTCCCAGACTTCAAGTGTCGAGTGATTCTGCTTGACTCCCCTCACCTCACTGAGTCCTGCCTCCCAGCCTCCAGTCCAACTTTACTCTAGCTCTTGCTGAGTTTGTTAGTTTTGCACAAGGGTAACTGGAGAGCACCTTGGTGAAGCTGCAGTTTTTTTCTCCTAATCTCTGTCCTAGGACTATTTACCCTTAGGACCACCCTTGACCAAGGAGGATCAGAAGAGTCATTGAATTAAAGCTCTCCTCTTGCCTTTTCTAGGCATGCCCAGCTCCAGTTGCTCACAGTGGTGACCAGAATGACAGAGCATCTTGGGCTGGTGGGCCTTCCTTTCTTGTCTCCCTTTCTTGCTCCCTGGGACCACCTCCCCAAATAAACCACATGCATACTCCCTCTTGTCTCAGGCTCTGCTTTTTGGTAGATTCAGGCTAAGACATTTACGACACGTGAATCTAAAGCTTTATTTTTTTCTCATCAAAGATTGTGTGGGAGGAAGGACTAGGTAAGTAACAGTTGCCCAGATTAAAGATGCAAATTTTAAAACAAAATTTAGGAGAGTAATTTTTAAAAACAAACTGTTTTTTTATTTTTAGGAGCAGATGTCTCTAAAATCCATCTGACTTTCCATTTTCACCATGCCTGACGAAATTCTTACATTTTTTAAACTTATTGCTCAATTAATTTTGTCATACTGGGCACGCCAAACCCCCTCTTTCTGTAATCAGTTTGTGTTTTCAGGCAGCTCAGGCAAGAGACAATTCAGGAGACATGCTGTTCATAGCAAAAGGAAGACACTTCATGTTGAATATGGCAGCAGGGTAATCAAACACTACATGTTTGACTTTCTTATAACACAGTGAGGAAAACACCCTGTGTTTTCTGTCGAGAATATAAAAACTACTTATCCTATTTTCAGGAGGGTCACAGGTTTCAGAGCTGAGAAAAGCTACCAAAGGGTCTCTCTTTAGAAAACCTTCATCCAAGGTATTTCAACAATGTTTTCAGATCATGTGAACTTTTCAGAGCCATCCCCTCATATCTACCTGTTTACTAAAATACCCATTTATTTTATCGTTGTCCTTCCCACCACCTACTAATTCTCTTTCATCCCCTCCCCTTTCCCTCTCTGCTTTCTACTAACTTCTGTCTTTTCTCCACATTAATATTTCATATGATACACCTTCCTAGATGTCTTCACTCTTCCCAGCATAAAGAGTCAATGAAGTGTAAGAAAGTATGGCCCAGTGAATTTCTGAACAGCTTTCATTACACATTTAAAGGACTGCAATTACTAGTTGAGAAACATGGCCTTGATTCATAAAATATCATAAAGGGATATTAAATTACATGCAAACCCTCTCAAGATGAAAAAAGAGCATAAGGAAAGTATAAGAACCAGTGAAACAAAAAAAATGGTATTTGATAAATGGGGTATTCTAATTCAAGAGTCCAGTTTGGGCTCCCGAAGCCACATGTTGACATTTCCGTGAACTATAATTTCTTTGCTGTTAAAAGGTAAATCTTGGTGGTAAGAGACACTAAGGGCCATCTCAGTGATGAGGCCATATTGGCTCCCCATTTGCTATTTCCCACTGCATTCATGAGTGGATGGGCAGTCACATCCACAGAGCTTGACATGATGCAACTACATCATATAGAAATACATCAGACCTCAATGTAATGTAAAGTATATATTTAAAAAACATCAACATTTCCATCCCAAAACAATTGCAAATTTAAGATTGTTCCCTTTATGGGGTTCAACTATGAAATAGATATGTTCACTAGCTGGTTTGTTTAATATTAGCGTGAATGTTCGTTGTGAACCTAATATACAAGGTAGGGCAAATATAGGTTTACAGTTGTGAGTACATGAAACAGAGTTTACTCTTGTATTATTATTTATTAATCATATGAACACTATAAACCTACTTTTGCCCACCCCTATATTTTGTCATCTCTTCTTGAATCCTTCTAAAATTAATTAGAAAAGAAAAATATACTTAAAAGTGACATAAAGGACAGTTTGCATAAAGCTTTTCTCATAAAGTCTTCAAAACTCTTTAGGTTTTAACACATTTTATTTATATTCAAATTCAAATGAGAAATTTTTTTCATCTTAAAACGAACTGAAGTCCCCACAGAATAAATTTTGTTACTTATGCCTGCATAGTAAAGAAGTGGGAGATTAGGGATCAGAATCAGATCTTTCAACCTCACTATCTGGATACTCAAAACAGAGAGATTAATGGAAGTAATTCCTGAGGGCAGGATGCCCTGGGAGCAGAATCAAAGGTTAGTTCAGTTTATATAATGAAACCTAATCCATCAAACTTGAAATAAATATATAGCCAAGTGTACAGGAAACATATTCTGTTTTTGTTTTCTGATATAGCATAGTCAAGCTAACATCTTCCAAATGGACTACTCTTTGAGGCTACTAGCCAAACCATAGCTAAAATTATGCCTCATATCTTTTCCTTTGACTGTGCTTTATTTAGATTTTTTCAAATCTCTTCAATATGCATTTATTTATCATCTACTTTGTGGTATCTAAATATGTGGTAACATATTTTAAGAGATACATAAAAGAAATAAAAGATTTATTTTTGACTCTCAAGAATCTTTTATTCTTATTGAACACATAAGATATATAATTGTCATTGACCCTATAGGATCATGTGCTGTGAAAGGTGGTAACATATTTGTATAGGAGGCCAAATGAAAAGCTTTTAAAGTTTGATAAGGTAAGGGAAGGCTTTATAAGGTTGTGCAAGGTAGCAGTAAAAGAACAGGTTTTTGTGTTAGATCCTGTTGAGTTTGAATCCTGGTGCTGACTCTTACCAACCTGTGATCCTTAGAAAAGCTATTTCCTATCCCCTAGTCTCAACCTCCTCCTCTGTAAATCAGGAATAAACATATCCACTTCATTGGGGTATTGCTTTCTAACACAAGGTCTGACATATACCAGGAACTCAATAAATAATAATTTTCTCCTAAATTGAGGTAAGTCATAGTAAAATGTGGTAGAGTTGAAGGGGAAAGTATTACAGGTTCGTAGAATACAGAGCAAACTTTCAAGGTCAGAGGAAAATGGGACATCTGTAAAATAATGAGTGTGTCTATCTGGGTTACAGAACTATGGGCAGATGAATAGATAGGAGCAGTAATGTGAAGACCTTGGGGAATTTGGACTTGTAAATAGCAGGGGATGTGTTAGGTTATTCAGTAGGATCTCAGCTCTTAAAGATGCAGCCTTTCTATATTAAGGAATAACTAAAACCTCATATTATTAACTCTTGTTTTTTGACTCAGTTTGAGGTAGTTTGTTCTTCCTTGATTCTTTTATGTCCTGAAGAGTAAATGAAGGAGAGTTGTTGCAAAAATGGAAAATAGATTTGGCCAAGCAAATTCAGCAGTGAATGCAGATGAAAGCAGATAAAAAAATACTTTTGTAACATTTGAAGGAGAAGATGGATGGAATAGGTTAATGAGCTAGATAATGAAAGAACGAAACAGATTGGAGAGATATTTGAATGTTGTCATGTTTAAGTGATGGTTTGGATATACAGGAAGGTGAGGCTGGGGGAAATATCCAGAATGACTCCTGGGCATGTAGACAACTGGAGGAATGGTGTTGCCTCTCAGTAGAGAAAGAACCCTAGTTGGGAAATAAGCCAGCGTGTGTGGTGGCACTGCAGGCCAAGAGTTGATTAGACACTGAGACTGAGAAGCCTTTGAGCTATACAAGTGGAGAGGTCAGGTAGGCAATTTTGTATTTGTACTTGGACTTAAAGCAGTGGTTCTCAACCTGGGAGTAATTTCTCACTTCCCTCTCCTCGCCACTCCCCAGGTTGCATTTGTCAATGCCTGTAGATGTTTTTGTTTTCAGAGCTGGGAGAAGGAATATTACTGGTATCTATTGGGTAGAGTCCAAAGATGCTGATAAATATCTCATATCGGCCACTACCCCATACCTCCCCACACCAAAAAATTATATGGCCACAAATGTTAACCGTGCTGAGGTTGTTGGTTCTTTGGGGGCAGAGGTAGAAGGAAGAAGAAATTCTTCTTAAGAATACTTGCAATGTGATTCCATCTAAACAAAATTCAAAAACATCCTAAATTAAGCAATCAATTTCTTAGTGATATAAGTATGTGGCAAAACTATAAACAAGAATGTAAGAACAAAGCACACAAAATTTAGAATGAAAGGCATGGGATTGGGCAAAGTCAAGAGGAGATTCAAAGATTATGAAAAACATATAGGAATTTTTAATAGGTGGTGGATTAACAAATGTAAGCTGAATTATTAAGTTTTATACCATTCACCTAGTTTATCAATATTCTTTTTATCCTTACAACACATAATAAGAAGCAAGGTAAAAAATCGAATGGCTAGGTAAGAAAGGATGAGTCTACAAGGAAGATGGAAAATAACAAAAAGGTAAAAAAACCAGAATGTGATGTCACAGAACAGTAAACAGTCACTGTCAACAGTAGCAAACACAGCTGAGGCCAAGTTAATAGGACAAACAGGTTTCCATTGAGCTCACTCCATGGAACTCACTGATGATCTCAGAACAACTTCAGTGAAGTAATTAATGAGTGAAGTGTGTTGAGGAGAAAGTTAAAGTTAGCAAGTGAAACTGATGAGTCCAGACGACACTTTCCAGATGTTATGCTATGAAGAATACCAGAGTGAGAGCTGACCAGCTAGAGATTGAATAGGCTGTTGAGGAAACGTTTTGCTTTATTTATTTTAATGAGAGACATGAAATGGTTTAAAACTAGAGAGAAAGCATTTCACTGAAAGGGAGATTTTGGATCTATACAGTAGAAAAGGGGATATTTGGTGGTTTAGGCTTCATGGGAAAGCAGGAGAAAGCAATGATCGGACACAGAGCCAGGTGGAAGGATTGGTCCCAGGTAGAGGGAAGGTCAGCTCTGCTCTTTATGAAGAAGAAAGTAAGTAAGTGGAGGGGAAGATGAAGACTTAGTGGAGGGGAGCTAACGGATCCTAATCCTACTCTTTCTGTAAAAAAAAGGATGTTCGAAAAAGATAAAAGAGGTGGATGTCTGAAGAATATGGAGAATTTTCGAAGTAGTCTTTTTGGACACAGAATAAGTCAATAAAAGGAAAAGAGTAGGGTTATAAAACAATATTGGGGTGCAGAGTGGGGAAGGTGATCACAAATTTCTCATGGCACCAATCTGTCTTGTTGAAACCACTGTGGTGGTACTTGGTGGTGCTCAGCTGCTCTGGTTCAGCTGAAGGGCTAGGTTCATCCAGGATTGGGACTTTGCCAGATGTACATGACAGGAAAAGAAAATATCTTGGTAAGAATGTTATGCCAAAGTAAAGAAAGGAGAAGACTCACGGTCCTTTTATTCAAAGAGGTCATGGCTACCTTAAGTTTAGAGAGAGACACACAAATCAACAACTATGCTAGGAAGCTGACCTGGAAGACACAAAGAAGGACGTGTCCTGTGCCAATAAGGGGATCACATCTGACTTTGTAGAAGAGATTAGCACTGAGTCTTGGTAAATGATGTAGTATTTATTATATAGGCAGACTACCAAAATAAGGCATAATGGAGTCAGGTAAGGTTCAGTGGAGATGGAAAAGAAGGGTATGTTCCCCCAAAATAACTTTAGGATTTTAGGGAGACATAATGTAACACAATTAATGTACCCATTATTTAAATTTTTTTAAAAATCTACTTTTATGAAAAGAAGCCCAACCATTGTGTTTTCATAGTATTTGTACAAAAAGCAGAACATTCTTCCTTCCTCTACCCTTTCGACAAAAAAACCAACTTCTATAACTTGGAGTTGCTGACCCCAAATTTGTACGTTGGTTCAGTACCAGTTGGCCATTTTTTGATAATATGGTGAGTAACCTAATCTGTTCTGAACTCAAGTGTCTCCCATCATTCCAGGTAGTTAATTAAGGACTAGGCAAGTACATTAATTCCTGTATATTATTAGGCCAATTTCTGAGCCCAAAGGGTGAGGTACTGAAGTTACACAGAAGGTAAGCAAGTGGTCTGGCTTTTGCTTCTAAAAATATACATTGTTTGAACCTACTGTTAATTCTGTTGGTTTGCGCTGTTAAAACACTGTTTTTCAATGACTGTTTTTCAAGTCAATAGATAGCCTGGCATAACCCACTGCAATGCACTGGCTTCTAGGTTCATAAGCCCTTGTTTTCTGCAAGAGACAGCACAAGAGGATTAAATGCAGAAATGAGAGATGACAGGGGGAGAAGTCAGTTTCAGCTTTCCAGGCAGAAATTGGGGGGAAAGTCATAATAATTGCCACTAAGGTTCACCTTTATTTTACTTCTCCAATTAATGCTAGCCTCTCTTGTACACACTGCTTTGCTGAGAGGTATCAATTATGGGTCACACAATCATATAAACATGAATTTTGTTTCCACCACTGCCTAACTGGGAAAACAAGGGGAAATCATCCCATTTTTCCAAGTATTTTTTCTTTATTTTTAAAATAAAAATAATAACTTATAAATGAATATAACTTTAGCCCAATGTAGGTCTTCATTATTTTGCTGTATTATCTTATGTGTTTTTATAACACTTACCATGAATTTCAGTTAGTGCACTTAGGTTGTCTTCCCCAGTAGATTGTAAGTTTCTTAAGAAGAGGGATCCCAACTTATTCATTTCTGTAGACCAGCAGCACATATTACAGTTTTTTGCCCATGAACTAATGTAAAGTGGAGAATTAATTATTTTCACATTTTACCCTTCCAACAGAATGGCCTTTGGGAGCATGGCAAATGATTTCGGTGTACTAACATTTCAGTACACAAGAGTGCATGCACTCAAAGAGTGATATATTTGACACATGAAATGAATTTAGGTACTTAAATTTATATTAATAGTTAAGGAACAATGCTTTTGTCTTTATGTAGTAAAACTAAAGTTCACCAAAGAATCAGAAATTGCAAAATGTACTTTACTTCTGAGTACCAAGTACAAACTTAGGATTGTAGGTTTTCCTTTCCTTTTGAATATTTCTTAGGAAAAAAATAAACAGGAAAAATAGGTAATATAAGAATTTTTTTTATCTGACACAATAATAAAATTTTCCAGTGTATTTCTTTCTTTCCTCTCTCTCTGTAACATAAGATGTCACAATGACCTTACTAGTTTTCCATGGAAAAAAATTAGATGCAGAGAGAGCAAACTGCCACAAAGAGAAAAAGAGTGAACAAAAGTCAGACAATTTACAATTTCCTGGGAGGCACCAATCTTCTGTTTTGACAATATGTACTGTACTAGAACATTCTTATACTGCAATTTTAATATTGAAACCGAATTTTATTATTCCCAAGTGCTCTTTCTTCTTGTGGGTCTATATTGCCCTATTTGTTACATCTGATAATAGAGAAACTTGTAACAACTCTTTTCCTGCAAAGTGGGAACCAGTGTCTTGTGTAAAATATAAATGTCTGATAGGAGCAGACATGTTCATTCCTAGAGAAATGGTCTGTGTGTGTGTCTTCCCTTTCAGACTGTAAGCTATTTCAAGCCAGTAACCATTTGTTTTCATTTTTGCATCCCAAGAGTCCAGCACAATGCTCAACATGTAGTAGGTTCTCAATAAATATTTCCAGATGGAAAGCATAAATTCCATTTCCCAATTCTGAGAATTCTTATTTCACGAAAAGGCAAAATTACACATCGCCTACTCCCTGGTTTGGGGCCCTACAATGAAGAGGTATCCTTTGTTTTTTGTTTGAGGTTAGAACAAACTGCTAAAGAGCACAGAGGAGAGCCACTGAGGTCAAAATTGTTTTGTTTATACCATCATAGCCTCCTGCACTTTTTCCAGTTAATAGCAGGTACTCCACAAACACTTGTTGATATGAATAGAAAAAAGTCATTGGATTTTTACTTTACTCAAAAATAACCATTTATTGACAATCAAGAAATTTATCATGTTACTTTTGGCTTCAGTAGTCTCAGGATTATCTGTTATTTATGTACCAATCTGTCATGATTCAATAAGATGAAAGAGATGGGCCAATGATTCAGGCTAGTCAGGGTAATTTTTTAGGAAGATGTTTACAAAATAGAGATCACCGTGCCCTTTTCTTAGCTCCAAACCTAAAATGATTCAATATCAGCAAAGAGATAAACCCAAGCCAACTTAGCATCCAGCCAATTTTGTAATAGCTATAGTCTGACCCTAACCATTAATTCTAGTAAATGGGATTATTACTTGGTCCCTATAAATAAATTACGTCTTGGTACTAAATTTTCAGGAAATGGTTTCCTGTTTTCTTGTTGTTTTTTCTGGATTCTTCAACTGCATCTCCATTGTATAAACATCATCCTCAGGCTCAGAGTCCTGTTCTGAAGTCATTCTCTGTGGCGAGGACTCTGCTCCTTCCTGTGGACCTCTTTGCCAGCAATTAAGTCTGTGCTGCTGAGTATTTCCATAATGTTTTCCTGACATCATGCTTTTCTTGACTACCTGCTGCACAGATTGTGCACAGCAGTTCCTGTCACCCACAGCAGTGGAATGACCTCCAGATATTGAGCCTTTCATCACTGCCTGGGCTGAGCGTGGATGAGACCAAGGTCTGTCACAATCACTGGAAGGCTAGGGCTGACTTTAAGTGAACTCTCAGCTGAAAACTCTCCAGTTTCATCTCTTATCAACAGAGAGATACCAGAGCCAATATTAATAGTTGACATGGAAACACGATATAATATGAATCCTACGATGTGATATGAAATTTTTTCTAACCAAAATAAAGTGATGGGGGAATATTTTAATTTACCAAAACCTCACTGGAAGAAAGACTAAAATCCCAGACTCAAAGAAAAAAAAAAGAAATCCAAGGTTAGAAAAATGATGGCTGATTGGGAGAAGAGGATTGGGTTTTTATCTATCTGTTTTTATTATTTGTTTCATGTTTCAGATACATTTAGATGCAAAGCAGGCTAATTCCATGCTACTTTAGATGTAACTGTTTTGACCACTCATCATCTAAGATAGTACGCCAAGTAATTCAGATAAATATTGGAAACGACTGACTATAAAATCTTTCAGAAATGAGCAAGCCGAAAATGATCTCAATTTTGTTTTTGCTCCTAGTTTGTAACCTTCCAGAACAGATGTCCTCAGATACTCTAGCACAAAAGAGATTTTTGTTATTTTAGAGGGCAGTGGCCGTGGTAGGAGTGCTGGGGTGCATGTGAATGGGGGAAGGAGCATAGTGGGAGAGAAATGATAAAGACTAACTAGCCGGGCAAGGAGACACAGTCAGCCCGAGGGCCTATGGGGGGAGCTGGGGCTTAGGGAAGCTTCCTGAGCAATCCCAAGAGCACGCAAGAACACCATGGGATGAGCTCTGTGCTTGTAATAAAGCTCTGTGGTTCTGGCTCCCCTTTCCCTCAACTCCCTCTTCCCTTGGATAAATGTCTCTCCATCTTGGCATGCCAGGCAGAGTGGCTGCCATGTCTACAGGCAGTGGGCTGCAATCCTTTCTTTTTCCCGAATAAATCCTTTTGGTGACAAAACACTAGTCAATGTTAATTTTCAGTTGACAAAGTAAAAATTCATTTTTAAACACAATGAACTGAGTTGTAGTCATTCTCTTTTGGTATTGCACAGTTCTGTTCTGCATAATATAGGAACAATAACCATTTTAAGGTGGAAGAATCTGACACAAGACCACAAATATTTTTCTAAGGATGATCTTAGGAAGTTCAAATAGGCCACCTCCTTACTTTGTAGATGAAGAAACTAAGGGTCCCTAAGAAAAGTGAGAGCAAAGAGCCTTAGGACTGGAATTCAGGTCTCTGGAGCTTCGTGCAGTTTCCCTGCCCACAGTGTTATTTAGACATTTACACAAACACACAGCTGGATCCCTCTGTCTTCGGGGAATTATGTCAAGGTTTGTTGACAAAACACTAGTAAATCAAATGTTTACTATGCTGAACTCTGGAAAAATGGCCCAGAAAAGACAGGATTATAAAAAGGAGAGGAAAATGTAAAGTGATGCGAGCAAGGAAAGGATGTGATTCTTTTGTTTTTGTTTTTGTTGGAGGACTTGGGTAAGGGATTCTTATAGTTGAAAAAAATTTTAATGTAATAAGCAGGTGCTTAAATGAAAAAAATCCTGGAGAGCTCTGATGAGTTATGTGCAGAACACCAGCCACCACTAATTCAAGTCTTCCTGAAACAATTATTTCATGGGAGGTATGGTTAAAGATTTAATTGACCAAGTGCCTCTGACATGTCAAGAAAGAAAGATAGGTTCTTAACTATTATAAGCAAATTTAATCAATCTCAGGCTATTTTTAACCAAGGCTACAGAGTCATCTCCACACTCTCCCTGCCCCTCTAGCAGTCCTATTTTTAAACCATAGAAAGTAAATGTTTATTAAAAGCTTCCCAGCCAGCTATTCCTTTCAATTAGCAGTCCGCTAAGATCCGATATCCTTCTGTTATTCCCTTAAGAACCATTTTAGCTGCAATCTGCATTTAATATTGAATTTGTACCAGAGAAATTAATTAGATACAAAGAGTATAAGAATTTCTTTATGCTTCCATTCCTTTCAGTCCAAACCACTGTGCCTCTGAGTCATATCGAATACGCTTGGGGGTTGAGGCAGAGAACAGGTGGAGTAGAGCAGGACCACAGGACAGAACAAAGGAAAGAAAGAGGAACTGGGTGTTCAGACAGGTTAGCTACCATACAGGAATAAGGTGGAGCAGAAAAAGAGGAAGGGGCAAAGGGAAAATGGGAGGAATGGATATTAAAATGGGTCAGCTGCAACTCAAGACAGCTGAATTTTTGTAAACCACCTTCCTAAACCAAAATCAAAGTGATTTCTTTACATCTATGGGTAATGAATCTGCTTAGCAGTTTCCTTTTTAAAGAGATCTGTGCTATAATCAACTTTGAAAAAGAGTTTTCTCTAGACAACTTACAACTTTAATCCTGAATCAAAGGGATGTGTTATGCCCCAAGCACTACCACAGATCAGGATTGAGAGCCCAGCAGTGTGGGATGGACCAGGAGAGGCTGGAGCTTGCATGGGACTGTTCCCGTCTTCACAGCCTAAGATTTGGTGTTGCTGGTCATAAGACCAAGGACAAGGAAGATTCAGTGTTTGGGTGGGTAACTTCCCTCAACAGACTTTTAAAACTCTGAGAGGATGCGTGTGAACCTGTCTTTGAAGCTGTAAAATAGTAAGAGATATTATGGGATATCATTGTTATGTAGCCATGAGCCAAAGTCTAAGATCCCAAGATGGCAGAGACTTCATGAAACTTATCAATGAATCTTCATGCCTTTAGTTCAAATCTCCCTAAACCATGAGGGTCCATCCAATTTTTAGCATTTTCAGAAATGCTATAGTATTCCTGTGTTAAGGCTTTCACTCAGTGAGGAGTATGAAAAATATGGAAAGTGTATTAAAAACTCTAGTCTTTCTCTCAATTACTAAAATCATGGGTAGCCACTTTCTTCTTTTCATAGAATATTGGGCAAGCACATCTTGGGAATTTTCTGGACAAAGGCATAATGAGGTGGTTTTGTAGAGTAAATAGTTCTAATTTGAATGGGCTCCAAGTCGTTCCTGGGAATGGCACAGCCCAAGGGTATGGTCACCAGCAGCAGATCTGTCCAGAAGGTCTCTTTCAAAGACTAGGTTAGTTATCCTTGCAAAGCTCTGTTTTATTTATTCTGCAGTATTGCCCAGAAAATGATCCTCACTGACACTGATCAAGGCTGGACAGAAACTCAACCATATATTGCATTTCTAAAAATTCCCATCAGAGCCATTGTACTATAAATTTCTGACATTTAGCACCTGGTTATTCATCTCTGTGTCCTTGGAGTCCAGTACAGTGTTGCGTACAGAGCAGCTAGTCCATGAATGAGTGCTAGCACTCATTGCTAAAGAAGTTAGTACCTGTTGTTTCAAATAGGTCTCCCTCTCCCATTCCACTTGGGTATTGGGTTAACACTGCTCTAACCTGGAATTGCTTTTTCACTAGAAGATTTAGAAAAATGGATTTTTAGTCTTAAAGATTGCTACTAATAAAAATGATGTCATATAATCACCTAGTTCAGGAATGGCAAATGTATGGCATTTATGCTCTCACCCTCCTCTTCTGTCCCTGTAGTCAACACTGATGGTCCATCAAGATATTCCTTCCAGATGGGCCTTTGGACCTCAAAGCCTTCTCCACCCAGATCTGGCATTGCAGAAGAACCTGCCCTCCTCTCTTGATCTAATTTAACCATACCATTTTATGGATGGAAAAATTGGGGTTCAGGCTATTAGATGACTCTCTCAACAGCTAGGTAGAGGGGCGATTAGCTCCTACACTTAAGCAAGTTGTAACCCATTGTGTTCTCTCTCTCACTTTTTCTGTCAAATATTTTTTGTTGTTATTGTTACTGTTTGGGCCAGGAAGGGAAGAGTAGGAACATAAGGATAACAGAAAAGGAAAGTTTTGCAAAAATATATTTTCTTATTTCCTTTCCTTCTCTAATCATGAGCAAAAGGAGGGCCAATTGACTTAAACATTATTAATAAAAAAAATGGAAGCCTGAAATTGTTTATTTTTAAATATGCCTTGATATCACTTCATAAGTATGATCCTGGATGCACACTTGCTGTCATATAAAAATACCTTTCTGCCAAGCCTGCATGGTTCAGTGTTTGAGCGGCAACCTATGAACCAGACCGTCACAGTTGACTCCCGGTCTGGGCACGTCCCTAGGTTTCGGTCTCGATCCCCAATAGGGGGCGTGTAGGAGGCAGCCAATTAATGACTCTCATCCTTGATGTTTCTATCTCTCTCTCCCTCTCCCTTCTGCCCTCTGAAATTAATAAAAACATAAAAAAATACCTCTATTTAAAATATTGATGTGGAGAGATTTGACTATATGTGAAATTTACCATGCTCACAGTATCTAAATTAATAATAATAATAATAATAATAAATAATTATTAATAGTAGGACTTTAAAGGCAGATTTCTTAATACTATAAAATATATTATGGTAAAAAAAAGCCTACTCCTTAAAACAAGAACAAACAAACATTTCCACTTCAAGACCTCATCAGAAATACCAAGCAATCCTCTAGTAATCTTTTTATAATAAACACAGCAAAGGCAAATTTGGCCATCAAAGGCGTTTTGTCAGCATGGCAATTTCCCAAGGAGTTAAATGTCAGAACAAATGGTGGCTCCTGCTGTTCTTCAAGGTTAGTGCCCCAGAGAGGCGGGCATGGGTCAGGAAGGGCGTTCCAGGATATCTTTAGCCCAAAGAAGACCTATTAGAACTACCAGGTCTCCTGGGGTCAGAATGTACATGCCTGGGGCTGGGATATAATTGAATTACTTCTGGTACAGGGAATAACATCCCTGACCTAAATTTGATGTATTTGTCTGCCAGCTTTTGGCACAAGGTTGGCTGATAATTTCACTCACATTTTAAAATCTTAATTGCTATAATAATTGGCTCTGCCAAGTTTACCAGTCGGCCAAAGTCTTAGAAGACTTTTAACCAAAGGATAGGATTTCCATCTGGTGTTGACTAAATCCTGAAATTGCTGCCACTGCTGCGCTGCTGCTTCTCCTTGGATTCGTGTCTGTGGGGACTGACCACATTTGGAGCTCACCTATAAATCAGAAGGTAACGTCATTATTGGTGGCTCTCACTGACAAGGCTGAAAACTGCAGGCATCCAGGGTTTCAATGACTAGGCCAGAATTATTCATAATTCTGGAGAAAAGCAGAGCCAAACACCTCACTTCTAATTAGTCCTTCTGTACTGGTTGCCTTCCCAGGCGAATGCTGTTCTTAATCAGGAGCCCCAGGGATCAGAAGATCTAACTGGTGATCCTTCCCTAGTCAAATCATAAAGACAGCAGGTGGCCACAGCAGCCTTGAAGTTACTTTTAATATTCAGCATAATTTCCCTGTCTGTAGAGAAGCAATTTCTAACCTTTCTCATCTCCTGGCACATAGAAATTAATTACTAAAACTCTGTGGCACAACAAAAAACATATTTTTTTGCCAATCTGACAAAAAAATATAGGTATAATTTTCATCACTCATGCCAGATGACTATTGTCATGTTGGCCATCATTATTTTATTTGATAATCTACTGGAAGAGAGGTCAGTGCCCCTGACTAAATAGTCACGTACTGCGTGTTTTAAAAATTCTTGCAGAGCACCGGTTGAAGCTCGCTGCTGTAGAGAAACGGCACTGGGGAATGTGGAATTTATCCTCATGTTTCCTCACTGCCCGCTGGCTTACGGGGCATTGCCTAGATTGAATAAGTAGACACCCCAACCATCTAGTGCAGCGATTTTCAACCTTCTTCATCCCATGGCACACAAATGAGATGACAAGAAAACAGGTATAATTTGATTTACTAAAGAAAAGAAAAAAGGTAATTACTCTTTTTGCTCCAAAGTGACTTTTTTTTAAAAAAATCAGGTGCCTATACTTCTATATAAGGATTTCTGGTACCAAGAATTAACTGGTACCAAGAATCAGACACAACTTTATTATGCGATGTGCCCAATAAGGTACAACTCTATTAAAAGGCCTATATATTTGTGGTTCAGGACAGGGCATTTGCAGTGTGTGGCTACTGTTGTGTTGGCTGTTGCCATTTTTATATTTGACAATCCAAGGGAAAAGAGGTCAGTGCCTCCAACTAAAGAGTCAGGTATTGCATGTTTTAAAAATTCTTGCGGCACACTGATTGAAAATCGCTGATCTAGTGGCTTTGATAGCACCCTGCTCTCTCTCAGCATCTTGGACCTTATTTCTGCCCAAACATCATGCCGCTGCTATATAGCTTGTGCACTCCTTTCTACTGGAGCCAGAGAGTGTTCAGGAAACTGCCAAGGCTACTGCTTCCAAAGCCCTAATACCACTTTGATCTTTTCCCAAAATAAATTTGAGCAAATTGGTACTCCCTCCATTGCACCCATTACTCTAATAGCAGCCTCAGATGGGCTGATGTACACTAAGTGTGTACATATCAGTGTTGTAGCTTCTTGCCAATTTACTATTTATCCTACCCTAAAATATTCCTTCTACTCATAATAGTAATGTTGTAGAAAGAACACAATGTATATAACAATTTTATTTTGAAGAATCAGTTAGGGCATCTATCAAAGCACTAATAGACTAGGAGATGCACTAGTAATAACACTTTTTATTTCCATGCATTCTATCCACCAAGGGGATTATGTATGCTTTATATAAAGCCAAGATTAAAACACAATTAAAATTCTGTAAACCCAGAGAAAGACGGGAGAATTATGTAACCAAAGAACTGCGTCATGTGAAGTTCGTTAAGGAAAACTAATCAAATGCTCTGTCTTGTTTAAGGCATCTAAATGCAAAACTATCCTGAGGGACTAGACTAAACGATTCCCATCTAACAACCACTGCAATCTGGGTCTTGCCTTTCTTCTTGTTTTAATTCTATCTAGGAGGGATCTTAGACTGTAGCTGGCTTTGGAGTCCAGTGATGAGAGCTTTGTCAGAAAGATTTAAATTAATTCCAAAACAGTAAAACAAAATTTACCTTCATTATAAAAAAGATACTCATGAAATTCATGAAAAGTGCATTTCTGATGGGCTTTAATTACATTGATAATGGACTTGTTCCACCAAACCCAACAGAAGGAATATTGGTATCAACATTAAATTACAATGATCATACCCTTCAGTGTGTGCAGTATTGATTAAAGACTTACTGTTAAAATTCCACCAAAAGTGCTAAACTGTGAACCTAGTATAGGGATCTCTGAGGTGGCAGATATAATCACAATTTGGGGGTTTGTATCAACTTTTAAAATATGCAAAATAATTACAATGTTGTTGTAATAATTGCCCATATAAGTCAATGAAGTAAACATCAAATTTGTTACTCAGAAGTCTCATGTAATAAACCTTGAAAAAGACAAAGTTTTTCTTGTAGGCTGACAAGGTATGAATTATTGGTCTTACCCTTAACTAACTTGAGGAAATAGTTTAGTAATCTGTACCAACAGAAATATACAAAGTTGGTGTCCTGTTTTCAGATGTAAATCTCTGATTTTCCCTATAAAAAAAAAGAAAAAAGAAGAAAGAAAGAAAGAAAGAAAGAAAGAAAGAAAGAAAGAAAGAAAGAAAGAAAGAAAGAAAGAAAGAAAGAAAGAAAGAAAGAAAGAGAAAACCTCAGAGTGGGAACAGGAAAAATCTTTATTGTATCCACACCTAAACACCACAGAACAGGTTTAGAAGTGGCTACATTTGCAACTAAAAGTCACAAAAAGGCTCACGGCTAAAAGCTTTTTGGAATAATTATCATTTGACCATGAAATTAAATTGTGCTAGAACAGACTGTTTCAGAGCAAACCTAAACAAGAATCTACAGATTTAATTCAGTAGATGGCAGACTACTCTGGACCACAAAATGAGGAAAATTCATAAAGGTATTAACATAATCCCCATGGAAGCTCTTCTTATGTTTGTTTTTTAAGCAAAATTACAGAGACATTTTTAGTTGTTTTAGACTACATATAAATTTTCTTTTGCCTTTTAGCATGCAAAGGATATATATATATAAAAAAAATTTAAACCTACCTAGCTTCAATTCTTTGAAAATGACCATATATCACCAGTGACACTTTTCTCTATAATTCATAGATGTTAATGGGAAAATAGGATGCAGTCTACAGGTTATCATTTCACTGTAAATTAAGAAATTTGGGTCTCCTTCTCAGCTAACACTTGTCTCTACTCAAACTGAGTAGGAGCCTAAGATTCTACAGCAGTCCTCCTTATCTGCAGTTTTGCTTTCCATAGTTTCAGTTACTCATAGCCAACCACCATCCAAAAATATTAAATGGAAAATTCCAGAAATTAACAATTCATAAGTATTAAATTGTGCACTGTTTTGAGTAGTGTGATGGAATCTAGCCTGTCTGCTCTGTTCTGCCTGGGACGTGAATCATCCCTTTGTCCAGTGTCTCCATGCTGTACATACAAGTACAACAAGATATTTTGAGAGAGACCACATTCATGTAACTTTTATTACAGTATATTTTATAATTGTCCTATTTTATTATTAGTCATTGCTGTTAATCTCTTACTATGCCTAATTTATAAATTAAACTTTATCATAGGTATATATGTATAGGAAAAATCCAGTATGTTATTTAGGATTTATTACAAGCTAAACCAACACTGTTCAATAGCACTTTCTGCGATGACAGAAATGTCTTATATCTGTACTCCGATATGGCAGCAACCATCCACAGGCGGCTATTGTATACTTGAAATGTGGTTAATGATAGGAAGAATTGAATTTTAATGTTAACTAGTTGAAATTTAAATCTGAATAGCTATATAAAGCTAGCAGCTGCTGTATAGGTCAGCAAGTTCTAAACATTCCCTCTCTTTCCATCACTGTTGGCTGAGCATAATTTGGGTGCCTCTTCCTTTCCCACCATTTTTTATCTTGACCTCTTCCATAGCCTTACAAAAGCACAAATAAGTGTTTTAATTTTTATCATTGCATTTAAGTATTTAAAAATCTCATTTTATTAGCTATCTTTTCTGACATTATGAAAATTATTATTTCTGCCTGTGATGATAAAAGTGAGAAATGTCCTATGAACCTCACTTCATCCCTATTGTTAGGTTAAAATAGAATCCCCCTTTGCTCTTAGAGTAATGCTGCTCGGCCTTTCTGTGTTCCCTCCTTCTCACGCCAATTTGCCTTTGGAAACCCTATTCCCCAGGAAGTTCTTCTTCAATGGTGTTGTCCTCTTTGTTGGGACCATCACCCTGCCTTAATGAACCTGACTATCTTGCAGCCCCTCAAGTGGAAGCATCTTATTACCCCACATTTAGTAAGACCACCCTGGAGTGTGGACCAGCACCCTCTCCCCTTCCTAGGGCTATTCCACATACTTACTCTTCTTCCTTCTGGTAATGTCACTCTTTATGTCCTCTCATTTCCATAATTCACTGAAGTACTGGTATTTTGTCCATAGACTTATTTTTTATTCCAAGACCCATTGCCATTTAGATGTTTTTTATCACCCAAAAGGAAGATATATCTAAAACTTGATTGCCTTGCTGACTAAATCTCCTTAATCTCAAGGATTTCCAGTCACTCCACTTAGCTACTTTCTATCTGCTGTCCTCTACCTGGTCATTATTCAAAAGTACACTCAAGAAACTCTGAAACACAAGCATTCCAATCTCTGATTTCCACCTCTTATATATAACTCCTTTCTTTTCACTCAGATACAGCTACTGAATCTATTGTTTGACCTACGGAAACATCTAGGCCCACCACTCACCTGTCAGCCTCCCTCTAGGTTTACTTCCTTCAATATGCAGCTTAGAATCTGTTATCTATCATTTTGATTGCTCATTTGCCAATAATTTTAACTCCCTTCCTTTATTGTTCTTTATAACACTTACACTCACCTTGTTCAACTGAACTGTTTGCTTCGCTTTTATACACCTGAGCTACAACATGTTTCTGGAAGTCACCCTATCAATATGTTTGTGTCTATGAATTCATGGTTCTCCAAACTCAATGGGGCCATCAATACACTAAACAGTCCTACTGTGTTCCCTAGTCACTCTCCATTCCATTTTTCAGGCACACCTTAATCTCTAGGGGATCTTCTTTAGCCCATAGTTTCAATGACTGTGAGTTGATGATGCCTAAACCTATATTTCTGGCACAAATCTCTCTCTGAGAGTCCTGGAGGACAACTCCACTTGTATGTCCCTGACATCTCAAAAATACCATGTCTAAAATTGTATCCAGCCACTCCCTTCATCCACAGAGTTGTTTTCTCCTATGTTCCCAGTCTTAGTGGATTACATCATCTGACATTCAGTGTACACAACAGAATTTTGTTACACTGTCCCTCCCTAGTCTTCATTCTTTATATCAAATCTCCAAGTTCTCTAGATATTCTACTACATGTCTTTAAATGTGTTTCATCTTTTCATCCCTTTTACTGCAGTGCAGATCACAATAATTTCCTCTCTTCAGTGCTCTCAATAAGAGCAACTCACTCAATTATCTTTAAGACATTATCTTTCTAAGAACCAAAAATATGTCCTTGACTAAAAGTCCCCCAATGACCTCCATTATCCTCAGAATCAAGTTCACGTTCTGAACACTTCAGCACCTGACTCTAAACTATCTCTCCAGTCTCACTATTTGCTTCTCTTTCATGCTTTAACCTTTAACATGTATAATATATACATGTTATATGTATGTATGTATACACACATGGAGGGCCAGGAGAAATGATAAAACAAATGTATCGATATATTAAACTTGGTGATTTTAGAGTAAAGTGTATAGGAGATCTGTGTATTATTCCTGCAACTTTTCTGTAATTTTGAAATTATTTTACCAAAAAATGTTAAAAAGGAAGTTCTAAGAGTTTTGATATTTAGTTTTATAACTGTTGTCAAGCAAATGTGAGAGATTCTGTTCTCGTTATTATTTTTGGTGTATTTGAGCTAAAATTAAAAAGGTGTTATAGAAATTCTTACAGTACAAAATATTTTCTTTAATAATATTGCTGGGTAAAAGCCAGAAGAATAGACTGTAAGTATAATCAATCATATGCAATATTTAGAAGAATTTTGAGTGTATATAAAGTAATATTATCATTGGATAATGGAATTGTTGACAATTTTACATGATTTTATTTTCCTTATTGTTTATGTTTTATAATTTAATAAAGCAAATATCTATATACTGGTTAATAAAAATGAAAATAAATCTAAAGGTACTTTAACAATGAACAGAAAAAAGAAAAGAAAGCAAATAGATTCCATCTCCCATAGCCTTGGCTGGTAGGGTCTGGGAGTAATAGGCTTCCTCTGATCACCTGTTGTTCTTTCTTTTAAAAAAAATATAATTATGTTCTCTTTTTAATATAATTCTGTTTCTTTTTATTATAATTCTGTTCACTTACATATGTTCATAAACATACTATGTTGTTGAATTGAGAGACTCAGCATAGTAAAGATGTCAGTTCTTTCAATGTTAACATATAGTTTAAGAAAATGTCCATTAAAATCTTAGGAATAGTGTTTGTAAACATATAAAAGATCCTTCTAAAATTTATATGGAAAATCAAAGGAACTCGAATAGCTATAACAATTTAGATAAGAAGAATAAATTGAGAGGAATCAGTCAACCCATTTTCAAGACTAATTGTATAGCCATAGTAATCAAGACGGTATGGTATTGGAGAGGGGTAGACACATAGGTTAATGAAACAATACAGAACCTAGAAACAGACCTACACAAATATGCCCAACTGTTTTTTGACAAATATACAAAAGCAATTCAATGGAAGAAAGATAACCTCTTCAACAAATGGTGCTGGAACAATTGGCTATCTAGAGGTAAAAACAAAAACAAAAGCAAAAACAAAAGCAAACTCAATCTAAACCTCAAGTTTTAAATGCATATTAACACAAAATGAATTCTGGTCCTAAATGTAAAACATAAAATAGTAAATCTCTTAAAATAAACATAGAAAATATTTTTAAAAACACAGAAAGTCTCCAGGGTCTAAGGCCAGGCAAAAGATTCTTATATTTTACACCAAAAACATGATCTATAAAGGAAGAGCAATAGATTATGTGAAAATTAAAAACTTTACTCCAATAAAGGCCTTGTTAGGATGAAAAGACAAGTTATGGTTTGAAAGAAATTTTTACAAAACACATATCCAACAAAGGGCTAGTATCTAAAATACATAACAGGAGAAACAAGGTGGCAGCGTAGGGAACAGCTGCACTCGCAGCCTCCCGCAACCACATCAAAATTACAACTAAAATACAGAACCACCGTCACTCAGAGCCTCCTCAGATCCGGCTGCACAGAAGCCCCACAACCAGGGAGCTGAAGAAGCACCGAGACCCGGTAGGAGGGGCGGAGACGCGGGCGGGTCGGGGCTGAATCATGGAGACGCGGCCACAGGCCCACACCCAGTGCCACCGGGTAAACCCGGGAGGACACCTCGGCGGTGGGGGTTTCCTGGAGGAGTGAGGGGGTCCCAGCCCCACATCAGGCCCCCAGCCCAGGGCTCCAGGGCCAGGAAGAGACGTCCCCACAACTCCAGGCTGTGAAACCAGCGGGGACTGTGGCTGAGGGTCCCGGAGGCTGCGGGAGCCCCAGCAGCTTCTCTTAAAGGGCCCGAGCACAGACTCACCCAGATGCACTCCCTCTGAGCCCAGCGCTGGGCAGCAGCTGGAAAGGACCTGGGACACTTGGGGAGGAACTAACCTGCCTGGAATCCTGGCGACAGCTGGAGGGGCAGCTTCCTCCCAGGCAGAAGAGCTGGTGGAGGCCATTGCTCCTTTGGCGAGTCCTCCCCGCACACAGCCGGCAGGCAGGCGCCATATTAGAATCACCAGCGCCTGACTCACACTTTGGCCCCACCCCGTGATTCCCGGAGGCCCCGCCCCTCCCCACCTGCAGGCTCATCTGGGCCATTTCCAGTGGCTCTTCCATGCAAGTGGCCTCTCGAGCCTCATGCCTAGGACTTTCCTAAAACCTCTCAAACAAGCAGCAGCGGGCCCCATACGGCTTGATAAGCGGCTCCAGGCCTGGCACTAGCGGCAGCTGCACTGGCTCATAGCTTGGCCTCTCCTGGGCACCTCCAAGCCCAGCACAAGCAGCAGCCAACTATGGTTTGCTGTGTAGCTCATGCTGGGTGGCCCTGGGCAAGGCACTGGCACAGGCTGACTTTGCACCTCCCCAGAGGCCCCAGAGACAGTGCACCTGGTGGTCAGAGTCGACCACGCTGGATTACAACCCTACCACAGCCACGAGTGACACACTCAAGGGGCGCACTTGGTGAACACCAAAGCCCCAGTGAAGTAAATCCTGCTCCATAGGGGTGTCTCCAGCACAGCAGCTCTTTGGCTGTAGTTGCAGCTGGTCCTCACAGCTGATTGGCCTGGGGGTCAATTCCTCCCAGCGACTCCAACAACAACCAAGGCTCAACTACAACAGGACAGTGCACACAGCCCACACAGGGGAGCACCTGGAAGGCCCAGCTCAGGTGACTGGGGAGGCTGAGCCACTGGATCCTATAGGACACCTACTACATAAATCCATGCTACAAATTCCAGGAGATATAGCAGCTCTACCTCATACATAGAAACAAACACCTGGAAGCAGCCAAAATGCAGAGGCAAAGAAACATGTCACAAAGGAAAGAACAGAAAAAAATCTCTAGAAGAGGAACTAAATGAAATAGATCCAAGCAAGCTAGCAGATACAGAGTTCAGAATTTTGTTTATAAGGATGTTTAAGCATACTATTAGGGAAATAACTGAGAAAACTGATAACATAATAAAGGACCAACTTGAAATGAAGGCTACACAAACTGAAATGAAGAATAATTTACAGGGAATCAACAGTAGAGTAGAGGACGCTGAGAATCAAATCAGCAATTTGGAACATGAGGAAACAAAAACCACCCAACCAGAAGAGCAAAGAGAAAAAAGAATCCAGAAATATAAAGATAGTATAAGGAGCCTCTGGGACAATTTCAAGAGGCCCAACATTTGTATTATTGGGGTGCCAGAAGGGGAAGAAAGACAGCAAGAAATTGAAAACCTATTTGAAAAAATAATTACAGAAAACTTCCCCACCTGGGGAAAGAAGTAAACTTACAAGTCCAGGAAGCACAGAGGGTCCCAAACAAGAGGAACCCAAAGAGGCCCACCGCAAGACACATCATAATTAAAATGCCAAAGGTTAAAGACAAAGAGAGAATCTTAAAAGCAGCAAGAGAAAAGCAATTAGTTACATACAAGGAAGCACCCATACGACTGTCAGCTGATTTCTCAACAGAAACTTTGCAGGCCAGAAGGGAGTGGCAAGAAAGATTCAAAGTGATGAAAAACATGGAACTACAACCAAGATTGCTCTACCCGGCAAAGCTATCATTTAGAATTGAAGGTCAAATAAAGAGCTTCATAGATAAGAAAAAGCTAAAGGAGCTCATCCCTACGAGACCACCACTACAGGAAAAGTTGAAGGGTCTTCTTTAAGAAGAAGCTAATGAACAAATGAATCTGATGAACTAAATAGATCCAGAGACATTCATGCATGCAATAGACGATCATATTTCAGAGGAAAGGGGGAAGGGGGTTGGAGGGTGGGAAGAGATTAACCAAAGAAGTTATATGCATATATGCATAACCCATGGATACAGTTAATAACAGGGTGAAGGCCTGGGGAGGGGGTGGGAGCAAAGTGAAGGGGGTCAATTGGGGGGAAAAGTGGGATACCTGTAATACTCTCAACAATAAAGATAAATTTAAAATAAAATAAAATAAAATGAAATAAAATAAAATAAAATAAAATACATAACAAACTTTCCAAACTTAGCAATATTAACAGAAAACAATCCAATTGGAAATTGGGCAAAAATATAAGAAGACTTTACCAATGAGGAAATACAGATGACAAGTAAGCACATAAAAATATTTTCAACATCATTAGCCATCAAGAAAAGCAAATTAAAACCACTGTGAGATATCACTGAACACCTATCTGAGTGATTAAAATAAAAAATAGCAACAACACCATTGTTGGTGAGGGTGCAAAGAAACTGGATCAGTCATACATTACAGGTGGGAATGTAAAATGTCATGGTCATTCTGGAAAATAATTTCACAGTTTCTTATAAAGGTAACCATACAACTTCCATATGACCCAGAAATAGCACTCTTGAAGACTTATTCCAGGGAAATGAAAACTTATGTTTGTACAAATGTGTGTAAATGTTTATGGCAGCTTTACTCATGATAGTAAGAAATTGAAAACCACCCAAGTGTCTTTCAATAGGTGAATGGTAAACAAACTGTTGGATACATCCATGACTTGGAATACTACTTACTCAGCAATAAAAAAAAGTACGAACTGTTCATACATGGAACAACTTGGATGAATCTCCACATAACTGCACTCACTGAAAAAAAGCCAGTGCTAAACAGTTACATGCTGTATGGTTCCATTTATATAACATTCTTGAAAAGAGAACAGATTAGTGGTTGCTAGGGTTTAAATTAGGGGTGGGAGTAGACAGAAGTTAAATGTGGCTATAAGTTTCTATGTCAATGCTAATATCCCGGTTGTGATATTGTATTCAAGTTTTGCAAGATGTTACCACTGGAGGAAACTAGGTAATGGGTACATGGTTTTATCTTTATATTATTTCTTACAACTGCCTGTGAATCTACAATTTTGTCAAAATAAAAAAGTAAATTATCAAATACAATAGAAAAAACAGCAGTATAAAGTTCATTATTATTTAGTGCTCCGGGAAGATGAAACTATAATTACTCTTATGTGTGAATTACAATATCTAGTTTCATTCCATAAAGTACCTCAGGATCCACTGTAGACACTACTATTTTGAATTTTTTAAGCCTAAGATTCTTAAGTGTATTAACTAAATTTTACATTCCTTAATTTTCTTGGCAACACCATTAGCCACTATTTTCTAATTAAGGCAAAAGAGCAAAACCTAAAATTAAGTCACTAGGCATAGCAGTCGTCACAAACCACAGGGTTCTTTCCCGAGTTCTGAGTTGCATTCTTGGTGTGAGACAGTACTGAATGTTCCCCTGGTGGGGACACAGTGCTCCACACCTAATAAAATTTCTGAGATGATAGTTGGAAAGGATGTCTTGGGCAAAGAAAATTCAGTCAGGTTCTAGCAGTAAGTCAGAGTTACTTTTTGTACTAGCTTGGATGAGCAGTGCTCAGAGGAAGCCTCTTTTTACATTTTAGTTGGCAGGTTTTTAGCAACAATACACTTCCCTTCAACAGGGTTTCTAATTTCCACAGGCCAAGCCGCTCAGGAATGGCATTCTGTGAAAGCCAAGGGGAGGGCAGGGATGGGAAAGGTAGGCGGGTTGGCTGTGACCCTCCCCAACATGGGGAGCAACCTGTTAGTGAGTAAAGAAAGCCTTTGGCGAGCCAGCTGTCTCTGGCTTTGTTAGCACAGCGGTATTTGGTGAGCACACAGCACATTTCAGCACCCATTTCCATGATGCCCCCTCTCTCATTAGGTAAAGGATTTTCTTTGGCTCTGGGTTCTCTGCCAGGAAACTTAAGGCCTCTTAGAAGAAGTTGAAGCATCTTGGATATTGAGAACTAATATTTGGATATTCCTAAGGCCTATTCTCACCAGCACTTCAGGCTTAGGCAATGCACCTGAGGTCTCTAATATGCAAATGTACTTACATTTAAATTGATTTTCTAAATATGGCTGGGAAACTCAACAGCCCAACTGCAAGATTGCCCTTTTGAAATCTCCAGTGACGAGAATCTGATAACTTAGTATACAGATTGCACTCCAACTTTTAGCACTGCTGATTGACTATTTTTCTGATTTTTAAAAATATAAATTGGTCAAAAATGTTTGGCAATTTGCTCTTGTGTGTGTGTGTGTGTGTGTGTATATATATATATATATATATATATATATATATATATATATATATATATAAATTTAAAATGCTTCCTAGGTTATGGAGTTTGTGTTTTTGGTTCTATTTTTTTCCCCCCAAGAAATACTTGACACTTAAATTTCCAACTTCAAAGTATAACTTTCTCCTCTGTACTGCAATGTTCTACAAAAGTTCAAATCTGAGAGCCTCAAACCAACTAGATTTTGTTTGTTTTCATGTTTTACAGGTATGGGAAGAACTAGAACTAATTTACCTTAAAAAGAATTTGTAAAGCATGGGGAGAAAATAGGGAAGCTGAAAATGAAAAACAATGTAAGTCAAGATATCACAAAACTATGCTGTGTTTTTGGAAGTAAATAACCCCCCTAGGCTAAATAACTACGTTGACTAAAACACAGTTTAAGGACACATTTTTTGGAGGGCATTCATTTGGTCTCAAGCAAAAGTCTATGTCAGGTCACTTCACGTGTCTTTCCTTGGGACATAGGCCTTTAATACTGGACAGTAAATATTTTAAAATTCTGGTATTTTGAAGAAAGGCTGTCCTATCTGATGGGAGGTGGGTACCAACAAGGAGAAAATTTGGCAATGTTCTGAATTATAAACTACAGTGGACGCATAGTGAGAGAAAGAGACAGAACTACTTAGTCTCAGTGGCTGTGGGCCAGATAACAAAAGACTGTTCACATGCCTTCCGTGTCTATTGGAGCTTCGGATTAATTTCCAGGTGGCTGTTCTTTTCGCAGACTGTTTGACTCAGCCACCCTCAACTGCAGGAGCCTCTGCCTCAGTTTACCCGTGGGCTCTCCAGACTGCTGCCCACAGCCAATCCACAGAGCAGACGTTTCTTTATTCGACTTCTGTGCTTATTTCAGAGCTGGCCCCACTTCACCTCGCCTCGCCCCTTTGCCTACAGCCAAGGTAAATCCTTTCAGACGGCTTACAGCTGTCCGCCCCCCCGCCCTACTGGGTGTGTGAAAATGCTTGCCAACTCCGAGACGATGGGCGTGCTGCCTTTCCTACCAAGCCGTGCGGCTGGTGGTCTAGACTCCATGCCCCCAAACCGGTCTTCTCCTCCTTCTAGCAATGGCCTAACAAGTCCTTTCTTTTAAAAAGACTTTCAGCCATGGAAGTTGCAATTTTTTGTTTAACGCTACTAATCACATCGAAGGTAGTTCCCTATCATATATGTTCACTGAAGGAATAAATTAAAAGGCTCTGTGATCCCAGGAAAATAGGACGGGGCACCACCTCCCAGATGTCATCGGCTTTCAGCTGAAGGCACTTGCCAGAAAGGTTTGCAGATCTGTTTCCTGGACAACACTGGCTGCTGGCCTCATGCCCAGGGACCAGTGCCAGCCCTGCTGTTGCAGGGCTGTCCCTCTCCAGGGATGCTCACTCCTGCCTCCCTGTGGGCTCCCACCCAAAACACAATCCTCACAATCCCAAATCCCTATGAAGCCAGGACACAGGGCCTCATACCCAGTACTTCCAAAGCAAGGCGGCTATTACTTGGCACAGTGCCTTTGAAACACGTCTGTACTGAGCATCTGCAATAGGGGCCATGGGAGAATAATGCAGCCTAATGCCCAACAGGAGCCCTGAAGCCTGAACGCGTCCTCTGGGTTGTCTTCTCTCTCTTCCCATCTGCATAAATTCTCTGTTTTCCTTCACAGCCCAACTCCAGCCTCCCCGTCTTCTGATTTCCCCAGTTGCATTGTGGTGAGGTGCCTTTCTCTTTCTCTGTCATTTCATTTTTAGAACCACAACCACTCATTTCACAACTGTCATCTTGAAATAGGGGACCCTGGGAAAAATCTTCTTTATTTTGCACTGGAGCTCTTTGACAAAACCTACGACAATTATTTTTACTTGTGGGAAATAAATGTGACTAGTATTTTTAAGCTATGCACTGCAGGGCTCTGCGCAGCCTCTTCAGAAGGTAGATGTCTACCTGCGACGGGTGAAGAATCAGTAATGTCTGCAGAAGTCCTGCAGCCTCTTCGTCCTATTAGAAATAAATACATGCTTGCTTCTCAGTGTCCCAAATGAGGTAATGTCCACTGTCTTGAATAATGTAAGTAAGAGAGGTGAGGACATAAACCTAGTAATTTTTCCCCCCCAAATTAAGAATAACATTCTCATTTGAGACCTATTCTCATTTGAAACCTGAACCGTTATGATTCACTGGTCTTTTCTTCCAGATACAAAGCAGAAGATGGTAAGACATGCAGTTCTTCATCTAGTTGGTTTTAAAAAACCCATGAGTTCAAATTCAGAATACAATCTTCCCTGACCAATCTAGAACTGTTACTTTATGATGAAGGCTTGCTCACACTGGGTGATGAGGTTGAGAGGGAGAGCTGTCCCCCCGAACACCGCCCTTGCTTGCTCTATTAGTATTTGCAGAGGTGGCCCAATCAGATTATAAAGTCTCCTAGGCAGCCTCAAACCAGTGAGCCATGACAGCTGGGTTGAAAGTATATTTGGTCTACTACACTATATCATTTCCACCCACCCTTCTTCTGCTGTATCAAGCTATAACAGGGTCACCTCAGTACCTGGCCCACTTGGAAAGTGAGCAGAAGGGACATCACAATGGTAACAACTCAGTGAGTTCTGCCAAGCTGAGAGTAACGCCACATAAAATGTCTCACTCAGCACCATTTGCAAATGTACGGACGGGCATACAATAGCAGAGATCACTGGGATGAAGTCAGTACTTAGGACATTAGGGTCAGTACCTTAGAATGTAGACAAGAGGACCGTGTTCTGGGTTTTCTGCATTTCACAAACACACTGGTGGTTACATTTTTCCAACTTCAGGGAGGTGCTTCTCTATATGGCTTGCCTATGCTCTCCAGACAAAAAGAGTCCACAACTGAATGCCTTCAAATTTCCTGTTACTTTGCTGCTGGAGTTGGTGTTCTTTGGTATATGGAGAGGATGGAAGTGGCAGAATCGCTTAGATAAGAAAAATTAAAATTGAATTAATATTTGAGCCCTCTGTCTTGGAAGGCATGGACACAATAAGGCCTTGAATTAATAGAGAATTGTTTCTCAAGAACTACTGAAAGTGCATTTCTTTTTTACTTCTCTTCATGTTCCAATAGAAGGTTCCTGAGATACTCATGAAGTAGCATAGTATCTCAAGAGTTGCTCATGGAAGCTGAAGAGTATTTTAAAATATTAAACGGGTCATTGTACAATTAAATTTGTATCTATGCAGCTGTAGCTGTAACATGAGAGAAGTGCCAGGACAATTCCATATCGATCCAGCTATTGTTTCCAGTGGTGGTAAATATCAAACTTCGTGATAATAATTTATGTAATGAATTAAAATATTTTGTAATATGTTCTAAAATAATGGCAATTTATTATATATGACACATAATTTTTGAATACATGCATGATTTTTAAATTAAAGTAGTGCTTTAAAAATTTCACTGACAATCCCAGTTGGTACTTCCTTAATAGAATGAAGTTTTTCTACAAATTGAAATAAATGAAAAAAAAATTTTAAAACTACAATAACCCAACAAAAAATTTCTAATTTAACAATACCATCTTTACTGCCTGGCCAGGCGTGGCTCAGCGGTTGAGTGTCGACCTAGGATCCAGGCAATCGGGGTTCGATTCCCGGTCAAGGCACATGCCCGGGTTGTGGGCTCGATCAGTGACTCTCTCATCATTGCTGCTTCTATCTCTCTCTCTCCCTCTCCTTTCCTCTCTCTGAAATCAATAAAGATATATTTTAAAAAAACAAACAAACAAAAAACCAAAAAACAATACTATCTTTACAACAAAAACTATATAAAGATATAATAATATCTTCATAATGTATCGTAATAGCTACATATTTAGTGATATTGCTGATATAACAACATTAAGAAAAATAATATCCTGGAATAAGTATATAATAATTTGTGAGTAAAATATGCTGTGTTTTATTATTTAACAAATGCTACTGATCCATAGCCTAATACTTAGACTTATGCATTAATGATTAAGCTCAATCACCATTGTTATTTTGATGACTTTCAATCACATATAAGCAATATAAACAATATTTACAAGTTTTTGATTTTGACATTTTGAAGGTTTATTTATTAAGGTAGGAGGAGGCACACAATAGAATATATTTCACTTAATAGTTGTTAAGATTGATTTGTGACTTTTAAATATTTAGACATCATATGTTGGCCTCCATCTGTGTTCTTGCTGTATAGCCTGAAAATGTCTCAGGAGATATGTCCATGTAAGTAAGTATATATACTAACAAAATAGTTATCAAATAATATATCAGTGGATATACTGTTCTATTCCATTAGTAACACCTTAGCATCATGGATTTATAAATGATGTATAGTAAACGAATTATATGCATCTGAGAGATGCACATAACTGAACAGCAATCATTTGGAGGGTCATATGGCCATAGCTCATACTGACCTCCACGGGAGATGAGTGAGTGCTCCAAGGGCAAGATCTGCACATAAATCCTTAAAGGCAGGCATTCTATTAAGCATTGCTTAATAATCCAACTTGGCTTATGTCTGGCTTCTCCAAATGCCATCAGCCTCAACTATACACAGAGGCAGCTGATAAAGTCTAGTCCTTCACTTTAAATCTTCTATAAATAGTTACAAAAAACAAATGTTCCATGCTAATACTGTAATTTACATAGCTTTGCCTAAAATATAATTTATTTTTCTATTGTCTAACTGGATTTATTCTATTCTTTCCCTTTCCAGTTCAGATACTAGATGTTGATATATCTCTGGAATTTGCAAAATAAATAAAATTGCCCTGTTAACAAATTACTGCAAAATGGAATGACAGTTAATGATTTGTTTCTGTCTTGACATTTCAAAATCAACAATTAATGTGTCCAATATTTACTTAAGTAGTATGAATCAAATTTCTCTGTAATCACTTATTTAGAAAACAGTTAAAAATGATTATTTTACGTTAGAACTCTCAGAAATTGTGGGGTTCTAAGGAATGGATAGAAAATAGAAATCACTTAAGATTTTATCTTTGCATCACGGTATACAAATTAATGTGAAGAGTTGCACTGTGGTTTCCTAGTGTCCAAGCTGTCTTCTGCAAAAGGTGAAAGATGAGGAGTGATTATTGATTTCTACATGAAATTAGGCACTGGTCATCACTATTGTTACATTTCCCATCTATGTTATGAAGACTTGAGCAAAGGGAATTCAAAAGACAAAGCAACCTTCTTATGCATTTGTCAGACCATGGACATGATTTTGCCCCAAATGTTCTGTTTTGGAGAAAGTAAAGCATATTGCTGATAAGCTTGATTTCCCCAGGTAGAAGCACCTTTAACTTTCCACTATTCCTCACCAAGCTGATGTATTCCAAGAAACTAACTAAGCTTCTAGGGTATTCTGTTAAATTCAATCTAAGAGAACCAGAAAAATATTGGCATTTTAAATGCTGTGTGAGATGTAGTTCAAACACTAGGGGTTCACTTTGTGGTTTTGGACTCTCTAAATACTCCTATAGTAGCCCCTACCCCCACTCCTTATCCACAGGGAGTGCATTCCAAGAACACTCGTGGATGCCTGAAATTGTGAATAGTACTGGATACTATAAATATATGTTTTTTCCTATACATACATACCTATGATAAAGTTTAATTTATAAATTAGGCACAGTGAGAGATTAATAACAATAATAAAATAGAACAACTATAACAATATACTGTAATAAAAGTTGTATGAATGTGGTCTGTCTTTCAAAATCACTTATTGAACTGCACTCACCCCTTCTTCTTGCAATGACTTGAGATGATACAATACCTTTGCGATGAGATGAAAGGCAGTGGATGACATAGGCATCGTGACACAGTGTTAGACGACTAGAAGGGTGACTTGAACACAAGCACTGCAATACCATGCGAGCTGATCTGATATTGGAGACAGCTACTAAGTGACTGAAGGACAGGGAGTGTATAGAGTGTGGATACACTGGAAAAAGAAATGATTTACTTCCTGGGCAGGATGGAGCAGGACTGCTTGAGGTTTCATCATGCCACTCAGAACACTGAGCAATTTAAAACTTATTGTTTATTTCTGAAATTTTTTACTTAATATTTTCAGACACAGTAGACAGATTGGCCATGGGTAACTGAAACTATGGAAGGCAAAGCTGTGGATAAGTGGGGCATGGTACTGTCTTAACAGCATTGTTACGGGAGCTTTGGGAGAATTTATATGTAACCGAGCCATCAAAAACTTAACATGAACATTCTCACAGGATGTCATGGAACTGCGGATCCTTCGCCATCTAAAGAAGGGCATGTTATAAAAGCTGGCCCAACTGGATGGTTCTGGCTAATGGTTCTCCAATAAAGATGAAGTGTTTTGAGGGGAATGCCTGCAAAAGAAAAGCACTTCACAGTTTTACTTAAGAGCAACCCTATACATCAGGTGATTTCAACTAATTCTTATAAATTAGATAAACTTGAGATTAATTCAATAACTGGTGGGCATGGGAAATTTTCTTGGCTGAGCAAATTTCTCAAGGAGAAATACATAGGAGTGTAAGCAATATCATGCATACCAAAAGGTATTGTATGACAGAATATCACTGTTGCAGATCTAGATTCTGTGCTGGGGATGTATTTCCAGAATGAGCAGCTTATAAAGAAAGATCATTGGGTCTAACACAACGAAGACCCTTTTCAGACATTCTCTACCATAATGACACCCAACCAACAATGATGTTTATATTGTTCAGCCCCAAATAAATGCATCTATTATACAATATCTTGGAGGAGTCAAGATTTAAATTTTATTTCCCTATGTAATTAAAAATCAAATTTCATTGTATTTCTTTTTTTCAAATATTTAAGGTGAATTGCTGTTTATATTTATTACTATAAATCTATTCACACTGTCATTAACAATAATGACATATCAAATAGCTTTGTAATAATGTTAAATTTTAAAATCATATGCCTAGCCCAGCCAGTGTGGCTCAATGGTTGAGCGTCAACCCATGAACCAGGAGGTCATGGTTTGATTCCTGGTCAGGGCACGTGCCCGGGTTGTGGGCTTGGTCCCCAGTAGGGAGCATGCACAAGGCAGCAGGTCCATGATTCTGTTTCATCACTGATGTTTCTCTCTCTCTCTCTCTTTCCCTTCCTCTCTCTGAAATCAATAAAAACATGTTTTAAAAACTAAATAAATAAATAACCATGTCTAATAACTATTTTTACATATTTTATTTTAAGTATTTATTAAAATAGAAATATAAAATAATGAATACTTTAGTTTCAAAATTGAAATGATTTTCTTTAAAACTAAAACATCATATCCATTTTTCAAATATTTTGCACATTTTATTTTATAGAAAAGATTTCTGCAAAGTACATAAACTTATTAAACTTAAAATAAGACTTTAGAATTCCAGTATTCTAACATATCCCTAAGATGTAAGATGTGATTTCAGATTAGCTTCAGTACAGGAGTCCTATTTTTTACCCCAAGCACACAACAAAGGAGCTTTCTCTTACTGTAATAGGCACGTGTGAATTGTGTCCCCCAAAATTCATATATTAAAGCCCTAATTCTCAATATCTTAGAATGTGACTGAATTTGAAGCTAGGGCCATTAAAGAAGTGATTAAGTTAAAATGAAGTCTTTAGGGTGGGCCCTCATCTTATATGACTGGTGTCCTCAGAACATGAGAAAACTATGACACAGACACACACAGAGGTAAGATCACAGGAAGACACAGGGAGAAGACAGCCATCTGCAAGCCAAGGAGAGGCCTCAGAAGCAGCCAACCCTGCTGACACCTTGGATGTGGGCTTTTGGCCTCCAGAATTGTGAGAAATCTACTAACAAAGGCATAATTAGTCACTGAGGGCATGGCAAAGTGCACGCACACACACACACACACACACCCTTTTCAGATACTATATTACCTTCATTCTATTTTGTTCCTATTATATTGGTGGAAAAATTGATCTAGCAGATATTGTAATGCCTCTCTCATTGACTGTGATGATATGTCACATCCCTTGGAGAGAAGCTAGGGCATTACAGGCATTTTTTGTTGAAATTCCCTTAACTGGGCCAGACTGGGCAGTGGTATTATTTATCAAGAGTTTATGTCCAATACCTTTGCTATCTCCAGACATGATTAATTAGTAGAGAAAAGTCAATCATTCTACAGCTAATTAAAATTTACTCTAAAAGCTAATTCTTGGAATTCTTCCTTAAAGAACAGAATAGAGTGATTGGCTATTCACCGTAATGGCAGCTGAACATAGAGATGTCTGCAGCCAAATGCAAGGGAATGAGAATGTTTGAGAAACACACAGCATCGTTGTGCTTATTTAGCGTGACTCTGGGGTAGCAGAGCCGGAAACCAGGGAGAGTCAGTTTGACACCAGCTTAGGCAGGTGTGGAGGACAGATCAGAGAGAGATCCTGGGGGCAGAGCTGAGGCTGGCAGCTGGGCAGTGAGCAGGAATCTGGTGTGAAGAGCTAGGAGCCTGTCAAAGGTGTTCCCCAGCTGCAGTCCAGGAAGCAGGCTTCGCTCTAAAACCTGGATTGTCATCAGCTCTGTGGCAAACGGAGGGCCCCACAGATTCTGTTAAATGTCTTCCCCTTCGTCATGGCTCTGGATGAGCTATCCCATAGCACAGTGGGCTCCACCTGGCAGCATCTTTAAGGCACTGCTCATACAGTTGTAAAGTTTATTTTCTATCCAACTGCTTGTTAATCTTGGGTTACTAACTTACTCTAATTTTGTTTTCTTTCTGATCAAAAGCCTTCAATTGTATATTTGCTCTAGTAGTGGTGGTACTTGACCTATTTTGGTGGGAAGATGCCTTTGTCACTTTAGTAGCCGCTCCTCTTATGGAGAGTGGCAGCATTTCTTAGTCCCTGCTCTGCTAACAGCTGTCCCTCTTAGGGTCTGTCTCCACCTAAACACCTCTGTAACCGACTCTCTACCCCGGTTCTTGCCACCATGCTTACGCAAAAACAGAAAATTATTAGTCCACACCTCTGTTTTCAGAGACAGAACAAACAAATGGACAGTGGCCCTCCTCCCCTCATTCTTCTCTGTCCACAGACGTGTGCAGTGTTCTGGGAAAGGACAGCTCTGGTAATGTCACGGATATACAGAAGTACATTTTGTCATGGAAGCTGAAATCGAAGGCTTTCAGAACTGTACTGATAATTCCAAATTAAATAATTTATAAACTGTGCTAAGGCTTTAGTGGTCATAAAACAAATCATAGAAAGTAAAGTAATACTGATGTTTTCTTCTTGTAACACATGCAGTAGTATCTCGTGCATGCCACAACCTATTTACATCACAGCTTAGAGCCAGAAGAGAGACCAAAACACAAGCAAATAGCTAAAAGCCCTAGACCCACCAGAATACATACACTTTATTTCAAAAGTGTATTACTTTGTTCAGAGAAGGTCATCTGAACTTCATTGAGAGATCATTTATTCTTATTTTACACGTAATTCCAACTATTTTGGGCGCTGTCAGTCTGACACTGCTCAGAATAGGAGCTATAACCCCTAAATCACCAAATGAAAACAAAATGGAACATCTGAAGTTCACTGTGAGTAGCCTAAGCTATCAAAGAAAGATTTCTAGAATCTTTCTTTTTTAGAGGAGCGTGTGCTACATGCTTTAATCCAAGTTCATCCAAAACATTTAAAACAAATGTAGGAACTTTGAATGTCCCTTCATTTATCTGGAAATTTATGTCAAATTACTTATTCTCTGACAAAGCTAAACACTCTGAGCCTTCATTTGCTCATCTATAAAACGGGAATCGAAATATGGCATACTTACAAGGTTGTTGTGGGAATTAATGATTTAATGCTGGTGAAAACAATTAGCACAATGCTAGGCACATTGTAAGTGCTCAACGCATGTTGGTGTTGCTATTGTTATTATTATTAGATTGATTGTTGCACGCGTGAGTATTACCTCAGTAATTAGATCGTTTCCTTTTCTAAAAGCAGGGCCCATATACGAAAATTCTTTTTATTTCCTATACCACTCAGAACAGGGCTTTGCTTTTGGTAGGTATGTATTAATATCTACTAAATAAAAAAACCTGATTGTGTAATATAGCAATTGTCCATACCACCTGGTACCGTATCTATGACAGCACAGTTAAAAGCATCACCATCAGTTGCAAACTGTCTTTCCCTTATGGTGCCACAGTTCTTCAACATTTTACCTTGAGGCTACCATTGCTATTATTGTACTTATTTACTATTAAGATAAAAATAAATTCCTTTTAAAGTTATTATCTTATAAAGTTATTATTGCTAAATCTCAATTAAAATGCTAAAAACATGACCTGCTTCTCTTTCTCAGTGTGAAAATGAATGACTCTGATTTATGGAGAATCTCGTTTCTCCCTCCATTCATTTTAATCTTGCAAAGGTAAGAGCATAATGTACTCATGATGGCAAAATCAATAGGCTCGTGTACTGTTTTGACAATGTCTTTTCATAAGTATATATTATCCATTAGTTGATGTAATGAACATCCAATACAGGGCAGGCCAAACTGCGCTGCTTTTTTTCTCTCCAATTAATCTCTCAATCAATCTCATATTTCCATGCATTTTTTATCTCTTCTATTTCTCAGCCAGAATTTTTCTCTAAATTAACACCTTTTGAAAAAGAAATAATTTTTTTTCAGTTTATTCATAACTATAAACTCTTCAGCAGGTCAACAAACATTGCTGAGACCATGCCTCTTCCTGTGGGCCAACTACATGGCAGTAAGGAAATCATGCCATTCGAAGCAAAGGACCCGAGCAGTCTATCTTTCCAAGTTCAGAAAGTGGTAAAAAATTCATCTTTTGACAGTTATAAAATATTATAGTCATTATAAAAATAGTGAAACTATATTATAAAATGGACAAAAAATAGATAAAAAGAATAAATCCATAAGCCTATAACACTATCACAACCCTTGTTAAGATGTTGACTACAGTTTACAACTGAAATCCCTTAGTTATGCTGTAGCTCATTGTTTCTATCTATCTATGTCTATCTATCTATCATCTATCTATCTATCTATCTATCTATCTATCTATCTATCTATCTATCTATCTATCATCTATCATCTATCTATCTATCTATCTATCTATCTATCTATCTATCTATCTATCTATCTATCTATCTATCTAATCTATCATCTATCTATCTATCATCTACCACAATAAATCTGTCTGTTTATTAAGCCACTTTGGGAATGGTTTGTTTCAGCAGCTAGTGTGTAGTCCCAGAGCTACTACAGGTTTTCTGTCTTAGAGATTGTTGTTTAAGTGTTTCTGGGTCTCACTTCTTCAATTGTAAAGTGAGGATAATCATACCACACCATTCTACAGGGTTGCTGGGAAAAGCAAATATATGTTACATTTAGGTGTGCTTTGTAACCTGTACACTGTTATATAAATGTTGGTTATCAACATTGGTCTTCTTGTGTGATCTAATTTTATTTATTTTATTTGTCATACCCGAGAGACACAAGAAGCCTACTATACTATATAGTAACCCATAAGTTAATATTCTCTAGTTTGAATCATCCCAATTATATTTTATTTTTGTCTGATCCTCTAAATTAGCCAATTGATCTTCAGCTTCTCCCCCCTTCTCTTCCCCTGTCCACTTGCTGCTATTCTAACCATCCTTGTGTTCTGATTGTAGTAAACCCTACGAAATGCTTCCCTCCCCATCCCCACCCCAGCCCCACCCCAGCCCCAGCCCCAACCCCATCCCATCCCATCCCATCCCATCCCATCCCATCCCATCCCATCCCATCCCATCCCATCCCATCCCATTTCATCCCCATCTCTTCTCCATCTTCATGTCCATCCTCATGCCCATCTGCATGCCCATCTCCATCCCCACCCCATCCCCATCAAAGTTCTCCAGCTTCCTTTTTTCCAGCAGTTATTAAAATATCACTTACTCTTTGAGAAGTTTAGCATGATGGGAGAAGATATAGCAAATGCATTTTGACAATCATTGTTATTGCATGCAACTCCCATAATTCCTCTCTCTTGACTAGTACCAAACACATAGCACACAATTTATTCCATAGGCATGTGATGCTAATGATTTTTACACAGGATAATAACTTTTAAAAATCTGTGCTCTCCACCTGGTTTGAATAAGAAAAGTTCAGAGAAAGAGGCCATGTATCTTTAAGAGGAGCAAGTAGGTCCAGGGCAGGGTTGGGTGAAGGTGGAGTGGGGTATAAGGCTGTGAAAAATAGATGTGGGGGTGGGGGTGTGAAAAATAGATGGTTGTTCTGGTCATTGCTCTTAGAGAGAATCTCAGCTTCCTGATCCTTTAATCGCAATACATGGCCATGCCATCCAGAAAGTCCCCAAATCTTTCACTTCTGATCTTGTATTTGAGCAAATTGCTTTTCCCTCTCTTTCTATATATACCCCGGAGGACACTGGTTGAAACTAACCCCGGTCTTCGACTTTTCTGAAGGTGTATTGAATTTATAGCTTCTTTAGAAAGAGCTGAACTCCTCCTTTCTTGGCATGCTGTCTTTATTTTTCTGCTACTATCCTATTTGGGGATGGTATCTGTGACCCCTCTGACTGTGGGCCTTTGAGCCAGGCCTGTCCAGTGCCACGTGACACACTGATGAATACAGGAGTGGCTCAGGAATAAAGGCCGCTGGGAACCCTGGGCTTGCTCTGTCCCCCTCTTAAACCTTCACTCATGACTATACTCACCCAGCTCCTGCTCAACTTTGCCTAACTGCTCCAATGGTTGCCTCTTCAGACTAGACCATCAGACTTGTAATTTTCTATTTCTTACTCTTAGTTTGAATGTGGTCTTTATACCCTCCTTAATTATTTTCCCTCTTTCCTTCCCTGGGTAATCTGTTCATCCTTCAAACCCAGCTCTGGACTTCAGGATCCTACTGCTAAAGAACCAGCTGCCTGAATGATGTACTTTCAGGCCAACCATGAGGCCAGGTCGGGGGACTGGACCCCTGGAATAATTCATAGTTGCCTCCAAGTAGCACAGAGGCAAAACTGTTTGGCCCTGAAATAGGCACATGTATAATGCACATTTCAAAGCAACTGTCGATCTCATGTGACACAATTTTCTAGCCCATATTTGCTGACATGTTGGAGAACACTCAGTGGAGATAACAATCTGCCAATGGTCTGTCTGATGATCGATCTCTACATCCAGAATATTTTTCCTATGTTGGTCACGGAACTGACAGGACCACCAAGATTAAGCCTCTGGAATATAATCTACCTGTCAGTGCTGAAGTCCTTTTTGCTGGGATCCCTTTGCTTGATGGACGAAGGGTAGACACTGGCTGACAGTAGAATGTACAGGTGTCGCTTGGTAAGTGCAAACTGAGTGGTCAAAAGAAGTGTTTCAAAGCCATAATTTAGATACAGATAATACAGATGGTTTGTGGATTTCTGGGAAACAGCTGCAGCAGATAGAGCCATCTGGAAGCTAGCAGAAGAGGCTTTTTTTTGGAGTCTTTGGGATTCTCACATATATCACCAGATCTTAAAATTATGTCTTCAGAAGCAAATAAAAATCATGTATATTATACATGTGTGTATACCATAGAGACACATATATAGGGGTGTGTGTGTATTTGTAATACATACATTGTGTCTATATTCTCTACAGAAAGAATCATACGCAGAAGAGGGGTGATGCCTAATGATCACATTCATGCAGCACAATCAGCGGGCTAGTTAATCATTTATGTAAGAGTTTCTGCCTTGATGACAACTTGTAGACCATGAAAATATCTTCCTTTTATGTAGTTTCTAGCTAAAATTACAAATGTCACCGAAATTCAAACACAGTTTCATATACTAAGTACCAATTGTGGCTGAAAGCTTGACTTAAAAAATATACCTTAAGGACAACTAAACACAGCTGTAAATAAATATACTGATTGTTCTCATTACACCACAGATATTAGCCAGAGAGCATTTGTTTATCCAGTTATTTATTCATACATCCAATATTTATTGATAGCCTGTATGTTTTGGGCATAGTTCTAGGCACTAGAGTATACAATAGTGAAAAAAGAGGCAAAATCCATGCTCTCATGGAGCTTGTATTATGGAAAGGAGTAAAACACAATAAATAAATAATCATAAATCCTGCCAGTTGCTGATAAAGGCAAAGAAGAAATATCAAGTAGGGTAAAGGGAATCAAGGATGGTAAAGGGATGCTGTATTAGACCCAAATAAAGTGGCAGAGTGAGCTGGGATAACATACAGGGAAAGAGTCTCCAGCCAGGAGAACAGCAAGTTTAAAGGTCCTGAGGCCAGAACATGCACAGCATGCTCCTATAAGAGAAAAAGACCAGAGTAACAGGAGGGAGAGGAGCGAGGGAGATGGTCATGAAAGATGGCAAGCGAGGTCAGGAGGCAGATCATGTGGAGTCCAGAGTACTGTGCCTCGGCCATAGTGCGTGTTCTGGATGGCCAAGAGCAGCACGCTGTTATAAACCGGCTCAGATGGAGCTGCGCTGGCCATGAACAAGCCAAGAAGTACTAGTTTCCTAATTTCAATCAAGAAAATGAGAAGTGGCCCTAATGAGCCTTTGGCACATTTCTGCCCACTCAGTTGCAATCATCAAGCTATGTTTGTTATGGCTGAGCCTGCATTTCAGACCCTTAGTTCTTCCATGCCCACTGAAAACTACAGCAACCAAAGACATGGAGGACCACTGACAATTCAGATCCCCTGGAATGAAATCAGTGCAACAGACAGCGAATTTCAACATGCTGAAGCCTTGGCTGAGGACAAAGGAAGCCCAGAAAGGGCAGGGGAGGAAGCTGCACATTTCCAACTAGAAAAGACACTGATTCTCCAATGTGGCATCTGTGTTAAGTAGCTAGCTGCCCATGTCAGGTAACTCAACAAAATACCCAGTGATGGTTTGGAAGGTGAAAGGGAGAAAGACATTCATGATTTGAAACAACATTTACAGAACGATTTAACAGAAAATGGTGAGGATTAGAGAGAGTATTTATAAACTGCTTTGCCATCTTTGGGTGAAAAGGTATTATATAAATAGCATGACAGTGATTATTTTAAATATGCATTATTTACATTTGCACACAATTTCAGTGTCAAAATCGTATCTGTTTTGTATTTATGTCTGCCTTTACCCCTTGCAAAGCAGCCTGCTTGCTAGATCTGGCTGATCCTAAGGAGAACAGCAGTTGAGGGACTGAGAAGAAGGGCATCAGGTCATGCAAAGGAGACACGGTGGGACAGGGCACAGAGCGCTGCCCTTAGCATCACCTTGTGATGGGTTGTATTTTCCACAATGATATTGGGGACCACAATATTGCCCACCCCATCTGTTCTCTTATGGAGGAAAACTGCCACTCTTCCACTGCACCTTGTACCACTGATTGATTTAAGCAGGAAAGTAACATAAATAACTTTTAGTTTTAAAGAAGTCATTTCAGGGTTAGGATGGACTGAAGGCGTAAGACTGAGGCAAAAAGACCAAGGGGGAGAGAAGTTGCTGAACTAAAGCAGGAAGAACAGAGGTGGTCAGAGGGATAGGCTGGAATTCAGGTAAAGAGGTAGATGCTGTGGGGCTTAGAGACTGATTCTGTGAGGGCACTGATGGGGAAGGGAGGGCCCTAGAAGGCTATCATCCACTTTCTAGGTTCCTACTTTGGTGAGAAAGGAGTTAATCTCCATTTTACTGTAGCCCCTTGGACCACAGTGATTCAAAATCCTTTGGTGCATCCGTCTAGGCCATGAGATGCCCCTTGCCCATGACAGCTTCCTTGATCTCGTATCCTTTATCAGCATGGACTTTGAAATCTGTCAGGGTTGGGTTCTAATGGCAGCTCTACCACAGCCTTAGTCAGCTCAGGCTGCTACAAAAAATACGGCAGACTGGGCAGCTTAAACAACAGAAGTTTATTTCTCACAGTTCTGGAGGCTGAGAAATCCAAGATCAATCTACCAGCAGGTTCCGTTCCTGGTAGGACTCTCTCCCAGGCCTGCAGATGGCCGCTTTCTTTCTGTGTGCTAAGATGGTCTTTTTTGGTCAGTGCATGCTCTCGCAGAAAGCTCTGGTCTTTCTTACTTTTCTTGTAAGAAAACTAATACCATTATGAGGGCTCTACCTTCAGAATCCCACCTAAATCTAATCACCTCCCAAAGGCCCCACATCCTAATACTGTAACATTGGGGGATAGGGCTTCAATATATGAATTTGTGTGGGGCAGGAGGGACACAAACATTCAGTTCATAATAGCTTATTAAACTATTTGATCTTGGGTAAATTACCAAACCCCTCTGAGCTTGTTTCCCCATGAGTTTAAAGGGAAAATAATATTTCTCTAACATATTTGTTGCATGAATTGCTTTTGGCAATTTGTATGAACAGCTTGTTCAGAGACGTTACTTAATAAATATCAGTTTCACCCTACTGGATATGTTTCATTAATTTATTTATCAGTATCCTGCCTATCTATTAGTGTCCCATACAATATTTACATGTATGTTCTCCATCAATATTTTTCAAAGTTAAATTCATTTTAAAGTTTATCTAAGGTAGTTTTCAGATGATATTTGGCAAACGTTGATTTTTTTTTTTAATATGTCTTTATTGATTTCAGAGAGAGGAAGAAAGAGAAAGAAAGAGAGATAGAAACATCAATGATGAGAGAGTCATTGATCTGCTGCCTCCTGCAAGTCCCCTACTGGGGATCGAGCCCTTACCAGGAATCGAACCGAGATCTCCTGGATCATAGGTCCATGATCAACCGCTGAGCCACACTGGCGGGCTGGCAAATGTTGGTTTCAATCTTTTTCACTTAAGTTCCCCAACTTACTGCTCTCAAGATCTTCATTTTATTAAAACTAATAAACACTCTGTATGAATATACTTTTTTTTCTTTAGCCAAGTGTTCTCTTCTTCGTGGAAATAATATTATCAGAAGTGTCCCATATTCTAGAAAAGTTTCCCCTTTAGCCTATTAATGGCCAAAGCCTAGTTTGAGTTCCTTGCACTTCCCATCCCTCCTGGAGAGTCAATGTGATATTTACAGAAGAAAATCTGCTCAGCTGCCTGTTTCCAAATCTCCATTAGTTTCAAACTAATTTTATTTTCAAAGAAAGCTTGAAGCTTTATTTTGCATGTTTTGCATGAGCCTAGAGAACAAATTTAAAAGGCTGCCAAAGGCTACCTTCCATCAATTTTGAAAATCTTGACAGTTTTGTTTCTATTACTCTTCAGAAAATGAAGGGTTGGCTTAGGTGCAAAGGAACTCAAAATAGAAGCCAAACCTTGTTGCAATAATACTTATATCTGTGAAAGGAAAACAATTCCTTTAGCATCATAGAAAGAAGCAAAACCTCAAAAGTGTCCCTGACATTAGAAAACATATTTTAGGTCATTTTGAGTCATATAATGTAAGAACCAGTTAGACCTATTTATGGTTAGACCTAGAATGATGGACCTTGGGAGAACTTTGAGGTCATCTGGCCAGACCCACTCATTTTCCAGGGACACTAAATTCAGGAGAAATTCAACGCTCTTCCAAAGTAGTTGCCAGCATTAGTTACCCTGATTACTAGTCTCCTCTCCTTTCCTCTATATCTCTTTTTTTCTCTCCTTGTTTGCTTTTAATATAATACGGTTTCCCTAAAGTCTCACTCCCTTAAGTATGATAAAAGAAATATTAGACAGCCTTTTCATACCTTTCAGAGAAGTAAATTTAATATGTTTAAGGCAAAACAGACCCATATTACTTATTTACTAGTTTAATTGAGGTCATAATAAGTGATGGGATAGAAATAAAATACCATGAAGAATTTTAGAGAAAATTTTCAAAGAGGAGAAATAGTCTGAATCCCTGGTGAATTTTGGTTCTGTAAAAAAGTCAGGCTAAAGTGTGGAGAGACATAGGGAGAACAATGAGAATGCATTTATCCATGCATTCTGCAAGTATTCACTGAGCATCATTTAGGCTAGTAGGGGAGACAGACAATGAGATAAATAAGTAAATATAGAGACTGTTAGATATTGGTAAGCACTAAGTAGGACACATAAGGAAGGCACAGCAACAGAAGTTTCATATGTCAGTTGAGGGGTGTGTGTTGGGTGAAATTTTAAACAGGATGGCTAGGGCTGGCCTCAATGAAATGCTATTTGAAAAAAGTGTAAAGAAAATTAGGTTCAATTAATCTTATAAGAATTTCTCATTTCTAAGTGAAGTAAGTCTATTAGAATTCATAAATATTAATTAGTATAAGCCTTCAAATTCTACACTAAAAATGGCCAGATCGGTGGACCAATAGGACTAATAATTTACATCATTACAGTGCAGAGCCTTGGAAGAAATACACACCTCCCTCAACTTTCTGAATGTGTTTCACTCTCATGTGCATCTAGTGACTGTCCCCACTCACTCAAGGCTGCTGGGCTTTCTCAGAGCATAGTTGTGTCTGGGGGGCTCTGGATGATGGGGGGGAGCAGGGCTTGGAGTCAAATACACTTGAGAACAACCCCACCTGATCAATTCTCTAATAGCTCTGTAATCTTGGGCAGACTTCACGAGTTCTCTGTGCCCCACATCCCCATCCACAGCAAGGTCGTAAAGACTAAATCAACTAATATATAAGGAGTTACCATTCATATAATTTTTATTAAATGCCAAATATGATGGTAAGCCTTTTATATACATTATCTTATTATATACTTAATGCTCATGATGAAAGAAGGTATCATCATCATCATCATCATCTCACAAATATGGAAGCCAAGGATTAAAATGGTTAAGACTTAAAAACAAAACAAATTTAAAAAAAAGCTGAACCCAGAATCATGGATCGGAAGCCCCCAGTGAGTTCACCATTGGGCTGCATTCCTGGCCCAGGTGTTCTCTGGGGTTGTAGGTGTTGTCAAAGGGTCTGAAGGGCATAAAGTGCTGATCAACATTAACTTTGTCTTCTCCCACCTCATGCACTGAGCTATAGGATATGGTGGCTTAAAGAATCTCAGACATTTTCCAAATGTGACAGTATCCCTATGAGCAGATTGTAACACGCCTGCTGGACTGACATCTCCCCAAAGGCTGGCAAGTACCTGCCACTAAAAATGGGAATAGCTGTGCCATTAACCTGAGGTGAGCTCTCTCCAATGACAGATGTTCAGTTCTGCCAGTAAGAGAATGTTTGGGCTTAGTGAGCTAATCAATGCTATGTCTGGTCAATGTTTGGGACACTTCTCTTTATAACCTAGAAAAATAATGGAGGTAAAGACTAGAAAGGTCTAAAGTGATCCAAAATATGCCTGCCAAATCCAGACTGAAAGGATTGGGAGAGTTGTTGACCTGAAATTCAGCTAAAAGCAAGCCTTCTGATGAAGGAGAGGTAAGAGGATGACATATACTGATTATTTGGTTGGAACAAGCAGTTCCAATGTGTTTGAAATTCTTTCAGGCCCATTCTCACAGGCACTGTACACATGAATAATAACATTTCATATTTTGATAGGAAGTCAAGGGCCATGAAAGCAGACAAAGCATACCTCATCCATCTATCTATATCTATCTATCTATCATCTATCTATCTATCTATCTATCTATCTATCTATCTATCTATCTATCTATCTATCTATCTATATCTATCTATCTATCTATCTATCATCATCTATCTATATCTATCTATCTATCTATCATCTATCATCTGTCTATCATATTTCCATTTATCTATCATCTATCTATCTATCTATCATCTATCTACCATCTATCTATCATCTATCTATCTATCTATCTGTATCTATCTATAATCTATCTATCACCTATCTATCTGTCATCTATTTCTGACACAGCACAGACAGAAGAAAAGAAGAAGAAAGACGACTCTACTGAAGAATTTAATTTATATCAATTTAACAACTTCACCATGGGAAGTGCTTTCACTCGTCGAAGAGAAAGATAAAACCCAGAAGTGGCAGAGGAAGGACGAGGTATACAAGAGAACACGAGGTGCCTTTCAGAGTCTCCTCGTCACACACAAGGCTGTGTCACGAAGACAGCAACCCCCTCTCCTCTGGCTTTGATCTTCCTGAGCAGAAAGTGACTTGCCGCCTGCACTAGAGTTCGCCATGAACCTCCGAGATAAGAAAGACTCGGAACAGACGCAGTCCATGCGGTGCCCGAGGACAAATGTTACGGCGCTGTGCTGGCCTTTGATTTTTCACAGTGGTTCATCTGAAAAAAATTAAGGGATTAAATGCTGTTCTATCAGTACTTTGTTGCTGTAAAAATAAACTTAGTAAAAATGCATATGAAAGTTACCAAAAATGCGTGTTTCTCTACCATCTATTGATAAATGGCATAAGATGGTTAAGTGCATTGACTACCTAGAGAGAAATATAAACTCCTTCAGAGGGATCTGGGAAGGGAAGACGGTGAAAATAAGAGGGGAGTGAGGTCTTGACTGCTGGGTAGGACTTCAGTGAGAAAGGAAGAGGGGGATGTTTTAGGCAGGTGGGGGCACCAGCAAAGTGTTTCATAATTGTATTTAACCAACATTTAGTGTGCTGTGCGCCCACGCTCCAGGAATCCTGCTACGTGATTTCACAGACATAACTGACAGCGTAGGTTATGCCTCAGTGCCTTAGCCACACCTTAAAAATCCAGTCGTCCTTTCTTTACGTCTCCACTGAGACATGATAGTGAAGTAGAATATAGGAAAGGAGGGTTCACAGGCCAGTCCAAGATCACATTGCTCTAAACCACCTGCCCTGAGGCTCCAGTCTGCTACAGTGCTCAGTGTAGCGCTTTATATAAATTTCAAATTGATAGGGACAGAAGAGAATCTGGGAAATGCAAAAGAAAAAGGAAATAAAAGTTTAACTTAAGTAAAGGAATGTTAAGTTTGAAAATATGCTGATACATATATCTACTTGTATAAGAACATTTAAATTTTTTACATGCAGGTGCCTCTATGAAACATGCAAAAAACTAAGGATAAGTGAGGCAGAGTGAATATATAAGTATTTGGAGAAGTAAAAAGGTTTTCAATAAACACAGGCACTGTTGCAGTGATGTATTATTTTGATATACAAGAAAGCATTCATCACTGAATGAAAGACATAGGACATAGAGGGAAAAGTTGTGTGTAATGCAATTTGATTTTCAAACTTGGCTGACATGTCAACTAATTCTGAGCTATGATGCTAGTAGAAGCAATCATATACATGTATGAATGTAAAATGACAGAAATTAAATTACAGAACAGAGGATGAATGCTCTTTGGGGGATGAACCAGTTATTTAGAAAGCAGATATAGCATTGTATGCCTGTGAAAAGAGAAAATAAAAGTATTGGAAACCTAGAGATTAAAAATATTGGGCTTCATGTGAAAGATGATAAGTGTTATAGAAGGAGGCTTTCAGGCTCTCTCCACTGGCTCTTTGGTAGGGGTAAATAATAAGAAAAAAAAATAACATCAGTATTTCCATTCTGGCTACTCAAAGAGTTGCCCAGTAGAGCTGTGTGGCCCATAGTGAATGGGTAAAGCATTGTGCTTATAACTGTGAATGCAGGAAAAGAAATGAGATCTTTACTCAGGAAGAAAATGCAAAGGGATGGGAGCCTAGGGGTGTCAGGGGAGTTCCAATACCATCTCCTTGAGTGCTTAGTAAAATTTCTATGTTAACAGAATGTGGGACTCAGAATTGGAGGGCCTAGGTTTCCATCTGACTGTATCACCTTTGGCCACATGTGCTCAAAAAGCCATTTCTTTTCTCTAGTAAAATGATGATAATCATGGCTTTTGCTCTATGTAAGGAATTGTGAAAATCAAAACAGCTAATGCTTGTAAAAGTACTTTCAAAATTGGCATCATATAAAATCCAGCACTAAAAATCCCTTTGAGGAGTCCTAGGGCATGGCTGGGGTTGGGCAGTTTGGCAAGAAGTTTAAGTGGCAGGAAAAGGGATCACTTTCCCATAGAATTTTAGTACAATCTCTACCTCTTAGGCCCTTGATCGTCCCACTCACACTGCTGGAACCTCTGGCTTCTTTACTATTTGGAGGCACATTTTCACTTTCAGAACTCCCCTTGCTATTCATATTGGCCCATTTTTTTCTCTTTGGCTTAAACATATTTGCGGGGGACTGGGCAGGAAGAAAAGGGAGTAATATTTGGGATGATTTCCCATAGCTCTGGTCTTTGAGAACGCCCCTCACCTTTCTGGCTTGGATTTTATGTGACTCCTCTCCAGGCATAAGGTGTCTTATGTCTCTCGGCAGGTCTGAACTCAGCTCGCCCCTAGGGATGTCCTCCCCGAAATCCAGAGCACAGTGAATACCGAAGAATCTCGGGATGCTCGGGGAGGTGGGCTTGGGCAGCCCTCTTTACCCCCATGTTACAAATGAGGAAGCTGGGGGGGGGGGCTACAAGGTTGTGATTGGCTCCAAACACCACTCCAAATCATTGATGAAGCTGAAAAGAGGATCCAAATCTCCTCCATCTGGACCTGAAATTCAATGAGGTCTTTCTTGAAGCCTCTCAGGACACTCCGTACTCTTAACAAAGGAACAAAGGAACATTTACATGCCCACTATTAATTGTATCATTGGTAGGTAGAAGAAATCCTTTCAAGGGATTGGGATGAAGAAGTCTTAGTTTCCATCAGCCACGAAGTCAAAGGTTCATCAGTCTGTTTGATTTTTCCACAGGAACAAATGACCATAAATGGGACCAGGATATTCTTTCATTTCTTTCCCTAAATTATGCTGCGGCTGCTGACGTTCTAGGGAAACCACAGCCTTGTTCCCTTGCGACAAAGTCTCCTCCTATTCCTCCCTACCGTCTGTGTTGCCTCGAAGACCTGCCTCAGGCTGTGCTCATGCTACTCAGGCATCAGTAACAGGGGACCCTCATTCAAACCAGCCCTGCTCCGGATCCTCTGCCACTCCTTCAACGCAGCATCCATGCCAGGCACTGTTAGGGGCTAGAGTACAAGGGACATCAGGCTGTACAAAGCAGTCACAGGCCCCAGATAAAAATATAACATATAGAGGCGATCGAAGGGGAAAAAGGGAAGAGAGATTGAAGTGTGTGTTGTGTGTGTGTGTGTGTGTGTGTGTGTGTACGTATCTGTGTGCACAGGTGTGCACTATTTTAGACAGGGTGGTCAGGAATGATGAGAGTTTAACGGATACTAAAGAAAGGGAAGGAGTGAGCCCTGTGAATAAGTGGTCAGAGTGTTCTAGCTGAGGGAGGAAACAAAATAAATATCTAGGGACGGTGGCTCTCCCAGGAGTTTCTAGGCCAGTCCACAAAGGAACTGTGTTCCTGGACTGAACAGATTTCAGTAAAGACAGAGAAAGGTTAGCTTCTAAGGGCTTAAAAGAAAGAATTCTATTCGCTCATGGTTAAAGTGTTCGTGCAGCTTTGAGATAAATGAGCACAGCAGCAATGCAAGGACAAGCAAGTCTACCACAGAGAGCCACTGAGTGTGACTCTCAGGACTCAGCTCAAAGATACTCAGGATGGGAGAGGGGGCTTGTATGTAAGCTCCATGAGGGCAAGGATACAGAAGGGAATATGTAAAGAGTAGATATAGGAATATACGGGGAACATAAATAGAAATGGACAACATGTTCAATAAATTCTTGTTGAAAGAATTAATGATTGAACAAATGAATGAATGGGTTTGGAGTTCCAATAACAAAAACCTGATGGGTTAGGAGCCAAAATTCATCATATACACAAAATCTATTGTACACTCATTGTCAAACCAAAGTCAAACACACTAGTTTTGAATAAATTGCTTTTCTTTAAGTAGATACAAACACAGAAGGTTAGAATTCTCTATCCATGAAAAGACTGGATGCTTGGTCTCTGCTGGCTCAAGACTCAGTAGGGTAAAATTGTCTGTTATAAGAGAGCCAAGTAGTCTGCTGCAGGGTTTGTAGAATGGCTCACCTTGCCTATAAATCAGAGCATAACACTGAAAATAAGAAAATTCTCTTGAATTGGAATTGTTTTCATCACAATTGGCTTCCAGATTGACTTCTCTCCTGGGTTCAGTTTCCCTGCAGGGAAGATGAGAGTTTACTTTTCTCCTGTCACCCTTTTTAGTGTGATGAGTGAGGCTCAAATAATTCCTGGCCAACTACAGGCTTAATCTTTTATTCCATTTAATCATGTTCTTTCTTACTCCTTAACCCCTATTTTTCTCCTCTGCCCCAGGCTTTCCCTTAATACAAACCGCCTCCCAACTTCTGAGGCCTTTCTCATCTCTCTAACTCATTCTTGTTTTCCACTTAACTTCTCATTTTCTTAAGCCTTTGTTTTTATACAGCAGTTTTAGGTTCATAGCAAAACTGAGGGCAGGTACAGAGATTTCTCTTATCCCCTCTGCCCCCAGACAGGCACAGCCTCCCCCATCCACAATATCCCCCATCAAATGGTACATTTATTACAAATGATGAACATATGTTGACATAGTATAATTATTCAAGTTCCCTAGTTTACTTAGGGCCCCCTCTTGATGTAATGCACTATATGAGTTTGGACAAATGTATAATGGCATATATTCATCATTATAATATCACACAGAGTATTTTTACTGCCCCAAAATCCTCTGTGCTCTGCCTATTCATTCCTCTCCCTCTCCTTAACCCCTGGCAACCACTGGTCTTTTTACTAACTCCATAGTTTTGATTTTGCAGAATGTCAGATAGGTAGAATCATACAGTGTGTGTATGATATATACACACACACACACACATAGCCTTTTCAGACTGGCTTCATTCACTTAGTAATAACATTTAAGTTTTCTTGATGCCTCTTCATAGCTTGATACCTCATTTCTTTTTGGTGCTGAATAATATCCCATTGTCTGGAAGCACTGCAGTTTATTTATCCATTCATGTACTGAAGGACTTTTGGCAGCGTCCAAGTTTTGACAGTTATGAGTAAAGTTGTTATAAAGATCTGTGTGCAAATTTTTGTGTGGTTATGTTTTCAACTCTGGGGTAAATAGCAAGGCACTCCATTGCCGGATCATATGGTTAAGTGTGTTCAGTTTTGTATCTTGTAAAAAAAAAATACCCACCAAACTGTCTGCTAAAGTGGATGTACCATCTTGCACTCTCACCAGCAATAAATGAGAGTTCTCATTGCTCCAGTTCCTCTCCAGTATTTGGTGTTTTCAGTGTCTGGATTTCAGCCTTTCTAATACAGGCACACCTTGGGGACATATTGGGTTCTGTTCCGGAGCACTGTGATAAAGTGACTTCTAATCTTTTTCCTGGTGGAGGGTCTTAACGCCAATTTGTAAAAAATACGTCTGCAAGCACAAGAAAACAAAGTGCAACAAAAGAAGGTACGCCTGTGGGTGTGTGCTGGTATCTCGTTGTTATTTCAATTTGCATTTCCCTAATGACACATATGTGAAGCATCTTTTCATATGTCTGTTTGTCATCTATATTTCCTTCTTTGGTGAGATGTCTGTTAAGGTCTTTGCGCAATTTTACCTGGGTTGTTTGTTTTTATTTTTTATTTTTGAGGTTTCAGAGTTTTTTGTTTTGAGCTGTGTTTTCACCCTTTTAAAAAAAAATTCATGATCCTTACTATTGGGGGTATTAATAAATGTGGTCCTACTGGCAGACTCATGAAGAACAGAAGAACAGAATCTGTTGAATTTATCTCAAAGTTGTGTGCACAGAGACCATGTGCCAGGCCCTGAGCCACATGTTAGGGACAGGAACACAACCCTGCCTTAAGGGTCTTATGGCTTAGAGGGGAGACAGAAACACATGCAAGCTCAGCACGATGTGGTAAGTGCCATGGTAGAGATGAAGCGAGATCCATGGGCTCTCAGAATCAGGGTACTTAGTTATCTCAGTCTTGTCAGAAGGGGCTGAGAAATGGGGAGAGAGCATTAGCTCAAGTGTGAATAGGAAGCATTTTAGGGAAATGGTTTGCAAGTATTATTGCTTTGGGGAGATTCTTTGAAATGCCAACTACCAAGCAATCTGTTTGAAGGAAGCCACTTTCAAAAAGTACAGGATGGAATGAGAACTTGGGTATTGGAGCGGGGATATCAGGAAATAATTATAATATGCTAGGAGGGGTCCTGGCCAGATATATAGATTTGATAATTTTCCTAATTGTTGAAGAAACAGGGGTGGATGGGCTTGTACAAGAGAACACCCAGCATAAGAAGAGTTGCAGGGCAGACCGTTAGAAGAGCATCCGCATGTAGAGGCCAAAGAAGGAAGAGAAGCGCAATGACCGGCATGGACACTGGGAGGAGGCGCCGGAGCAGGGGCAGAGCGCCCAGCAGGAGAGAGCAGCACAGGAAGCCCAGTGCGCAGACTCGCTCCAGTTCCCAGGGGCTGGAAGTCAATGCAAAGAGGCTGCTCGGTTTTCAAGGAGTAAGCGGCACTTCTAAATTGCTCTAAGCTGCAGGCAGTATGCTTTTTGCATATAAAAAAGCATCGTGTGGTAGAGCATAGAGTGTATGGATATTGATTTGTTGCCTTCCTTTCCTATCTGAACACAATTGGAGCTATCACCCAAGATCAAACAAGATACTTACATATAAAGTGACATGAATTCATGACATTTCTGCCTAACTTGGAGCAGTGAAGCTAATAGGCGTTTCAAGCTTCATTATCCTAAGAATCTATTGATATTTCAAACGTCACTGTAAAAACAAATTTTACAGTTGTGAAGAACAAAGAACGTTAAAACAGAGCCCAAATTATCACATTTTTCACATGGGTTAATATAAAAAATAAAACATGATATTTAACCACTGAAACTGAAAGAAATCTTAAAACATATTCACTCAAATGCATCAATAACTAGTAGAGAACAAATGTATAGATTTGAAATCAGACAGATTTAGGATTGAGTCTTAACTCCACCATTTAATTACTTACTATCTATATGAACCTAGATAAATTATTCATGTTCTCTAAACCTAATTTATTCATCCTTAAAGTGGAATCAAAAGGAGAGAATTCATTCCTCATCCTGAGTATACATTTTCCAACCATAAATAGGTGCTAGGTTGTCCTAAGGTTGGTTTTGAAGACTATCATCATTAAGAAGCACAGGGATTGAAAACAGCGTTGGAAAGAGAGAAGGGCAGACAGGTGCTTGCGGTGTGGATTGGTTCCACAACAACGCTTACTCTCCTCTGTGAAAACCTGGCCTTGCTTCTGCTTTAAAGAAATAGAGCCCAGCTGGGTGTGGCTCAGCGGTTGAGCATCGACCTAGGATCCAGGAGCTTGCAGTTCGATTCTTGGTCAGGGCACATGCCTGGGTTGCAGGCTCAATCCCCAGTTGGGGGCGTGCAGGAGGCAGCCGATCAATGATGACTCTCATCATTGATGTTTTCATCTTTCTAGCCCTCTCCCTTCCTCTCTCTGAAATCAGTAAAGATATATATATTTTTTAAAAGAATAAAAAAGAAATAGAAAATTTCCAGCTGGGAAGTAGGAAAGGACAGATGCAACCATCAAGATGGGGAAAGGGCCTGCTGTTCAGGGAATGGTGAGCAGTTGTGGAGGTGCTGGGGCCAAAGATGAGGAAGGCTAGAGAGACAGATTTGGGGCAGCAGTAAATCATGGGTCCATCCAGGGTATTGGATTGATTCTAGCCAATCCGTGCTGGGCATCCACAGCATGATGGTGTGACTTGTGTCATGGAGTTAGTGTTGACAGGGAATCCATCCACCCCAGGCCAGCTCCATGCGCCACCCACTTGGTTATCTTTTCCTAGAGGAGCAGGCTCAGGTGATTCCCTTCCCATCCGCATCTGGACCAGTCTCCAGCCTTATCTGGACTGCACTGGAGTCATGAGGAATGAATTATCATATGAGTTAATATAAAGGGCTCCTTCATGTGGCCTGGGAGACACAAGGACAGAAATCACTGGAAATTCAGCCCAGGGATGGAGTGTCGCACTCCTGTAGGGCCCCACTTCAGTGGCATTTCCCATACAAAGGGAAGAAGGGAAAGACAGCAAAGCAGTGAGTTTCTGCTTCTTGTTTAGCTCGCACTTGCTCCCCTTTCATTCCTGCCTGCATCTGGGCAGATACAAGCCGGCGTGTGTGCCCCTCCACACACACCAGGCTCAGGGTGGCCTGCCACTTATGAGGCAGATAACCTGCAAAGGCCACCCTGAGCCTGTAGATGGGCAGCATATTTTCAGTGCAAACCAGGTATGATGCCTACATGGCGAAGGAAGCCAAGAGCCAGACAAGACTCAGGGTCTGAGATCATCAGACCACAATTTTATGCCAAGAGGCCAAACTCAATATGAAAAATCATAGCCCGGAGCTCAGTCAGAGGCAATTTAATTAAAGCGAGCTGGTTATCTAGGCTCAGTTTGTAACTTGGCAACCAGCAGCACTGCGCTTTTTTGACGGATTCTGTGTCCTCTGTCACCCAGGATCAGGCTCTGGATTGGTTTGGCTTTTTTGTTTTCAGGTTCTTTTTTTAAAAAAACAAAAACATAAACAAAGACATGGACAGTTTGTAGGTAAAGGAGAAGGGAAGTAGGGAGATAGTTGGTGTTGTGGGGAAAGGTGGTGTATTTATAAACATACCTGCAAGTGACTCAATGACAAATAAAAATGAACTTACATTTATTAAGTGTGATCTTTTTACTTATTACTATAACTAATAGTTAAAACATATATACTATGCTTACCACATACAAAGTACTGTTCTAAGCACTCCATCTCCATTACCTGATATGTCATAACCACTTATGAGGCAGATAACCTTAGCATCCACACTTTGCAGTTGAGACAACTATAATGGGTTACCCCAAGAATTCATGTCCACCAGGATCTTCAGAATGTAACCTTATTGGGAAACAGGGCCTTTGAAGATATAATTAAAGTAAGACTTGAGATGAGAGCATACTGGATTAGGGTGGCTCCTAAATCCAACAATCGGTAACTTTCTAAGACGAGGAGACACAGAGATATGAAGGAGAGGCCACTGGAAGCTGGAGGCAGAGATTAGAGTGATGCATCTACAAGCCAAAGAGGACCGAGGACTGCCGGCCGCCACCAGAAACTAGGAGAGACGCACCAGATTCTCCCTCAGAGCCTCCAGGAGGAACCAAAATAACCCTGCCCCCGACACCTTATTTTCAGATTTCTGGCCTCCTGAACTGTGAGAATAAATTTCTGTTGTTTTAAGCCACCCAGTTTGTATGATTTGTTATGGCAGCCGCAGGAAATACAGTGCCGAAAGCCCTTGCCCAGGGACACGTGGTGGTAAGTAGAGTCCCTGTTCCTAGTCACTCAGCTGTCCTGCCTCCACAGCCAGAGGGGTCTGTGGGTCCTGAGGCTCCCTGACCATGGCACCTGGCTTTCCCTGTGCCTTTCATGCATATGATTATTGTATTCTTGGTGATAAGCCCTTCAATATCCCCATTTGCTACCAAATTCCTGTGTTTGCTTCACTGGCTGGCAGATTACAATGCCTGTTAAAATAAATATGCTTCAATTACCTTAAAATCACTCAACATCGCCAGTGTTCCTGCTGATATAAAATTACTGGAGTGATACAAATTTTAACAAGACTTTGAATTTGGAAGTAATAAGGTTTTTGTGATATGTGTAATGTGGAGTGATTTCAGGAGAAGACATTTAGAAATGTCTGGTTCAGACTAGAAACCTTAGAGTGCAGAGGCATCTTAGACTCAGCCCTCCATGGTGTTTAACTTGGAGGGACCTGAAAATCTGTTTTTACCATTTCAGTTAAAAATTCATGTTTGTTTGTTTGTTTTTAAAAAGTATTTTAAAGGTAGTTATAAATGTACAAGAATGGAAAACAAAGTATTTTTCCCAAAATCTGACTCTGCATTGCTTGAAATTCAATAAGAACAATTTTTTTTAGAAGAATATCCAAATCTATAGATTCTTAAGAAGCTTCACAGATTTTCAGATCTGAGGAGCTCAGGCTGTTAAAATTACACCAATGTGAAATTGAAAGCTTCATCTATGTGGGAATGAAGGCTTCTCCATTCCTGGTCCATGGGAATTGTATTTTGCTCAAATCTTTCTTGACCACAATTTCCTAAATCTTGTGCGATATCATTTTGGACTTAAGGGGATCAGTAATGGCTTTGACTGTGGTACTTACCCATCAGCTCCTTCTAGCTCTAACACATGTTTTCTGGGTTTCCCATTTAGGACAATTTTTCTTTTCTAAATTTTTTCTTTCATCTCTAAGTTCACAAATGTGATAATCACAAGCCTCTGAAATACTGTATTCTGCTCCTGCATTTTTTCATAGTTTATTCAGAATATTTTCAGTAGGTATACTCTTGTTATGTTTTCTTAACCCAATATTAAAAGACAGTATTTCAATGGTGTTCAGGAGACAAGGGGCTAAAGCAAATGTGGGGAAAGCTCAACTTCACAGTTTTGCAGCTTTCTCTTAAAGTTATAGTTCAGGCATTTGCACACTTCGGGGACATTTCTCTCCCACAAATAAGCTCTATGACTGGGAAATCATATCTACTTTGCTGTGGCAGGGGTCATGGCTCTTGGCCATGTAATTAGATGTGTTCCCATCCGTGGTATGCCCACACCTTCTCAAAGAATCCACTTCCTTCCAGAGCCTGTGGAGTGAGTGCAGGCGTGAGGGGACACCCCTCTCCAGCACAGCTCACTGAATCAAGTGCAGGTCCTGACCGGAAAGGGTGCCTTTGGACTGGGGGGAAAAGGGTGGGCTGGATCAGATTCTCCTATGGGGAATTGGGAATGGGAGAAAAGATTAAATTAGCAGCAAGACCGAAACCAGTAGACAAGAAGGAATACAGATGAATTTCACTCATGGTGGAACATGGGAGTAAAATCCCATGAATTGAGACCAATGAACATGCTCTACTTCCTGCCCATTCTGAGGCCAAGTCTGTGAGACATCCTTGTGTCCTTAAAATGAATTTCCCTTTCCAACTGAGTGACTTTAATTAATTCCAATCAATTGCTTAGATTAAAATACAGAGTGAAAAGTGACCAACAAAGAGAACTTTCCTCAAACCAGTCTGCCCAGCCCTCCATGTGCCCACTTTCTCTCCCACAGACGCACTATCCCTCCTTCCTCTTCAGGCTCCACTCAGAGTGGGCAGAGAAGACATAGGTAGACATAGCCTGAAAAGAATGCAGGCACAGAGAGGGCTGCAAGGGACAAAGGATAGCACAGAGCCAGGATGCAGAGAGCAGGAGAGGTCAAGATGCACAGAGCAGAGAGAACCAGGCCACCATGAAGGTGCATCAGGCTGTGGTTAGCTCTGTGGTGCACAGGTCGATCCCTGTGATGGCTGATTTTATGCGTCAACTTGACTGTGCCAAAAGGTGCTCAGATTAAACATGATTTCTGAGTGTCTCTGAGGGTGTTTCAGATGAGATTAGCGTTTGAATCAGTGGGCTCGATATAGTAAACCCTCTATTTTTCAGACCTTGATTTAACGAACTTCAGATTTAATGGACAAAATTTCTGGTCTGTATGTCATATGTGAAAATTATGACATATTTTAAAATGCTTTTAACCAATATTTGCTTATAACTAAATTAACAGGTTATATTTTGTTATTAATTCATTGTTATTTTTAAAAATATTAGCAAATAGGCCATACGTTGGAAAAAACACTGTAGTAATTTCGCCAACATAAATAAATATTATATATCAACAACTATAGTCTACATATTTAAATCCAAGCATCACCACTCATAAACAATGTTTTGCGAATGATTAGCACGTGATCACACAGCATGGTGGTAATTGGTTCTGTTGTCTCGTGGTGTGGCTTTCTGCAGCAGTTTTAACGAGTGCCCACCAATGTTCCCATATGTGCTAAGCCATGCCCCAGCCTTGTGCATTTGTTTACTCGAGGTGACTGATGAGTGCACACATTTACTAGACCTATTCGGTATAAATTTAAAATTACAGTAATACATAAAGAAAACTTTTTTGTAAAATTAAACTTTTCATATATACTTAATTTTAATTTACATAAACATGCCTACATAAGTAAAAACAGGTAAATGAACTAATTTAACAATTTTTAACGTATTTACTTTGTCATAAAAAAGGACTTTCGGCTTTAACAGACACCCCCTCAACCTGAATTAGTCCATTATATTGAGCTTTTACTGCATAGTGGCTTGCCCACCCCAGTGTGAGTTGGCATCCAATCTGTCCAGGGCTTGAATAGAGAATAAAGGTAAAGGAAGGGGGGATTTGCCACTTTTTGCTTCCTGCCTACTTGAGCTGGACCTCAGTCTTCTCCTGCTCTTAGACTGAGATTTACACCATTGGTTCTGTTAGACTCAGGGGAGATCTCTGGCCTGGGACTAGAATTTACACCACTAGCTTGTCCCCAGCTTGCAGACAGCAGATCACAGGACATCTTAGCCTCCATCATTGCATAAGCTAAGACCTCATAATAAATCTCTCCCCATATATACCTATTGTGCTATTTCTCTGAAGAACCCTAACTAATACAACCCCTTATCTCCTCAATGGAAATGCCCACAAATGAGATGGGAGACATGAGGATGAAACAGATGCTCCATCCCAAGATTGTGATACAACATTATTATTATTTTTAATTAGCTCATGAGTAATTGTTAAGTATGGGTTTTACATTTAACAAAACCCTATTATGAGAAAATTCCAGACTTCTACATGATTCTCTGTATGTTCTTAAAGATAAAAAACCTTAGTCATTCATTTGTTATTTCCATACAAGCCCAGTGTATACCAAATGTGCAAGGGACAGACCACAATGCTCATTTTTTCTTATATCTAAGGATAAAGTACTAAAGTAATTGTGGAGCATGAGTCATCTTTACATGCTTTGCAAACCATCTGCAGGATACTGAGAGAAGCACAATGTCAAGGCTGTGAACATACAGAGTGCTCCACATTCCCAGCCATGGCTGGCAGCTGGGTGCTAATGGGCTCTTCCCAGCGGGGCTCCCAGCTAATGGCCTCGTCCTGGCACTCAGTCAAGCATTACTGAGGACCAGCAAGTTGCCTGCGCACAACCAAAAGTGAGAATTTCACTTTTATATTTGAAGAGAGCTATCCAGGGGTCCCTCCATTTGACCATGACTTTTGAGAGGTAGGATGTGATCCGTGGTGAGGAATGACAAGATGAGAAGGGATTCAATTTTGAACCAACTGTGTCTTGTCAGGAAGACCTAACACTGGAAAGGACAAAACATCTTTGTTTTATGAGTAAATCCATCAGTTTGATACTGACGTCAACACCAAAGAAGTATTTGTGAAACCTCCAGTTACGCTAAATGGATCTGAGATGACAACTCCCCCCAAGGTTGGAAATCTGCATATGAATATATTGCAGTTAAGCATCTCCAGCTGGCTCTCGGCTCCTCACTGACTGGTGGGGGATCTGTCAGATTAGATCAATCAGCGTAGAATATATAGGGTTGATAAGTACTTTTGCTCTGCGGGTGGGGTTCCTGATGCAGACCCTCTGTCCAGGTCCTTCGGCACTCATTTGTCACTCAGCTCTTCCCCATGGCACTAGGCGTCTACAACACAGGCTCAGGAGGTCACGCCCATCGGCCAAGACTAGGGATCTCAAACCTCATAATTCCTTTGCCAAAAAATATGAATTTGTATAGGTGATTGATCACCCTCCTTCCTTTGTTTTGGATAGCTCAACTTGAACTCTGCCCTGGTTAGAAAGGGAAAGATGGGGTGGGAGATGGAGGTAAACAAAGCAAAACCAAAGCAACTAAAAACAACAGTGCAAGTTAAATCAGCGGTTCCTTCAAAGCTAAATGAAATGGGAGGGTACAGTCTCTTATGATGATCAGCGATGGCTTCTCCCCCTCACACTAAAATGATGTGTATGCAGTGAGTATTTTTCATCATTCCGGCTCCTTGCACTCATGATGTTCTCTGTTTTCCCAATTTACAGATGTCAAGTTAAGCAGGTGTGAGTAAAGAATGGTTCCAAACTAAATACTCTGATTTTTCCCTCATCCTCTGTTGGGAAAATCCTTGCCTATAGTCCTCAATATTTTGAGTTTATGTAATAGAAAACTAGATTTAAGTGAATACAGTTATTACCTTTGATTAGATAAATCAATCAACAATACAATGTTTTTGAATTGATTGATTTTAGAGAAAGAGAGAGAGAGAGAAACCACATTGATTTGCTGTTCCACTTATTTATGTATTCACTGGGTGATTCTTGTATGTGCCCTGACTGGAGATGGAACCCAAAACCTTTGTGTATCAAGACGATGCTCTAACCAACTGAGCAACCCAACTGGGGCAACAATACAGCCTTAGAACTGGAAGAAACCTCATCATCATCAATTTCAAAGTCTTTATTTTAAAGAGGAGAAAACTAAGGCCTAAAGAGGTCAGGCAACATGTCATCTGCCTCTTTTTTAATTCCCCTTTAATTAATTATTGAATTAATTGAGGTGACATTGGTTAATAAAATTACATAGATTTCAGGTGTACAACTCTATAATGTGTCATCTGTGTACAATATTGTGTATTTACCACCCCGAGTCGTCTCCTTCCATCACCTTTCATCTGCCTCTTAAGTAAAACCCCCAGTGTCAGAGTGATCAGACTGGGCTGCGTCAGGGGGCGGCGGGACTAAGAAGAACCTGACAGAGCTCCCCAAGGCTCCACGGGGCTGGACAGCACATGCCACTGCAGGGGTGTCATCACCAGTCCAGGGAACAAGGGGACACAGGGGACCGATGGTTTGAGCGTTTCATAAAAGCATTGTTTCCCATTTAAAAGGCTGTCTTCTAGTCTGAGTGTGTCATTCCTACTTTTCCGAATAAAATGTCTTTCCCTAAATGTAATAATGGCTACCACAGACGGCAATTTTCAAAATGTTTTGTAGGAGAAATACAATAAGTGATTTCCCTCCCTAATTTTTTTCCAGTTTGATTTTTTTCCCCCTAATCGCTCTATTTACTGCTCTGTCATATCTAAAATTCTGAGAAACCACTGCCTGAAGCCACAGAGACTCACCGGAGATTTCTAAATCAGAGAGAAGCATGAACAGAGAAGTAATTTGGGAAAATTAATTGTCCTTCAGTGGATAGTATCAACTTTAGTGAGAAAGAAAATGGAGTCAGGAAGCCTGCCTAGAAAACAATTACATCACAGTCAGCGTAGAGAAGGGGATGAGCTGGGGCGGGGTTGGGGGGGTGGGAGCAGCAGCAGAGGCTGAAGCAAAGGCAACGGGCCAAGGCCAGGCAAGGGGCAAAGACGACCAGGAGGTTTCAAGCTCCGGCACTCAAAAGGGCAATGATCTGCATAGGGACCAGGAAAACGTGGAGGAGTTAGGAAAAAAAATCTGATTAAATTTGGTGATTGCTCTATTTGATTTGAGGATATAGTAGATGCATAACAAAGAATATCCAACTAGGGAATTTGGCCAAGCAGGACTAAGATTCTGTAGGGAGGCCAAGGGAATCCTATGGGGAAGCCACAAAAATGTGGAAGCCACAGGAATGGAGACACACAGAGGACCAGGGGCTGGAGAGGATAATACGCGCCTTATGGGGGAAGACCTGCAGACAGTGATGGATGCAGAAGATCAGCCCAGTAGAGAGAAGGGACCCAGGAAGAAAGGAGAGTTTTAATGTGAAGGAAATCGTGTGCAGTTCCTTCCTCAGTTGTTTTCTCCCTCCCCCTCACTCCCCGTTTCCATCTTCTTTTCATCTATAGCTTCATCCCTTCACGCATCCAACTATTTATTGAGCATTTACTATGGTCCAGACCCAGAGCTTGGCTCTGGATAAGCTGAATCCTGCAGTCTAGGTTTGGAGAAGGAAACTGCCAGGTTCTAGTGAAGGGTGGAGTGCGAGGTGGACCGTGCACCTTGCCTCCACCAGCTTGGTGTCCCCCAGCTCCACCTTTCTCTTACCACGCTCTTTCGCTTCAGGCCTCTGGTCCTGTCCAGGAGCACTAGTCAGAGTGCTGAGCCAAAGTGAAAGAACGTGGGCTGGGGATGCCGTCGCCTGTGTCAGGGAGCAGGCAGGTTTCCATCGCTGCCTGCGTGACAGGTGGAGTCAAGTTAAGCAAGGACCATTTCAGGGTCATCACCCAGGGCAGGTCCGCTTGGTTTGGGAACCCGCCTGGATGTCTGACAGCATGAGTCCAGTTGGGGACACTAGCTGCTGCTCTCTCCTTTGCAAAGACTTTATTCAGTTCCTTAGAAAGCAAAATGCTTTAATGGCAAGATACAGAAATTTCTGACTGAAGTGAAGTGATTCTCCCTGAACCAAACAGTAGTCAAAATAGAAGAGAGCCCTAATGATCAGGGTTGTTCAGAGACACCCCTTACTGTTTTTGGTTTTTTTTATAAATGTGTTTTTATTTATTTCAGAGAGAGGAAGAGATAGAAACATCAATGATGAGAGAGAGTCATTGATCAGCTGCCTCCTGCACACCCCCTACTGGGGATCAAGCCCACAATCCAGGCACATGCCTCGACCAGGAATCAAAACTTGACCTCCAGGTTCATAGGGTGATGCTCAACCACTGAGCCACACCAGCCGGACAAGACACCCCTCACTTTTAATAAATTCCTGGATCCAGAATCACAGTTTAGAGACAGGAATAAAAATGTGTGTATACACACACACACATACACACGACTTCTATACATATATGTACATACATGAATAAGTACATTTCAACAAATATTTAATGAAACAAAATGAAAACAAATAAAATAAGTACAACACGGTAAGCTATGAAGAAAACAGATGTGATGCTACTATATAAGGACCAACAGGAGGAAGCCTACCTTCCGTTAGACTTCATCTCCTCATTGTGTGGATGAGGGGGAAGGCCTTATTAAATTCTTTAAATCGTTATGTGTTTGAAGCGATTTCTTTAGTTAAATTGTAAACAGTAACATAGTGATCTATTGCTTTGTGGGGATTTTAACTATTGAATTCAATTATTCCATTTATATTTCACACAAGTGCTCAAGGCTTCTGAGAAATGAAAGCACTGGCAATAAGCGAAATAAATAAGACATAATAAACAGAAGACATTCTGAAATGCCTTTATGTTAAAAGTTGACTTTCCTTAAAAGTTACCATTTCCTGCAGGTTCACCTTCTTTAGATGAAGAGTACTTTTTAAGTGGCTCCCCCCTCCCCCAGACACCTGGTATTTATAGCAAGTTGAACTTAATGGCTATGTGGTAGAACTTGCTATATTCAAATATATATATATGCCTTCTGGCTCCTATCTTTCACTCTCTCAGTTCCTACACAACAGGTGTGCTAAAAACAGCAACGGCATTATGTGATGTACATGAATGTAAAGACTGCACATAACATACAGTGGGGACCGAGGGGGAGACAGCGCTGGGAGCTTTTTAGGAAGTAGAACAGGTCGTACTGGATGATTTACTGGACATCAGGAGTTCTAATGATGTGGAAGGAACCTAGGAAAAATCTTTGGAAAATGAATCAGGAAGAAGTGTTTTTTGCCCAATAAAATTTGCCTCAGTCCAACGCTGCTGACATTCTTCTGTGAGTAGACAATCATTTCACAGGTCACAGGCTGTGTGAAAGTCCTTCTTTATCATTCTTTGAATTTCACACTTAACAAAATTTCTCCTTCTGTCTAATTTATATACTCAGTCACCCTACTGGCTGTGCGTTTTTTCTTTTCGATGAATTAACTGAAAATTCCTATATATCTCAGAAAAGATTCATACTTTTATTGTGCCTCACAGACGTGATTTTTACAAATTGAAGGCAAGACTTTCCACCAGCAAAAAGATTAGGAGCCTTCTTGTGTGTTTATCTCTGCTGCCCTCACTTTCCCTTTCACCAGAGGTAACTACTATCCTGAGATTTGTGTTTATGATTTCATTGTCTTTGCAAAATAGTCTTCTGCAACTATATGACCTATATTTAGATCTATCTATCCATCCATCCTTCCTGATTTAGCCTTGTGTACTTTTAATCTCTATTTTTAAAAAGCAGTTTTGCTCCTATATAGATTGTATCTACAACTCATTTGTCTATAGCTATACACAATTCATGTTTATTTCTGAGCAATATTCCATCATTTGAATATACCACAAAAGGGCAAGGGTATTTCCAGGTTACAGACTCGGGAAATAAATGGTGAGGTTAGAGAGCATTCATGTGTTCAATTTTATGAGATGAAACCAAATTATTTTCTAATATGGTAGTACTAATTTGCAGTCCCACTGGCAGTATTGTAGCAGGCCTTATGGCTTTAGTTTCCTCCAGTGCTTAACGCTTTTTATGCTTTGTTTAAAGCTCATCAACTTTTTTTCCTCTTGTTTACAAATATAATTCCCTACCCTGAGTTCATAAAAATATTTCCCTCTACAGACTTCTAAAAGTGTTGCTTTTAATATTTAAGTATTTAATCCATGTGGAATTTATTTTTTGTATAGAATGAAGTTAGATACAACTTCAACTTTTCCATATTAATAAACAATTGGCTCAGAGAAGGGTGGGGGTGGAGGTGAGGCCTAGGCACTGTGATTGAGCTCACTGGTTTGCTTTGATCTAGTCACACCGCAGATTCCTTCCTCTCTTCCTCTGCCTACTTTCCTTTTCTTGTGTGGCCTGACCCACTTCTTAAGAAGATGAACAAGGGTTAAGTTCCCATGTACTGAGCATTCCATAGGGGCAAGAGACATTGTGCGTGCGTGTGTGTGTGTGCGCGCGCGTGCGTGCTGGGTGGGGTAAATTTGTGTTTGCAGGAGAGTGAAAGAAGCAACAGAGGAAGGACCAGGGGTGAGCACAGTGATGACAAGAGAGTAATAATGGCAGCTGCTAGGGCAGAACTCAAAATGCACCACATTGGAGCTGACAAAAATGTCACACATAAAAGAAACCCTCCTACAAGCCCAATTCCATCCAGGGAAAGAGATTTCGAGGGGTAATTAGGGCCAGGGAGACCACTGGGAAAAGATTTGGAGACAATGAATGCGGGATTTGCACAGCACCCTGAAGACCCGCAGGCTCAGGTCAGGGAGGGAGAGCCAGGACGTCTACACTTGTGCAGAGGCCAGTGAGCAGATGGCCCTCCAGTGGGAGCAGCCGGGGTGCTGGGCCAGCCACCTGGCTGAGGCCGAGCCCACCCCCAGCCTGGCCCCCAGGGCCAGTGTGCATTAGATGTTAAATTATAACCAACAAACTCAAATTATAACTGAAAAAAAATGCTGTCCTCACCACTGAGGCAGGGATAGCTGAGAACATGGCTGTTCAAAGTACCAAGTTATTTATAGCTCTGCCTCCCCTCCTCTGCAGGCGCCTTCAGGGAAGAGTGACAAACTTCAACATGGTTTTGAAATTTGGGGAGTGTGAAATTTTTCTTTCAAGCCTCGATTTCTAGCTGAAATGCCACAAGGTTCACAGGACTCAGATAGCTGGATGTCCCTGATTAGCAGACTGCTCCTGTGGGGCTGAATGGCATTCTAGTGCGAGCAGTTACTCTGCTAACAAGACAGACTCCAATTTCCTTCTTGCAGAAATGGTCTGCAGTGCTGCCTTGGTTTCTTTAGTATAATTTACCTTCTTTCTTTCTGTGATAATTATATAGAATTGCCTTCATCACTTCCAAGCTAAATCTTTACTCCTGACCATGGTGGGGGGGGGGGAAGCAGTTTCCAAAACTGTATTTTTCATCAGAAATTCGCCTTTTTCTAAAGTCATAAATATGTCAAAAATCAAATACATATCAAGTGAATGATGCAGCTTCTTTTGCAACAATATTTGCAGTTTATCTGGCAGTTTCTTTCTCGAAGGCTGGGATTTTCTGTTTTTATGTATATATATTTTTTATTGATTTCAGAGAGAGGAAGGGAGAGAGAGAGAGATGAAAATGTCAATGATGAGAGAGAGTCATTGATTGGCTGCCTTCTGCACATCTCCTACTGAGGATCGAGCGAGCAACCTGAGCATGTGCCCTGATGGGGAATCAAACAGGCGACCTCCTGGTGCACGGGTCAATGCTCAACCACTGAGCCACACGAGCCAGAAAGGAATTTTCTTTATCATAGTTGTAGGCTTGCCCTACTCCCATCTCTATCTATTAGCACACACTCAGTAAATGCATATGAACAAAAGTCCCCACATCATTATTGTGTGTTGTGGATACAGGAAACTTCACAGACTCCATATGCTATTTTTATGGCCATGAGAAGACATGCCACATAAAATTCTCATCATGAGATGCTTCACAGACAAAGCAGTTACTCAAACTTTTGCATCTGACGTTTTATCATAGAAATTTTATTGTGGATTTACAACTTCCTTACATTGTTCAATAAACTACATTACAAAAGAATAGAAATTAAACAGTGTTGAGTTCCCTTGGTCAAAATTTTCACTACTAATTAACTTTTCAAAAGAAGTTAGAGGACACATTCTTTGCCCCAGGAAATAACCCTGTGCTTCTTTTTCTGAATTTGCTGTATCCAGTTTGCTGACATCAAGTACATCTTGTTCATTTATTCCACAAGTCTTGACTGAGCCTTTCAACATGAAACTAGAATAGAAGAAACGTCCCCTACTTCTGAATTTGAATCTAATTGTATAACAACAAGTGGGTGTCAAGCAATTAAGTACAAAACAAAATAAAGTGTCTGGAAATGCAATGTGTATGTTGTATGACATGAAAATTTTAAAATGTGATCAGCTAAGCAGGAAAGTAATTTTGCTCCTTAAAAAACAAAATACAACAAAAAAACCTGGCTAAGAGTCATCGTCTTTATTCCAAATAAGTTTTTTTGCTGTTTATATTTTAGTAAATATAAGCAAGCACAGAATCAAGTGTGTGCCCCTCACTTTCCAAGCTGTACTAAACTAATCAGAACACTCTGGACAGCCTTCTAGAGAACAGTCCTCACAGCTAGTAGGGCAGCAACTAGAGAAGTGAGTTACACACCCACACGTGATCCCAGTGATGCCTAACTGGGCCCCCAGGGTCCACCTGGCCAGTCAGCGTTCACCAGCCAGACTTTCAGCCCATCTCCAGTGTGGCCCTGGTGGGAAGTTTCTTAGGAGTTTTCTATTTACCTTTGAAAACATTAAATGTCTCACTGCCACTCTCTGGTTAACTGCCATTTTGCCTCTGTGACTGTTAGAAACTAAGTGTGGGAAACGTACTTTTACATTTTTATCAAGTATGCCCAGTGGTGAGAAGTTGTACACATGAAATCCCAGCTCAAAATACAATTTCCAGGAACCATCCTCTCTTCACCCCACTTCACATTTTAATCTCTCACTACGATCTGTGCCCCCAGAGATTGATATGATTCAGTTTCTAATACCACTTCACGTTGTGATTGGTTGTTCAAGAACTGTGAATTTATTTCATGTGTCTATCTCTTCCAGTGACTCAAGGCTCCAGAAAGGAAGGGAACTTCCTGTCCCTTAAAATAAGGCCACATTTCGGCCCTGGCCAGTTTTGCTCAGTGGTTAGAGTGTCGGCCTGAGGATCAAAGGGTTGTGGGTTCAATTCCCAGTCAAGGGCACATACCTAGGCTGCAGGTTCGATCCCCAGCCCAGGTCAGGGCATGTGCTAGAGGCAACCAATGGATGTGTCTCTCTCACATCGATGTTTCTCTCCCCCCCCCCACCCTTATCTTCCACTCTAAAAATCAATGGAAAAATATCCTCAGGTGAGGATTAAAAAAATAATAATAAGGCCACACATCTTCACAGTGCCTAGTGAAGCACTCTGTACACAAATGTCAAATGAGCGCTCACTTGCTAGGACATAGATTTTCACAACAGCTAGGAAGGAACCTTTCATGAGTCATCTCCTCCAGCTCAGCGGTGCTCAGTCTTAGCTACACATCCCAGTTAACTGGGGAGCTTAAAAACTACAGATGCCTGGGTCCCCTTACCAAAGACTGTGAGTTAACTAGTCTGGATATGGCCTGAACAGCGGGAGTTTTCCAGTTCTCCAAGGGTTTTATCTCCAGCCAAGGCTGAGAATCCTGGCTCCAGCTGCATTCTTCCTCAAACTGCCTTGTAAAGAACAACCTGGAAGCTTATTAACTATACAAACTACCAAGCTTATCTTATTGACTTCATTCAGTGGGTCTGAGATGGAGTCTCTCATATAGATTTAACACCACCATACAGTAATTTTTGTCATTGGTATATTTGCAGAGGGAATTTGAAAATGGCTCCCAGCTCCCCTGAAATAGTGAGGTGCACTCTTGCCAACCTTTGTTCATTAGCACCATGTTATTTTCATGCCACTTCCAAACCCCTTTTCTGCAGTGAATGCAGACGTGAGGGGTGCTGAGATAGAATGTGGGTGCCCGGGGAGGCAGGAAAAGGGGAGAGCCGCGTGGCATGATAGTCCAAAGCCAAGATGCAGCTTTTGAAAGCAGGGTGGCGGCTGGCAGGCGTTCGCGTCTGCTTATTGTTACAGACAATGAATCGCAGCCGGTGCCAAGTGTGACGTGCATGCTACATACCTGTCATTTGATCAAATGCCCCGGTAGCTATTCCATGCCAAGCTCCTGAACTTGGCTACACATGGAACAAGCATTCAGTGAAGTGTCCTCAGCAGCCATCTCAAACGCCTGCACCTTCGGGATAACCGCCAACGGTGGCTGGGTTCAGAGGCCCTCCCTGAAGGTCTGGGAAGGCGAGGGGGCTGAGCTGCTCTGCAGACTTTGGAAATCATCTCTAAGGGCTGCTTTCTCAGACTTTGTGAAAAACAGCCTTTGCATCTGACTTTCGAAATGGTCTCATTTGTTTTTTCAAGTCTTCACCGACGATGATACATTTAAGTCTGCCTGTCCTTTGCTTAGAAACAGAATTAAATCTTACCCAACAGAAGGCACTCTTACACCTGGGAAGGGCTACAGGTGTGCAGAGATCCTAGTCTGGGCCTTGGGGCAGCAGAAGTCCCCAGGCCAGTGTCCTTTGGCCATAAATGCTCATCATTTCTAGGTGAGCAGTGATGAGAAAAAGTTGGGAAGCAGTGTCTAAATAAATGCCTTACTGGTAAGTAAAATGCTGATCAGTAAACATAAAATGTGCATGAGACTCACAAAGGTTACATCTTTGGTTCTTGAAATGTTTATTGTTGGCCTGGAATTGTTCTGAAGGCATGGAAGATGTATTCAAAATCTGTGCAGGGTCCCCTTGAGGAGGGCGTCCTTTCAGGGTATCACTCCAGTCTAGAAAGGACATTGTGTAGTCCTTTCCTATAAACCTCCAAAGGCAACTCCCACCTCCCTCGGTAGCCATCCCACTCTGGTTTTATAAATCATTTCTCTTCTCGTAAGGCCTCGAGCCAACTGGCTGTAATGACGTATCGAACTTCTGGTCTCTCGTGCCCCTGGCTGATTATATATTCACTAGCTTTTAAAAGGCAAGTCCAAGCTATTGAGTATCCTTCAGATTTGGAACCAATTCCCTTGCTAGGATTTTGTCCCTTATTAGAATTTGAATAGTTGTTGGCACCAGTTCCATCCTTGTCACACTATTTGCCTAAGTGAGAAAAATTCTTGAGCAATGACTGTTCTTTAGTGTAGAAAATACTGAGCAACACTAACATCAAAGCCTCCATTTTGTGCATAAAGAAATTATGTCTCAGTTTTAGCAAGCAAAGAATGATGTTCCTTTTTAACATTAAGAGTGAATCTGATTTAATAACACATTTCCCGAACAACATAAATAGAGACCTTATTTGGACAACAAGATATTGATTGGAAGCTGTCTCTTCCTATAAATGTTTGACTATGTAGACAAGATGCTCTACAAACTTAATGGGCATCCACAGGCAATGTCAGTACCTCTCCAGGGCCATCAGAACGTGAGCTTTCATTTTGGCCATGCTGTAGTCATCTCTCATTTCACAGAACCCTAGAAAATTCCAGAATCAGGCCTAAAGCTCCATCCTTACATCTCATAATTGCAAAGCTCTGTCTCTTGCAAGCTCTTCAGACAGGGTAAGAGGTAAAGCTGGAGGGAGGAGGGAGCTGTCCCCCGCACAGCAGCTGTGTAATACCTGGTGAATTATAAAAATTCTCTGGGTCACAATTTTCCCAGAAACACTAGGAGAAAAATGCCATATTTTAAATTACTCTGGAGTCTAGAGAAGACAGGAATATATAAATGTAACACAGTATTCTCCTTACTGTTCAGGTTAAACTAAGTTTGCATTAGAACAGCATGGGCTCCGTCACCACACAAACTGTTGGCATAGAAATGTCCCAGTGACGTGACAATTTTTCAGAGGCACTGTCTTCTCAATTGACCTGCAGCCACAAGTATCTTTGGAGTCCCTTTTAATGGCCTGCACTCTATCCTAGGCTCTGTAGACAAACATTAACAAGACAGAGAAAGTGCTGATTCATCTTGATTTCTTCAAGACTTTCAACTGAGAGAAATAAAGTCAGCTTTATTCGCTTGATTTACTTTTAGATTCACGTTTCATTATCTGAGCTTTACTGTTAAAAAACACACAAGCAAACAGCAGCAGCAACAACAAAATCCCTGAAGATGCATATGATGTTCTGCTGAAAGGAAATGCTACTCATATTAGTAATTCATTATTAGCTACTACAAACTAAAATATTTTAGTGAGATTCAGCTAGTCTACATTGTCAACTAGGATTCAATACTGGTACAGCTCAAAGCAACTGTTAATAAACATTTCGTTTGTCTTGGTTCGTGGCCTTATATTTAACCTGCTCAGCAGTTATTAAAGCATGAAAAACATTATTGTTTCTGCTGACACACGTCCTGGAAGTAAAGGAAGGATGGTCTCTGGTGTAGAGTTGATCAGGCTACCAATGTTTCCCTTATAACTTTCATAAACAAGGCTTTCGTTTTTCAATAGTAAAAACCATGCTAAATCATACCACTGAGTCCGCATATTATTGCAAAGGTGAATTAGAGAATGACCTGATTTATTGAATAAATACAACGATTTTTAACTAACTTCTAAAATGGTTGGAAAAGCTTGGATCGCTTCTGTTTCCAACAACATTCCACTGATACCATTTTTACAATGAACTTTCTTGGCAAATAAATAAAATATAAACTTTGGGATTGCCTAAAAGATCTACCAAAAGTTCTGACAGTTTCACTCTAATTGTAAATTTTTCTGGCTACCTTTGTCCTCAGCATCTCTTACTGGAACTATAAATAGAGTACAGACTTAGCCACATGGTATCGCCTAACTGATGTGAACTGATGCAGGGAAGCAGTTAGGAGCTGAAGGTTCTGGACTCTCTCGGTACGTTTGATAAGTTCCTCAATTTGCCAGCTACAGGACTTCAGGAAAGTAACTTAATCTTTAAAGCCTGAGTTTCTTTATCTAAAAAATGGCTGGGGAGAGGCAGGAACGGGGTGGAGGGGACTAATGGGGGAATAAAGGGAGACATCTGTAATACTTTCAACAATAAAGATAAATTTAAAAATAAAAAAATAAAAAATGGAGATGACAACACCTACCTCAGAAAGATACTGAGAGGATTAAAGGGCAGGCCGGTAAAGTGCTTAGTTTAATCTTTGTCACATAGTAAGCTTGGGGGAAACATCAGTGGTTAATATTGTGTAGCTATTTTATATATAATCTAACACTGAATCAGTCATTGACTAATTAGAGGACTTTCTATTGTCTGTTTTCTCCAAGGTTAGTGGCACAGAGCTATGATCAGGAGGGCTGGCATCCTGGAGAGGCCATCGAGTTAGGAGTGCACTGAACCTGTAACTGATTAGTTTTATTAACTCTGAAACTACAGGGGCGGGCAAAAGTAGGTTTACAGTTGTGAGTATGGGAAACTCAGAGTTTATTCTTTTATTATTTATTTATAATGATTGTATTATTATTAGTGACCTACTTTTGCCTACCCCTGCATATGCAGGTCATTAATGTCCCTGAGCCTTTGTTCCCTATCTGCACAATGGGAACATAACCTATGGAGAGATTGGTAATAAAGATGGAATAAAATAACCATGTGTAGAAGCATTTTTAAAATTGTACAGCACTGATGATATCTAAGTTATTATTAATGGGTAGGAAATAACGATGAATCGATGATGATACCTAACAATTTTTTCAGTGTTTAACATGAGGCAGACACAGTGCTAAGCACTTCAGATGCATTATCTCCTGTCCCTAAGCGTAATCTGAGATGATATAAAGGGAATTTTGCTGATTTTAACCTCTCGTCCTTTACGTTACTATTATTTTTTAAAGTCTGATCCAGTCCATTGTAGTCTGGGAAATGCCTTTGACCTTCTGTCATTGTGCTATTATTATCTCTAGCTTTGTAATGGACCATTTTATAAAACTACATTAATATGTAAGAAGTAGAACTACAACCACATTTATTGCTTTAATCTTGATGCCTACATTAAAATAAGTTTTTAATTGCTTCTTTGTGCATGAAATGAATATTTTCTTCACTTTTAAAATCATTTTCCATATCCTTTCCAACTGCAGGAAGCTGAGGTGTTTATAGCAGTTTCAAAGGCTAGACTATCAATTTGCTAAATTTAAGGTCAAATTAGATTTTCTGTAGACATCAGGATACATGCTTTCACCATAAAACAGAGAGGGTTGAGATATGTTTTTTATATTTGTCCTAATGTTATAATGGGACACTGGGCCACCACCCACACTTATTCACATTGTAATGATGATTTATTTATTGTGACAAATTTCTGACATATATGAGTATATTTTTCTAACATTTTTTAAGATATGAGTACAATTTTTCTAACAAAAATCAGTATTTTACAACAATTTTCTAACAGATGACAAGTGTATATTCAAAAGTGGAACCCACTTCTTAATTTATTTAAAGGTACCCACATGGGTTGTGTCTATATAAATATGGATATTTATATAACATCTATTTATATGTAATAGAAATATTTATATACTTATAAAGTTATATTTATAACGTTTGGTGTTAGACACTCAATAATTTAATCATTATCACTTTTACATTGTTGTTTTTTATTTTTATTGATTTTTGATCATCTATAATATATTCCGTAAAAAAGGTTATTGATGTTCAGGAAGCTGTGTTTCAGATTTCGGGTCCTACTAAAAGTTATGACATAAAGTAGATAAGAGTTAACCTTAGTAACTACTAGTCATTACTTTGATAAAATCACTATCAGGATAGCAGATTTATCTGCATCCATGGAGACCCACCTCGCTGATATGTACAGGCAGAGAATTTCTTCTCTATATTTTGGCTGCTATATTGGGGTCAATGGCAGCCATGATAGTGATTCCAATATTTCCTGAAAAAGAGTGGGCTCCTTTTCATTTTGATGATAGTTTATTTTGCTGTGCAGATGCTTTTTAGTTTGATGTAGTCCCATTTGTTTATTTTTTCCTTTGTTTCTCTTGCCCTAGGAGATGTATCGGGGAAAATTCTGCTACATGATATGTCTGAGATTTTACTGCTTATGTTTTCTTCTAGGAGTTTTATGGTTTCATGACTTACATTTAAGTCTTTTTTCCATTTTGAGTTTATTCTTGTGTATGGTGTAAATTGGTGGTCTAGTTTCTTTCTTTCTTTTTTTTGCTTGTACCTATCCAATTTTCCCAGCACCATTTATTGAAGAGACTGTCTTTACTCCATTGTATGCTCTTGCCTCCTTTGTTAAATATTAATTGACTATAATGGTGTGGTTGATTTCTGGGCTCTCTGTTCTGTTCCATTGATCTATATGCCAGTATCAGGCTGTTTTTATTACAATGGCTTTGTAGTATAATTTGATATCGGGTAATGTGATCCCTCCAACTTTGTTGTTCTTTCTCAAGATTGCTGTGGCTATTTTGGGTCTTTTGGTTCCATATAAATTTTTGGAATATTTGTTCTGGATCTGTGAAGTATGCCATTGGTATTTTAATCAGGATTACATTGAATCTATAGATTGCTTTGGGTAATATGGACATTTTAATGATGTTAATTCCTCCAATCCCCAGTCAACATCTTAAACAGTAGTCTTCATATATTTGTTTGCATACTCAAAAGAATTTTGAAAACTAAACACCTCTTCTGATATTTAAAAGTGAAAAATCTAAATTTTTTCATTATAAGTTTTAAAAATTGCAAAATTTATGCCATTTTAAATTTTAACTGTTATATCATCTTTTTAAATGTTTGCAATGGAGTCTATATATCTGAGCAATTTGATAGAGAGAATTGTCCACTTAAAAATGTATAAACATTTTTTAAACCATATTTTTTAAAATAATTCCCTTTTCTCCTTAAATTTGTATTTCTTTTTTACTTCTCTTATTGTAATTTAAGTTGATATATTTTTAATTTGAAAATTTAGTTGATCATGCTAGTACTTTTGTGAAACAAAAGTTATGGATTTAAATTAAAAAATTAATATGTATTGTAGATCTATGAAGTGTCTTTAAAAACTTTTTGTTTTCATTATATTATTACTAAAATGTACAATAATAAAAAACATAAATATATTATAGTTTTGATAGATAATTATTAACATCAAGACTCAAATTTGACAACAAAAGCATCAAGAAATGAGATGGATAATGTTTTTTTCTCAATTAGTTCACGTACTTATGTGTGAAAAGGTACTGCTAGAATTGACAAGGGTCAAATTAACTCTGTTCCCTTTCTTCCCTTTTTTTTATAGAATTAAGAAATAAAACACTGTTTACCTAAATAGATGAGAAATGGAAGTCATTTCCTTGTAGTGACCTATTCAGTTTATTGTATTCCTTCCAAGTTGTATATCCCAAATCACATAGTCATTTATCATGAAATATAATTTCTAATCATCTATCACCTGACAACTTCCTTAGGTCCCCCTCCAATTTTGTTTAAAGCAAAGAATTGTAAACCAGTTAATTGTAAAAATATTTGTTAGCCATAATTTTTACCCATTCATTAGCATCATTTCTTTTAGCAACGGCATTCCAGCTATTAATTTGTTTGACACCTGGGAGATGTGTAAGCCCTAGATCGATGAACCATATTAGAGATGTCTCTTTTTCCTGAAGTTGAAAAGCCTGACTGTGAAAGGGGTAATAGAAAGGAGAGATGTGTTGACTAATTTTAGGACAATGCACAGGGAAACAGATGATCTGAGAACTCTTTGATCCCATTTACCTGCTCAAAACCACCATGTTTCTCCAAAGGTATGATTATGCCCTTACAAGGACTGTTGCCTTAAAGTCTTCTGAGATTCTCTAAACAGACTGGTGCCACGGGGTGTGTAAGAAAAGAATGGTGTGAGACAGTCATGGTATATGGGCCGAAGGTGCTCAACCCTGAATCTCCAGTGAGGGGCAGGGCCCCTCATCCACCTTACCTGTGAGTCCTCAAAGTAGGTCAGCCCTGAGTCTCTACCTAGCACCCAAGTTGCTCCTGGAGGAAAGATTTCTCTGAAGCAGCCAGAGAGAGTGGACTGGCAGCTCACAGTCATCAAGGCTTACGGGGAACTGACCAAAAATATTCCAGGAACTGCAGGGCCGAATGACCTGTCATTTCAGGGGCTGCTGGGGGCATCAAGCTGTCAGTTTGTTCAGTTGCAGAACAGCCAGATCATTCAAGGGGCGTTAAGGAGCCATCAGAAAATCTGACTTGGCATTCAGTTGCTTAGTTACTCTGAAGGAAGGCAACAGCTGACCCTGAGACAGCGGGGTACTGCAGGGTATCTAGGGCACAGACTTGGGGGCAGAGGGACTTGAGCAGAGAGTTCTATGACCTGGGGCTCAAAGCAAAGGGAGGCCATGGCAGGGCTCCATGGGGAATAGGATGCGAGGCCAGCAAGGAGCCTGCAGAGGCCTCACGTTCTCAGTGCTGGTTTTTGAGTTGGGAGAGAGGTCAGTCAGGTGGCCGAAGTTCCTGACCAACACAGAGTCTGTCCTTCAGTGATCTCACCCGAGTCCCCAAATGCTGCTAAGGCACCGCTCAGTAGCAGCTCTGTGGCCGAGGCTCAGGTGGCCTGAGGGAGGCTGCCCCCAGCTTCTGAGACAGAGCTCCAGTCGTTCCGTGGAGTTCTTGGGCTCTGCATTGCTCCTGATCTCTCCTAGCTTGGGACTCCTGCTTCCACAGACAGGCAGGTTTGTTGGTCACACAGCATATTATTTTCAACTTGGAGATCTGGTCTTACTTGTCTCCATTCCTCCGTGCCTAGCATAGCTCTTACTCTCTCTATGTGAAGAATAAATAAATATACAGAATTATCCAGGATCTGAGAAAACATCCCCAAGCAGAGACAGAACAGAAATAATAGCCTTGGAGTCTAGGTGTTTTCATTAAATAGAATTTTTTTAAGTGTGCTTATGTCACATGTACCAATTAAAAGAAGACCTTGACAGCCTAGATGGTCAAATTTCTGAGAAAAGAACTCTACTCGGCTCAATTCACATGTCTAACAAGTCACTAAAGCTCCTTAATATTCATAGGCTCATGCTTCATCCATTCTGACTGCTATAACAAAACACTACAGACTGGGTAGTTTTTAAATAGCAGAAATTTATTTCTCATAGTTCTGGGTGATAAAAGTTCTAGATCAGGGTACCGGTATGGTTAGCTCTCTTTTGGGTTACATGAAAACTTCTAGCTGTGTCCTCACATGACCCAAAGGGCCAGCAAGCTCTTTGGAGTCATTTTTATAAAGCACTAATCTCATTTCTGAGGATTCCACCCTCATGACTTAAACACCTCCCAAAAGGCCCACTTGCAATACCATCACTTTCAGGGGCCAGATTTTCAAAATAAGAATTTAAGTTGGGGAGGAAACACAAATATTCAGACCATAGTAACTTAGTTCCATTACTATCAACAACAGGGATTTTTATCTTTTGTTCCTGGACACAGAACTTCTCCCACTGGACAAGAGACCCTGTGTGCCATGACCCTGGGGTGTGATGCCAGGCGGTCTAGGTTCCTGTAAATAAACACTGCAGCTAATGATTCAAATTCGGGTTGTAGAGTAGCTATTGTAAGCCACTGCCCTAGCCACTGCCCTAGCCACTAGAAGCTAAGTTTGAAATTGAGAATGTCAAATTCACGAATGCTGAGGGTTCCCGTATTAAGCTGTGCATGACCGATACACATTCTGTCAGACCTAAACAAACATTCTCTATGGACTAGGGACTGTGTTATGTAAATGCAAGTCTTGAAAAAACTAAGGCATAACCAAGAGTGGTTTATCTCTCATTGTAATTACTTCTTTAGTAATCACAGCTCATATAATTGCTTGTTCCCTAGATACTGGCCACTTATTTGATGACTACATAATTACTGATTACAAATATAATGGTCTATTATTTCATTACTACTATTATTTTAATCTAGGGAGCATAATTTTCTTCAAGAAAAGCAAGATGTATTATAAAGCACATTTGAGGTTGGAAAAAATATACACCCTCTATAAAAATTCACAGTTGATTATCTCAGATGGGTCACTCCTACTTGGATTTTTAAAACGAAATCTTGTTTTCAAATTCTTACTAATATTGTCATCTCTTTGGCTTGCTTAAGCACTTTGTTAACACAAATGGGGTCCAGGTATCTGCAGGGATCACAAGAGAAGATCTTTTAAATCTAAACTACTATTTCCCTGCCCTTTATGAAAAACATGAATTAGCAATTTTGTTATGCGGATCAAGCTTGGGCTTATACTGGTATCTCACATTATTCTGAGAGGTGAAACAGTCCATTGCCAGCAAGGGTGCGAAAATTAAATCACTGAGTTTGCAATTTGCTTTTATCATACTCTTTGGGGGCACACTGAATGTCTGGGAGCTTAGAGAGACCCTTTACTGATGTAAATATGAAACTCTTCCCCCCCAAACCATAAATAATTAGAAATTACCAACCATTTTTGATGACTAACTTCATGCTTTGGTTCCATTAACAATCCCATTGGCTTTTTTTGAGCCTAAGAATTTCACAGGAACTTAGCAATGAACTGGCTGCATTAAGGCCTTGGTGGGCAGGATGGCAGGGGAGTTTATAGTCAATTACCCTACATGGAATCAAACTCTTATACTCTCTTCTGGGAAATTTTTACTGTATATTAACAAGTTAATAATCTGTAATTTCAACTACAGCCACGATACATGTAGTTCTCTATGGAACTCCATATTTTATCTAGGCACTTTTTACCTAATAACCACAGAAAGTGATGGCAAACCGTTAAGAGTCCAGAGTTTTTGAGTTCCAAATAATGCTCAAATATTTATCATTGCTTTTCAACAAAAGTACACCTAGTTCCATTCTTATTACTCTATTATACCAGTGAGTATGCTAGCCAGAAGGCCTTTCATTAGTTTCTGAATTGTCTTATAATTATTAAAAGGTCATTCAAATTGTGGTTATTTTCTGTTTGTGTCCATCAGAAAACCCAGCAGATATAAAAAAATAGACTATGAAAGGTAGTATGTGTGCACTGGATGTATAAAGGAGATACGGGAAGAATAAAGCAGTAGAAGGTGACCTTTCAATAGGAATGATTGCCTCAATGCCACTAGGTAGACATGGGATTTCTAAACTCAAACATATCAATACTGGAAAAAATTACTCTAAGTTATTTACATAATGATAGATGGGCTTTGGTCTGAAATGGTTTTGCAAATGAGGCTGCCTCAAGCAGTAAAAACAGGATCCCCATATTTCTCTAATGCCTTTTCATCAAGCCAAGCTATTAAAAAATAAATTTGTTTTGTGTCACTGCGTAACAACATAATGTCATGGGATCAGCTCATATGCAAAAATTATTGTTTGTGTATTTTTTATCACTTTAAATTGAATCTCAAATAGTATAAGATTATAAGATTAAATAAACTATAACTAAAAATTGGCATTTATTATTCAATATTATTATAATTGATATTTATGCCTTTTCAGAGTTAATTCTACAGTTGCATCTTACTATGCTGTGATTAATAATTATTTAGCCCTAAAAAAATAAAAATTAAAATATTCTTAAGAGGAATTATTTCTTTTCTCTAAACACAACACATATCCTGATTAGAAGACACAAAAGCTAAGGTTAATGCTGGAGAAAATTTGCTTTAGAGACTGTACAAGTGAGCAATATTGACCACAGACAGTACTGAGATCATCACTATCCTTGTTTATTTATTTATTTACTTTATTTTAAAAAATATATCTTTATTGATTTCAGAGGGAGGAAAGGAGAGGGAAAGGGAGAGATAGAAATATCAATGATGAGAGAGTCATTGATCGGCTGCCTCCTGCACGCCCCTGACTGGGGATCGAGCCCAAAACCCAGGCATGTGCCCTGACCGGGAATCGAACTACGATCTCCTGGATCCCAGGTCGATGCTCATCCGCTGAGCCACGCCCAGCCAGGCATCACCATCTTTATTTAACATTTATGCAAGAGTGAGACTCAGTCTGGCACAGAGATTTACAAGCAGTTTGTTTCCTCAAAAGCTCCAGTGTAATTATGCAGACACACTGAACAGATACACATGAATACAGAAGAGAATGGCAGAAAAATACACACACTTTTTATTGTGGAAAGTCAGTGCTTGTAAATGTCTAGATATATGTAAGTAATATTCTGCCAGCAGAGAGCTTCAAGAGACCATGATTCCTACAAACAAGGGAAGCCCAAGGGCAAAACAGCACAAATCATCATCAGTGCAATAGTGGCAACAACAGAAACAGAGCTTTTCAATTCTCAAAAACATTCGTGGGGCATCTAGTTTCAGCTTGGGAATTTTGAGAACATCATCCCCATTCTTACAACAAGAAAAAGACTCAACAAACAGCAAATTAACTTTTCTGAAACCTATGAGAAAACTGTGGTTGGAGAGCAACCACTGAAGATGAACTCTGGGGAAAGAAAGACATCTACAGGGGGCAATAGAACCCAAGCACCTGCTTACTTGGAGCAAATACTGCTGGACACCAAGAGCAGTCAGCAAATAATATTTTTAACAAATTGCTAAAGACTGAATATAGGCTATAAAAGGGGCTAAGTCCCTGGAGATGTAGAATGGGAGGACTCGCACCCTCTTCCAGGATCCCTCTCCATGAACCTTATCAGTCACTCAGGCAGGTTTGGTGAGAATCCTGAAAAAGCTTCCTTGATGGAGCTGACAGAGAGGGAACAGTAACCATCCTAAAGATGCACACATATAACAGAGATTCAAATTATATGAGGTAAAAACTTATCGAACTGAAAAAAGAATTAGGGGAATCTACAGTTATAGTTGAGACTTTGTAACACTCCGCTCTCAGTAATTATAGGACAAGTAGGCAGCAAATAAGTAGAGATATAGATGATCTACCCAACACTATCTGCACTTGACTTAATTGACATTTATAGAGCATCCCACCCAACAAACTGCATTAATAAACACAGTCATTTCCCTTGCCTAAGACTGACACATCAGCTTCATATTCATCCAATTCATGCTCATTCACATAAGGCGCATCCACATACCACTCCATGCAGCCGGGCCTATACAGGTAATCTCTGATGGACTAATGGTCAACAAATGCTGAAATATGTGATGCCATCAATGGTTTTTATAAAATGCCTTTTGTTCATGAATCTTCTCAACTATCCAATATTAGATGATTAATTCACTTGAATCAGTATTTAATTCAAATAGAAAGGTTTATAATCCATGTGTTGACATCAATATATAGCTCATTATGTGTATAATTATAGTCTTATTATGTTTAAACATCACTGCACAAAAAGAATGAGTGTAATCAAGGTCTTCCAGGAACATACTGGATAATTCTAGTTTCTGCTAGAAGGGAAAGAAACTCTTCTATAAAGGTTTCTCAGAAATTTCCAATTTTCATTGAAATAAAAATCTGATTATATTTATTTGTAATTTTTATTATAATAAGGATATTACTGGAAATAGCACAAAAGACAAACAAAAAAGGGTAAAGCTGAAAGAATTCCTACTATATTCCATTACACCAGCCACACTTCGCTTTTTAACACAATCCATTCTGTACTCTTGTCGCTCATCCAAGGAGCCAAAGCAAAGCTGTATCATTACCTAGGCAACGAACACAGACTTGCACACTTTCTAGTGAAATATGTCAAGAAGAAATACCCTATTTACAGTGAGCCATGCCTTTGACATTTGCAAATCCGAATACAAAGCTAAAGCTTACTTCCACAATCTATACAAAAAGTTGATTAATAAACCATACTTTAAAAAACCAATCATTTTTAAGCTATAGATTATTTTCTAATGATCACCAGCAGAGCACAAAAGCAATTAATTGGTAGAAGTCTACAGATTAATTGCAATCTGAAAATGTGAAAGGTTACCTGTTTTGGGGCAAAACAATATCTCTCAAAAAAAACTGGAGAGTTTTAGAACTGAAATGGATTTGGAGAAGTCTTGCATATCAGCACTGACATACAGCAGGCACTGACTCGGTGCAGGATGAGCGAGTGATGCGTAGGTTGAGCGTCTTCATGCTCCTGCCATTGGACAGAGTAGTACTTAAACCATCTCAGGAAAATCAACCTCTTAAAGTCTCTCAGGCAGGTATTCCAAATACTGTTTGGAAATTGAATTCATGGTTATTATTGTCAGGATTTTTCCTACTAACAAACTCTAATGTTCTATTACTCTACACCAATGTCTGATTCCATGAACTCTCGCTCGCTCTGCTGCATTTAAGCTTACTTCCTCTTGCCTATTTTTTCAGGGAAAACAAAAAACAGGTTCTCACTACCCCTGTTTCCCCAGTACTCAGAAAAACCCACTTAACCTCATTACGTTACACTAACAGAAGGCAAAACAATAGACATTTTGAATTCTTAGAAGAGCTGGATTGGATAATTCTGTGAGGAAAGCTGAGACAGTTGGAGCCATGGCAAAAGCCAATAGCCTGAAGCAAAAGTGAGCATATAGGAGTGGCTCTTTTCATAACTGTAGACCAAGAACTGTTAGAGATGACATAGTTCTTCAAGGTTTTATGTTTCCTAGCCTTTATGTTGTATATGAAGAAATGAAAGTCAAAAGAATTTGGATTGATTTTTCTAAGGCCACATGACTAGTTAGTGTCCAACTGAGGCTAGAAACCAGGTTTTCTGATGGTCAGCAGGGCTCTGTCTTCTACCACAGTACACCCATCTTGATAGGATACTTTGGCAGGAGAAGACATGAGGGGATGATAGAAGAAGCCCTCTGCTGGTTAGGGTCAACAGATCTGTTTTAGTAATAATAGTAATAATTATTGTAACAGAGAACACTTTAACATATGACGGTCACTCCACTAAATGCTTGATGTTCAATATCATTTTTAACCTTCACAACAATTTAATGAATTAGGTGATATCACCATTTCCACTTTGCAAATGAGGGCATTGAGGCACTGAGCTTAAGTTGTTAGCTCAAGATCACATAGTAATTGGCATAGCTTGTCCTTGAAACTCACCCAACTAAATCATTTAACATCTCTCAGCTATTACTTAGTCAAGACAATGAAGGGATTAAACTCTTAGACCACAGAGTTTATGAAATAAATGTAAGGATAACCTTCTCTGCTTTGTTGCAATTTTCCTAGAGTACCTCTTACCTCTATGCCCCTTACAGGCCCACAATCATAAGAATGTGTGCCACCTAAGTAAAATCAGACGGTAATGTAGAAATTGATGATGGTGGGATTTGTTTTAATCCTTGATAAGACAAATTCCAGGACACCTCTGTAGGGCAGTGTGTGTTCATGGGTGGGCCAATGTTGGTCCTTGGCGGCCTATGTAGTTCTGGCCAGTGGGATTCAAGGAGAAGGAACTACAGTTGAGCAGGAAAGCTGTGGACATCACATTTTTTAAAAATCTGCTTTCAAGAGATAAAGAACAATATGAGAAATGCAAAACAAATCAGAAGCATCTCAAAGCCCACAGCAGCCACTCTATGAAACCAAACTCTCTTGGGAAGAAGCAATGTGACATTTATAACTTCAGAGCAACGACATCTCTTCAGATGGTGTCAGTGAACAATGTAAGGAATGAAAAAGAGGGCATATCTTTTCCCAGCAGGAGGAAGTTGCCAGGGCTCATGGACCTGCTCACTGAGACCCTCAGTCCTAACTCAAGTCAGAGAGAATACCTTTCAAAGCCAATAGGAGATCCAGGCATGAGGAGCATGTCTAGGAAAAAAGAGATTCAGAGGTGGGCACAGATCCTCTGCTGATATTCTTGTGTTCTGCCACGCTCAGGTTCTTCCTGAAAAAGTGACTATGCTTGAATTGAGATGGTCCTTGGGTAGGAGCCCAATACAACCGTTATTAGGTATCCTTACAAATATAAGGGTCAATCAAGGAGAAGTATATTGTCTTATAGTTAAGAAAGGTACACCATCGACAGTTATGAATTTAACATTTCTGCATGTGATTACTTGAAAATAATGATTATTAGGCAATTACATCTGTTATTTGTTAATTTGTGCACAAATCTGCCTTGTGCAGAGTGAGATCCATGTTGGCGTGTAGAAGTGAGTTTGCGAGGGAGAGAGATAACTGAGCAACACTTCCACAGCTCAAGCCATCACCCTCATCCTTGGCATATGATTCCCATGAAATCATCAGACTATCATTAACTTGTGAAAAAAGAAAAGAAAAAAAGAAAATGGCCATCCAGTGGGAGAATATTTTAATAAATGTGAAAGGTACACCAAGGTGTGCCTTGAGGCTTATGAATAGGAAACTAATGATTCTCAACAAAATAGGTCAGATCAAAATCAGAAGCCAGGCCACATTTGAAAATGTAGACATTTACAAATGTCCAGAGAGAAAACCCTTGTGAATGTCTGTTGCCTGCCAAAAATCAAATAGATTGCTTTCAGAAAGAAGGGCTTCCTACAGTGCGTCCAAACCTAACAAAGAAGAATGAACCGGGAGGCTTCCTACACGTGCACATACACACGCTCTCACACACCAGCCCCGAGCCCGCGAGTGGAGCCCCTAAGTGCGTGATGGGTAGAGGACTCTGCCTGTCGATGTCTCTTCTGGAGGCAGTGGCTGGGGCACTGAGCACAGGATGCAGAGCTGATAGAGCTGGATTCATTTTGAGCCCTTTCTGTCACAAAGGGACCTAATCTATGTTGTGATGTTAATCCCCAACTCAGGATGCTATATTTATAGAATATATACTTCCGAGCGCCCTGAAAAATGATGAAATGTAAGTTTTATTAGCCAGAGATAAATATTAGTTGTGCACAGTTTGTTCTTTCGACCCAGCAATATAGATCTGCATTTTGTCGCAGACCATCTGCGTTCTCTGTGATTTACTTTATTAGGTAACTTAGAAAGAGGACATGTGCTTATCTCAAGCTTTAGAAGAGAGTTTCAACTTCATATCTATTGAGTACAGACAGAAAAAAATCTCACATTTTTACGTATATTAAAAATTTCATTCTATAGAGTGTGAAGTGACTATTAAGTGACGTAACCCATTTCCCCTAAATACAGCAACTAGTAGAAAGGGGTCCTGTACCCTCAAGCATCTACATATGCACCTTCACTAAAACTTACAGGCCATTCACATAATTGATATGTGTTTATTTTATGTATTTACATATTTGTTTTAATAATTTGTATACATTGGTATATTCTTTCTTATCTACAAGTAAGTCAAAAACAGATCACTTGTTATAAAGAGAACCTAAAATAAAGCTCAATCAAGCATAGTGTGTTATTTCTAATTTGACAGTGCTCATGTTCTTCGGTGCCTCTACTTGCATGACAGAGGTCCAGCTATTAGGAAAGCTGAAATTCTGAATAGGATGCTTCCTTCATGGACCTAGTGTCCTGACTTAACTCTGAACACAGTAAAGTGTTTATGAGCCATTAAATAACAGAGCACAAATCCTGATTATTTCAGCAGGAAGTTTTAATTATAAAACTGGACATTAAAAAAATTAGTCAACATTTGTTGGTCAAGTAGCTGCATCTCTTAATCAAAATTCCAGGCCTTTGGAAGCCAGAGCTTATATTATTTATAATTTACCTAAATTCACTCCATAGCAACCAAAATATTGGATACAAAATGGCTTTTTGACAAAGCCCATTTTTATTAAAGCTTCGAGTTAACAAAACCTAAGCTTCTCAAAAAAAAAAACCTTAAAAGCCTCTTTAACCATCAGGTGAAAATTTGGCTTTAAAATCTAATTACTCACCATCTCCTGGGTTTCCCGGAAAATCTTATGTAGATGATAATAATGTTCGAAATGCTCTCTTTGGTTATATTCTGAGCCAAATGTAACAACATTTTATTCCTTATTTTTAATTATATCTTTTCACAGTAATGTGTTTGTGTATACAGAACTCTGGTATACTAAGAAAATTACCTCCTTCCAGATTACTGCTCAAAGACATATTGCCTTGGTCACATCTCTCTAATTGTCTTCTCATCTAGGAAGGAACTTAAGACTCCTAATGGGGTTGTGGAGAACAACCTGAGACAAAAAGGCCTTGCTTTGAGGTAGTTGGTGGGGACAATTCCACAGGCCAATTCTGTGGAAGGTGTTTCTGGCACTGCCGAATCAGTTCCATCTCAAACCTTGTGAATGATAAACCATCCCTGCATATCTTTAACTCGTATGTGATTATCTTGTCAACTGGGAGACACTAGCGACATTTTCTACTCCAAACATCTGACAGAGTTGAAAGAGGTCAAATCCCCACACCTTCCAACTTTGCCTGTGTGCTGCCCAATACCTATGACAAAGAACCATTCAGTCATGGATGGAGGGTCATAGGAATTAATATAAAACCCCAGGATGGTTGCTTTATTATTTTTTGGGGGGGGGAGTTTAATTAGATATTCAGCAAGCATTACTAAATGTTGTACGCCAAGCACTGTGCAAGGCACTGGACGCTACTAAGAAATATAGAAGGTATGGTTTCCATCCTTTTGCTACAGTGCAAGTAATATTCTTTTGTTCTTTGGAAGGAGTTCTATGCAGGATGCAAAGACACCAACTTGACGCTTATTTTAGGTGGATGTGAGATCCATTTGTACCACTGTTTTTGCTGTAAATAAAATTTGATCTATAAAAGCCAGGTTACTTGACATCTTAGGATGAAGAGTTTCTGCAAGAAATCTAGAAGACATTTTTTTCCGACCTTTTTCTAACATAAAAACTGAAAATTGTCATCGGATTAAATATCCTCATCTTAATTGGTGGTATTACTTTACAAGCCAAGCATGTTTGGGCAAAGCTATTGGGCTGGTCCTATAACCATACATTGGTTCAACCAGTATTTTTTTTTTTAACAATGTGCCTGGCCCTCAAAGCTCAGCCACCAGGCCCCTTCTCTTTCCATTCCATGCTCATTCCCTTGGAGATTTCATCCACTTGTATAACTCTAAAACTTTATGTCCAGAGTGTTTGGCATCACATTAAGTGACAACTCCATTCTCCCAGTTGCTCAGACCAAACACAGTGTCATCCCCAATTCTTATCTCTCTCTTTCATCCCGTCCATCAAAAAATCTGTTGACTCTACCTTAAAAATATATACTGAAAAATATCCCTTCCAGCTAGTGTACCACTTCTATCCCAGTCTGAGCTTCCTTAAAATTATGGCAAAAACTTTAAGCTTCTACCTTTGCCTCCTTGCAATCTATTCTCAACACTTAGTGTAAATGATCCTTTTACAATGTAAATGTGATCATGCTGTTCAAAACCTCCCAACGTCTCCATGTCTCACTCAAAGCAAAAGGCCATCTTTGCTCTGGTACTGGATTAGGATGCCTTTATTCAGGCATAAAGGCAGAGACTTGGTTGGTTGTTTTTGTTGCTGTAGCCACAGAACTGGGAGAGTGTTTGACATATAGTAGGTGCTTAAGACATATGTTAAAATTAATAAATGAAACATTTATCTTTAAATACTTGGGCTATATGCCTGTTCTAACACCAGCTAGCCAGTCTCCTCATGTCCATCAGCAGCATGACAGTGCTGGAGCTTCTCTACAGATTGAGGGTGCAATTATCCCTAAGTATTACCAACAGTGCCACATGTCATGGCAAAAAAAAAAAAGATAACTTCTATGGCTAAACAGAACAGAGACAGTTGGACTGGCCGATCATTGCCAATGCAACATTTATTGGGCCACAGTTTGGGCAATACTAGTGCTATTACTCCCTCCTTCCCCAACTCATCTGCTTGATAGGGATTTCAGAGCATGTACGTGTTTTTCCTGCTCCCCATTAATTTTGTTCAAAGTTGTGCTAAAGTCATTTCTGGATATATCACACTTGACTCTGAGTGGGAAAGATATACAAAGACCAAAGGTAAAAAGTACCCCCACTCATTTTATTTGTACTTTAGTTATTTTCTCTCAGGACATATAAGCATTGACATCTTATTTTTCCAAAAATTTCTTCGATTCTCAGCTACTTTTCAGATGAAGAGATAAAGATTGAAATCACTTTGATTTTAAAATGCCTCTTTGCTGAGATTGTTTATGACACCAAAATTAATGATAGAAGTTTAGAATTTAGCAAAAGTTTTGTAGAGTATTTTCAGTTTTTTGTGTTCTTTTAACACATTTCATGATATTTGAAACTTTAGTACTGCCAAAATTTTACATGAACTAGTCAGGCAAAAATATCTTATTGTTGGGACTGATGATTAAAGTTTTATAACACTGAGAAAATTAAAAATATATAATTGTCATGAATACTAATGGTGCATAATATGTATGAAGGTCATTATATGGTCAAAGAAAGATCTTAAAATAGCTGGTATTTTGATTAGCCTTGATTCCTCTTTTGTCTTCCTGTACAGGGATTCATTAATACACCTCTAACATGTCATTAGTCTCCCACTGAGAGGTTCTAACAAATCAGCACTCTATTTTTGAATAAAGACCAGTTAAGCAACTTTGTCTCTTCATCCAAAAAGGAATTTTGGGGGAAAGCAAGAATATTGAATTTTCATGGTCTCACCTTCTATGGGACCTGACCAGCCTTCTTCCTCCGTGCTACAAAGCTATAATTTTATAGATTTTGCCTTCTGCCAAAAAAATAATCTCCTTGCCTCCATGTGAATTCAAAGAACTGATCCTGAACAATCAGTCCTGAAGGACACTGGAGAGGTAAGAATGTGTCGGGAAATTGTCTCCGGGAATTGGAAAGCAGAATACACCACTCTTTGGTACTAAAAGTGACACTTATTTTCAACTTGAGCACTGAGGAATAGATATCAACGCTGGTTAAGAAGATTGGAAATAAAACACAAAATAAGTTTAAAAACTGGTAATGTTACTTAGACATGGATCTGATATGACTTGGTCTTATCCTCTTACTCTGCCTCTCTCTGTAACCTTTAAATAAGAACCTGTGTTAGAATATCACCCGTGTCCTCCTTCCCCCTTTCTTCTGGTCCGGCCACCTCAGAAGCTGGTCCTGCGGGTATGTTCAGGACACTGGGCCAGCAGCTGTGGAGAATACCCAGATGAAAACTGGATCTCTGTCCTCAAGGTGCTTCTATTTTACTTTTTTAGGGATCCACAAACAAAATATTAGCTTGCTAGAGGCTAAATCTCTGAACATATGGGAGTTATTTCTACTCAAGGGGCATTTTCCCACCAGGCAGCAATGACTGAAAGCATCCTGTCCACCAGCATAGGGGAAGCGTATGAGAACATGAGAGATGGAGAAAGAGGGGAGGTCTCGAGGCCTGTGGAATGCAGGAGAGCACTGAGGGGCAGTGGGGACTGGCGAGGACACCTGTGTGCCTGCCAGTGATGCTCAACGCTCAGCAGGAGCTCCTGTGGGTTGGTCTGGGGCATGGCCTGAATACAAGAAAGAACGGAGGTCTGAGTGTGGGTCACAGAAAACAGCAAAGCAGTGTGTGTGAGGTGTGTGTGCAAATAACTGCAATCACACTCAAATATGTATGCAGGCAGTGAGCTGGACAATTCTTAGTAGACTTTTTCATGCTATTTTAAAGAGCATTATATAGTATTTATAATAATGCTAATTATTTAACATGGTTACCTGAGTTATGGAATCAAAAGACACAGAATTCATAGGGATAAATTAAGAATATTTAGAATTCTATGTTGAAGTAAAATTGTATCTGGGACCGTGCAGGTCACGTACAAAATCTGAGCTGCCCATTTGCTATTTACTTGCTCCTGTATTTTCTCCTTGGGGGCTACAAGTTCTCCACTGTCTCTTCCTGAAGCCTCTACTTAAATACAATCTATTTTAATGAAGGATCTGAATGTCACTCGCACTTAAATGCAAACAGATAACAATAAGTAAGTCTTCTCTTCCCAGGTTATCTGTCTGTTAACAGAGATTAGAGCCTTAAATTTAAAGAATTAATCTTTAGAAGTTCCAACAGATATGTGTATGTATTGGGGGTGGATTTATTTTAGGGAGGGAGCTTTCCCATATTGCTGAAATTACAACATAAAATCTCTTGCCTGGTAGCAGTTAAGGCCAGGGCTAGAAATGTATACAAATTCTAGCTCTTTTGTACACTGTTACATTGGCAGAAAATGTAAAGCATTATACATTATATATTTGTATAAGATGTATATCATAATACTTTAGGTTATTCTATTTTGAAAAATTGTTCAGAGATACATATTATTAAGTCCAGATATTCTGTAGAGTTTAGCTCAGAATAACCATTTCATATGGACAGAGCTAATATATAGTTTTCTTATTAGAAAAAACACCCCTCTTAGTGTAGATTTTAGATACTGGTAGTTAGAATATTGAAATGGCACAAGTAGTCCAATTTCACATAGTAATGCCCTGAATTGTACTCTTGAGACCTCACCGATGAAGGTGCTTTCGTGCATCTAACCTGCTTTCAAGGAGGGCCCTTCGGGTAGCAGAAGAAAGAACGATGATTCTGGAATCAGACTCAGGTTTGAATACTGGCTTTGTGGGGGGTTTTTTATATTTCCCTAAATTTGATTTGACTTTCATGCCATTTACAGGCAATTTAACAATTTTCCTTCCTCTCATGCACCCAACAGCTAAGCATTTTCAGCAGCCTCTTGCATAAGCACTTACAAAAACTGTAATCTGAGGGGTCATTTCTGGGACTCTGGTGCTCTCTGTCAACTAAGAAATATTCACAGAACACTTCAGGTCAGATTATGTCCAGGCTTATATATACCCTGGGATGTATGAAGGCTTCTTCCCCGCCCCCACCTCCACTAAAATCTATTGAGATGATGATCTTGGCCCCCCTAAGAAAGTAAGAAGAGGGGTGGCTCTTGAATAGATGTGAAGCAGTCAAAACGGATGCCTCTGCCAGTCCTGCTCTCCCCCCTCGTTGCTTTCAGCCCGGTGGTCGCAGCAGTCCTTGGTTATACCTGGATTCCGTTTGCTATGATTAGGACAGTGATGCCAAGGAGACATTTTTTGAGTGACATAACTCCAACTAGGTGTTCTTATAAATGAGCTCTGTCTGTGGGACCCCTAATGCAAATTTCTCCCTTGGTAGACTAAGTCAGATGGCAGCCATTCTAGGTGATGACTGCTGTCCTATCTGAGAGACCTTGGCATAGGACCAGGAATGGTATCTTGGTGGATGACAGGAAAGAGAAAATAAAGATACCGACTATGAGTTGGTAAATTCACATTCCACACCAAAGCTGTCTGAAATATGTAAATCTCAGATGAATAAAAGCAAAAAATGTTAAGAATTTCCCAATTATCTTTCTCTTTTGTCTGAATCATACTAATTTTCTATATTATTCCAATTTCACAATGACTGTATAAGAGTCCCTTGTAAGTTTCTACTATTTCTATTTTTAAACTATCGATAAATATCTCTATACATAATGTAGGACATGGATCAATGTTTGGTCAAGAGATAAAAAAAAATTAAAGTTCACTACTTGCCCAAAGTCACACAATGATGGAATGGTCAACACAAATGTGGTGGGAATAGAATTAACTAATACCAGATAGGGAACCGAAAGCTGGGGTGAGAGAGGTTCCTCAGAGAACAGGCTGCAGAGAAGGTAATTTAGTCCCCTGATAAGCCAATAAATCTGGATATTATCAATAAAATAAAATATAAAATAAAATAAAATAAAATAAAATAAAAAGAGCCAGTCCAGCACCTAGTGGAATGAGACAGTCCAAGAGTAAGAATCAAGTTGTCTTGATGGATAAAGTACTAAGTCACCTTAATTCTTCTTTTTTTATTTCTCTAAAAATTGGGCAGAATCCAGACCTTAAGCGGCACATAGCTGAAGCCTTTCTAGGAAAGATCACTGGGTTTTGAAAAGACCAAACGTGGGGAAGGAACTTAGGAAATGGATCTTGCCCCACATTCTGACACGCTGAAAGTTTGGGTAGAGCCAGCAAAAAAACTTAAAACCTTCCCCTTTGAGAGCGGTGAATAGCCAAGCGATCACTCGGCTACATGGTAAAGGGAAGATTTTGGTTTTTAGCTCCCCACGCAGCAGGGAATTAAGACATCAGAACAATGAACTATCTGCAGGAACAGCATGCACCTTAGAACACAATGGAAGATGATTATATATATTCACTGAGCACCAATTTAGAACATGATGTAACGGGCCCCGTGGAAACCAGCTTTATACTTTATGACCTGGTACTACATTTGGAATTCTAGATATTCAGTCCAGCTCCCTTGCTAGCAGTCTTCTTAGGGGCTGGTTTACCTCAAAAGTTTCTGGAGACATCCTGCTGGTGTAGCCCTTAGCCCCGTATAGCATGATGTGGGCCTTCCTATGGATGTAACAAGATTTTGACTCCCTGGACACTTAGGGTGTGCATTCCTTTTCCTGTCTCTTCATTTTTAAACTTTTATTAAAGTTTAAACCTATATTATTATTTTAGTAGCAAAACGGTATTTAGATTTACATGGGGAAAAGGGCTACCCATGCTCAGCCTTCTTCAGCTTCGATGCCCAATCCCATACCCCAGAGATAAATACTTTCAACACTTTTAGGTATTTTTTATAAGTATTTGTTTACAATCTTATGTTTCTATGTGTTGCCTTGGGAATTTTAGACGTTTACAGAATTACCTACCTATTAAGGTGAAGACTTAGCTCATATCCCACTTCACTTTTGCCTCCCCTTACTGTCTCATGTTATGATGATGTGATGTTAAACATCATCTGCTGTTCAGTGCACTTGATTACATGCCCTTACTCACAAATATCTGTGCATTTCTTTAAATTAAAAATGGTCTCATTTTTTTATTTGTGCGTTAGCAATATATCAATTGCTAATCTTATATGTCAGTTGCTAATCTCTTCCCAAATGTGCCAACAGATTTGCCAAAAGCCTAGCAAGGTATTTCCAAATACACAAAAACAGTAGCAAACACTCTACCCCATATTTGCTCCATGGAGCTTCCCCTTCCACAATCACAAGCGTGATTCTCAGCTCCAATCAAAAGTGGGAGCTGCAGGCCACCCTCCTATGCCCAAAGCCCAGCTTCCTGCATCCACTGTCTTGCTCATTCTGAGGGAATTCTTTTGGCTGAATCACATCTCCCAGCAGGTTCTTCAGGTAGGTTGTATGAGAGATAATTTTGTAAGTGTGCAAGTCCTCACACGTCTGAAAGTGTCTTTGTTCTGCTTGTATACTTGCTAGATAAATGGCTGTTGTAGAATTGCACGTGGAAAACCATACTCCCCTTAGAATTTTAGGTGCCTCTCCTCTGTTTCCTGTTATCTACTGCTGATATGAGGGTTGCCTGAGAGTCCCTGTGAGCGATCCATTTTTAACACTTTTAAGATTTACACTTTATCTCTGTCATTCTGATAGTTCACAATGGTTAGCATGAGTATGCATGTGTTTTTGTTTTTGTTTAATTAGACTGGGTATTTGATGGTTTCTTTTAATTTAGAATTTTATAGTCTTTGCATTTTATGTGCTATTTTTAAAATAGTATCTTCCCTTATGTTTTTATCTGTTTTTTTCTTTTTTTGAACTTTAATTAGTTATGTTAAACTTTTTGGAACAATCACTTAAGGTTCTTATCTTTTTTCACTGAATATCTTTACTTTCTAGAAGGTTTATTGACTTTTTCCAAACCCTCAACATTTTTTTTCTTTCTACCTTATTTCAAATTTCCAAGAGCTGTTAATTGGTTTCTGATGTTCCTCTTATTATAATAGCTCTTTATTTTATATTATATATAATATAAAATCGTCTTTTTAAAAAATATTATTATTTTGAATTTCAAATTTTTTCTTCTGCTCCTGTATCATGTTTCCTCCAATAACTATTTTAAACAAATGCTGGTGAGAAAATGGAGAAAGGGAACCCTTGCATGCTATTGGTGGGAATGTAAACTGACACAGCAGCCATGGAAAACAGTAGAGGTTTCTCAAAAAATTAAAAATACAACTACTATAGAACCATCAATTCCATTTCTGGATATATATCCCAAAATAAAAATGCTAGCTTAAAAAGATATCTGCACCCCTATGTTCACTGCAGTATTATTTATAACAGCCAAGATAGGAAGCAGCTTAAGTGTTCACTGATGGACACTGAATGGATAAAGAAAATCACACACACACACACACACACACACACACACACACACACACACTGAAATACTATTCAACCATAAAATAGAAGGAAATCCTGCCATTTGCAATAATATAAATATCTCACTTATATGTGATATCTAAAAAAAAAAGGAAAATCCAAACTTATTGAAAAAGAGATCACATTATTTGCGATCACCAGAGACAGAGGGTAGGGTCAGGGGAGTTGGATAAAGGTGGTAAAATAAATAAGTTATAAAATAAATAAATAAATTCTGGGGATGTTATAACAACAAGAATACTATAGTTAACACTTCTGCATGGTATATATATATATATATCTATAATTGATTTTAGAGAGAAAGGGAGAGAGAAAAAGAAAGAAACATAGATGCGAGAGAGAAACATTGACGGCTGCATGCACCCTTACCGGGGACCTAACCCACAACCTGGGTATATGTCCCGACTGGGAATCAAACTGCAACCATATGGTGCACGAGACGATGCTCCAACCAACGGAGCCACACTGGCAGGGCTGGTGGTATATTTGTAAGTTGCTAAGAGAGAGTATATCCTAAAAGTTCTCCCCCACAGGAAAATATATGTATGTAAAATCATGTTGTATGCCTTAAAGTTATACAGTGTTGTATGTCAACTATATCTCAATAAAACTGGGAACAAAAGAACCCTGATTTTTAAATGTTTTGGTTTGTTTTTCACAATGGGAATGTTTTAATGCCTGGTGAGTTTGGGTATCTGTTCATATTAAGATATTTGTGATTTTGTTTTTTCTGGGGTTGCTTACTTTCTTCTGAGAATATTGAGGAGTATACAGCTAGTTACAGGCTGTCTGGGAACAGAGTGGGGAGGTGGCTGGGGATCTCATAGATCAGCACACAGCACTGTATTCACTCTCTGTTTTCATTCTTATGTCTCAAACCCTACTCTCCACTGGACCTGTTGACGCAAATCAAGGGTCTCTGGATTGATCTCTCTAGAAAATCAATTTCTGGTCTGCAGAAATGGTGAGAAAGAAAAGTCATCTCTCTGCAATGGAGAAGGAACTTCTCAAACTGCTCAGACACCCATGTGTTTAATCTGCCACATGTATACAGAAGTCTTCTTGCTTAGTTCTCACGTTGTATACCAGTGACATTTTCTGACTGTGTGAATATAAATTTTATAATGATTGTTCATCAATATGCACCCCCAAATCTCCATTTAATTAACCTATTTTGTACCTCAATAAAAAAGTTGCTTTTAATTAATTATAACTACTTTCTACTAAAGCTGTTTAAGTGAGTTGAGGTAATATACAGCTGCTAAATAACCTAATAACGGGAATGAGTTTCTTATCTCTATTAATGTGCAGTGCTCTGATGAATAGACCTTTGGCCCCAGTATATCCAGTAAGAGTTTTTCAGAGGATTTTGCCCGGTATCATGAATATGAAAATGATGCTATAAAGTCTGAGGCCTAAGGTAGTTCCAACCCAACATTTCACATAGCTTTGTGTAATCTAATATCTGATGTCACTTATATTAAGTACATTTTTCTCCATAACCTTTAATTTTTTAAATAGAGAAAGATCCCTAAATTTTTAGAAATATCAACTTTTGCTGAGTTTTAAGATTGCAATACATAGGATGTACACAAACAAATATCACAAGAATGATGTAAATCTTTTTCATACAACTTTCTCAAAATTTCATTTGTCTAGACTCAAAAACCATGACTTGAATTGTCATATTTAAAATATTACTAAATTTGTTTAAGAATTATAGTAAAATCATCTCTTTAAATAATTACTGAATTAGTAGCAGATTCCAAAAATAGATTTGCAAATTCAACAGTGTGTTAAGACCAAAAAGGAAATGATACTAACCTTCCCTGTGCTTATAGGGAGAGGAATTCAATCTTCTTTCCTGTCATTAAGAGTCCTAAATGTAATCAATGGGCCATATACTCTCTAATCTGTGCCTAGAGCTGTAAGAAATGTCAATAGAAACCGTGTTGGAAGATCAAGGGCAATGAGTTTATCAATGTGTTTACTCTTCCTGGGAATACACTCTCATCAAAAGCCAACATGTTTTGTCAATTCCCCAATATCTTTGAATTGTCCGTATGCCTAATATCTTCATGAATCAACAAGCCTGACTTTCCTTTTCTAAGTGGATTTGCATAGACTCAAGCACTGAATTTATTAGTTAGTAACAGAGGAAATATTTGATCTGTCTACACCAAGGACTTGATCTCTATTTCCACGCTCAGAAGGATAACAGAACTGGGCACTTAAAATTAAGTTAAGATCTGGCATCAAAACAAGCCTTTCAAAGAGGGGTAAACATTCATCTGAGCATGTTGTCTTTTTATTGGAACTCACGGAATGTTCTCAGGGTTCACCATCTACAGTTATGTGTAAAGAAACAAGAAAGTCCACCTGATCCACATGTCATGTGTTTTATTTTTATCATTAAGTGGATATACATCTGTGAAGGCAGTTCTCCTAGCAACTGCAGTGCTAGCTTCCCCCCGGTCTTCTCCCTGGAAGGCTGAGGTGTTGGTGTATATGTTCTTTGAAGGTCTGCAGGTCACAGAATAATCTTTAAATATTTCTCCCATTAAGGGTCAATGTTTTGAAAAATAACTGGATCTTTCTCCCTTATATCTTCCCTTGGGGGAAAACTAAAAGATAAAAGCACTGAAATGTCAATTTTTTATGTTTGTTCCAGTAAAAGTTTTTTATAGCTCACTTGGACCAAGAGTTGTATGTAAGCTGAGTAAACACAAATAACTCGTTCCTTTTAAAGTTTAGAGAACTTTGAAAAGTCAATTTGATGCTGCAATTTATGTGGCAATTAAAGCAACTAAGGACATCTCTAGTGTGGACCTTGAGTCTTGATCATTCTAAACCAAAGAAGTACACTAAGCTCAACCCAGTGTGAGCCTAGACTGTGCTGAGGGAGCAGCTGAACACTGCAGGTTGAAAGACATACTCTGGAGTAGGAATTGCTCCCTCTAGCTCTGTACCATATCAATCCCAAACCTTGATTATAAAGAACAGGTGCCACATTTCAAGTTAGGCCCTACAGTAACATTGCATCATTCAATTCTCACACTTCAGAGGTGAGTAATTGAGGCTTATAACAATAAACTCACTTGCCTAGAGTAAATCTAGTTAAGAGATGAGCTGGAATTAGCTCTCAGTGTCTCAGTCCACAATGTCATGTGATCCATTCAGTTCTCTGATAAATATCACTTTTCACTTGGATCCTATTGCGAGCTGACTGCACTTACAGCAACATAAATCAGTTGACTTTCTCCTTCACTTTGTAATCAATAATCTAGTTGTTTCCAACTTTATAAATCATTGGCATTAATAACATTTTTTTTCAGTTTTTGTTTGGTTGAGAACCAGTGCTAGATTTAATATATAACTTAAGTTACATGAAAGTTGGAATCAATTAAAAAATGCTTTACAACTTTATCTATATGTTAACAGTTTAAGAATCTAAATGACTGACCATTATTTTATCATTCCTTGAAGACAAAATAGATTTCTTCATAGCTTATGCAATATTTTCTTATTTTTGTCTCATTAAGTGTTCTGTATAAAGCCTGCTATTTTTCTGTGAAGATAAATGACACATAATAAACATCTTAGATGTGTATTTGGATGTCAAAGATAAGAAAACTATCAAAGCTACTGCTTCATTAACCCTTGATGAATTTGAGCTTTAGGGTCCTCTTTCATAAAAATAGCTCATGTCAAAAGCACCTTATTCTATTAATATTCCCTTTGCTCAGGACGTTTTCTAGCTAAGGATAATTCAAAACTACTTTTTTCTATTGTACGGAGAGAAGTTATTTTCATTTAAGTAGACTTTGCATCAGAAGACATAAGAGATAAGATATGAATTTGCCATCATATCAGGAACCTTAAAAATTTCCATATTTTGATCCACCAACCATACTATGGTAATTTAATTTAAATAAGGAAAGATGCTCACAAAAAATTACTCCAAATATTTTTCATTGTATTTTAACAGTGAAAATATTAGGGAAATGATTAAATATATTATGATAAATTCACTTATTGAAAATTAATATGGCATTAAAATCATGTTTTTGAGAATTATTTAATGATAAGGAAATAAATGCTCATAATGAAATGTTAGGTGAAAATAAGGTACAAAATCATTTATAGCTTGATTCCAATTTTATCTGTACATTGATCCCTCTGTCTTTGCAGTTCAAAATACATGAAGATACTGGTAGTGAGTACAAGGCATAGAGTGATAAGTTTCAAATTTTCTTTTTTTATAACTTTCTAAATACTTATAAGAAAATACCTTATTTTTATACTTAGAAAAAACAATATCTAAATGTTTAAGTGCACTTTGAATGATAATTATCTATTTTTTGTCATATAGGTAGATATCTATATTAGAAAAGGCAGCATGATGCCTGAAATTTTATGTGTGGCTTGTTCATTGATCATTTCATGGTCACGTCATGTGTTAGACAACAAGGGGGGACAGGAGTTTGTGGTATGATTGGCCACATGTCTTTTGTGTCATTCATGTCATTTTCCCTTCAGTCAGGTTCTTTTACTGTCAGATCTGGTATTAGAAAGGTCAGACACTTTCTTTTCAATATGCTGTGAATTTCAATTTGCAAACCAGAAATTTAGGTATAAATTCTAGATATAATAAGATAGTGCAATTCTCGTTCATTAAATAGTAATATGGCACTGTGTGAGACAGGCTGCTGATAGGCAGTCTAAGTGAGATGTGGCTATTACCCATAGCTTGAGAGATGACAATAATAAAAAAAGTAAAGCCTGGTGCAGACAAAAAGTACTAATATATTACTATTATTAAACTTCCTTTAAATACTGCATGCATATTTGATAATTACTAAATCAAACACTTAGTTTCAACCAATTATATTTTGGCAAAGCATCTGCTCCTTAAAGAGCTGAAGTGGGATGGGGAGGGAAATATTAGCTCTCTCTTACTGATGTAAACTTAGACAAAGCATCCATTCATTCTCCATTCATCCATCTGCTCTCTTATTCTTTCTAACAATGATTTTTGGCACCTACTGTGCACAAGACTTTGTGGAAATCTCTACGAAGAAGACAGCACCTCTTCCTATGGATCTCACAGTTTATCAGAGTATAAAAACACACAAGTGGTAGTGACGTGTGGTAAGATACTTACAAAGAGCTGTGCAAGTCCAGAAGACAAAATGTTCAATTTCTGATAACATCTGAACTGGGATTTCCAGGATGATGAAAAGTTTGCTGAGCAGAAAAGGTAAAGAGGGAAGAGTGCATTCTAGGCTGAGAGCATGTTGAGTGTAGGGCTCAGCAGCAGAAAGACACACGGCCTGCTCATGGCCTAGATCAGGTTATGGTACAGAGAGGGGCGGGCAGGGGTAGTGTGAATTGGGTTTAGAAATGCAAAATTTATGAAGGATCATGCATGACTTGCTAAGTATGAGTGATATCTTTATAAAGATCACTCCATAATTGTTGGATAGTCAAATTATATTTTATCTACATAGTTGGTATAGCTAAATCTAACCCTCTATTAACAACTTTCTCCCTCCCAATTCCTTCTTCAGCAGCTTGTAAAACATACAGCCTGCAATAAATCTGCTGCGTTTAACTTAGAAACACAGATTTGGATGTAAACTCAACCAAAAGAAGAAGAAATGGCAGAAAAAATGCAGCTGCAGTGAGTGACCCAATGAGTTTGAATACAGTTACAAAAAGTGCGTGGTAATGAAACTGTTGCTTTGATTAATTTCAAGACTCAGCTCTATAAAGCAATGACAATTTTAGTAAATAACCCATGAAATGCTATTTATGTCATCTTAGAGATGTAAAGCATAATGAGGGTCATATTTTTCTACGTTTTTACAGATTAAAAAAAAAAGAGGCCTTATGCTGACTTGCCCAGGAATGGACAGCCAGGGGTGGAATGGCTGGTACTGGATCTGAGTCTCTGGGGTCCCAGTGCAGTTTCTTCCTATCACACCAGGCATTTCCAAGATAAATAACATGTCAATATGGTTTCATCTTATATAGAATTATTACCAATAAATACCTAAGGTTCCCAGTATGAGTTTTGATAGGCAAGCCTCCCTAGACCTAGCACCACATGCTGCTATGAAAGGTGCCCACAAATTGCACCATAAGGCAGCAACTGTTTCTGCAGCAGGTTGCACAGAACTAGGCTCAAGCACAACAGCCAGTTCCTTCCGGAGCCCAGCCTCCTGGCTGCCGCTGGGCTATGGCCTCAGCCAAGCTATAAACACTCCAAAAGGCAGAGCTTGTGGCATCTTCTGAAACCCTCTTTCCATTTGATGGCCATGATGAGAAAGATCATCCTGTTCGTTATCAAAACGATCCCCATGTGGCTGAGAAATCCTAAGGAACACTATGACGCTATGTAATACCTAAGTGTAAACTTTTTCTCAGTTCCACAGGCTCCCCACCGCCTACCCAGGCCCACTTCTTTTCCTCCTCTCTCCTTGGCCCACTTATGTTTCTGTTAAACTTTTCAAATGCACCACCTCTGTGCCCCTGACCCCACTCCCGCTGCCCTGCATTTTCTCCTTCAGAGGCTTAGGGCAGCTCTTTCTGACAATACTACAATTTCCCCCTCACTAGCACTTCAACAAAGGGAGTCCAGGTGGAAAAGAGAACTCGTGGACTGAGATAAGAGAAGGGGAAAATTAAGTGGGTGATTCAGTGGGCAATCTGAATACTTGGATGGGTCAAGCATGTTATGAAGCCGTCATAGAAACCTGAATGATATCATAGGCAATGCCAGCAAATTCTCTCCGCCTGAGACCCAGGGCAAGGTACACTTAACCAAATAAAACAAATAAAATAATTGTGAACTTGTCGATAGGCACAAACTAAATTGGACTATGTCTTAAAAGTAAAAAACAAAACAAAATGGTGTTTCTGGGATAGGATTTTTTTAGTATCATCTGATTAGGACATGGAGGAATTTGTCCTATTTGCATGTGTGTCTTCAATATTATCTTTAGTCTCGAGACCTTAAGGAATAAGAGTAGGAAAGAAAATCATTAGGAAGGAAAGCTCATTCTCTGCTAAGGACCCTTTCTATGACAGAGCAAAAAATTCTATAAGGCGACTTTGAGAAATAAATCACCAAATTTAATGTAGGTATACATAATTTTTATTTCCCCTTAAGCTAACTGACCACTTCATGGGTCTGGGTTTGAGTTTTAACTGTGAAAGGAAATCAAGAACAGGAAAAAAAATTTAATTATTTCAAAGAAAAATAATAAATTATAATCCTCTAGATAATTAAACTGGATAAAAATTAGTGTTGTCTGTTGGGGTGGAGAAGAAAAGAGGCAAGAATTTAAAGATTTTACGCTGTCATGTATGTTACATTATTTGACCTGATGATTAACAGTGACTTAAAAGAGAAAGCTTTACATCGCATTCTAGGTCTAAACACGTGACACAATTCTCATCAAGGACACGGAGATAGGTCATAAGTTCCTGGTCAACCTAAGCTATGGTAATTCTTAATAAAAACAAGCTATATACCACTGTGAGATGTTTCTTTCTTAGAACCAAGCCTCTTAAAATTTGTATATGAGAAATTTTGTATTTCTGCAAACACTCGAACCTTCAGTGTTCACGCATTAATGCTGTGACATGGACTGGTGAGCCTGTCATGCAATCGGCCCTCCTTTTTCACCAGGTGAGAGCACTGAGGACTGTAAGTGTCCGAGGCTACCAGAAGTCCCAGGCCCTGGCCTCCCCACCTGCAGTCCTGTCCCCAAAGTCAAAGGCAGCTACGACTCCACAAAGACAAAAGTCTTGGCTCTCAAGTGTAGAAGCTTTAGTTATCTTAATTTACGAAATTTCTCTGGTTATATTTTTCCCTTTGGGTACAATTTCCTATTTATGACAGGAAATTATAAAACATACAAAATAGGACCAAAGTACCCAAGCCTGAAACGTGGTTTTACATTGTGCCCATCAGCGGTAGTTTATCAACCTGCTATCCACATGTTTCCAGAGCTTCTTCCAGGTCTTAGCGTCAGTGCCCTAATCAACACTGCACTCTAAGCCAGGCGCACAGGTTTAGGAGAATGGAGGGGGCAAGCAGTCGACAAGCTTCCTGCCTCTACCGAACAGGAGTTCCACAGCAACGGGCAAAGCCCCTCCATCCCGAACTACAGCAGCCAAGACTGAAATATGCCTCGCATTCTGCTCTTGGTGCACTGGAAATAATTTAGTTTGTCATTTAAGAGTTTGTTGAATCTGTAAAGCATGTAAATTATAATCTGAATTATGAGGTCCAGCATAAAATACAATGTTCCTCATAATTAAAAAATGAAAGAGGTTATTAGATCTCTTCTCTACAGGTCTATAAATATAGGAGAGCTATTTCTCTCCTTCAGTGTTCTCAGCTCCTTCTTGAAGCTGGTCTGGCTAACCTCTTCAGGGCTTTCACAATCTCTTGCTTACAGTTATTGTACTATTTTATAGGTCCCTTCATTTTGTTATTTTGTGATCCGTGATTTTCCAAATAAAGCTTCAGCTTCTTTTGAAACGAAAACAGATGTTAATTGAAGCAGTACAATATACCATGAAGCAGACATGAATTGATTTTCTTATATACCTGCTTCTCACATTTACTGGAGCACGTGTGCTAAAAAACAGGTGTTTGACTTAAAAGATTCTCAGAAACTACTTAAATAATAAGCACAAATATGTTTACTACTGTGACCTAGCAAATCATATTGCCCTGGACTTTAATGAAGTACCCAAGTTATTTTCAAGAACAGCATTTCGTTCAATTGGATAGACTGTGGCTTTTCAATCATTGCGGAATGATTAGCTCTAAAGTGTAACACCCGTTGCTGTGCAAGGCGGGCCCAGCTCAGGTAGGAGCGGCCGTGTCCCCCACCCAGAGGGCAGTCGCATCAGGGGGACAGCAGCAGTGCTGCCATTCTCTCTGCTGCTCAGTGTCAGCCCTGCCTTTGGTTCACACAGCCCACATCCTGGCTCTCTAGAGACTTCACCTTGAGGAATTAAAATGCAAAGACGTTCATTGAAAATATTTGGGGTTCTTGACCCAAACAAGAGCAAAAATTATTGTAAGTCTATATTTTCCTCCAGAATTGTACTGTCCAGTATGGTTGCCACTAATGACTATTGACATGAAAGTTAATTAAAATTAAAATTTCATTTTCTCAGGCACAATTGCTACCTTCCAAGTGCCCAATAGCCACATATTGGACAGCACAGATGTAGAATATTTCCAAAACTGCAGAAATTTCTGCAATGGAAAGAGCTGCTCTAGAAAATACGGTACTTTGTCATAGAATGCTTTTTGTCATATTGGAAACTAATTTGCACCTCACTGTAATCATTACATGCTATTAACAGGGTTTCAGAAGTCTCCATCAGCTTCTTGAAAACCAGAAGTTCATATTTCTCATGCCCACCCCAAGATGTCCTTCCTGTCCATTGTCTCTGCGAAGTTTATAGCAGCTGTGCAGGAGGGCTCCCGGGGAAAGTCTCGGTTTTGCCCTGGGAATGTCAATCTTGCTATGGGGGGAGGTAAGGCAAGCATATCCCAGATCTCCTAGAACACTAGTAGCGGAGTCACTTTGCAGAACATAAAAGGAACAACTAAAACAGTGTGGCTTTAGATCACATTTCAGGCTCTGTGGTGACTCGGGTTACAATGTCATTTCATTCTTCATTTCCAAAGCATTAGCTTTACTTCACAGATTGCCCAACCAGTAAAAATAACCCTAAGATAACATCTATATTGCCAAGTGAGCTTAAAACAATTTTTTCCCAAATACAAATGAGTGATAATGTCTTTGTTTCACAAATAGATCTGCTTCCAATAATAAAATGCTTCAAATCTCCTCATGAGCCTCCTAGACTGACCTGACCAACCAACAGGTATTCATTTTGCATTTATTGTACAGAAAATTGATGTGATGGAAAGATATAAATAGACAGCCCTGTTCTTAAGGACTTGCCAAGGAAAATGCACCTTCATGAACATACATATAATTAAAAGAGTTTATTTCAAAATCCAGACTAGTCAAATGTTTCAGGTTCTTAAACAGCAAACAAAACATCTTGAGTTAAAGTATGTGTGCATAGCAACTAACTGAATAGTTGCTAAAACATTTTGATCATTTTGATGAGCTATAGATGCCATCTCACATTTTATATAATCAATCAGCCAAACAAAACAGCTATTGCACATTCTATACATGCTACAAATTATGCCAATTATTGCTGGGAGGAAGGGTGCAACAAAATGGATCTAAAACATGAGAGCAGATAATCCTGTTAGGAAACTAATTTTTTTTTTAATTGTTAAGTGGTAGGTGTGGTGCCAGTCATTGTACATATACAGATATTTAATATATTCTGTTCAGAAAAGGAAAAAAAAAAATGTATCCTAAAGTATTACGAATGATTTCATGGACAAAGTAGGATGTCAGGAGCACTTTAAAGAAGAGTATGGTGGCAGAGAACATGAGTGGATTAAATTGGCTCAGTCTGTCAGAGCATCCTCCCATTTGATCCCCGGTGAGGGCACATACCCAGGTTGCAGGTTCGATTCCCAATCAGGGCACATACCCAAGTTGTGAGCTCGATTTCTGGTCAGTGCGTATGCAGGAGGCAACTGATCGATGTTTCTCTCTCACATCTCTCTCTCTTTCCCTTCCTTTCCCTAAAATCAATTAAAATAATCACTCCAGCAAAAATACTGTAGAGATTTTCTTTTCCACTAAGGCTCAAGCTCCTACATGACAATGCTCTTTTCTGCCTTTATTCGAATTTCCCACAATGCTTAATGTACTTACCAGAAGTGTGTCAAACCTGTTTGTAGAATCGACTTACAAGGAAAAGTACAAGGATCATACACATGGAAGGCTTTGAGACAAGTCCTGCCCTGCCACTCTTTCATGGTATGACTATGGAGTCACAGTATGACAAAGGTATCTCTGAACCCCAAGGAAATCATCTTATATCTGGAAATGCCCTAGATGACCTCTGTGGTCTTTTAATTTAAAAAATCCAATCTCTTCTGTGCTATTTCCTTCTTTGATTAATGCTTCCTTCTGTTTCAGAAGTGAACAAAAAATGAATCAAATGTTAAATAATTTTTTTACAATTTTGAATCATCGTGAAGAGGTAAAACAGCTTTGCAAACTATTGCTCAGTGCCTATTAAAGCCAAACATACACATGCTTTATGACTCAGCGATTCCACTCCCATTCATATGCCCAAGAGAAATGCGCACAGACGTTCACCAAAAGGCACGCATAAGAATGATCACACTGGCACCTTCTCTAATAGCTCAAGTTGGAAATAAGTTCCCAAACATCCAGCAATAATTGAATGATGTGGTAAATTTGCAAGATGAAATACTACATGGCAAGAGGAATAAATGAACCATAACAACACGTTAAGAATAAATCTCCTTAGTTTAATGTTAAGTGGAAGAAGTCAGACAAAAATGAACATGTATTGTATGATTCCATTTATGTGACCTTAATAAATAAACCAAATTATGCCCCAGCTGGTGTGGCTCAGTTGGTTGGGCATCCTCACATGCACCTAAGGGTTGCTGGTTCGATTCCCAGTCAGGGCACAAGCTGGGTTTCAGGCACCATCCCGGGTGGGGGGAGTGCAGGATGCAGCCGATCAATGTTGCATTCTCACATCAATGTTTCTCTCTCTCCCTCCTCCTCTCTCTAAAAATCAATAAAATTATTTTTTTTTAAAGAAAGTTTTATTTAATTAGATATAACATCTTTGCTTTGGTGGAGCTTAGCATCAATTCTTCGGCACCATGTTTTAGAAATATCTAGGTACTATTTAGCTATTGGTTTAACTTTAATATATTTCTAGAGCATCTAAGAAAGACTTTATTTTTATCTAATATATCTTTTAGACATATTGCAGAAGTTATGAGAACGAAAAAAATAATTTATGCAAAGCAGAGTGCTTGGTGCAAAATAAGAGCTCAACATATTAAAGCCATTATTATCCATCCCTGCCATCATACTCTGCCCCTCTGTGAGGATGTCCAGTTTCTTGGATACATGTATGGCCCAAATGATGACAAGGGCAGTGCCCTTGGGCCTCATGCTTTACCTACCAGATGAAACTTTTCTGGCAGGGCGGAAACATGATAGGTCTATCTCCAGAATGACTTCCATGAAGCCATGCACAAGGCCAACCATTAACAGCACCCACACTGCAACCAATCTCAGAAAGATGTTGGAAAATATTTACAAATACCCTTTTGAAAAGCATCCTAGTCATGCACATGAGTTATTTAACTCAACTACATTCAGGGGAGGCTGAAGTGAGACATCTAGTGTAGCTGAAGTGGTCGAAGCTTCAAGCAAGAGGACTCATCTAGAAAGACAAAGGACCTGGACCTTGAAAGAAGAGATAAAAAGAAATGATTTCCCCTTACACAAGAAATTAGCTAATGTGTGTCCCACTTTGTAAAAAAGTAGTGATACCAATGTTTCTACTTTGTTCAAAGAAAGAAGAGAAGGCCTGTTAGAATGACTTGGAATAAGAAAGATCTCCAGAAAAACGGTCGTAAGTAGAGAAAATAAAAAACCCTACAGTTGTTTTTTGAAGATCTCTAAAGCAGGGCTTCTCAAACTTAATATGCATACAATTTACCTGGAGATCTTGTTAGCGTGCAAGTTGTGACTCTAACCCATTAGGTTTGAGGTATGGCCCAAGGGTCTGTGTTTCTAACAAGCAGGTAAGGACCACACTCAGTACAAAGGCCCTCAGTCACAGTGACAATCAAATTACGTGTCCGGATTGTCAGGCCCTAACTTTAACTTCCCTTTACTAAGGATACTTGTGTGACTACACACACTTGCACACACACACACAGCACAAGTTTTGTGAACTTAGACAATGGGGGGAGCTGCTCATCTGATTGTTCGTACTTGTGGGATGGGAGTCTACAAACACTACAGGGCAAAGCCAGAAGCAAAGTGCACAGACAATGCAAACTGAGGCTCAATCCGAGGGACTCATGGGAGACAATCAGAAACTGGCCCAGCTGTCCACCCCCACGCCTGCCACTCCAGGTAACTGCCTCTGGGCGGGCAGTGTCCCCGTCTAGCAGGGCACTGGCACCCAGCAAGCATCGGGGCAGTGTGTTGCGGATGCAATGCATCTTCCTCACACTGCCTCCGTCGTCATCAACCACCGCCTCCCGTCCTTCCAGGTGGCTTCCTGGAAAAACAACGAAAGTGCCCTTCAAGGTCATGAGCTGTGACAGTGGCTGGGCTGCTTCACTTTCCCCAATCTTGACAGTGTATTCCCTAAGCAGCTTCGATGCATCACTCTTGCAAATGCCCTGAACTTATGCCCTCCTGTCCTGTGCTCAACACCCCTGGCAAAACCCCAAGAAAGAGTAAACTTCGTTACCGTGTGGCCCCCTGCTACCTCTCTTCATCCAGGTCTGCCACCTGCTCCCATGCTCCTGCCACCCTGGCCCCTTCCTTTGTCAGCGTCCCGGGGGGGTACGCCTACCTGGATGCACCTGTGTCAAGTATCTGCATGGCTGACTCCCCCACTTCCTACAGGTCTTAGCTCAGTGTCGTCTTGATGGAAACACTCTCCCTAGCCACCCTGCATAAAACAGAACCCTCCTCCCTGCGCTCTGTCTCTCGCGTTACTTTTCTTCATAGCGTCTATCACCTGACATATTATGTGCTTATTAGCTTTTTTATTATTATCCATGTTTACTCCCTGGAATGTAAGTTGCCATATATCTGGTGCCAATAATAGTATCTGAATAAAAAACTCACATTGAATATTGATAAATGTCTAAATAAATGCTTCTGAAAATCTGAATGCTGCAGAGAAAAATTAGGAATCAGGTAGATTAGTTATGCTTCAAAATCAAGGTCATCGAAGTCAGTTGGGCTCCCTAACCCTTAATCTTGTCAGATTCCTCTAGTCAGATTATTTTTCCACTCTTTCAGTCATGATTTCAAATGTAATTCCTTCAAACTTGTCCCACTCTAACCACACACCCACCACTCCCACAGCAGGTGGCCTTGTCTCCTAATTCAGAGAGAACAGCAGTTACCAGAGGGCCAGCAGCCCCTGAATCTGCACCAGTCCAAGGCTCTGTCCGCCACCCAAGAAAGACCATTTCTTCCTGTGCTCTGGATGCCTTTCCTCTCTGCTTCTTAGAAACCTGACATGTAAAATCAAACTTGGTCTTACCATCAACGCCTCTCTCTCTCTGTCCACTCCATCAGATCCTTCCCAACAATATTCAAACATGTTTCAGACTCTCCCATTTAATATATAAAAACAAAGCATAACAGAAAAAAAAAAAGCAGAAAAGATGAAAAAAAAAAAATCACCACTACTAAAAGTGTCCCCCTTCCTGGACTCCTGTTCCTGCCCGGCCCCTTCCCAGGCCTCACAATCAATCTTTTCCAGTGTTCCCGCACTCCCCTTCCCGCTTCCTCACCCTGATCCAGCCTCCCACCCACAGAAGCCTGGCACCTGCCTCCCAGGCTCCAGCAACACTGCTCTTGCTCAGGCCGCTACTGATCAACCGCCGCGTCGGTACAGTCACGCACCGTATCGGGACGTTTCAGTCAGTGAAGGGCCTCATATATGACGGTGGTCAAAGAAGACGGAGCTGAAAAATTCCTGTCACCTGGAGATGTCGTAGCTGCCTTCGCACAACACGTTACTCAGTTGTTTGTGGCGATGCTGGTGTAGACAAACCTACTGCTCCGCCAGTTGTGTAAAAGTACATACAATTTTGTACAGTACATAATACTTAATAATGATAATAAATGACTCTCTTACTGGTTTATGTATGACTATAATATTATACCTTTAATCATTGTTTTACAGGGCACTCTTCCTAATTATAAAAAAAAGAAAACTTCACTGTTAAACAGCATGCCGCGATCCCCGGGCGGAAGCCTCATGCATCTCCTGTTTACCGTGTCTCTTGATGTTCTCTTGTGTTTGGTTTGATCTTGTGTTGTTTTGTACAGTAACACGGAACAGGTGTGTAGCACAGGCTATACCATGGAGCCTAGGTGTGCACAGGCCACACCAGCTAGGTTCGTGCAAGTGTGATGTTCCCACAATGATGAAATTAACTAACGGTGCATTTCTCAGAATGTATCCCTGTTTTTACTCGACACATGACTAAATGCAATGAACATTTTGTATATGAGTTAAATTCTGCAGAACTGAGGTCAGACTATTGTAATCAGTGAAGAGATCAGTTTGTAAAACTGAAATCTTGCTCCAGGAACAAGCATAGAGCCCCAGGCAGTTTTGCCTCCTGCCTTCAGACTTGTAAGAGTGTTTGAAAGGATATGAGGATTTTTTATTTTTATTTTTTGAATTTGCTCAGAGGGGAGAAGTCCCTTGAGGATATCACTTCTGTATCTTGGGAAATTCTTTTCTTGACTCAAAATAATAGGCTCTCAGAATTTAGTGTAGATAACCTATATTTGTAACTAGCAAAAAAATGATTTTCTTTTAAAACTGAAATCTTTGGGTTATCTCTCCATTTTCAAACCTCAACAGATATTCATCCTTTCTCAAAATTTTGCTGAAAAAAAAAAAATGTGTGTGTGTGTATATATGTTTTGCTGTAAAGTCTATATTTCCCTATTTTGATTCAAAAATATCCTGAGTTCAGCTGGAATATAAGGATATTTGTAGAAGCTTCTAGTTCACTTGGTTGTTGCTGATGAAGGGTTCAGAGCCTATAGCTATTGGTGAGACGATCCTATAAACAAAAGTTTGATGTACATTACCCCAAATTTCAGATCTTAACCCACCCTCATGATCAAGCACCTGCGTTTCAACACCCTGAATAACAGTGCTGCTGCAGGACAGCCCTGGTGCCACTTGCACTTCCATTACCTGTGCCATTCGCTTTTTGGAGAGAGTTCTCCCACAAGATTTTTCCTAAAAGAGGACTCAGGAATCTATCTGTGGCACAGTTGAAATCTCAGGGATTGTTTTATGTTTGGGCTGACTGTCAGCCAGAGAAAACCTCCAGGGTCACATCACCAGGTGTATTTTTTTCAATCTGATACGCTTTAAGTGGGCTGAAAATATAGATGGTCATCAAGACAGACTCACTCTATTGTTCTTACTTCATCACAATGAGTAAAATGCCTTCTTAAAATAAAGTCACTTAATCCCATCCGCTAAGGCTTGCCTCTAAGACAGACCTGACTAGATCTTTCGAATGGAGAAGCGCGAATGAGGACTGTTCTTGGCTGAAGCAAAGTCAAGGCTGGCCCAGCAGCCTGGGTGTGTCCTGTTACCACTCACTGAAAATGCTCCTACGTGCAGAACTGTAACTAGGGAAGTTCCAGGGGGACACTGACCCTGCTTTAAGGGTCAGACACCTAAACTGAAATGATCGACATTAATAGGTTTTAACACTGCTATTCAGGGTATTCTAGCTGGCTCATAACAGAATGGGGAAGATAGACACATGGCCAGTAAAGTTGGGGTGACATAGGGAAGGTATTTGCTGTCAGTCACACCTGGGGATAGAGATGGTTGGCCAGAATGGGAGTAGCCACTGCCAAGGCGAGAAGATCTGGGATACATAACCACCTAAACAAAGGAGTTCACTCTCTCGGCTCCCCTGGGACCCGTGTGACTCTGGGTTTATGGGGCTCTTTTGCTCCTGCTCCCCTGCATCCACCCACATGGCCCATGGCCGTGTGGACCCCACACACAAAGGGCTGATGGACTATAACTAGCCTAAACTGGACCCAGCTCAAGCACAGAAAGGAAACCTGGACATTGGCTCTGATCTTAGCGTTATCGACACCCCAGCTACACTTCTTCTATGACTGGACTAAGGGAAATGAGACTTTGGAAACACGGAGATTTAATTCCATGCAAATAAAAATCACTCATCCTTCAGTGCGAGTCTCAGGAAATCCTTTTTCCCGAGATATCCTAGAAGTCCACCCCTAGCATCCGGTGGGGAAGAAGACCCCCCACTTTGTCTGGTATCAGAAGTATTGCTACAAATGAGTGGACTTCATGGTGACGTGTAAACAAGTAAAAATGATGTGATTACTCTGCCATCTGCTTTTGTCCCATCAGAATTAAGTGTAAAATGTACTTTTAGGGTCTAAGAAAATAGAAATTGTATCTCTTGCTCACACAAGACAAAATAAGAATGGGACCACCTGGGGTAATAAATCATGGCTGTCACCACGAAGCCCCGGGGATCTCCCTGCGGGATGCCCACCGCAGGGGTGTGTTATGCAAAGACGGTTTCCGAGGCTGCTTCTGGGAAGGGGCAGCAAACCAGCAAGGCCAAAGGCCAAAGCTTCTGTTTTTTACGGGGCAGGTTCATCCTGGGTTTGGAATGGAAGGTACACAGTTTTCTCTATGGGCCACCAGCTGCTCTTAAGATGCTCTCAAAGGGAACCAAAGGGCAAACTTAGATTACGCAGGGCCTTTGCAAGCCAGGGGCTCTGGAGTCCTGTTGTTTGTGCCCTGGGGCCAATGCCAGTCCTGACTCTGCAGAAGTCCACTCCTTCCATCCTCTGCCTGACGCCAACCACAAAAGTCAACAGAAAGGGCACCAGGCATGCTACCGGGGGATGTCCTGGGCATCATGTTTTTTTAACCTGTGGATTAAATTCACAAGTAAAAGAGAACATATAGAAATTAGGAATTTACACAAGTCTTTCATTATGAAGAGTTTTCTAAGAATCTGCTGATTTTCTTTCATTCGTTTCATCAACAAATAGCTATTAAACGATAACAATGTACCAGACACCACGTTATGCTGGGGACACTGCGGCGAACAAATCAGTTTCTGCCCTCACAGAGCTCATATTCCAGAAAGAACCAAAATTTACTAATGAAAGTAAGTAGGGTGAGTCTGATAAAACCACACATCAACCTAAGTAACTATATTAAAAATAAGCAAGAGACATTATTGAAGACGTGCACACCAGTATATAAATCTCCTCCAAGAGGTTTCCCAAAGGCAGTCATACAGGCCTGATCCACAGCCTGCCTGGCCTCCCCTCTCCCCCCCCTCCAGGGCACCCTCCTCTCCTCCCCTCGGAGGCCCCCATGTGACCTCAGGAGAAGCCTCCGGTGACTGAGGTTTAATGAATTTTTTCTTACACAGAAGAGAAGAAAGACAGCACTTTGCTGCAAGTTGCAGCTTTTAGACCAGAGTTCACAGGAACCATATTTCTTTTCCTATCATTATTAATTTAGCAGATTTCAGAGTTTTCGTGTCTGTAGATGATTTAAATGTAGTTCTTCCTTTCAAGCACCTGAAAAGTGATTCTTTAGCATTTCTGTTAATTCCAAAAAAAAGTGCCTGCGGACTGCCCACTCACAAATCATCCCATTCACATCAGCAGACTCAGATTTACACTCATCACAAGTGTAAATGAAGCACAAATCTCAATTCCTTTCAGAGCTAAGAGGTCTCAAAATCAGAGGTACTGATTTTACTTAATGAACTAAGTAAAGTTTTAGTGTCTCCTCAGCCTTTACTAGAATTGTCATTACGCATCATGTAACAATTTCAGTTTCACAAATATTTGGATACAACTTTAAAACCCAGAAGTTGCAGGTATGGAGGCAAATTTGGGAACATGTATTGAAATGAATATTTATGCATAATGCAGACACTGGACACTGATACCCAAGTTGTTTTTATGTAGTACAGAAGAAATAAGGAAATTACCAGGTTATATAATTTAGGCTAAAAAAGTATCCATGTTTGTATCCTTTGTTGCTTTAGTTGAACAGATGAGAAAAACTTTTTAGTTCATTCTCTGCTATAAAAAAAAAAAATCACAAAAATAATTCAGATCAATCTTAGCTAATACCATAACAATTCAGGTCAATCTTAGCTAATACCATAACAATTCAAATAACAATATTGACAAGGCCTTTTAAACGGTAGAGAAACCAATTTTCCACCGTTCAATTGTATACAATTTCCATTCAAGTCCATTGGCGGCAAAGCCCAAGCTGAGCAGAAGTGAGTGAATCAGGCTGCAGCTACCCCAGGGCAATTGTTCAAGTCTTTGGCAGAACTCCAGAGTATTTCAGAGGGTGTATGTGTGTGTGTGTGTGTGTGTGTGTGAGAGAGAGAGAGAGAGAGAGAGAGAGAGAGAGAGAGAGGAGAGAGAGAGAGGCACTTTTTTCCTGAAAAACAAAGTATTTACCTTATGGTTAGATTTTTAAAAATAATTACTGAGCAAGCTTATAGATCCATGAAAATCACTAATTCCAAAGGTACATTAAAAAAGACTAATCTTATTCCAATAGTTTTAGAGTTGGTACCAGAAATCAACGTCTAGATGTCTAGCAGAAAAATTTTATAAAACTACTTAAATTCATCACTGGAATAATTATAGTATTTTACTGTAATTTAAACTTTTTTTATTTTACCCATTTCTCATTTAAGAATAATTATGTGATTTGTACTCTAAAGCACAGATTCTATTCAGCAAAACACTCCAAAATGTTACTTTATCTGTAACTTGGACAAATTCATGGTATCTTAACTGTTTGTAGAATAACAGTTTTGCACCCTGGGTACTAACTTTGTACCCTCAAATGGGGGTATTCGGCATATGAAATGGTACAGCCACTTTAAAAAGCAGTTTGGCGGTTTCTTACAAAACTAAACATCCTCTTCTTATAAGACCCAGCAATCATGTTCCTTGGTATTTACCCAAATGAGCTGAAACCTACATCCACACAAACCCTGCACACAAATGTTTATAGCAGCTTTGTTCATACTTGTCAAAACTTGGAAGCAACCAAGAGGTCCTTCAGTAGGTGAATAGTTAACTGCATGCATTCCAGACACTGGGATATTATTCAGTGCTAAATAGAAATGAGCTATCAAGCCACAAAACATATGGAGAAACCCTAAATGCATATTGCTAAGTGAAAGAAGCCAATCTGAGAAGGTTACAGACTGTATGATTCCAAGTACATGACATTCTGGAAAAGGCAAAACTAAGGGTGGAGTAAAAAGATCAGTGGTTGCCAGCGGGGAGGAAGGGTTGAATTAAGTGGAAAACAGGGTCTTTTTAGTGAAACTGTTCTGGATCATACTATAATAATAGATAAATGTCATTATTCATTTGTCAAAATCCACAGAATTCGCAACATGAAGCGTAAACTCTGATGTAAAGCACAGACTTCAGTTAATGTTAATGGTACTTTATCAGTATTAGTCTGTAAGTTATATCAAATGTCCCACACTAATATATGAGTGGAGTAACAATAGCCAGTAACAGGGGAAGTTGGAGGTGAAAGGATGTATATGAGAACCCCATATATTCCATTCGATTTTTCTGTAAATCTAAAACAGCTCCAAAAAGTAATAAAGTCCACTAATTTAAAAATTAAGAACATTTTAAAAGTTGTTAAGTGAAGATGTCCTGAAATAAAAGAGGTTAGTTGGGCCTTAAAAGTACCTTCCTCTGAGGAATCTTTGCTGAGCTAAGCATCGAAGGAGCACTGGCCACATCCTCATGATTGAAGGACCCTGCCCGTTCAAGGGGTGCTCCCTCCCCTACACAGGCCTTTTCCAGGCTGAAGTTCGCCTGCCTACAAAGGGAATGCAAGTCCGCTTTCTAAAGCAAATCCCACTGAGAGCTAAAAGAGCATCCAGAGGCAAGGAAATCGAGGAAAGAGAATACTGAATTTACAACCAAACTTCTTTTAGGCTCCACAAGAAACCCATGAATGAATAGCAGTCAGTCACCTCTGGCTCAGGAGGTTAATCAGAGGGCTCATTACCAGGAATCCCTAATTAACTTCTGTGCGGGGAATTTCCCAGCTAACTGGTGTTGACTGTAAAAGCAAACCCTCCCTCTGACATGCACATATATTAATGCGCTATTGTAAAAGTTCAGGGTAGTTATTACTGAGTTGTCACAGGCCCATTAATTATCCACTATACCGTATTTAGCTTTACTCGGGTAAATCTTTTTTAATTACCCAGCCTGCATTTACAGAGCATCTTTATTTAACGTGCTCCCAACTCTGTTTATATTTATGCCTTTCCCAATAGTTCATTAAACAGTGAGTTCTTAACCAGCACCATCAGAATCTCCAGTGAGAACCAGCCGAGCCCACTAAAAGTGCTTTTATTCCGTCCCTCCTAAGGAGCATTTTAAAGTCCTGACTTTTGTTCAAGTCCATCTCTCCTTTTCTTTTCCCTGCCTCGGAAGAGTGCAGGGCGCTTCCTTCTCCGTTATTTCCCAATTCCTAGTCAATCTTCCCCACTGCTCCAGGCGACCGAGCATGCATTTCTGAAGGTGTCCCCTGAGCCTCCATCCACCCGCAGAATCAAGTCCAGAAACCAGAGGAAAGCACCCGAGGCCCTGGTTAGTTTGGCCCCAAACTTACAATGTACCTGTGGACATTCTTTCCCTCACAACTTCCATTTCAATGCTTTACAGAACACAGCACATAGTGTCTCTGCCCCTTTTCTTTCTGCTTGTAATTCTGAGGTCCCACTGATATGTTACTCCCTCCTGAAACCTTCCAGACCGAAGTCCCCATGCCGGCCCTGCCCTCCCTAACAATTCGGTTCCTGCCATTGTGAATGATGCTTGACCCTCTGATGTATAAATAGGTGTAAGTGAGAGGCAGGGAGCGCATTTCATGAACCTTGGTGTACTCAGGGCCTGCACACAGTGAATGTTTCATAAATATTTACTACATGAATGAATGAAGGCATTTTCACTCCAGACTATCTGGGTTTAATTACATCATCTCTGATTTGTCCAGCATATCCTAACCTACATAACCACACAATCAGGGGAATACATAGGAAAAAATCATGAGAAAAATAACAGTGGCATAGATATGCATGTTTCTTAAAGCATATCGCTTGGGATAAAACATGCAGTAAATCAGAACCCATTTAATGTCATGAACATTAAAAATATTTAGAGCCCTGGCCAGTGTGGCTCAGTCGGTTGGAGCATCATCTTGTACCCCAAAACGATGTGGGTTCGGTCCCTGGTCAGGGCACATACCCAGGTTGTGAGTTTACTCCCAGGCTGAGGCGCATGCAGGAGGGAAACGATTGATGTTCCTCTCACACTGATGTTTCTCTCTCTCCCTCTCTCTTCCTCTCACTCTAAAGTCATTGAAAAAGACAACATTTGGAAATCACTCAGTCTCTTGGAAACACTATATTTTGCAAAGATGCCATTGAACTAAAAAGAAAAATACTACATATTTTTCATGAAATGCCACTCTAAAAGAAGCTACAATAAGACTGCAGTTGGAAAGTCCTTTCTAAGAAAGTCATAGCCACTATGGGGGAGCATCTTTTAAATAGGAACAAGGGACCTCTTTTGATTTTTTGGAAATGGACCTTTAGAATTGCTTTTATAAAGATTCTGAATTCTAAAGATTTAAATTGTGTGCATTAGAGAATGAATTTTTTAGCTGTGTTTGATTCTGAAAATTTTGAATTGTGTGCATTTGAGAACAGATTTTCTTGCGCTTGCATATGCTGGACTATTATAGAGCTGGTCCTCTGAGATATGCCTTAGGAGTTGAATTTGAAGTTATGTCACGTAGATGCAAATCCTGCTGGTCTCAGAGGGAGAGCTGTGACTGAAAGAGGGGCTCTGCCTTGCATGCTTGCAGATGAATTCCTAATTCATAAACAGATGTGGGGTGGAATGATAGTATATGCAAAGCATGACTGCATGCAAACTGAGGATGTAAATGTGGGTTAATTATGCACTATTCACATTGGACTGGAGCCTACTTAATATTCTGTAGTGACATGATTTCCCAATGGTGATAACATGTATTTTACCAGTAGGTATCAAAAGAGAGTGACACATTATGGGTAAAACTGATCTATAGTCTCTGTGTTTGAAGTTTTGCATTAAATATCAATCCCATGAGTAGTTTATTAGAAACCCAGCCTGGGTCAATAAACATGAATATTGTTCCCCAAGTGGATATGCAGTTAGGTGTATAAAAAGAGTTAATATGCTTCATTTACATACCACATTTCATAGAATTATAGATCTGGAAGGGCCTTTAGAAATTATTTGCTGACTCCCACCCATTTTATAGTTGAGAAGGTATAGCAGAGTCAAGAATCAAATCCAACCTCCCTTTATCAGGTGCATCTCTCCCTTTCCTGGCATTCAGAGGAGAACCCATCATTGGTCTTCACTAATCCCCACTGGTGTCAGTAAAATTGAACTCATTGCAGTTTTCAGCACAGGTGCCATCTGAAAGGTCAGGGAATGCTTCTCCAGGCGATTCTCTTGATTGATGGAGGAGTGGGAAGAGAGGGAAAAAGCACAAGATTTAGAAGCTGAAGTCATGAGTGTGAGAGCAGGCACTTGCTGTGTGCACTTGGGCAAGTCTCCTACCCTCTCTGAACCTCAGTCAGTTCATCTTCAAATGACAATTATAATATCTGCCTTGTCAGGCTGATGAGAAGACTGGATGGTTTCATATGAACGAATGTGTTTGGCCAATGACAGTGGCACTTACAAAGATTTAGTCTTTATTGTCAACATTAAATACTACTTATTAAACCACCAAATAAGCTCAGCATGTCGTTAGGCCTTAAGCAAGGCAGGAAGCAGGGAAGACAATGGGCTTTACCTACATTCAGGGTTTTATCTCCCAAAGAGTCTGTTTTTACCAGGTAATCTTACTCGCAAAATCCATTAAGTCAACCTGTCTCAGCAGTGAAGCTAGTCCCTGCGTTCCCTGGTAACTTCCAGCAAAGTCTTATCTTAGTATTTTGAAACAATTCATTTTAGATTTCCTCCTTCTCATGTCTCAGGAACTGAGCTCTAACATTATCTAGAGCGGCTCTGTCTAGCAGGAAAATAATGCAAGCCACACGTGCAATTTTAATTTTCTGGTAGTCACATTGAAAAAGTAAAAAAAAAAAAAAAAAAAAAAAGCATCAAGTAAAATCAATTTTCATAATATATTTTACATTACCCAATATATCCAAAACGTTATTGGTTCAACATATAATTAATATAAAAGTTATCAATGAGATATTTACCATCTTCATTTTTTTTCCCTACACTAAGTCCTCAAAATCCCTGGGTATCTGACACAACACGCTTCAATTGAAAAAAGACACATTTCCAATGCTCAGCAGCCCTGTGCATGTAGCTGGTAGTGACCATATTGAAAAGCCACGCGGGTCTAGGGCCTGGCAGGATGACCACACCTACCGATAGAGCAGACAGATGAAAATTAACTTAGTAACTCTCCATGGAAACACTTAAGAACACTACAGGAAACAATCTCACCCGAGCACACAGATGGGGAAAGAACCCTAGCAACAAAAGTGACAGCGTAGCAACACCAGCGGCTGTACAAAAGGGAAATTAGGAAACTATTACTTTGAAAAGAAGCACTTCTGGGGAGGTCACCTTTTTCTATTTCATTCAATGTGAAACAGAAAAACGGATGCTACATCTACACAAAGATACATTTCATAAGGCACCCTGCTCATGAGCTCTTCAATTCTGCAATACAAACAGGGATATATTTTATCATATTGTTGAATATTATATTTCGCTCATTATTATATTTCAAAGGATGAACAATAAAGTATGAAATCAGACTGAGCCATCATATTTGTCCCCACGGGATGGCCTGCCCTGTGGGTCTTATGGGTCACTGGGAGGAGGTGACTTGCACGGAGCAGGGTGTGCTTTGAGAATCCTTCATTATTTTATAAAAATTCCCTGCTAACTCCTGGCCAGGGCCTCTCCTACAGGCCTAGACACCTAGCTCCATGCTCTTCTACTCCTCCCTGAGTTCCCCCTTCCCGATGTAGATACAGAGACTAGAGGCGAGGGTGCGGGCTGCCTGGCTGCCTGACCTCCTGCTCCACTAACCCCAACCCCCCGTGGTGGAATGGCCTTTATTCATCCTCGCAGCCACTTCTTTTTCACAAAAGTGTGAATAAAAATGCCCCAGCCAGCCCAGCTCCACCTCTCTGAGCAAAGGCTGAAATCCTCATGTCCTGGTAAGAGCTGCCAGGCCTGCATTCCTCGCCTCATTCCCCATCCTCGGGGTCTGGTGACTCTGAACCCAATATTCTCCCTCGTGTCCCCCTACATTGAGAAGGTCTGGTCTTCCTCTCACCACCCACTGTCTCCTCCATCCCGAAGACGAGAATGGCACACGTCTGAGTACGTGTAAAACTGTGCGTGGTGGGCGGTCAACATGCTGAATTATTTTCCTAAAGGTCAGTTGTGAACAATAAACTATAAAGTGATAGATTTTTTTTAAAAATTTACTAAAATTTTTCACTTTCTTTACCAGTGGAAGATGTCATAATTTTCTTTACAGTATCATCTATATGAGCAGATTCCTTCGTGTGTATGTGTATCTACCCGTTAGTTTCTAAGCACTGACCGTCACTACCACACTGGGTGAGCTAACTGGTGAGAAAGCCAGTTAAAATGTCGGCATCAACCATATTTTCCATGAAGGTCCAGCTCGATTAGCCGGCCCTAGCCATTGCAGCTGAAAGGGATTGCTCCCTCCTCTATAGCAGAGTAGATGCTGCTCTGCTTCTCAAACTTTCATGTGCGTACTAATCTCTACTAAACCCTTGGGGACCTTGTTTAAATGCAAGTTGTGATTCAACGGCTTCGGGGGGGGCCTGAGAATCCACATTTCCGAGACACCTCTGAGAGATGCTGCAGATCCTACTCTGAGTTGCAAAGCAATAGCTCCACCCTTAGCATGTCATCAGACAGGTTTGGGGAGTATGACCGTGACTTACCTCCCTTCCTAGACAGTGACAGCATATCCTTTTTAAGCTGATGTGCTGTGGAATTCATGATGAAATGTTATCATTGGTCACTTAGGTTTTTTCATGCTATGCTCAGCAGCAGAGGAGAGAGCCCAAGTAGCAATTCAGTCGATGAGCTGCTAACGAATTTGCACATAGTGGCTGAGTAAGCCCCTGCCTTTAATCCCAGCTCTTTGCCATTCCCACAGTGAAACGAGAACTTGGCCTCCAGTCTTAGTTCTTACGCTCAGTATTTGACCAGGCAGAAATTATAGAATGAGAACATAAATGAAACAAATTTCCTTTTAGTTTTACATTTTGAAGCATGAATTGGCTTTTGTGAAGCCCTTGAATTCAGACTCTTACCTACACTTAGTAGTAGCAAGTTGTTTCCAGCTCCCACTGGGACTCCCGTTTGTGATGACATCCCTTGCTTGGCCTTGACCCTCTGGCCGCTGACTTCTTGCCTACTTCTGATCGGCGTGGTAACTCAGGACTCTCAGGTCAAACACCTTCAGGCTGCAGACCCCACTGGTGCCCTAATATCAAATTGATCCCATAAACTTAACCATTGTTACTCCAACTTAAGATCCTCCCCTTACTCATTTGATTCAAAACTTATTTTAAAGTGGGTAGATATTGTATCTTTAAATAATTGTAACTATTGATTACTTTTCAGAAGTACAAACACAGCTAATATTTATGCTTTCATTAGGATAGTGTTAATGTTACCCGTTCCTTTCTGGAACTCAATTTGTCAAACCTGACCATCACTAAATCAGAAAAATTCCCAAAGGACATCTGTGACTGCTACTCTTAGTAGTAGTATATCTCTGGAAATATGAAATCCTATGGTACATACTTCCTAATTTATGTTATAATAACAGGCCCAAGTATTGTAAATCACTTTGGAGAGTCTTCTGGGACTAACCTACACTTAAAAAAAAGATTGTTATTAATTTTACTTTTGTAAAACAGGAAATTGAGGAGTTAGAAGTCTATCAAAACAGAAGAAGCCCTTACAGAATCTTCCCCTTGCCTTCCTGAAGGATCACTTTTTCATTGTTATGTTATTTTGATACAGTGATTATGGCGTGTGAACTAATGATGGAAGTTGGGGGGGACCATTTTGCTACAATGACTACCTTTGCTTTGGTTATTGATTCTCTGCTACTGCAAAGAGACCTGAAAAGTAAAGAATTCATCCCAAAACTAATATCATTATTCATGACTATTATCTGAGCTACAGAAAGAAGAACTCAGACTGCTTTTTACATGGATGAAATCTCCAGATTGGTGGTTCAGAGAGTGACTTTGTCTTTCTTACATATAATGTACTTGATGGGAAGTGAAATCAAAGTCATTTCCAGTGCTTTAGACTCCTACCCCCTTTAGATCTTAATTTTTCTATATATTCGTGATTTTCGACTGATGAATCCTCACACACCTCGCACACTGCCCACTGCTCTGTTTATATCAATGATTCCCTTGACAGGAAAATAGGGCATATGCATAAATTAAACAAAAAAAGTAAAACTGATTCAAACAGCCTACTTATGAATCATGAAGATGAGAAAATAGTTGACACGTTTCAGATAATTTTAAAACGAATACTTTTTCTTTTTTTTAAATTTAAAAACCTGCAGTTGTCATGAGGTTGAAAATTGTTCAGTTTCACAGCAGATCTCTGATACCCAAGGGATACAGTCAGTGCCCACCAGGAAAGGTTAATGCTTCCCTCTCTTTTTCCAGCTGAGTGTAACATATTCCTGTTCTTCAACAAGTACAGCCCAGGACACAGGATCGTTGTGTGGAGTTTAAATTTGATTTCTAGCACATTAGAGCAGTGACAGTATATAGCCTAGGACAAGCTTTTAATTTCAAAGCAAATCTGGCTCTGACAATAGCTTTCTCATTGACATAACAGATAGTTCTTTTTAAGCCTGTGAAGCATCGTTGCCATTTGCTAACCACAGCACTCTAGCTGTGCATCCCTTGCTACGTGAACTATAGATGGTAGTTTTGGCCTTCAAATCTATATGGTATATATCTTTGAATTAGTGATATGTTAACGTTGTTACTATCAGCCTCAAATATTTAGATATGTTTTCATGAAAATGGTTTCATTAGATTATAACTAAAATTCAAAAATGACACAAATAAGTTACATTATACAAATATGCTTGAGATTGTCTTTTCATTCATAAATAGTATCAGTTCCTGGGGATTAGATACTAATATTACTAAATCTGGAAAATCCTTTGTAGATTCCCCTTTGACTTACATAGAGAAATGCTATAACAGTGGCCTTAGAAGAATAAGTTCAGAATTTCTGGTGCATATTCTCTGGGGGCCGGGGAAACAAAAATAATTTATAGTAAGATCTGGATCAAGACCTGCAAAAACACTTGGATATTCTTTTTTTGACCAATCACATCATACAGATAAAAAAATGACACTCAGAAGAAGGAAACCAAAAGATCTAAACTGTGTGGGGCCTCTAAAAGCTGTGCTACATCTACCATGTTGCTACAGGTAAGTCAGAGCAGTTAGGTGGCCTGTCTGGGGTCTGAACTATGGAGCTGCCAAATCATCTCTCTGACTCCTCATCAGTCTAATTCCCCATAGGACAGCTGCCTCTCTAAACAAGATCCATCACTGGTATTCGAACTATGACGCTTTCCCTCACCATAGGGTTAGGAAAGATCTAATGGTGGCATACAGGCCACCTCCCACCTCTAGGGAGTTTCTGGACTGATTTATCTCCATTCTAACCCTTCCTTAATTTCCCTTGCAATCAGTAATCTGTACCAGTTCTATCCATATACTAGGCGTGAAATTCATGTTTTATGGTGATAAGAATTATGGTGATGGTGGTGGTGGGAGTAATAGTGGGAGCTACAAACATTCTTTGAGTAGATAAACAGAAGCTACAAACTTTAGTGGGAGCTACAAACTTTCTTTGAGTAGATAAACTTTCTTTGAGTTGATAAACAAAATACCAAATATCACTCTGTACGTAAGTCTATTCTCAAACAATCAAGTGCAGGTAAGAATTAAGGGGAAAACATCTATCCCAAATCTTCCCCAGTCTGGCTTTTCTATTGGCAAGAACAGAAGTGCCAAATTAGGATTCTAAATGCAACTTTCTCAGAAGATAACTGGTCTTTGGTAAAATTTATCCCCACTTCCCTCAGGATAGGGATCTAAAAAGGAGCTGGGTGATTCACTCTACCATTAGAAACTCAAGATGCACCCAAGCAGCGAGTTCAGCTACACTCTCATAAAGAAGAAAGAATAATGCCTGGGCCTCATTCACAGATCAGTGAAGAGTCACTGGGCAAATATTCCTGTACATGTAAGCTCCACACCCACGAGGATAACTTGTTGAGGACTTGCTGCGGGCCTCCCTCCTGACCAGCCACATCAACAGTTACAAAGACACCATTACATAGCTGGAAGTCCGAATGATGCAATGCCATTCAAAATCATATTTCCTGTTGAGAATTATTAAATGTGGTTTTCCCTGAAATCCATCTATCTATTACAACTATTTTATGAGATTATACCTGGTAAGCATTTTCTCATGACTAGCATCACACTGCACCTTATATTTGATAATTCCTGGTCTTGCTTCCAATAGGCCTAGTTAGTGTGGCAGTCAGATTAGCCAGCAAACCCATCTAACGGGAATCATCCTATTTCTCTTTTTCTCTTGTGCCTAGTACAATTTAAATTCATAGGTAGACTAAGTCATTCAAACTGTAAAACATCAAATCTACTTAATAGCAAGTTGTGTACTTGAATATTGACATTAAGGAATTTTTGTAAGTGGCGGAGGAAAGACTTTCAAAGCTACTGACCAAGGATTTGTAGACACTGTTGGAAGATGATAGCATACATTTGTAGATATTACTTTCAGCTGCTCTGTGTAGTTAGTCTGCAATTCTGTTGTGGAGCAAACAGTGTATGGCTCAAGTAAATGGAAAAAGTTACAACCTTTGCACTGTTATTGCAAAGGTATTGAAATATACCACATAGATTTATGCATAAATTATTCCAAATCACACAGAAACCCAAGTCAGTTCCCAGAGGACTGCCTGATTGCAAGTGGATTCATATGTTAGCTAAGTTAGAGGGGAATTAATGGCATATCCTCTGAAACTCCACTTTTTGCCATTCCTTTGGATGAAACCTCTTAATACTTTATAACAATCCCTGCCCCTTATAATCCTTCAATGGTTCCTCAATGCCTTCATAATAAAATCTAAAATCCTTTCATTGTCCAGCCCAACTAATGCTCCCTTCTCATCTCTAGCTCCTATCTCTCACTCACTGTCTATTCCAAACACACACTTGACCTGCTTGCCCCTCCGACTTCACAATAGTCATACCCAATGCCCCCCTTTATTCAGATAGCAGATATCCTCATCATTCAAACCATTGCTCAAACATTCGCTGCTCTAGAGAGTCTTACCTGAACCACTTAGGTGGTTTGAGTTTCCTATGTCTATTACAGTGCTCACTTATTTTCTTGTATTAAAATTGTTCGTTCACTTTTCTGTCTTCCTCATCAGACAGTAGATTCCTTAAAAGAAGATCTGTATTTTATTCGTCTTAGGATAATTAATAACTAGCACAGTACCATGCATAGACTTGGTGCTCAATATATGATGACTGAATAAATGAATTAATATGCAGTAGAGGGAACACAAGATACAGAAAATGACCATTCAATAAACTCAGGAAAGGGCACCAATCCTGTCTGACCTATATCAGAATTCAGAACTAACTCAGAATCAATAAAGCTCTTTTTCAGTAGCCAAAGGGGTAACCCACATGTTCTGTATTTTCCTACCCATTCTTTATCTCTAGAACCTCTTTATCATTTGCAAAGCACTTTCCAATTCTTCACACACATTACACCACTTAATCATTAATGCTACTACAAGATGGTGTTACTCAACTGGGATTTAATACAACCCCAGCATGTCCAAATGGTATAGTAAGAGCACTGGACTTAGAGTCAGGCAATCTGAGCTCAAGTCCATGTTCTGCCATTTAACTACTGATGTGTTATTAGAAAGATCTAACCTGTCCAATCTGCAACTCCCGCTCCCACTTTGCCATCCTTGGTCAAAGTAAATTGTCATTTTTATACATTATTGTCCTATAACCCAGGCTGGCATTTGGAGGTAGCTAACTAAGCCAGAAAGAACACACACGTTAGGGTAAACACCTAGTTTTGACTCCTAGCCACATCGCATAATACTTGAGTGATCTTGTGCCAGTTGCTTAATCTCTCTGAGTCAGTTTCTCATTTACAGAAAGACTGGATTTCCTCTTGGGTTGCTGGAAAACTTAGATAAAATAAGGAATATAAAAACATTTGTAGGTTTTTAAGTGCCATGTAAAATTATTATTATAATTCTTTTTTGGCCAGGTTTAAGAATGGTGTAGAACAATGTTTCTCAAAGTGCTTTGCACACCACAGCACATACAATTTATTGACAACTGCACATTAGCTTATTAAAGGCTCTGAGAAGTCGTGATGTAGAGAGATCTGTTTAACCTGTAATTTTCCCAATATATTTGAATATGGAACACATGCTAATACCTTGTAAAATATTAAGCATGAGAAGAGCAGAAAAGCTGGTTTTTTCACCACATGACTCTTGCGATAGATATTCAGAAACAAAAGCCAAACTAGTGAAAATAGTAAATATTCCCCCACTTAACCATCCATTAATTCATTGTCTGCAATTTGCCTATTTGCAAAAATAAATAACTAAAGTACATACACACACAGGAGAAATTCAGGTAGAATTTTAAGAATAAGTCATAAATTCTGAAAGAAGAAGACATCTAGAAATAACTGATCATGGGTATGAAGACTAAAGGCTGTTCTGATGGAGCACTGTGATTCCCACTGGGCTGAATTACACTCTTAGTAACTTCTAGAAATATGTGAAATGAACAAGAAAGAAATATACTTTCTCATTCATTCACAGGCACAGTTCCTTTAAAGGCATAATTGCTCTTTTCATGTGGTAGCAGAAGCTCACTTCATTATTTCCAATGGCTCATTCCCAGCATCAACTCCTGTGACTTTAAAAGCTGCCATTAATTTCCCATTAGTAAATTTTAATTAAAATGAATATGTATCATTGTTTTCAAGAGTAGCATTTGTAATAAATGTATAAATACATTTATGTGTGAATCTGTCCAAAATGGTTAAAATAGATATTTATGAACAAGCAAACACTTTGATGTTATTTCAAAAGACGTTACTTACAGCAGGCTTTTAGAATCTGGCCCTTACCTAAAGTAACTAGAATTTCATGGATATACAATGATCAGTTACCAACTTGACTAAAATCTATTCTATTGATCTTAGAAAGCAGCATGTTAAAACATGAATAATGATCTCCGAGCTTTGAACTACTCAGTATCCTTGTGTTTCTGCAACATTTGCATACAATGCATCGAAAAGAAGAGTTAAAAGAGGCAGAGGGATGCTTCTAATTTAAGAAATCATAGTGGCTTAGTAGAATAATCTGAGATTAATTGCATTTCACCAGTTTATTATCAAAGATGCATCTACCCCCAAAATTTCCATTCAAATAGTCTACATCAGAGAAGATGCAACACTTTAGAATACATCTGAGTGTTAAATTCCATGAACTTTCTGATCCCATTTCAATTTCCCTACATGAGGCTAAAGTTTTGTTTGAAGAAAATGAGGCTGAGTCTCAGATCATGCTTCCACCAAGTTACCCCACCATCCCCCAAATATCTTAACCAGAATCCAAGACCAATTAGATTAGATAATTCAGGTTTACATATTAAACACATTGTTCTGAAATGTAGACAAATAGCTAAAAATATTTCCAACAATACTTCCTCCCAGGTGACCATGCATTAGCAGAAGAAATTTTAAAGTCTCTAAGGAAAATGTTGTAGAAATGCTTAACAAAAAGGAGTCATGTGTGACCACGTTCCTCTAAGGGCTGGGTCAGTTAATGCACCTGTCTGACCGCCTGTGGTTTTCCTTCTGCCTTCAGCCTCACCCTTCCATTCCTCCTCCCCCTTGATAGCTTTTCTGCATGGCCAGTTGACCCAGTGTCTGTGGTCTCACTGAGATGTGCTTAGGCCCTCTCCTTTTCTTACGTATTTCCCACTTCCCACATTTTATGTCTTGAGATAATACACACCATTTTTAATTGAGAAAAGGTTTTATTTAGAAGGTCTAGTAAATATAACTGCATTAAAACAACTTCCTCAGTTCACAGAATTTGATAGCAGGTTTCTCATAAAGTATCAGTCAGTAGGAGACCCGGACAGTTCTTCAGTTAATAGATTGAGAAGGGTTTGCATTATATACATAAATCTAGGATTTTAAAGGTGATTGAAAGTGATTTCCAAATCCTGCATAAAGTTTGCAAAAGTTACCAAATGCAATGTTAAGCTTCATTTACCACATTATCAGATTAAAACTGCTAATCATAAGCATCCTAGCCACTAAGCAATTTCGGTAATTAAATCAAGCATCAAACTTGAAGAGCAGTAAGCGGTAAGTGCACAATAGTCAACCATGGGAAATACAGCTATCACATTTAACTGACATTTTAAAAGTCTTCTGAGACCAAGATAAACAGGTCTCTAACATCAATTTGTCTGACTGTATATTATATACCACTTTTCCAGAAAGTATCTGCTTAAAAATGAAAGTTTCACAGTCTGAACGATCACAGTCTATGGCACTGCTTTACAAAGCAATGACCCCAGGAAAGGTTGCAAAATAATCACTGAGCTTGCTCTTTTCAATGAAAACACTATTGTTCATCATAAACAAAAAAAAGTTTTTGGTTCTGTTCTGCAGACTCTCAGAGTTGTTTCTACCTCAGCATAGTTAATGATTATTAACTTATCACAAAGTTAATCTTATCACTTAGCACAAAAAATAACTACACATGAACTTGAAAAGGACACTGGCATAGCAGAATGTAGCTCATACCGCACACTTGCTAGGAATTTTCCTCATTTTACTTACACTATACATCTGCGAAGTCATTTTAAACCAAAAATGTTCTGGGATGTGAGCATCTAAATCCTTTGATACAAAGAATTTTTATAGGTCTAAAACACTGCTTCAGAACTTTTAAAAACATTGAAAAGCCCTAGGAACACACTCCTGAGCATACTGTTCCATTATATTCCTAAATCCAGACAGTGACTGCTCAAATGATGGCTCCCTCTGCCCAACAAGCTTAGCCCTGTGTTCCAGTTTGAAAGTGGAAGTGATCTCCGTGTAAAGAGCCTTGGCAGAGAAGATGACAAGTCGCAAAGCAGTCAATGGAGATGCCAGGTCCGATTAAAGTTTACAAGACACGCCACCCCTTTTCCAAGGGTTCTTAGTTATATGAGGTATTAGATACGGGTTATATTGCGAGATAATCAGAAAGTGCATCAAAAAAGTAAGCCTGGGTCCCATAAAGTGTACTTACTCAATTTTAGAGATATTAGATATGTTCAAAAAAAAAAAAAAAAAAGCAAGCCGTGGCCCTACTACGCTCTTTCCTTGGAGCACAGTACTACTCTAGCAGTGATAATTAAAATGTGGGTACTTTTCAGCAGCAACAACTCCCACCTAACTAGAATTAGCAATTTTTCTCAGGGAACAAAAGAAGCCATCCAAATTGCAACATACACCTCAAATTCAACATAATAAAAAAGGCTTTTTAGACGATGTGGCAGGAATCCTCTCCTACTCAGTGAAAGGAAACAGTATCACTAAAAATGGGAGGGGGAAGGGTTGTAGCCTATGAAGAGAGAGTAGTGAAGCAGAGTGGGAAGACAGGGATGGGGTGACCAAACCACTTGGCCGCCTTCCCCTTGTTTCTCACTGCCCTCCCACCCGAGGTTGTGGTCACAAATTTTAAAAATGCAAAACCCAGTTAAAAAAAAAACAACAAAAAAAACTGAAAGAGTATGGCTGGGGTTACTACCACAGCAACCCTCAACGTTTCTCGTGCAAAAGCAAAGCAGTGGGGATGTAGGAGCGGCAGCAAATCTCCCTCTTCCCCCGCCCCTGATACGGTACCTCCAGATTTGCCCGAGCTGCAAGATGTGGATGAGTGACTGCAGGAGCCAGATGCAGAAGGCGCAGGAGGCAGACCTGGGCTGGCCGCCCGCCGCGGGGCCGCCGTTGGGGGCGGCGAGGTTGCTCTTGCTGGCGCTGGAGGCTTGCCTCTGCGGCGTGGAGGGGCGCGCCTCGCCCTCCGCGGCCGACCCGCTGCGAACCAGGGTCTTGCCATCGGCGGCGGGCGGCGCGCAGCTGGCGGCGGCGGCCGCCGCGGCGCTGTCCTCGGTGCTGAAGTCGTGCACGAACCAGCGGAAGCTGAACACCTGCACCGAGAGCGAGCCGAGCACCACGAAGAAGAGCGTGAGTCCGAACCACCAGCGCTGGCCGCGCAAGTAGTAGTCCACGGCGAGCCACACGTCCGTGCCCACGTCCGCGAAGTACACGGCCACGGCGGCCAGGATCCAGAGGCAGTCCCACAGCGAGTAGCGCCGCTGCTCCCCGCCCAGGCGCAGGCACAGCGCCGCCGAGCCCGCCCCGCTTCCGCCGGGGCCGCCGACGCCGCCGCCCGGGCCGCCCGAGCCCCCCGAGCCGCCGCCCGAGCCGCCGCCGCCGGCGCAGCAGCAGCAGCAGCGCGAACAGCCGCCGCCGTCCGGGCAGCAGCCGCCCCCGGCCGCCTCCTCGTCCTCGGCTCCCGAGCCCGACGGCAAGCCCGAAGCCAATCCCGGAACCGAACCCGAGTGGTCCGAGTTCTGCAGCGGGGTGAACGCCACGTCGCTGCTCTTCTTCATTTTCAGCCTCCCGTCTGACTTAGCGGCCATGATGCCTCCGAACCGGAGGAGAACCCTCCTTTATCTGACACCTTTCCCCGCTGTCTCCTCCTCCCGCCACCTCCTCGCCTCGCCCCGGCTTCCCTCCCAGGCGGCGCGCTCCCCGCCTCCTGCTCCTGCGCCGCCCGCCGCCCGCCGTGCCGGGCGCGGGGCGCGGGGCGCGGGGCGCTGGGCCGGGCTAGCGGCGCGCCCGGGGCCGGCTGGAGCGCCGCCTGGCTGCCTGCGCGGAGCCAAGCCGCTGTCGGCGCCCCACGCGCGCCCCTGCCCGCCGCCCGCGCTCTGCGCCGTCCCGGCCCCGCGGCTGCCGCCCGAGTCGCCGCCGCCGCCAGCAGCGGGAGCAGCAGCGGCCGCCCCGGCGCTCCCCGGACCTGCACATTCCTCGCCTCCCCTCGCGCGCGCTCCCTCCTCCCTCTGCCTCTCCTCCACCAGCTGACTCCGAGGGAGAGGATGACCTCATCCCTTCTCTTCCAGCTGCCGCGGCCCCCACCCCGCTCGGGAGGGGCGAGGGAAGAGGAGGGCCCCGGAGGAGGGGCCGGGCTGAGACGCGCGCCCGGGTGAGGGTGCGGGCGTTGGCGGTCCCCGGGGCGGGGAGGAGCGGCCGCGGGGTTGCGGGGGAGACGGGCAGTCGCGCGCCCTAGGTCGCAGGGTGTCGGGGAGCGCTGGGAGCGGCTGCCGGACCGCGGCGGGAGAGGCGGGAGGGCGCGAGAGGAGGGGTCCCGGCGTCCCGCGCTCGCGGAGGTCGGAGAGTGGGCACCGGCGGGCGTGGCGGCGGCGCGGGCTAGGGAGGCGCGGGCCTCTGTGTTCCGTTCTATTCTGCGGGCACCCGAGAAGGGCTGGGTGTGCCGCGGTGGCCGCGAGGGCTGGGATACTGGGTGTAACCGGGACGCCGGGGCCCGACTGCTGGCAGTCGCAGTGGGCGTGCCCAGCCTGGAGAGCTGGGCTGGACGGTGTGCGGAGCCGGGGCCGTGCGGGCGCAGCCCGTGGGTCTGGGCCGCGGGTCTGCAGGGAGCCCGCCCCCGGGGTAGGAGCGGGCAGCGGGAGTCCGGGCGTCACGGGTGGGCCGGGCGCCCCGCTGGGTGAGAGGTGAGGAGGCGGCCCGGCCCGCGCTGCCCCGCCCGCACTCCTCCCGCGCTCTCCGCCGCCCAGAACCGTACAAACCGGAAGGAGCGGCGGGCGGGCTGGCCCCGCGGCGGCCCCGCGCCCCACCTCCCGCAGGTGGGAAGCAGCGCAGTACCAGGAGCTGCCGCTCGGGGCGCTGCTAGGCCTCGGGGCGGGGCCAGGAGCTGCGGGAGCGCCGTACCTGCCTGCGCCCGAGGGAGTGGCGGAGCCCCAGGGAAGCGGGTGCCAGCTCCCTGCTGCAAAACAAAAATTGCCTTCTCTTACTGCTATCGGAGTTGCAGACTGGATGCGTGGTCCCACAACTCCCAAAATGACTCCAATAAATTAAATCTGCGATCACAGTGGTTCACCAAATTAGATATTAAGAGAATATAAAATATTTTGCTAATTGAAAAGAGTCTTAAAAACTTGATACATATAAGATCCTCATCTCTTTTTTTTTAATAAGGAAATTTAGTTTTTGATTTGTCTCACCTAACTGTTGCTATGTGAGAGTAAGGGAGTGTGATTCTTAAATTATACTGTGACTCATGTTTTAAGACCAGAGGGAAGTGAGGCAACACGTGTTACACTGTGGTCTTCTAAATCTGGAGGCAAACATAACACTCTCCCCTTCCCTGTTGTAGACACTGGGCTCAGTTCGAACTAGTGTATGTGCCATTCTTAATTAGTAGCATTCTCAAGTAGGAGTGCACAGATTTCTCTGCATGTAGAAATAGCCACCCCAGACATTTTGTGCTACAGCTCAGCCACTGTTCTAGCACCAGCTGGACAAAGTGGAATTCCCTGCACCCCTGGATCATTTCTTTATTCTTAAGACTGGTGCCCTGGGCACTGCCTCGCTTGGTCTTTGCCTGACAGTGTGACAGGAGGGTGTTGGGCCCCAGAGCTTATAAACATTTCATGGCATGGACAAATCCAACATTTCTGGAAAAAGGCATGGCCAAGTGGTGAATGAGGAGTCCATGTAGTACCACTCAGCCAGGCAGAGTCTATTTTTAAATCTAGCTTTAGAATTGGACCCTCTTGAAGTAAGAAACTTACCTTGAATTATGAACCTTATCCTGTTAGATTCTAACAAAGAAATAACTAGTAATGGTTTCCTTATTAACATTTATTCAAAACTGATTGGACTCTTTAAAGTATTTGAACCATTTGTTTTTGGGGGAAGAACACCCTGGTTCTCTTCCCCCGAGGTCCAAATCTAAGATTCCATCTCCAAGGCACTACAGCTGAACTTATTTTGTGCCAAACCTATGGGGAGAGAAATGATCTCTTAGGCAACTGGGTCCTAAGGGATAGAGTATATTCTAGGTCAAATGCTGTGCCTTAAGTTGCAACCTGCTGTTAAAGGTCCTGCACAGTATCTGAGGTTCTGAAGGCCTGAGCTGATTGAAGTTCCCTTAGAGCAGGGATGTTTCTTATTTAATCATATTTTCTGCACCTAGCATAGTGCCTACACAGACTATTTGCTCAATAAATTTTAGTTGAATGAACTCATGAATGTATAGAAAGAACACTGCACAGCAGTAAGAATGCTACATTCTGTACTAATGTTCCCATGGAAACATAGGAATTATGAAACTTAACCTGTTAGATTCTAACAAAGAAATAACTAGAAATAACTAGTAATGGTTTCCTTATTAACATTTATTCAAAACTGATTGGACTCTTTAAAGTATTTGAACCATCCCTGGAAGTTAGTGGAAAGAGTAGACAAGCGGGAAGTCAGAGGAGGAGCATTCACAGCCAAGCTCTGCTACTTACTGGCCCCACTACCATCTGGGCAAACTGCCTAATACACGGGATTAATATGAGGATTAAAAGAGATAACGCATATTATTGGGCTTTGTATACAGTATTCTTCTCAAGAGTCTCTAATCCCATTAGTCTATTATTCACGTCTCAGGATGCAGATTTTAATATCACCTGTTCTATCACAATCACTACACCTGATATAATAGGTAAGAGCTCAGAGTTCAGACTCAGCCAGAGGTGTCCTTGGACATGTTATTTAACCTTCCCGGCCTTCACATTTATCATTTGTAAAATAGAGATAATAACAATCTTTAACAACTGATGTGGTTGCCAGGAATAAATAAAATGAGACATGTAAACTGTTTAACATTGTGTCCAGCACATTTAAACACACAGTAAACAACATCTATTAATATTCTTCATGTTTCTCCCACCCCCTCATGTTTTCTGGTTTAACTCTAAAGGTTTATGTTTAGCTAGTCCACTCTCCCTAAAATGAGAGTTCCTCAAAACACAGTCCTTGGACCCCCCTGCAGCAGAATCAGTTGTTTTTTATTATAGATCCCTGGCCTATCACTACTGCAATCTCCTCTCTTTCAGTGATCTTCTTTCGCCCCATCTCAGAGGTTCATTCCCATAGTCATCACCTAAATCCTATCATTACTCAATAGCTTCATAAATTCAATTTCAGTCATCCCACTCTCTGATTAATCCCTCCTAAATGGTTAGCTCTCTCCCTCAAGTACCTTGGACTCCATCCCCACCTCATCTTCATGTGCCTTACCCGCTCTTTGCCCTCACTTTTCTCCTTACACAGCTTAAATTCCACGGTCAATCACCACCAGCACTGCCTCAAACACAGCTTCATTCCTGCCCTCCCTCTAGTTGGACGAAACACCAACCCTGCTGAACCCTGCTCTTCCCCAGCTTGGGGTCTGAGCCTGTGCAGCTGGCTGTGGCTGGAGAAAGGGCAAGGCCACGTCGACTGTGCTCCCTTCAGGTCCATAACCTTAAACCCGAAAGGGAGCCTAGGGCTGCTCAGTGACCATGCCCCCCTCTCCCTCGTCCGTTTGCGTTTCTACTCCTTTCTTATTTTCTCTTCTCAAACTTTAAACGCCTCCTTCTCCGTCCTTACTCTCAGCGAATGACTCTGCTTCCCATTTCGTGAGAAAAATGAAACAATCAGAACAGAACCACGAAGCTCTCAGCACCCCCCTGCCCACCAGCATTTGTACCCACATCTCCTCTTGCCTCAAGGGGACTCTGCTTGTCCTCCAGTTCCCATTCCCTCTTACGGCTCAAGAGCACAATTCAACTAATTTTCACAATCATCCGTTTCCCTCTCTGGGAAGTACATGGACTTACGGGAGAAGTAGGGAGTACCAAAAAGTCAATATTAAATATTTTGTCTCAGTTGATTTGACCCTGCAAAGGCGGAGGTGAAATGAAGAGATTCCACTTGTGGTGTGTCATGGACTGAATGTGTGTCCTCCTGGCCTATGGCGTTCTGTTCCAGCATCCTGACTAGGCTAGGGCAGAGTGGTTAGCCACACTTATACTGCTCTTATGCTTTTGTTCGCTAATAAAAGTCCTCTAAAAAAAAAGAAAAAAGTAACCTCATGTTACTGAAGTAACTGAATGCTACTGAGACAGCTGCCTTGTAAATAAACCAGTAGTATATGTCCCAGAACTTTTCTCTGAAGTTCATCCAGAAAGCTACCAAGTGTCATATTTCTTACTTAAAGTGTCAACCATAATTCTGAGAAGTTTGTAGGGCTCCAGTCATTTTAAATTAGTGTAGAAATGAAGCTTTTCTCAGAGTTGGCAGGAGCCCATCATGTGGGAGCTCTTTGCTCTTGTTTATCAGACAGTGACCCCCTCCTATGTGCCAGGACACCTTTCACGGCACAGTGCCAGGTGTGGGGAAACTTCCTCCCTTCTCCAGACATCCCGTCACAATTTTTTTTTAAAGAGAGTCAAACAAGACTTTGAGATTTTGAAAGACTCAGATCACAATTCTTGTGAGATAAGGTAAGAGGATTAATTTTTCCAAAAAAAAAAAAAAAAAAAAAAAACCTGTAGAGAATCTTGAAGAATTTAAAATAAAAGAGTGGCATGACTATATTTTATTTTAGGATGACCAATTCTGGTAGCAGAGTGGAGAATTGTAGGGAAATCTTATGTAAAACTCTTTATAATTTATGATAGTCCAACAACCTTCCATGTATATACTCTGTACCCAGAGCCTAACACAGTGTCTAGCATATTAACAGACATTTGATAAATATCCAGGAAAAAGGTTTCTCAGAGGAATAATCTGCACCTCTTCTGAGAACCATTAGAACTGTAACAGTGGTTTTCAAAAAGCTAAAGCTCCCAAAACATAGAGGCTTCTGGAATTCTTTAAATTTTTTTCAAAATAGCTATTAAACAAAATTTAGAGCAATACAAGAAATTTAAAGTTTGGAAGTAATTAGGGATGGAGTAAATGAGTCCTAAGTGATACAAATACCAAAAATGAGCATTTAATTTCATTTCCAAATTGGTATAGCAACACAAGCTGAGTAGAAGAAAAGAAAATAGGATGCAATTTAGGGTCTAAAATAACGTGTCTCAAAGCTGGGAACACAGGTTTTGATTTGATGTAGAAAAAGAGAAAGCCCTGGGTTTCTTTCTGTATTTCATAATAGCCATCCACAGCTAAGTGTGTTTTGTTTCTGAAGTATGTTAGTGAGCCACTTAGGTCTTAAAATGCATTTTTCCTGTAAGAAAAGAAAATGATCGATGGTGATTAAATCCCCAAGTCAGCCAGGAAAAACCTGTTTAACCCCATCATAGTTGAAACATACATTTGCAATAAAAAAATAGAAAACACACCATTTCCATATGAGGACTTAGACAAATTTTAAAATTACTATAGTGTTGAATAAGAAAGTTTCATTTATATTAGATGCTGGTACTTGAGAGGGGAGTGGGAGAATTAAAAGCATGTGGACCCCTTCAGAAGGAGCATAATTTCTCCCCTCACCCCCTCTTTACGTGATCATAAGGGAAGCACACTCAGTGTTTTGTGGGTCCCATGCTTCATATTCATGTAGCACCTACGCCAGGAGATTCTCTGGGGAACCGGAGAAGATGCAGTAGCCCTGCCTTCAAGACTCTACTGTTTCTAGAAACAGCCATCACTCTTACTGACCACGAGCTGATGATCATGCACATAGCGCAGACCTCAAGTATCAAGAGTGGTCTGAATTTTTAAAATCGATTACTTCATTACTTCAACAAATACTGACCACACAAGTTCTAGTGTCTGCAACTGTGATCTGTGTAGCATGCTGCAGGACGTCAGCACAGTGGTGCCTTACGTGAGCCTGGACTTCGACGTCCAACTGGCCGCAATTTCATTCTGGACTGGAATTCTTACCCTTGGGAAAGTGGCTTCTCTGAACAACATCCTCTGAGCTTCACCCTTCTCAACTAAAACTATATTTGAGATGTTACTTTCTTTTTGTGATGGCTGTGAAACTGCTTTAAAAATTAGAGACAATAGCAAAAATATGGACAGTAACTTTATATATATACACACAGTAAACCTGGCACCTGGGAGATGAGAATAAAAAATGGAGATGTGAATTATTTCTTCAAAAGCTTTTGATCCAGTCCAGACAAACAGACACAAATACTAGTAATACAGTATGAAAAACATATTAGCAATACATGTGAGATAGAATAAGGACTCTAGGTCATGTATAACTAACCTGGAATCAGAGGTGCCTTTGCAAAGGAGATAATGTTGGGTGAGGGTTCCTGGAGTCAGTAGGAATTCATGAAGCAAGCAGAGCGCATTCCATGCAGAGCAACTAGAATTCCTAAGAGTAAAGAGGCATGAAACATATAACATATTTACTAAGCTATATGCAATTAAATTCCACAAAAAGGTAAGTAATTAAGGACAAGATAACTTTCAAAACCATGAATCTAAATGGAATATATTCAAGATGGTTAGTGAAAAAATGGGTCCACTGATATCCTTTAAAAAAAATTATCTGAAACTCATACCTAACTCTAACTCTGATTCTAACTTTACCCCAACTCTAACTTTGTTCCTAATTCTAATACTAACCTTAACACTAACATCTAATCATAACCCTAACCCTAAACTTAACCCAAACCTAACCCCGACCCCAGCCCCTAATCCCAACCCTAACTACTCTAACCCAAAATGTAACCCTAATTCGAGCCTGCACCAAAATCTTAAGTGTCATAGCATAAAAGTTTCTGGTATTGATATGAGTGAATAGTTTCCACAGCACTGGATCCCTTCCTTTTAATCTTCCTCTAGATTGGCTCCCTGGCCTTCAAAGGATCACAGAGAGCAGATCCTAAGGGCCCAGAGACCCATGCTCACCTCCCATCTCCTCCTGAATCACTTGGGCAGCAGGAGCTCCCTTTGAAATCTGAGGGAGAGCGGGGCCCATTCCAATTCTGAACTCTTTTTCCTAATTAAGTTCCAAGTTCATTGAGGAAGAGTATTCAGTAGATTGAGGTGATTCGTGCATGATTCAGAAAATATGAAAGCGTGGAAGGCAGTGGAGATGGAAACTCCCTATTGTTTGTCTAATGAAACTGGAAGCAATTGAAAAACCCAGTGGCTTTACAATTCACCTTTACTTGTTCATAATTTAGATGTAGATTTAAAGTGTATTTAATTATTCTGATAAAAAAAGGTATACCTAAATGAAAATTAAAATGAGTAATGATGAAATAATTCTCTTTTCTTTCACACTTTCTTTCATATTCATATTTTCTCTCGTGCTGTAATTTTAAAAAAAGAAAAAAGAAAAGCTAAGGAAAACACCCAGCAATGCTCAGCCAGCTTTATAATAGGTATTTAATGTTTTAGTGTTTCTGCTGCTTCCAAAATATATGCTATAGATAAACTGTGGAAATATAATAAACCATTTGTCAGGAAGAATAAAGATATGATAATCTTTTACATAAACAATCTCAGGAGAATTTGAATTCAATTAAATTAAATCATGACAAAATTTTTAAGGTGATAATAAATAGACATTAGTAAACCATCCACCAAAATATATAGATATTATTTTAAACAATGGGAAAATATTAAGGAATTGCATGAATATATTAAAATGTACAGAGAATGAATGTGAATAATTAAGTTCAATAGCATAAAAAGCTTAGCAAAATAATTTCTCTACTCAAAAGCAGTTTTTATTTTCTAAATTTACAAAGGTTATGCCCAATTTCCTGCTTCACATAGGAATGAGAAGAAAGAGAATTGTGAAAGAGCTCTCAGAAGGCAGATTTAAATGAGAAATTTGGTTTACTTAAACCTACTAGGGATATATAGTAGATATTGTGTGAACTGCCCACCCATTATAGCCTCCCCAAGAATCTGAAATTCCTTGGAGTAATTACTGAGCAAATGTCACATCAAGTATTCAACACAAGAATATTATTTAATAGGCAAGTTATAAACAAAATTGACATGTGCTTCATTCACAGAAAGCCTGGTTCTGGGGAAGCCTGGGTATCATTAAGTCCAAGGACACTGAGGTCAGTAGGACTTTGTTCTTTGCAAGACAGGATTAGGTTTCCTGCTGTCAAAACTTGGAGGAAGTCAACTGAGTTCTCTGAATCAAGAAAATGGGGAGTCTACAGCTTTTTTTCATAGGTGATAGTTCTGGTACGAGAGGTACTTCATGGGAAAGAAGAGGATCTGGCCAGGGTTGCAGTGAGGGAGGTCAAGACCTGTTACTGCTATGGTTTTAGCATCAACAAAGGGAAAAGAGACATAGCTCTAGCTTCACGAATCTTGTGTTGCACTTGAATGCTGAAAATAACCTTGTTGATAATCAAAATTAGCTGAAGTGCTGGAGCTGCCTGGTTATACTAAAGTGTTCTTGCCAAGGCATTACTGGGGATACTTATGTCTCCAACAGTGTTGAAAACATAGGTATAAAGATCTGTAAGAGATGAGGAATGTGGAAAAGAACACCATGATCTTCACTCAGAAACACTGGATCCGTTACCGTGCAGCTAGCTGCTAATCAGAGTCTCCTGGGTATCAGGGTAGAACTTCCCACTCTTGGCCGCCCATGAAAGGGCATGGCAAATCCTAAAATGGGATCTGTGTATGGTTGTGCTTTTCAAATATATAAGTAAGTCGGGTAAAACCAATGAGTGAAATAAACTTGTATTTTGAGAATTTAAAAACAAAAAATTGAGGTGTGCTACTTAGCTTGTTGTTCTGACAACACATTGTAAGGAGTCATTGACGGTCCCCGCACCACAGAACAAATTATTGACATAATTTCATCATAAAGAAACCTTGAGTGGTCATTTTTTGTTTCAATAATAAAAACTGTAATGTGCCCAAAGTGGATATATTAAAATATGTCTTGTTGGAAAAGCCTCAACTGAACAAAATTCAATACCCTGTGGCATCCTACTCTTCACCTAAATGTTACAAACAACAATGATAGCAACTCTCTTGTAAAGTAATGATAGCTAACGGAGACAGGATCAAAGTTATTAAAATTAACCCAATAAATACTTGTCAGTATAAAAATACTTTTTTATTCTTCTATAGATCTTTTTACCATAATAAATTTTAAAATCTTCTGACTATTGTTTTTCTGACTTAGAGTGATTTATTTACAAATAATACCTTATAGTTAAATATACACAGGCATATGTGAGTATCTACCTACCTACTTATTCAGAGTCTCTTCTATTAAATATCTATATGAAGTACAGAAAGTATAAAAGCAGAAATAGAAATGGCCTTTTTTTCTTTGTTAAAACTGGATACCCCATTTTTCTAAATGTGCCTCTTCTTTCCTTTTCATATAAACCCTTTCTAGTTATTCATTCAGTTGACTTTCCCAACACTCTATTCTATAAACAACTTGGAAAATATTCTCCTTCTTAATGGCCTGGAACTACAATCCCCAAGGACAATCTCTAAAATTAGAGATGGAAGTTGCCACCTTCACTACTTGATCAAAATAAAAACAACATATTGGAATGTGTTTTAAGGTCGAAATACATTCTTCATGTTGTGGATTCATAATGGATGAGCACACTGATTAGACAGACAGGTGTGGAAAAGGCCAGTTCCTTTGCCCCAAGAAACAACACAGTTATTAAAGGAGCGTATTCTTTATCGGTAATGGAAAACGAGATTAGTCAGGGCTTATTTATACATGAAAATTAAATATGGTACAAAGAAAACTACTATTACACACAATTAGTGAAAGCATGGTAATGCAGCCAAGCACAGAGCTAGTCACAACCAAGTGGTTTATATACTGAGTACTGATACCAAGTCACCAGACTATACTCCCAGGATTAGAGTTAAGATGCATACATACCAGGCCCCAAGGAAATTATATTCCTGAAGAACTAATATTATGTCATTATTTGTCTGCTTGGATCCTCTCAGCAATCACTTGAATTATTACTTATTAGGACACAAAGAAACAGAGAGGAACTTCCAGGAAGACCCTGTGACTGTCTGTTAGAAGAAAAATTACAGCTTATGGAAAATGTCAAGTCAATAATCATTCCTGAGTCTACATGAACAACAAGTTTCCATCTTAATTCTTAAATTAGTGTTATTACACATAAACTTTGTATTAAGCAAGTGACTGCTATGAGCACAGGACGAGTCAAGACAAACATTTGGCCTACAGGAAAAAAATCAAGAGAATGTGGGCAGTGTCAGGGCAAGGGTCTCATATCTGAAAGGTCCCATGTGTATGTAGAACTAAGACTTTTCAGGTATATTTTTCTAGTCAATTTTCTGCACCCTCTACAATTCTTATTTCTGATCATAGCAAGAGGCAGATGCCAAATCTTATGAGAAAGGCTGTTCACAGGGTATTTCTAGCTTGTCTGAAAATAGGAAGTGCTAGAAATTTCATAGGAAAGTCAGTTCTTGTTAGCTTTCAGATTCAGTTTTTGCAGAACAAAATGATTTGGGTAAGTAAAACCTGGGCAAAAACAATAATATCATAATTATTTCCAAAGATGGTAATAATCAATGTGAGGAAGCAGTCAAGTATAATGAAATGCCACTAGATAGTGGATCAAAAAACCAAAAATTTCTTTCTAATTCTTAAATTTACTGTGAGACCTTGGACAAATCATTTTGCTTCCTTTTGCCTCAATTTTGTAAACACTAAGATGAAAAGGCTCTGCTAAATCAGTAGTTCATATATTTAACTGTGTAATAGTTCCTTCCCACTCTCCTTTCGAGAAGAATTTCAATGTATATGGAACAAGTAGCAGCATCTATGATATCTCCCCCCCCCCCCACTCCCCTCCAAAAAATCCCAGAAAAACAAAACAAACTAAGGAAAACTTTTGCTGGGCAAATATTGACTTGAACTAGGAAACAGAGAAGGAGGTAGAAGTTGGAGAAAAACACTTGAGTGGAGCTACCAACAGAGCAGGGCTGGATAGGGCTGGATACCTGTCACTAGGTAATGTGTCCCCAACTTGATAAGGGGGGGGGGGTCAGAAGCTGATTGGAACCACAAGAATGAGGAGACACACACACACAGAGAAGCTTAGAAACCAAGGGACAGGAGAGGGGACAAAGAGAGGCTGGTCCCTAAAGCCAACTTAGTATCTGCTCTCTGCTCATCCATTTATTTATCCAATTATTCCACAAATATCTACTAAGTACCTACCATGGGCTAGTCTACAAGGAAGAGAAAATAAACAGATATAAAAGCATATAAAGTTGAGGTGTTAATAAATGCCATGAGGAAAGACAAAGTAGAGTAAGAAAGACAAGAGCACGAGCTATTTTACATCAGGTCTTCAGGGCGGGCCGCTCTGTGAGCAAAGGCCTGAAGGGAGAAGCGGTGAGCTGTGCTAGTATCTGGTTTCTTTAACATACTCAGCGTACGATAGTGACTATTCCCCCAAGAGGCACATTTTGGGGTGGCAAAACTCTGCTCCCCCTCAATAGTTTCCCAGGTGAATTTATCAAACATTCAAAGAAGAATTAGCACCTCTATTTCTCAAACTCTCCCAAAAAATATAGAAAGGACAATTCCTAACTCATTTTTTGTGCTTAGTATTACCCTAATACCTGCACATTCATTTTTCAGGTTCTATTCACTTTAAAATTATGTATACCTTGGGATTAACCAAAAACATACACATAACTCATAAATACAGACAGCAGTGTGGTGATAGCGGGAGAGAAAGGGGGTAGAGATTAGGTAGGGGTGGGCAAAGGGAGAGGAAATGGGGAAGGAAAGACTGCTTGGGGCAATGAGCGCACGATGCACTGTGCAGATGATGTTCTATTGAGTTTTACACTTCAAACCTGTATGGTTTTTGCCAACCAATATCACCCCAATAAATTCAATAAAAAAGAATTTGTTAAAAGAAAAGCAATATGTATGCCAATACCTCCTTTCCCATCTTAGAGTGGAACTGCCTCACCTCAGAGATAATATAGATAAGCCTTGCATTTCTCTTTTCAGCACAATATTATTTGATTAAATGAATGACTAAAATCTATATGACATTTTTATTGTGTTCTCACATTTTTATTCTCTATATGTAGGGAAGAGAATAACTGAAAATCAAAAAATTAATTTTTAAAAGAGCCCAGATGAGAGATTTGTGATTTCATCTGACAGACATGACTTTTGACATTTTTCATAGCTCAGGTGTGTATTGTATGTCTCATCTGGATGTGTTTTCTGCTCTCTTCAAGAGATCACCAAGACACTTCCCTAAAAGAAGATAGGAATATCAGAGATAACTGGGGAAAATGGAAAATTTGGCTTAGAGTAAAAATTAAAAATTAAATCCCTATGTCAACATTGAAGAAAGAGGGCTTTATAGGGTGAAATTTTGAGTAATAGGATATGTAGTTAAAATAGGGAATTTTGTATGGGAAGGGGAATAAACTAAATAATAATAAACTAAATTATCAAAATAAGTTTGAATTAATAGAAATACCTAAGGATATCATTTTCTGAAGCTTAAAAATATGAAAGGTTCAGAGGGAAAACTTAATTCAAGCTACTCCTAAAATGGGCATTATCACTTCTTTTTCTCCTTTCTTAGGCCCTTTAACTGATCACTGCTGCCTTTCGGCAAGGATAAAGTGTTTTCTTTCATCAAAAGGTGGAACAAGTTTAGTCAGGCAGACTTTAGTTTTCCTCACCCCAACCTTCAACCTTCATCTTTTTCTTCCTTTTGCCCAGCTTCTCTTCCTTTTCTTAACTTTTCTCTGCTCTTTTCTCTCAAACAGGTCACAGCTTGCCAGCTATTATCACCTCCTGAGACAATCCCTGGCAAAATGTTAAAAATCTTGGTGACCTAATGAGAATTCTCAGGGTCTCCTCAGGCCACCGTTCCCACCCATCATGCCATCTGATTAGCAAGGCCACATGGAGGCCCACGCTGAGCTCTCGGAAAAATAGTTCTTTACAACGTGATATAATTAATAGGGAACAGAACCTGGAGTCAAAAACCCACATTTGAATGCTGTCTCTGTGACTACAGGTTATGTGGTCTGATAAAATCTAATCCCCACTGTCCTTCATCTTCCTCACCTGAACACTGGATATAAATGACATCTAACTCAGCAGGGGCTCTGAAGACTAAATGAGAAAATACAAAGCTCTTGTATGAGAGAGCTTCGTGTGCTCATACAACAACGTATATATATCAGTGTAACATTGGGCTCTTCATTCAAGAGGCTTCCACATTCCAAATTGCTCCTATTCATTCATAGCTTGAGAAGTGGAGGTAGGAAAGTAACACAAACAATACCCTTGATAATAATGGTGACTACTGCTCATTAAAAGCTTACTTATCACCACATGTCATGTCACGTGATTTACATGTATCATTTCAATAAATCTTCATAATAAACCAATGAAGTAGAAACTGAGGCTCAGAAAAGTTTCACTGAGTTGTCAAGCTGGGATGGTATCTTCTCTGATACCAAAGCCTATGTTCCAATAACTATGTGACCTGTGTATTGACAGCCAGCCTGTCTCATTCACACCTCAGCAGGAGAGCTGGACCCACCCTCACTCATGGCAGAGAGGAAGTGGAAGGCTCACGTAAAGAACACCCCTGGTGCTGATGAAGTGGTAGTATTTTCTCAGTCATTAGTAGCAGCAAATCATGCCTTTTTGAGTCATGTATCTTGTCTTTAAGTTATCCCTGCTGAAAAAGCTAAAGCCAAGTGTGACAAACTATGGTAGCTGGCATTTCTGGTCTTCCTAGCACATTCTCCCATCCCCTTTTCTTCTCTTTATAGCATCCCCTCTGTTTGCAGAACTCCTTCCTATTTCTTGAGGTTCTGATGGAGCTATCAGATACTGTGTCCCAAGCTCCATCTCTGCCTGAAGGCTGGGCATGTGACCCAGGCTGGGCCTGTAACAGTAGGCAAAGTTATTAATCCATCGTTGGGGACTTGACTTAAGAAAGCCAGTCAGTTGGAATGACACTTGGACTGCGAAGAGATGAAGTCTCTTTATTCAAATGATACTAAGTAGAGATGTTGGAAACGTGAATCTAAGGTTCTGTCTTGCCTTCTACCTTGCCAAAATAAAGTAAGTACATCTTCAGTAAGAATCAGAAGAAATTATAAGAAAGATGAGAGGGGGAGAGAGAAAAAGAGAGAAACGCTTATCATATTGTTTTTGTTCCTAGCTCCATCTTTGCCCAAGGTCAAGATCCACCTCTGGGTTTCCTAGGAACCCAAACCAAAAAAATTTTCTTTTTTGAGTTGAGCTAATTTGAGTTGAGAGTCTATCTCTTGCAATCAAAAGACTCTTGATCCAGCTAATTTAACATAATGAAGAAAGCTAGAAAGTTTAGAGGTAGAGATGGAAATATATCAATAGGTTAAGAATATACAATATATAAGATAGTTCCACTCCAAGACAAAATACAAATTTGTGTACAGACCTATTGCAAAGATGGAACTGTGTTTTCTCCCTGAACATTTCTCTAATTTCTATTTTAAAAAAGAAAACAGTCATAAGCTCTAGGGGAAAAAATACTCAAGTGACAAAATATTTTGATTTGCTAAACATTCAGATATAAAGATTCTTTGTTTTTATCCTTACTGCTGGCCTGAGGCTTGTAGAGACATACTGCCTGAGAGGTATTTATTACTATCTCCCTACCCTGCACCAAAAGCCATAACATAAAGTTTTCAGGAACTTTAGAAAGTTATTCATTGGTGGTGGTGGGTATTATGAGGACAATTCTCAAAACTCTAAATGTGAGTTTTGATCTCTGTTAAAGTACAGTCCAAACAGCAGTTTAGTGAATCCCATTAAATTAACAACATGAAGCAATATAAGACCAATTTCTACATTTTAAATTTTGCTCTTTTTCCCAGTGTGAAATGCTATTACAGAATGCTCTAATGGTGTAGATCTTGATGCTCTGGCCAGGTAAAACAGGCAATCGTGGGAGATTTTATTTTTTCCTGAGAAAAACAGATTTCTGAGTAGATCAGACTTAAAGAAGTTAACTCACTTCATCACTTTTAGGCTTTGGACTGTATTACTCTTCAGATATATTTGAGATTTTGGTAAGCACGTAACAATACCAGATTTCAATTTCGAATCCTTCAAACTAGCTATTTGAGGGCTACTTAAGTCATGGGGTGGGAAGGTCAGTGAACTCGGTCAAAAGCTTCCTGACTAGCATTGTGATCTTCATCTCTTTGAGCTTCGGGTACTTTATAGATAAAATTATAAGATCGTTGTAAGTTGTCTATAGGGCCACACTAATCTATAACTTTCTATGATTGCAAACACCAATTCTAATCCCAAAGAATAGTGTTGTGCATTCCTCTCACCTGTAAAAAATCATCTCATTCTTCATACATTTCAGCATAGTTCTGGCATTTAATAAACACGAGTGTTGTTTTTCAGGGGTTTTATTTTTGGTTTAAGTGATCATAACAGTCTAGTTGATTTGTGTTCCTAAAATATAAGAAATATACTTTTCTACCACCATTCCAAGGAGAAATGCTGACATGTAATTCATTGATTTGACTTATGACAAAACACATGAAGAAAACAGTAGACTCAAGCATATTTGAGTGCATTTATAAATGCTCTCTAAAACTTGATTAAAATGGATGGCATTCTGCATGCTAATATTTTAATAAAGACTATTGTATTATAGAAACTGGTTTCCAAAGTTAGACAGTCTGCCTCTGATAATTAAATCATTGGTAGAAGGGAATGTCTAAGTAGTCTACATATTTTTTTCCCATGACTTTTTTTTTTGTATTTATTTTTTAATTTTTTTTTTTTGTTTAAAATATTACAGATGTCCCTTTTTCTCCCCCAATGACCCATTCCATCCCATCTCTTCCCCCTTCCCAGTCCCTCTCCCCACCATTGTCCATGTCCTTGGGTTGTGCATATATGCATATAAATTCTTTGGTTAATCTCTCCCCCTCCACCCACCGCCCTCCTCCATCCCTCTGACATTCGTCAGTCTCATCTATGCTTCCATGTCATTGAATCTATTCTGTTCATCAGTTTATTAAGTTCTTTAGATTCCACGTATAAGCGAGATCATATGATGTTTGTCTTTTGCTGCCTGGCTTACTTTACTTAGCATAATATTCTCCAGGTCCATCCATACTGTCCCAAAAGGTACAAGATTCTTCTTCTTTACAGCTGCGTAGTAGTCCACGGTGTGAATGTCCCACAGCTTTTTATCCATCAGCTACTGATGGGCACTTGGGCTGTTTCCAGATCTTAGCTATTGTAAACTGTGCTGCTATGAACATCGGGGTGCATATATCCTTTCTGATGAATGTTTCAGGATTCCTAGGATACATTCCTAAGAGTGGAATCACTGGGTCAAATGGCAGCTCCATTTCTAATTTTTTGAGGAACCTCCATACTGTTTTCCACAGTGGCTGCACCAGTCTGCATTCCCACCAGCAGTGTACTAGGGTCCCCTTTCTCCACACCCTCGCCAGCACATGTCGTTTGTTGATTTGTTGATGGAGCCATCTGACAGGTGAGAAGTGATAACTCATTGTGGTTTTAATTTGCATCTCTCTGATGATCAGCGACTTTGAGCATTTTCTCACATGTCTCTTGGCCATCCGTATGTCCTCTTTGGAGAAGTGTCTAAATTGATGAAGAAAGCTAAGGATTTAAAATCCTTATCATGATCACAAGAAGGAAGGGCAGAGATGATCATAAAAGACTGACCAAAACGATTCATCTGTCTACTCTCCAGTGATACACAAAATTGCTTATGTGAATGAGAATTTCCCATAGCTTAATTAACTTATATATATTTGTATAGTTTGCACATATAGTAAATTATTTATTTGACACAGCAACCTTGTGATGTAAATACTATTATTACTCTGATTGTACAGATCATTTAACCAATGGAGAGAGAAAGTGAACCACTTCCACAGGGCACATGCTCACGAGAGGCAAAGCTCAGTGACAAAGTCTAGTCACAAAGCTCCAGCACCATGCTCATGACCCGACACCACTGTACCTCTCACCATGAGGACAAGAAGGGCTAAGGTTGACTTTGGAAGATCCTGTGTGCTCCCATTAGTTAGACCTTGAGCAGTTTATAAATTGTATATGAATATTTTAGAACAGTTTCCACAGAATCTTGTTTAAAGGGAAATACTGGAGAGTCCTTGTTGTATCCTACTTTGTCCCTGACAGACGAGAAGATCACTGGGGCTGTATGTGAAGGTCACGGCAGGGAACATTTGAGCTGCTTAGCTAAAGGGTAATGTACTCCAATGAACAAAGTACTCTAGTGACTCAGAAGGACCTGGTGGGTACAAGTATACGGTCTTTAATGTCAGTGAATATAGGCCAGAGGCACAAATGTCTAGAGCCTGGGGAATTATGCAAGAAATTGCATTCGGTTGATCTCTCACACAATAAGGGAGAGAAAGCGGGTGGGAAATAGATGGTACGGATCCATCTGCATAAAGTCAGAGATTTCCTTCACCAATTCAGATCCCAAAGGAGTCAACAAACTGTGTTCCTGGGAGTCAAGATGTGCAATAAGCAGATGACCGGCACCAATCAAGATGTCAGCTCTGCGGGCAGAGGGGCTGCGGGGAAGAGCGGTGTCAAGCTGCAGAAGGTCTAAGGGCTGCCAGGTGCCGGGGCTTAAAGCCCTGTGGCCAGGAGGCTTGGCTTCACCCCAGACTTCACATGCATTGCTTAGGGTGGCTTAACCAGTGTTACCCAGTTTATTAATATCCATTAATAAACTGCTAAATGGGAACAAAAATCAAAAACAAAAATGAAGCCGTGGGATTCAGCCAGTGAACCAGCTCTCCTAAAACATTGTTTTCAACTTCGCTTCTGCTCCAGATGCGATGCTAGCGTACAACTGTAGATTCCATAAGCAGCAACTGCAACAGACGGAACCGAAAATAGGGAACAGACAACACAGGAGTGCGGGCTGCTCTACGGTCCCAGCCCAGGTAAGGCGGACAGAGCAGCTAGACGTGGGAGCTGCCAGAGACGGCGTGACTTTCCCGTCTTTTTTCCCATCTTTTTGAGGAAGCAAAATCAAAAATAGGAACAAGCTCAGCAAACAGCCTCTACAGCTGCTGAGGAAAGAACAGCCCTCATTCAAATGCACTGCAGAAAATACAGCTGGTCACGTTGGTCTTTTCAGCCTTCCTCATGCACATATTTAGCCACATAGTCAGAGGCAGTATCTTGAATATAAAAGGCACTGATAGCTCTCTGGGATAACTCCAGTTCAGTTACATTTTTCATAAGGAGAACTGACCAAGCCTTTTTCCATTCTGCCCAAATTCATTTCTCTCTGGCTGCCCCAGATTCTTTGTTTTAATATGGCATGTCTCAGCCTTTAAAATAGAAAGGCATGAGGCTACTAAAATAAAGGTTGGGGCAAAAGTAGGTTTACAGTTGTGAGTTCATGAAACAGAGTTTATCTTGTATTATTATTTATTAATTATTTTATTATTATGCATACAAACAACTGTAAACCTTTTGCCCCACCCTGCAGAGAGAAGTCAGAGAGTTATAAGTTGAGATTTTGGCTGGTTCAGGTTTGTGACTGCACCAACGAGAAGGATAACAGGATGTTTTCTATATCTGTTCAGAGTTAATATTCTTTTCTTTAAACATGAGAAATATACTTTCAAAGTTGTCAACTGACAATTCTTAACTTTGAAGTGGGGTATATAGAGGGATGAGGTCCCCATCCAGTTACAATTTGAGAAATGGACTCAGCAAACAGGCATTTAGTGTCTCCAAAGCAGAGCAACCTACCGCCGCCAAAGCCTAGAGCCTGCTGAGGATACCAGATAATGAAGATGCCTGCCTTTCCTCTAGGAAGATGTTTACACTCAGGCGTAGGCAGAGCTGGTGCACAAGCAATTTGTAATACTTAATTTATAATACAAGGCAGAATGATTACATAGAAGAAAACATAGGTACTAAACTCATGGACCTTGGTCTTGGAGAAGATTTTATAAATCTTATCCCAAAGGGAAGGGCAGTAAAGGAAAAAATAAATGAATGGGACTATATCAAACTAAAAAGCTTCTGCACAGCAAAAGAAAGCACTAACAAAACAAAAAGGCAGCCAACCGAATGGCAGGTGATATTTGTAAACAACAGCTCTGACAAGGGGTTTATAGCCAAGACATATAAAGAGCTCATACAACTCAACACAAAACAAACAATCCAACTAAAAAATGGACAGAGGACCTGAACAGACACTTCTCCCAAGAAGACATACAAATGGCCAACAGATATATGAAAAGATGCTCAACTTCACTAGCTATTAGAGCAATGCAAATCAAAACTACAATGAGATACCACCTCACACCTGTTAGAATGGCTATCATCAAGACAAGTGATAACAAGCGTTGGAGAGGTTATGGAGAAAAAAGAAACCTCATTCATTGCTAGTGGGAATGAAAACTGGTACAGCCACTATGGAAAACAGTATGGTGGTTCCTCAAAAAATTAAGAATAGAGTTATATGACCTAGCAATCCCTCTCCTGGGTATTAGAAAAACTTGAAAACATTTATTCACAAAGATATATACACCCCTATGTTCACTGCAGCATTATTCATGGAGGCCAAGACATGGAAACAACTAAAGAGTCCTTCAACAGATGATTGGATAAAGATGTGATACATATATACCTTGGAACAGACTGAACTCCCCTTTGCTGGGCAATGTGAAATTTGTCATTCTAAGAAAAGGGACCTGGGTAGGATCCCAAGTCCTTGATGGATTAACATAGCCACAGCCCAATCAATCCCTGAGAAAAATTAATGCAATGGGACACTAAATGCAAAAGTATTAAGCTACAGTTTGAATTTCAATTTCTACCTGGACTCTTACCCTTGTGTGCCTGAGCCGTATCTAACTAGACCGGGAAAGGTGAAGTCATGGCTTCCAGGCTCAGCATCCCCATGAGAGAATGGGTGGCACAGCAACAGATGGGCTGGGTCACAGCGGATTAGAACATTGAATATGAGTTGAAGGAGTGGAGACAGGAGATGCAATAGATCATTTTTAAAGGTTTGGCAGTGAAGCTGAGAGCATCATTGTATCTGAATATGGGTGTGGTTTGGGACATATTTGTTCGTTTTTCTTTTAAGATGGAAGAGGGATGTTTATGTGCTGAAGGGGGCAAGTGGTCAGGAGGAAAGTTATGGAGAGTGACCCTGAAGAGGTCAGAGGAGAGAGTATCTGGCTTGGAATGTTAATTTGAGGTTCCATGTACTGTGAGCATGTGATTTAGCAAGCAGGAAGGATGCAACAAATGTTTCTTGCACTGAAATAAAAACAATGCTAGATTTTTCTATCTAAATTTTACTGATACAAGGTTCTTCTCTAGGGAAAATAGTGAATGAAAACCAGTTCTGGAGAAGTCTTGAAATTTTTTAAGTATATAATGTTACGAGGAAAGGAAAATAAAAAGAAGGAAAACAATTATTTTAAAAGACTTTGAACAACACCCAAAACTTAGTAAAAGAACAGTTTGGGGTAAAAGCAAGAAAGAGAGCAATCATCTATGCAGAGAGAATGGGCTGTGCATGGGAAGGACTGATGAATGAAAACTGGATAAGATAAAGGTATTAAAGATGAAAACAAACAAGGAAATGTTGGCTCTTTTTGAACCTTAGAGTGTAGTATTCTAGAAAAGGCAGCGAGAAAACTGTTAGTCCCCATTGACAGAAAGACTGTTGTTATTAATTGCTTCGTGCAATATAACGGCTCTCCCTTTGTCTGACAGAAAGCTAATCCATATAAATGTGTGAATCGGTGAATGGAAAATTCAAAAATGGTTACAATATGCTGTGCTCTGCTGAGAAGGCAAAATTTAGAAGGAGGTTCATAGTCAGGATGATTGCTAGGGTAAGATAATCCTACTTTCTAAATTAACAGGACACAGAGAAGAGAGGAGAACAACTGCTAAACAGTCAAGGAATATAAGTCTTTCTAAAATTCTGAAGTAAAAGTAAAATAAATGAGAAAAATTCAAATATGTCAGGCCAATTCAACTCCTATTTCAAAGTTTTTGACCCATGGAGTACTTTCTCGAAAGGACAAATCTTATATAGCACCTCCACTGTATAAAGACCAACAAGGTCTGCTCTGCTGGGGTGGGTGGGACCCAGAGCACCATCATTTCATTTCTCTCTCCTCTTCAGCTGTCCCTTTCCAACCTGTCCCTTTCCCCAGCCTCTTGTCTGTTAAGACATCTCCATGAGTCTCAATGTGAAAACTATTGTGTAATTTATTTAGCCTTTGAAAAATGATCCATGCTTTTGCAAATTTTATTCAGTTTACCAGTTGTCAACATAACTCTCCAAATCCCAAGTCCCCCACCCCACCCCCAGGACTCTTCGCTGCTGGCTTCCCGGAGGCTGGCACTAGACTGGGAAGGTCCTGGAATCACCAGTTAGTGTGCTGGGTTCTGGGTGGTGCCAAGTGTGTGTCTGAATTATGTATGTTTGTTACTACTTCACAGAGGGGCCCTGCTATGTGGCACCCCCCCCATGTCCCTCACCTTGTCACCAAGGGGAGGACAACTGACATTACTAAGAGTTGGAACCCTCAAACTGCTAACTCTTTGTCTGATAATCCCAGAGTCCAAGAGAGAGCAGATCAAGTAAATTGGAGATATTCTTTAAGCAAAGTATCGACATTTTTAAGAGCATGGACTTCACCTCAGATGGATCTAGGTTCAAATCCTGATAATAGCAGTTACCAGCCAAGAGTTCAGCAGAGTGACTTTACCTTTCTGAGTCTGTTTCACCAAATGTACAGAGAAGACAGTAGTCCCTATGAACAGTGTTGATTTTTAGAAATGATATAGGTAAAATTCCCAGCACCATTCCTGGCTCAGGGAAACCCACTCAATTAATAATAATTATTAGTATTATTTTTATAATGGTTTAGTTTTTCTCAATTTTTGTAGAACCTTATGATGAAACGGCTTATTACATACAATGTATCAGAGTTAGTATAATGTATACACCAGAGTTGCCTGCTTAAGAACACATTGAACGTGGGTCGATACTCCTAGCACCAATACTTCCCTGTCATAACATTCTACTTAAACAATCAATAGACAAATAGAAAGATCTTAATGATTTAGCATATCATTAGCATAATGCAGTGTCTGCTTGGAGGCAACCTAAACTACAATTGGAAATTTGAAGTAAGTGATTTTTTAAAAGGCCATTCTGCTCTTTTGGCAACCATCCATTAACAGCATGTTACTTTTGCTTTCTTTGTCAAGCACAGAAAAACAGGAAGCACAAAATCAATTTGGACTGGGGTGGGGAGGGAGAGCTGGCAAAGACACAGACTGTTTTGCACAGTAGGGTCTGATCCACATTTTGCAACAAGAGATGGCTATGAACTTGGCCTGGGTCTCTCGCTGGGCTGCTAGCACCTTTGAGCATTTCTGGACACACAGAGAAATTCTTCTGTACATGAAGGGTTTGTGATTTTCTCCCCAGGATCTGTTTTTTTATTTTAATATCTGGTGGGTATATAGGGCAGTGCAGTAAGTGGGAGATGAGAAGACTGAGACATGGATGTAGACCCAAGTTTGTAATGCATTAGCTATGCGACCTCGATAAAATATCTTCAAAACTAATGGCACCTATTTTTTCATCTATGGGATTACTAAACAAGTAGGATGAGTTTCACACTCACATTCCAAGTAAGGCATGTACTGTGGGAAAGCAGTGGAGGTGACCTGGAGAGGCTGGTTTGGGCTACGGCCAACAAGATATCTTGTGCCCAATCTAAGGCATTAAAACTCCATTAAAAAATAGTCATATTTCAAGAGAGAACACTTGTTAGCTGTCAATTTGAGCCCTCTGCCCAGATAATGTGTAAGGTCTTTTTTAGCTCTATGATTCGGGCCACCTTGGCACCAGAAGTAGTACCAACGGATATTGAAGAACGTGACTTGACAAATAACACTTAGCTGTGCATTGTAAGAAAAGGTTCAGGTGTGTAAAAAATAAACTTGCTGTAGTTATACTAATTCTAAAACTAAACGAATTCCAGTTTAATTAGAATTAAGTCTAGGATTAATAGGTAGCTCTTCAGGAATTTTTAAGCAAACCAAAAATGTAGTACTTTGAGAAAAATCTATTAGATGATATTAGCTCCAGAATCAATTATCGTCTTCGGTGCAACTAGATACAAACCTAACAGACAGTGCTTCCTTTAATGGCCACTCAGCAGGGACTCAGTCCATCTGTCTCCATTAAAAGAAAGAGAAAGTATTTTATTTATAGAACAACTAAAATATCCACTGGTGCTTTATTCTGCATTTTAAAATAATGAAGCATAGATGCCGCTTCCCAAACTCCTCAGCCCAAGTAGGACTTTATTGATCATTCCCAAGTCCAAGGAATAAGAACCTAGAAGGCAATGACCCAAACTATCACTTGATGGACAAGCATCTCAATTTTAAAAAACTCACATATACTTTAAAGGGCTCCTGATTCTGCAACACACCATGTCATATAGATAGTGAGTTCCATGAAACATCGGAGCCCAATTAGGATTTAAAAAAAATTTTTTGTTTTGAAATCATTACTCTGCATAGGTTCATAGAAAATTGCAAATACAGCCCAGAAAAGACCAGTGTACCTGTACCCAGTTTCCCTCCACTGGTTACCTCTTCAATAGAACACAAGATCAAAACTGGGAAACTGGCATTGGTATAAAGTATGTAGGTGGTTCTGTCATTGCACATGTAGATTCGTGTAACCATCACCAGAATCGAAGTACACAACTATTTCATTACCACATAGTTCTCCATGTGGTACCCCTTTGTAGTCACGCTTATCTTCCTACTCCCACCATCCCTGACCCCTGGCATTAGCTTGTTCTCCATCTCTATAACTGTGTCATTGTGAGAATTTTATTCAAATGGAATCATATGGATATTTACCCATGTTTTACCCCTTTACCTTGGTCTTTCTCCTGCCTTAATGTTTCAAGCATCCTCGTTTTATCATTTCCTTTCTTTTTAGACAACTTTTTAGACATTCTTTTAAGGTAAAACAATCAGCCACGAATTATCTTAGTTTTCCCTCATCTCAGAATATCTTGATTTCCCTTTATTTCTAAAGGACGTTTTCACTGAATACAGAATTCTGGTTGGCGCTTTTAAAATTTCAGCACATGAGATCTATGGGGGATGCATCTCCATTTTGTTCCTTGGGGCTTAGTTAGTCTTTCTTCTCTCTTTTAGAGTATTTGTTATACATATAATGTCCAGGGGTTTTAGTTGTACTTAGTGGAAACTAAATATAAGAAGGGGTTTCTACTCTATCAATCCAACAGCAGATTGTCCCTCAAACCAAACGTATTTGGCCCAGATTGTTCCCGTTCTTGTATTGCTTTTTCTTGAAACTTTAGGCATATTTTCCATGTACTTTCTAACCAAATTATATAAGGATATAATAAATGTAAGATAAAATTGCTTTAATTATAAAAACTGGGATAGCCAACAAAATTCAGAAAAGGAAATATATTTTCACTTTGTTTCAACCAAGCATTTATCTGGGCAGAACAGAACCTAACAATGTGTTCTTTCTGTGGCTTATATTGCTTCTATTTTAAAGCAGAAAGGCAGGCATTTAGGAGAACTGAGCTGTTTTAGAAACTTTGTATGTTTCTTTGGGGGATAAATTTATACCAGACAGTAATTTAAGAACCAAAAAGAAATTGCTCTAGTAAATAAAAATGTGTATGATGACTGAATAGTATACTCCAAACATAACTCTATTTTTGAGTAGCACAAGTAAAATGTAAAAAGACTTTCCTTCAAAGGTAATTCTCACATAGGTATTAGTGGCTAACATATGACTAGACTTAAGCTGACTGGCACAATATTGGTGGCAGTGGCATATGTCTCTCTTGATTTCCAATATTGGTGTCTTAGTGGCAAAGGCATTACTTTTCCGCTTTCCTGGATATCTAATTGAAAAGGAAATTGAAATTCAAATTGATGTTTTGGCAAAACAGTATGTCATGATCATGAGCATATGTATTCATTTGTGGTTAGGCAGTTGAGTATCATTTAGATTAAGATTAAACTGGGAAGTCTCCAATGTGATTTTCTACTTAACTTTATCCTCTTAGACATTGCTCTGCATAATAAACTGGTTCTAGAAGACACACAGTATTTTTATTTTTAATACTCACCTGAGAATATGTTTTTATGGATTTTAGAGAGAGAGGAAGGGATAACGAAAGAGAGAGAAACATTGATGTGAGACAGAAACATCAATTGTTTGCCTCCTGCATGCGTCCTAGTTGGGGATCGAGCTCACAATTCAGATGTGTGCCCTGACCAGGAATTGAACCCATGACTTTTTGGTGTATGGGACAACACTCCAACGAACAGAGCCACATTGGCCAGGGTACACACATAGTATTTTGAGGAGCTTTAGATCTAGACACAATTTTTTATTTTTCATTTTTTATGCTTCATTGGCCTAATCACTACTTTCACTGGTTTCGATGTATCTGAATTAGTCACATACTTCTAATACCAAATTAATTATTTAAAGCATAATAAGATACAGATGTATACACTAAAATGCATCTTTTCTTCTAATTTTGTGATAAAGTCAGTGAAAGCCCTTTGTGTTCCTGAAATTGGCAAAGTACTTCATAACAATGTTTGCAATATATATTATTCTTCAGGATCACTTGTTAAATTATCAGAAGTTATTCAATATTTTTAGTAGCACATTCTCTATAACTTAATTTGCTAAAAGTGGATGACAATCATTCACTTTCAAAAAGCAATAAAATTAAGTTTAGGTTTTTAAAAATTAGATAACAATGTACATATTAACAAACACTGTTCGACCTGTGGGAATAATAGTTAGTTATCAAAATATTTTCTTTCTCTTACAATAGAAATAAATTATAAAGTACATAAGAGGTAAGCATTTGCTATTTGCAATTGAATCACACTAGGATCTTTTGAGAGCAGTATTAAACAAACCTAATAAATGTCCAGACTTCACCTTCTAATTGTGTTTCCTAATTCAACAAGATAAGATGTAAGAATGGTCTGTTCTGCTCATGATGCTGGGTTTTGTGATAAGGTTTACATGCTTGGACCATCCAATTAGACCTCACAATCCCTTGCAGTTACTGTAGCTCAGATAATCTAAGTTTTGTTGTTGTAGAAGTGAATTTATTATTATCTTTTTTCAAGTTCTTCCAATAAGTAAGGTCAAACATGGAAATGAAATCAAGCACTGCTGACTTCAGCTTTGCCTCTTATTCTGAATCTAATCCAAACTCTTATATTTGTTATAAAATAGAAACAGTTTTAATGCTCCCTAACAACAACAGCAACAAAAATGTTTAGCAATATCAATTCTCTTCCAATATTATTTTAGAAAATTATTTATAAATTGATAATTAGTCTAGGAATGATATTTTTTAACTAAAAGTACAAATCACCTATGATTTTTAGTGTAACCAGAGGATATTCTGTTCTGTTTCTGAGCAAATCAGAGCCAGAAATAGCAGTTCCTTTTTGTTGATAGGTTCCTCTCTCAGAGTCATTTTTCTCACATGCCAGTGAAGGCCTTCCCCCTTTTCATATCCAATGTTTGCAAAAGAATAAAGACAACTGCTTCCATCCTGAATACATACACCTGCAAGAGGTTACATCATGATTAGCAAAGATGAAATCCTCATCTGCACCCTGAGAGCAGCATTACAAAACTTTTATTCTAAAACAAAATAAAATGACTGATTCTTAGTGAAGCTTAGTCATAACTCCAACCTCTTCTCTTTGTGGGATAAACTTGAGCACTAGTGTTAAGACCATTTTACATCCCATTGGATGTGTAAGTCTTTCCGAGAGAGGCATACTTGACCAACTCTCCCCAGAGTTAGAGTTTCTGTGATGTAAGAAACTTGAAATGCAAGGTTGTAAAATGCAAGAACCTTTCAACAGAAATCCGTTGGACGAGGTGAGGCAGCTGAGGTCTAGCAGTCACCATTACTGGAAGGAAAACAAAGCCACAAACACACCAGCCAGCCTCTCCCAGCTCACCCTGCCCCCACCCATTGTGGCTGAGCCCAGCCAGGGCACCTGGCACTCCTCTGGCAGTGAGGGCAGCATCCAGTTGCAGGAGACAGAGATGAGATTTCATGGGCTCAGAAGCCATTTCCAACTACATTCCTCCATGAGGATAGCACCCTGAAATGGAGGCAACCTGGTCACAGAGGGGATGCCACCTCCCCAGGAAATACAGGCTATTTTCCCTTGACCTAAAGAGATCCAAGAAGCTAGAGCAGTGCAAGAGAAACCAAAAATCTGCACTTCAACACCACCTACTAGAAAACAAAAGAAAGACTTCTTATCAACCTACTAAACAGGGAAGTGCCAGATATCATTTCCATAGATATCTAGGCAGAGAGGAATCATCAATAACATGACTAACCAAGGTAATGAGGCAGCTTTCTCCAGGAACGGCAATATGTGATTTAAATGACAGAGAATTCAAGATTGCACTTCTGATAAAACTCAGCAAGAAAACACAGATAGACAGTTTAATGAATTCAGAAATAAAATTAATGAACAAAAGGAATACTTTACCAAATAAATCAAAACTTAAAAATGAACCAATTAAAATTCTGGCAATAAAGAGCTCCATAAAAGAGATGAAGAATGAACTAGCAAATTTAGGAAATAGAGCTTATAGATGGTGGAAAGAATTAGTGATATTGAAGATAGAAATCTAGAAATGAAGATGGAAGGAGAGGCTTAAGAGTTAAAAATAAAAAAGAAAGAACTCTACATAAATTATCTGACTTCATCAGAAAGAGCAATATAAGAATAATGGGTATACCAGAAGAAGAACAAAGGGAGAAGGGAACAGAGAGCCTGATCAAACAAATAGTTGACTAGAACTTCCAAAACATATGGTAAGAGCTAGATCCTTGAATCCAAGAAGCAAACCTAATTATCTCAATCCAAATAGGCCTTCTTAAAGCACATTGTATTAAAACTGTCAAAAATTAATAACAAAGAAAAATTCTAAAGGTAGCCAAGGAAAAGAAGACAGTAAACTACAAAGGAAATCCTATTAGATTATCATCAGATTTTTCAGCAGAAATCCACAAGCTAGGAGAAAATAATTTGAAAGAGAAAAATTACCAGCTGAGAATAATATATCCAGCAAAGTTATCCTTTAGATATGAAGGAGAAATAAAGACTTTTTCAGATATACAGAAGTTGAGGGAATTTACCACCACAATTAATAGCAAGGTCATATGAAACAAAACAAATTATATCTTAACCTGAAAACGTATAAATATAACCTGAAAATGTATAAATATAATGTTAAAATATAACCTGAAAACGTATTTCCACAACTATAACTTCATATGTGCACTGCCTACATACCTTATCCTCTTTTAAAAAAAATAATAATTCTAATTCATATTCATTACTAGGACATGGAGAATATGCCAACATGGCTGGTCTAGCGAAATGCTTGTCTTTGGTACCTTCTTCCTATTTCTATGCATTCTGCATCCTTTCCTCCTCTAAGCATTGGTGACCAGATCAACTAGAGAGAGTGGTAATGTAGACCTGCCTAGATCATTATAAATTCTGCTGTAATGAAACAAGAGGAGAAAGTCCTCACTCCCAGGAAAGAATAACTACTGATTTTCTATCCCTTTTCAAGAAGCATTATAAAATGTTGTGGCCCAGTCCACATAGCTCACCCACATAATGTGCATTTCTGAATATTGTTGGGGAAAGAGGTATTCAAGACAGATTAACATATAAATTCTCTTAAATTTACATGTCTCTTAAAAACAGACTTGAACCCAAGCTGAGTTCCTTCTGAAACTAAGGCCTATCTGTGCCTGTGGAAAACTGGCAGGGAGACCACCACATGAGAAACTGAGAGCCTCCAGGAAAAGACAGAAAGAATTCACCTCAAGGGAATAGAAAGTTGACGTGCTTCAAACTAAGGATCATGGAGAATGAAGGATGATTTTAAGCCAGATATGCTGCCTATTGCTCAGGTTGACTTCAGGTGTGGTCATCAAATGTTCTGTGTCCTAGGGAAAGAAGATCGCCATACAATAATGAACAAAGAGCTTTTCTCTAATTACCCTGGCACTGGCATAAGCAATCGCTGCAGCAGCTCCAGCAAGGCCAAGGGAAGTCTGGGTGCCTGTGGACAGGAGATAAAAACCACAGAGGAAGCAGTGGTAGTGACGGGGCGGTGTCTCTAAAGCCAGAGTGCAGTTCTTGACCAAGCAGTGCTTCCCTGTTACCCAGCAGCTGCTGTGACTTGTGAGCTGGTCATTGAAGGTCATGAGTGCCTCGCTGGGCTTCTGACCCAGCACTGGTGAGCTGGAGCTCTCAAGAATGAAGGAAAACAATGTTCTTTGCTGGTAGGTACGTGTTCCTCCTTTTAGCTCCCGGGATATGTGGCTTCCTGGGGTCTTCCAGATGTGTTTAAGGATGTTTGAAGACATGAGTGCTTCTGTAGAGTGTGCAGGTGATAGATTAGACAAGCACAGTTTTGACCTTGCTTGGTTCTCTCTACTCTCTCACCACAATGGACTTCTATTGGATTCTGGAATATGGCAGGGTCATTCTCTCTGAAGCACCCTTGCACTGCTGTCCTCCCCTGAAAACACTTCCTCCGGTCTTGGGTGGCTAGCTTTCCCGTCATTGAAGTCTCAAATGTCAGCCTTTCAGAGCAGCCCTCCCTGGGTTCTCCATCCATCAAGATGTATCATTAATGAAACCAGCCCCAACATATGAAACCTGCCTGGCTTGGAAGTTTTCACATCACTTACAAATACAGCATTTTAAAATAAATGTCTAATATATATATATATATATATATATATATATATATATATATACTACTGTTATTTATTATTATATATTATCATGTGTCTCTCCTAGTGAATTTAAGCTCTGAGAAGATAAAGACCCTAATGGCTTTTCCCTCCTCCATCTCTAGCGTCTGAAACAGTATTGGGCAAAAGGCAAGTTCTCAATAAGAACTTGTTAGTTAACAAGTCTGAGTCCTAACCATGCAATTAATTATGCAGGAAAAAGCTTGGGATGCAAATGCAAGGGAATAACCTTATTTTATCCATATCTTACCATAAAGTGAGCATCTAGAATGATCCTGGGATTCAAGGTGAATAATATTTTTTAAGGTGAAGGTATCATTATTGGGACTCAGAGAGTGGCTTGGATTCAGGTTAAGGGCCCTAAACAGGAGGCTTGTTCTCATGCATCCTTCAGCCATTTCTTGGACTTCAGGGATACGGGGTGACAGAGGTACTCAGGTGGCCTGCCTTCCCCTGTTGCAAGGGTGTAAAAGCAGCCAGGCATATAGCCTTGGCCAGGCAGTATCTTTAATTTCACTCGAGTGGCACTAAGTAAGTACCTCCTGAGAGCATGCATGAGCCTCTCTTGCTAACATTTCTTTGTTCAGCAGTTGCCATGGCACCGACCTGCCTGGTTGATGTCTAAATATAGTGATAAAAGATTTCATCTGTTCTCAACAACTGAAAGACAAATTTGAGGAGCAAAGAAAAATAAATGTTCTTGTACTATTATTTTTTTTGAGGGGGGAGGATACATTTTAACCTATTATTTTTCAGATGTAAGGAAGAGAGTGATTTATAGTTTTTATTTATATTTAAGAAGTTATTTGTTGCATGATTATACAGCTGTTGTATTAAAGTTTGATTTTTTAAAAAAGATGATAAGCTTTTTTGGCAGTGGGGTGGTGATTAACAAATAACTGTGTTTTAGAATGACCATTTTAATAATTCTCAAGTATGTATTACATAGATGAAAATAACCCGGAAGAAATACCCTGTGATAGCTCAAAACAATCCAGACTGAAGAGAGAAAATACATATTGAGAGAAAAATAAAAGAGAGTAGGAGGTAGAATCTCTATCCAAAACCATGACACAAAGAGAAACGAGACACTACCCTGCTTCGTGACCACATACTGTAGAACACTCCAGTTTAGGAACAGCCAAGATGACAACCCAGTGCAATGGTCATATTTATTAAAGGCCAATATGAGAATGTGTTCCTTCCCTTTTCCAGAAGACTGAGCAACAACTTGAACTTTGAGAGAACTCACAGAATGTGAAGCGCTCAGAAGCAAAGGGAAACGTGTTCAATCCCCTGAGCCCTCAGCTTTGTTCAGTATGTGGACCACAGCACAGGCATGATCAGGTACAAGGTGTATGCAATTCCTGAGCCCCATTAACTCCTCCTTTGAGTATTTCACTCAAGGTGTGGTGCGCCCACAGGAAATTCTCATTATTGACTTGAGCCATTGCCTATGCCATTTCCTCATTTAAACCACCTCACTCCACCAGTTTTGTTATAGCCACTCAGGCTAAATTCCACCCAAAACCTCCCCCTAAAAACTCCACTTTAGATCACTCATTTTCCTTAGCTGCCATAATGTTTACAATACAGTCAGAGAATGTTGCACAATTGATATTTCTTCTTTTATATAATTCCCTGGTTTATGTTTATAGTTTTATGTCACTCCCCACATGCCTTCCAGTGTCTTTGAAGTTATTGGCCATTTCTTCATTTAACAAGCACACATCCTAAATTGTTCATTGCTCTGATCAAGTGGAAGAAAAGACACTGAACAAAAAACATACATGCAAATATGATAAATCATGACAAGTGAAAAGAAAAAACACACAAATATTATGAGCAAAAAATCACTGACTGAAGCTCAGTGATAGGGGAGGAAATTGATAGAAGATGATGCAGCACAACTTACCAGAAGAGCACCTATGACGGGTCTCACAAGTCACTATTAAGAGTCTAAGATGGCTTGTTTCCTTCATTTAACCAACACGTAGGTATTAAACACCTATGTGATGCATAAGGACCTATTCTAAATGTTGTTGGAGCAAAATCCTGGGGATGGACAGTATTATGGAAATGCATTCTTCTGTTATCTGTTTGCCTTATTTACCTGGCCTATTTGTGGATCTGAAATTTTATTTCCATTGTTACTGTCTTTGAATATAAAACTAAGTGTGAAATTTAATTCCCATTGACCCTACAGCTGGTGTTTGGCTCAGAAAGGGGAAGAGTCTTATCATTTTCTAAATGAGCTTTCTGTTCATGGCAAATCCATTTCAATATTGATGTTTTCCATTCTTCTTTGTACCTTGCCAACTTTAGAATGCAACAGACCTAATATTTGTGCTCTCAGTAGCTGGGTTGTTTTGTAACTAATTTAATATTTTGACAGCACTTTATTTCAATGGTAAAATATAGTTGCTGTTTACTAGCATCTTTGATAAAGTCTTACAGATAAAGTCTTACAAGAAAAAAGAGTATTTTGTAAGAATGCCAATTCAACCTTAAAAATCTCATTTCTGGTACCTTCACAAATGTTTTATAGTCTGGTCCTAATGGAGCATTTTTCTACCTTAAAACTATATGGAACTTAGGCATAAATTGCAACTACACCTTTTAACTATCTTCTTTAACTCACTAGCCTAAAGCCATAACACTTGGCTATTCACTGAATTCATCAATCTAGTTAATAAACATATCTTATTTTTCACAAGATAGTAATTCCTACGCACTTTATTTTGTTTTGAATGATTTCACCAGTCCCCAAATAACATTGATGAATGTGGAATAGCTCATCAGAGCATAGTAATTAAGAGTTAGGTTTCTGTAGACAGTAGGCTGGAGTTAAGGTTGTGGTTAGATTTAGGCTTAGGGTTAGGGTTGGGGTTGGGGTTAGGGTTAGATTTACTGTCAGAGTTCAAACTTTGGGAATTTTACATTCTAGTCATATTTTATTACCAAGAGCAAGGTATTTAACTTGATTGTACCTGGGTTTAGTCAGCACAAAAGAGGATATTAATAGTGCTTGAATTATGTAATTGTTTTATAGATTAAATGCTTGATACATGTAAGATGCTTAGAAAAGTTCCTGGCACAAAGGAAGACAATAAAATTAGTTTGCTGGGTTTTTTGGTTTTGGTTTTTGTCAAATTTAAATCTGAAAATAATGCTAGGAATACTTGATCTTTTCTTAAGATAAATGCTTATTTTGAAGCATTGTAATGACTGAGGAGGAAGAGAGCACCGTTCTGCAGGGCTTTTAGCTCCCGAGCCTGCCCTTTCTGAGCTTCAGGCTAGAGCACTGCAGGACTGTGTCCCGACCCCTACCTGGGCTCTCAGAAATGCAGCTCTGCCTCCCAGAGGCATCCGCCTTACGTGAGAGGGGTCACTTCAGTGTAAGAAGACCCCAGTTTAGAAGTAAGAAATGACAGTTCAAACACGTTAAACGGCATTTTAAAGACCAGTGGCTTAGGCAGCTCAGAAGGCAAGGTTTTTACTGGGCTCCCTCACTCTGAAGTACAACAGGTTTTGAACTAAGACCCATCTTCAAATTCCTGTCATGTCTTTCATCAGCAACTGCCAACCAGGTTGACGTGTTTGACAGAACAAGGATTTGGAAACACATCCTTAGGTACTGAAGCCACCAGAGATCCTAACAATAATCTCTAAAGGTAAAAAGGCAAGGGTCAACATCCTTACACTAGTTATCATTTCAATCAGCCACTGAGCATGAACAAATTTAAAGCTAAACAGAGAGAGAGAAAGAGAGAGAGAGAGACAGACAGAGAGAGAACACCACAGGACTGTTGTCAAAACTTTCCTGGCTAGAGACTCCCTATTCTGACAGTGCTTTCTGGGTCCTGTTGCTGTCTTTTGAATTGAGCTTCTAGGGTTTGGGAATGACTTGTATTTATTATCTACACCTATGGTTCTCAGTCTAGGAGCCAGGACTCCTGGAATAAACTAAGGCAATTCCTGGAGGGAGACAATGCGTCTGTCAAGATAGGGAAAGGGGAAGAAAATAACGTTTATGCCCTACACAGTTTTATCTAATAAATTGGCAGAAGCTGGTCAATCTATTATTCACTGTGCATTCCTTGATGTCACCTAATTAGTATTATTATTATTTGTTAATTCTCTCAGGAGGATATTTTTCTATTGATTTTTTTAGAGAGAGTGGAACAGAGAGAGGGAGGGGGCAGAGAGAGAGAAAAAACATCTATGTGAGACGCATCAATATGTGGATCGAACCTGCGACCCAGGTATGTGCCCTTGACTGTGAATCAAACCTGAGACCCTTTGGTGAGAGGGCCAACTCTCTAACCACTGGGCCACATTGGCCAGGGCAGTGTCACCTAATTCTAATCAATTATAATATACCGGGAAAGGCACTGTACCCAGATGTGCAAATGATCTTTTTCAGAGGCAACATATCATCTTCAAGAGAGAAATTCCTTTTTTAATTTAGAAGTACCAACGGCCCTCAGGACAAGGTGACCATTTGACTCATGGAAAAGTTTCTTTCTGGGACTTGGACATGCTTCTAAGGAGTCCAAGGTCATTTTCAAATATCATCCCAGGAATCAGGGAAGAATACATTTACCTCTGAAGAAGTATGGTCTCATTTAAGCCAGTGAAGCTCTATTTCAATTAACGGAGCAGTGAACTATTTCCTAAAGAATGTGACAATGTTGCAGAATTCATTCACCTTCAGAAGGTGAAAGGAATATAAGTTGGTGCATCTCAAGCACTCAAAGGAACTCCTGATGTGGACAGTAATGATTGGCTTTATATTTCAAATGGAGAAAACAAGGCGGCAGATTTAAATGATTCTGTTAGTGTTCAGAATTGAGTCTGTGTCCCTTACCCTGTGCACAGATGTGACCGAGGGCAGTGATAATGACAACTGATCCCGCTAAGTGCTGGGGAGTGCTGGCTGCTGTCCTAAGTGTCCTACCGGGTGCATTTTCACAAAAGCCCTAGGACAGTGCTGTGTTCATCTTTGTTTCATAAATAAAAAAATTAAAAAAAGTCACAGAGTAGTGTGGTGGAGCTGGGATTAGAACGAGGGCAACCTCTCTGTGAAGTCTGTGTCCTAAGTGCTGCTACTGCCCCCAACCGAGAGGTGGACCTGCAGGAGGTTGAGAGGAAGCGTGATGCTTTCAACCAGGAAAAACAAGAGAGCACACTGAGAGCCAGCTGGAAGAGGCAAGGCCTGGAAATAGCACTGTCTTCCTTAAGGCAAGACACCTAGTTGACTACCAAGTCACAGCCATCAAAAAATAGGAAGTATGTGCTGAAAAAATTACCAATAGGAGAAAAATAATCTGACTCCTTGAAAAAATATGTTGCCTAAGATGCTATATTTAAATGTCCCTACAAAAAAATAACCACGATTCAGAAAAAAGGGAAAAGTCAGGGAGTTTGAAAAAGGACCACCCACTTTCCTCTTGCTAGACTCTTTCTCCTGGTGTCTGTTGGGGACCCTGAGGCATGCCAGATGTGTCTGCCACAGGGCCCACCCTGGGGAGCCTAGTAAAGATGGAAGGAAGGCCTTCTCTCTGTGAAGCAGAACGCAGTAGTCATCATAAGGTAAAAACACTGTTGACTGGTTCACACCTAAACCGAGTTTCATGTGACCTCTTGACCTGGTTTATTTCCGTTTTAAGTGAAAGAATGAGCTACAGCAAACTAGGACCTTTACATCATCATCAGTTTTCCCATATGATTTGGTGGCACATAAAGTTCTTTGTCCACAACATGGGGGTTAAATCTTACTGAAGGTCAAAACACTCACATTAGCTATAATTACAAATGGGAATTATCTATGTTGTAAAGATGTCACTGTCCATGTTTCCAGCTGTGTATCCATAGGTGATGCCTCCACGAAGGTCCTAACCTTGTGTACAAGCGTGTGACTGCCAGAGGTGGTAACTGTGCAGTGTTCCGTAGGCTGGCATGAGGGGAACACATGGTTAAAGAAGGTAAAGTAAAGAAATAATGGTCCTTTTGAGTAGAACAAGTGTGGTCAATAAAACCTGAGAAGGGGAATCTGGGTCATTTTCAATAAAAAGCAAACTCCTTTTTTTCCTCACAAGAGTAACCTTTCCATGGGTCTTACTAAAGCAGCTTTCCAGTATTTACTTTGTGTTTCTATAAAAAGAGTAAACCTGAGAGTGGTTGAGCCGAGATTATCCACTTTGCTGTAAAACAGGCTTGGGTTCCCTTTCTCTCCACACAGACTACCTGTGTAACCCTATGTAAGTTATTTAAAGTCTCTCAACCTCAGTTACCTTATACATAAGACAGAGGTAATAGTAGTGCCTCTCACAGTGTCTTTGTGAGCAGCACAAGAGAAAGTGCATGCAAAATGCTGACAAATCCCTGGCCTATAGTTCAGACATTCACGAGGATCCTATAATTTATTCACACCATCTGAGATTTCTGGCTCGACACAGAGACAGTACTTTAAAGAGGTTCAGCATGACTAACTGCATTGAAGTTCTTAATAAAACTTGATTTTATTAAGGTTAATATTTAATTCTACTTCTTGTGGAAGCCCTGAGCTGTTTTTTCCACTTGTCATAATTGTCAGCTGCTTGTTCTGATCTTTCTAGTCTTTTCAGTCACTGAGAAACTTTGCAAGTAAAATGACTCCATTAGACAATAAATAAGGGTGTATGTCCATCCAAACTAAGGTCTCAAAGCATTGGGAATTTGAGAATCACATGTAGAATATTTTAAATTGAAGCCCATTTATAAAAAGATGAGAAATCTGAGATCCACAAAAGATAGACAATTGTCCATGATCCCATCATCCGGTTAACTGGTGGATGACCTATCCCAAGATTAGTCTCCTGTAGCTCGCCTCTTGAACATACCTACATGGATTGTGTTCAGGGGAAAAGTGTTCACTAAGTGGCCCATTTTGAGTAAACTACAATTAGGAACAGATTAATGAAGAACATTGTCAAGGTTTTCAGAGAGATAAAACAATTTCTCAAGGATTGTTTTTTATTTTATTTTAATGAAAACGTATTTAGCAAATTAAAATCTGTTCTAGGGTGCACTACATCCCAGTCAGTGGTAGTTACAGTGTAGCACTGGAAATGACATTATGCCTGCCAACCTACTACTCAGAGAGTGCATCCATAAATGATCAATAAGTAATACAACTTAATAACTGTTAGCTTCACTAGAGCAACTTTTGGACATTGTGATGTCAACTGTAGAATTTTAAAACTGAAAAGTAGAGACCATTTGTTTATCTCATTCTTTTTGTGGGTGGGGAAACAGATTTAGAAAGGCCTAATGGCCCACAATATAGACTTTGCATTTTATGTTTAAGTAAAAGTACTGAAAGCAAGAGCTCATTGGGTGACGGGTACCTATTTAAGTAATTTAAGATATCATCCTCCCCAAACATTGTTTGATTTGTTGGCATTTTGTCTCAAAAGCATGGTAAGTGTGACTGGGAGGAGTAGCTGGCCTTGAGGACAGCACCCTCAGCCACTGTGCCTCCTGCATTTGTGAAGAAGCTTCAGGAAAGGGAACCCTAGGCTCACTGACTTGCCCTGGAAGCTAAAGATGAATTTTGGCTTTGCCTGTAATATCAAAATGCCTATTAAATTCAGGCTAAAACTATCTACCTCAACTTCAAGGGTCTGCACCACTTGTTCCTTCTTTGAAGTGCACCAAAGATCTTTTTTTTTTTTTAAATCCTCAACCTGAGGACATTTCTTCCATTGCTTTTCAGAGAGAGTTGAAGGGGGTGGGGGGAGAGAGAGAGAGAGAGAGAGAGAGAGAAAGCGACATCGATGTGAGAGAGACACATCGATTGGCCAGGGATTGAACCTGCAACCAAGGTATGTGCCCTTGAATGGGATCGAACCCGAGACCTTTCAGCCCGAGGGCCAATGCTCTAACCACTGAGCCAAACCAGCTAGGGCAGCACCAAAGATCTTTCAGTGAAAAAAAGTCAAAATGTTGAAAACACAGTTTTCTTGGTATTCTGTACCAAAAACTGAGACTTTCCTTAAAAAAAAAAAAAAATCAACTTTGTGAGTCTGTATCAGTAGTCAGTGAGTCCTCCTTTTATGTGCTCTTGTTCCAAGCTTGGACCTTATCAGAAGGTAGTCCATTCCCCCTGGTTGGTCCTCTGATTCCTGGATTTGAGACAACAGAAATTGGTGGTAGCACATTTACACCTTTTGACTCAAGTAATTCTACAGCAATCCCGTAAAATCGGAGATTAAGCGTCTTGCCCAAAGCTAGTAATCTCCATATGAGCTAGAATAGTGCAGCTTGTGGCCAGAGTCTCAGTTTTGCTTTCAGCATAATTTTGTCACACTTGTGTGGTCGCCATCCATGCTCTGTGAGACCAGGCCCCTGTAGACAAGAGGGTGAAAAATCCCTTAAGGGAAAGATCTAGGATTAAGTTATAAATCAAGTGCGGTAGTAAAAAAACAACAAAACCGCTTATGATTAGATGGCTTTTATGCTGAAAAAGAACAGGGCTGGAAAAGATAATATAGTTGCTAAATGACTAAGACATAAATTGCCTTTATGATAGCCCAGTGGTAAACTCTGAAGCATTGGACTGCCGCTGGCAAGAACCCTGTGGCTACATGATCTTGTGCGTGTTCCTTTGCTCTTCGTGATATCAGGTGTTCCCAGATGAGCATAATCCTATTTTGGAGGCAATGAAATGCTGTGGCCAAAGCAACGCTGAGAGTATCCTCCATTCTAGAATGTCACTAGAGCAACACAAACCATTAGGATATGGTCCCCAGAGAGCCTGAAAGTCAATGTTGGGCCAGGTCACCATGGGCTTCCTGACGTTCGTGGGTTAATAGTGTCCTCTTTGTGAACACACTGATATAGCCCTCGGTTACAGTGCTCTCGTTTCATTTTCGCTGTGGCCGTTGCAATGGGTGATACACCCTACACTGGGAACCAGAAAATCCCACGGAAGTCCCCTGCACAGCTTCCCAACCACGTTGGCCAAATGCCTGCAGGTCTCCAGACCCCCTGTAGAGTAACTTACTTACTATTTTTTTAATGTCAGAGGAAGATCAAACCAGCAAGTGCATATTCAAAAAACGGAACTGCTAAAAATTGTGATTTTGTTGGAAATTACAATATTAATAACGCCACTTCGAAGACAAGGGCCCCTTGTGTAAATTAGTTGAGGAGGGGAAAAAAAAACCTGAAAAAATAAACTTTTGTCAGCGTGAAGGAATGATCATGTACCTAAATACATATGCATAAATCTACATTATTTTATGCCTGGTACTATTAGGCTGATGTTGAACAGTCCTGACATTTCATCACATTGAAGCCTGTGTTTTGAAATTCTGACTCTGAGCATATTCATCGCAAAGGGCTTTTTGGATAATTAGCTAATAGCTCCTGTGGGGCAGGCACAGAACCCGGAGTGCGATTATCAGTAAACTCTTCAGACCTGAATGAGCCGTGCAGGGAGACCCTCCCTCTGTGCTTGTCATGAGAAACTCCGACATACTTAATAACTCAAGGGACCAGCAATGCCAAATTGACAGGCCAGCTGTGCAAACCTTCAGGCTTGGATTATTATTATTACTCCAGTAGCTCTCTTTTAATGTAGCTGTGAATCATCACTGCCTTCCACTGAGGGTCCTGTGCCAACAGTTAATTACAAAGTTCTAGCCCTGGGTATGTGCCTGCTATTGAGACCCACCAGCCAGTGAGGTGAGTGCATTCTTCAAAATTACTTTTGAATTTACCAACTGGCCCACCATGTGCATCTGTCACAGGAGGGTGGAGGTGAAATTGGCAGGTGGGCCTGACGATTAATGTTTGCTGTTTGTTTCATGATCCTACCAGTTCCAACTCTTGACAAATGATACAGATTTTCTTTCTATTCTTGCAAAGGAAGACATTCTTAGGCGTGGGCTTGTAAACCTTCAAGAAGAGTTTTTGCCTTGCTTTTTTTCTTTATTGCCAGGATAAGTGGATCAAGATCTAATCTGCTTACAACTGAGGTACTTGCACAGAGATTTTGATGTGATCAGAGGATTATCTTCAGCATCTGATACTTAAACTATTCATTTCATTTTTAGCAGGTCAACCAAAGTGGCAGATACTTTTGTCAAAAAGCATTTCCAGAAACTCAGTTTATTACCTTTTGGGGATTACATGTCCGGAACATATAACAACCAATTTGGAACTATGGTAATAATCTCTTACATGCTCACAAAAGTGAAAATGGGTTGATATGGGATGGCTTTGAAGCTTGATTTCCATAGGCAACCTCTGTTCCCTTCCAATTGGAAACAATTTTGCAATTTATAGATCATTTAATAAAAATCATAAAGTACATTTTTCTAACACATATAAAATCTTTACTGCTGAGACTTAGCAGCTAAAGTATTTTTTGAAAATAAGAACCTTATTTACCAAAGAATTTATATGCAAAAATGCATAACCCATGGACACAAACAATAGTGTGGTGAAGGCCTGAGGTTGGAGGTGGGGGGGCGGGGTAGAAGGGGTCAATAGGGGGAAAAGGGGGACATCTGTAATTCTTTCAACAATGAAGATAAATAAAATTAAAAAAGAACCTTGCATGGTAGCATGTCATTCACACAATTGTAAAAGAGGAAGTCAAACCATGCTAAGAATTTTATCATTGGAAAGAACCTGTCAAATCCCTGCCCGTGTGGAAGCTGATGCTGGGCCCTTGTATAGTTTCTGTCCTCCAGGAATAGGTACGGAAAGGCAAGACACAAACACAAGAGAACGCAAATGACTTAATTTTTTACTTGACAGTGATCTCAGCTTTCTCCATTTGCGGCATCTGTGATGTGCAGGCCATTTTGTTTATGGTGGGTTCCTCATTCCCAGCTATTCGCACTCCTATCTCACATGCCCATGCTCTCTGAAGGGAGGCTTTGGGGACTAACACAGGAGCACAAAGACTGATCACAGCCAACTACAAAGGCCAGCTCAAGGCTCAAGCTTTGGTAGAAACATCATTTGTCTCCACAGTGATTTCCCAACTTTTTATTTTTTTAAAGCACAAAACGCAGAAAAAGTCACACTCATGACCTTCGATATACCCTGCCTTTGCTCCAGGAATTATAAAGATAAACATAACCTCCGTTTTCAAGTATCTTTACAGAAAGTCCCTGAAAAGAGAACCATGGTGCTGAGATGCTGCTCTGCCTCTAACATGGCTACAGAATGATCTAAAACAATGTTTTTCCATCAAAATGGAATGTATGCCACATATGCAGTGTTCTATCTCCTACTGACCTCATTAAAAAGGTAAAAGAAAAAAGTTAAATTAATTCTACCAGTACGTTTTATACACCATTCTAAAATATCATTCAGCTTGCAATCAATATAAAAATATTAATGAGAGATTTTACTTTTCCATACTAAGTGCTTGAAATCTGTGGTATATTTTACACTTAGAGCACCTCCCAACCTGGGCTAGCTAGTAGCTATTATATTGTACAGCGTAGGTGTAGATGGCAAAGTGTAAATTTTGGACTTCTGTTGATGCAGGTGCTGAATTTGATAACATGTATTTTATGCATTATTGATCCCAGTGTTACTATTTTTATTTTTGACTACATTTGTTTAAGTTTTTGCTTCCTCGTGGTTTGTTTTTTGGGTTATTAACTGGTGCTTTCTTCACAAGAAGCGACGTACTCTAATTGAAACAGTCCTAATTAAGTAAAGAGTGTGACTTTTCTTAAAGATACCTGAAGATGATGTTTGCTTGGGGACATGATGAAATCAAAAGCTTAACTGAGAATTAAGTCTGAAACAAAAATATACAGTTCAGCACAAACTTCTGACTCATGCAAATCCTGCAGAACACATCCTAGGTTCCTACTGTGGCTTTCTGTGCCTTTCATCTGCTGAACTCTGCCCTCTGTTCCAGCTTCCTTGCTTTCCAGTCCCCTAAACCCACCCCATGATCTAGCCATACTGAATTATTTACAGTTCCCCTAGTGTGGTCATACACAAGCCAAAAAGGCAGGTATTTTTACCACTCTGTCGCAGGTAAAGAATGCAAAGTTCAATGGGGTTAAGTGACTTGCCTGAGCTCACACGTGTACTTAGTGGTAAAGCTGGGAAATGGATCTTTTGACACTTGCAGTGATCGTGCCCCTCTCCAGAGGAGGCAAGTAGACTGAGGCTCAGCAGCCCCTTTGGGAAGGGCATCCTTGGCTGCTCAAATTGTACAGTGCAAGCAGCCAGGATATAGAGCAAGCTTGCTGACTGCTCATTTTTAGCCTGTTGCTCTGCATGAGACAAACAAAATATTTTATTACAAGCATGTGACTTGTATTTTGCAGTAGAATACTATACATATTCACAAAATATAAAGAGGCAAGGAATGATGGTTTTGTTTCCATTTCAAACCATACTAAGTATTTAACTTCTGTTATTTCAAAGGCAGATCAGTCTAAGAGCTTGACAAGGTAATTGGAGGGAACACTGCAATTGATGCCTTTGAAACTACTGTTGTGGCTTTGGGTTTTTCTCCTGTTGTTTTGAAAAACCTAGTATTTTATGTGGGTGAGTAAAAAGTTGTTTTTGCTTAGGAAATTGCTGCTATTAAAGGAATGAGTTTGTTGGTTAGCAAATATTTTAAAGGGAAAGATGACCATTGCTGCCTCCATGGTCGCATTGTCCCTGGGCTTATTGAACAGACGAGTGCTAGAGAAAGGTTGGGAGCACACTCACCTGAGATATGAATATTTCCACATCCTAAGGGAATTCCAAAAGTTCTGTGTTCCTCTCCTTTCAACCACCTTGTCAACAACCATCCAGTCTTGTTTCCCTCGAGTTCATGCCCAGCCTTCCAGAGCATCGATCATTGCTCATGAGTCAGTATAGATTTGTTCTTGAAGCTATCTCTCATTTCACACAGTTTTCATTCTGAGGTTGTAGCCACTGAGAAGACTTCCCTCATGCCTGCCTTGGGGGCCACCCCGAGTGGAAGGAAGTGCAGCAGCCGTGTACCTCAAGCGGATGCAGACCCATAAATAAACCAGGCCTGTACTTTTCCCTCTTCAGCTAATTGTTCATAGGGAATTCCCATGAGGCCATGGAACTGGATGAGAGGGGATGGCAGGTCATTTGGAACAAGGGTCCTGGGAGTCTGAGTTAATTGCCAGTGCCATTGACTTGGTTAGGATTAGGAGGAATGCAGAAGACAGAAATGTCAGTGTGAAGTGTGATTCTAACCTCCGGAGCCAGGCCCTCTCAGGCGCTCTCTGCCCTGCCCCTTTGTAGAGGGTGAGAATCTATTCAGTTCCCCCCGCCAGTCCCAGAATGCCAGGGAGCCCCACCTATGGCCTCTCCTTAAACTTACAACAATATAGTAAAAAGCGTAAGCAAACCCAATTTACCAACGAGGAAAGTGAGTCTCCAGAACATTCACTTAGTGCCCACAGAAGTGGTAGAAACGGTACACAGTTTGGGGTCCCATACTTTTCAAGTCCATCGACCTTCCAACCTTATCTCTCTGGAACAAACATGCACCAGCCAGGCTGGGAAATCGTCAGCTGTCACATGAATCACAATTTCTCCTGACACAGGAGCCCTGTTTTCCTAAATTCCAAAATTGCCTGTGATAGCTATCCTACAAGAAGCATCCCAGGGGAGCAGCTGCAAAACCAGTCTCCCGAAGAACTCAGAAAGGTTTCTGATCAAAGAGGACAGATCAGGGACTAGGGGTCGCATGCAGGTGAAGGGCGCGGCCAGGCGGCACGCAAACCCCGAACATGGAGCCGCAGTGCTGGTTGCCTGGCAGGAATCTGCCACAGCACCCTGCCCTTCGATATTCATTCCTATGCCATCTCGGGGCTATAGTGTCTCTGTATCTTCCTGGGTTTTCAACAGTCCTACCAGTCAAGCTGTGTTTGCAAGTTCTCTGCTTCCTTTCCGGGGTTCAAGTCCAGCCCTCAATTGTTACCTCCATGGAATTTTTAAGCTCATGCCTTTCCCACAGGTTTTAGTTTCTATTAAATGCAGACTTTCAACAAAATGATGTGCTTTCATGTTGTACAACCTATTGCCACATCAATATTTTATATTGGTCTGATTTGTTAGAATTTTGAAAACCTCTATATGTCTGATTAGTATTTTAGTACTTACAACTAGTAGAGTTAGTTATATATTAGTTATAATTAATAGTTACTCAGATTTTATCTCACAGGTGATAAGAGAAAGAGGGAGAGAGCATCTCTATGGAGACTTATTTGTCCAGTTTCTCATATGAACATGTGACTAATCTCTCGGTTTATCACTCCCAGTGGGACACTTTCCACTCCGTTATGGTTTTGACCAGCAGTGGTCATTTGTTCTTTATATTCTTAGAACAACCTCTTCTTTTTCTAGAACTATTAAGCTTACACAAAATCTCCAATGTCTTGCCATCTCTTCTTATAGAGAAAGAAAAATGCATAGCCATTCTTCATAAACATATATATTTGATAGAAAAAAGTCAAATAATATACTCAAATGGATCAATACTCACCCAATTAAAGCTTATAAAAACAAATATGTCCTATGACAATTCCTTCAATAGTATTAAAAGTAGCTCTTATATACTTTATTTTTAAATTTTCTCTCTTTGAATACTATTATAAATCCAGAACTTTTCATAGACACGGACTCAACTTGTAATTAATAATGACTTTTTCTTACTGATGCTCAAATATTTACAGCTTGGCTACGAATCGCAGCTTTCAAATGGCTCTTTATCTTTTCAAAATTACCCCAGACATTTTCTTAAAGTGTATTTGCTTACATGCAACAATAAGAGATTCCTGGACCCTCTGGATTCTTTTCCATTCCTTAAAGTGGAATCAGTTACTATCAAAGAAGTCTGCATTCCTTTACCTGAAAAATAGGTCTCGTGAAAGATGTATAATGATGATTTCACATGAGTACGGCTGTTGGTCACTGGATAAGTTCATTTAATCGAGAGGGCCATAAAATATTTTTTTCAAAAATATTCCCTGTCCAGGCACAAGCCAGAGGTTGCCAGCTCGATCCCCAGTAGGGGACATGCAGGAGGCAGTCAATCAATATTTCTCTCATCAATGTGTCTCTCTCCCTCTACCTCTCCCTTCCTCTCTCTTTAAAATCAATAAAAACATTTAAATATATATACATATAAATAAATCAATAAAATCAATAAAAACATTTAAATATATATACATATATATTTAAATAAATATATTAGGACCCAAGTTTACAAGAGATTTCCAAATTAACTCTAAAATTACTAATGATTTCATTAGTGCCGGATATAAAACTGAAACTCATAGACACAGACAGACAACAGCATGGTGGTTACCAGATGGAAGGGGGTGAGGGGTAGAAAAGGGTAGAGGGAACCAAGCATATGGTGACAGAAGACGATTTGACTTTGGTAGCGGGCACACAGTGTAATATACATGTCATGTATCAGAAAGGTACACCTGACATCTATGTGACACTGTGAACCAATGTCATCCCAATAAATTTCATTAAAAGTTGTTCCAATTTGTTTAGATTTTTAACCCCTAACCTTATCATGAGTTTCATTTACATGAAGATCTATTACTTTCAGTAGAGAAATTACCTTCATTTCATTGTCCATAAGAAATATAAAAGAGTGAAATACACAGTGATAAAGACTTTGACCTATTAGTTATATGCTACATGTAACAAATTAATATGCAATACTGAACAGCGCCTTGTTTAGCTTTCTCTCTTCAGACATAGGCCAGGTAATAGAAAAGGAATTTTACTTATAGCACTATGCCTTCCACATGAAACTATAAAATGACAAAAACAAATTGAATAGAAAGGCATTATAAATAATTTCCATAATAGAATTCAAAGCATATTTGGTTATTGACGTTTTTCTAAAATAGGGTGGTATCTGAGCAGTTTTGCTTCCTGTCAACACTGTTGCATGTAACATCGCAGAGCCCAGCCTTTGGAAAATGGTGCGGAGCAGCTAGACTGAATTTTCAAGGAGTCTGCCAAGATTCTCTGGCATTTGGGATTTGGCAGAATGTTACAAAATAAATGTTCTTAGACAATTCTGGTTTTTGCTACATACCCAAATGTCTGAGAAGTCATTCCAAATGTTCCTCTGACCACAGGTTTTCCTTCACGTCTCTTGATTTTGTTACTTTTTCATCTGCCTGGGTTAAAACAGCAAGTGACACAAGCTTAGGAAGAGATCTAATGTCCTGCTTCATTCTGTTCCAGTCAAGCCTTTCAGATGCCCTTTAAAAAGCTAATGTGATTAAAATCAATACTTTTCAAGGTAAACATACCAAATATGGGTTATTATTTTAAAGACTTTATTTGTTATAACAGTTTTAGGTTCACAGCAGAATTGAAAGGAAGGTGCAGAGATTTCCCGCATGCTCCTTACCTCGGCACAGCCTCAGGCTCTCCCACTATCAACACCCCCACCAGGTTCATTTGTTACAACTGAACTCACATGGACACATCGCCACCCAAAGCCACGGTTTACACGAGGGTTAGCTCTTGATGTGTTACAAATGTAAACTTGTGGACTTAGACAAATGCCTAACAACCTGTATCCAGCAGTGTAGTGTAATTCAGAGTAATTTCATTGCCCTAAAAGCCCTGTGTCCTGTCTGTTGCTCCCTTCATCTTCCTTAGCTCCTGGCTGGCGCTGATCTTTTCACTGCCTTCATAGACTTTAGACTGACTTTTCTAAAATATCACATAGTTGGAATCATATAGTATGTAGCCTTTCAGATTAACAATATGAACTACCAATTAATAATAAGGCTTCACTTAGTAATATACATTTATGTTTCCCCTTTGTCTTTTTGTGGTTTGATAATTCATTTTTTAGTACCAAATAATATTCCACTGTAGATGTACCAGTTTATTTATTAATTCACCTACCGAAGACCATCTTGGCTACTTCCAAGTTTTGGCAATTACAAATAAAGCTGCCATCAACATGCCTGTGCAGGTTTTGGTGTGGTTGTGAGATTTTCAGCACCTCTGGTTAACTGTCGGGGCACTGTGCTGGCCTGCGAGGCGTGAATATGTTCAGTCCTGTAGCTGTGCTGTTTGGCATTCCTGCCAGGAATGGAGGTGAGCTCCCCGTCTCCAGCACTGACTTCGCCAGTATTGTTCATTCTACCAGGTGTGCAGTGGTGTCCCCTTGGTTTAATTTGCACTTGCTTGATTACATAAGACTTGGAGCATCTTTTCATACACTTATTTACTTATTTCTTCTTTTATCAAAGCAAGATAACCATTTCTTCCTAATCTTTGAAATAATCACCATTCACATCTGGAAATATTGTTTCTAGTAGGCAATGCAGAGAGGATCATTTTGTGGAAAAGGTTTTTCTTCCTTCACATTGCATCATATGATATTTGCTGGGCTCATGGCACTTTGTAACTCACAATAAAACTTCAATGTCAAAGTGAACATTAAAGACATTCTGAATTAGCGGAGTTTAGAGAAAGGTAAAGTGGGCGTGTGAGTAACACGGGGCTTTAGGGAGGGCTGGGGCTTGCAAGTGCCCCCAGAGATGAATGCCTTCTGGACAGTTAGAGAGAGGAATGGACATGCTGCAGAGATGCTTCTGTAGAAAGTATACCTTTAACATTCTAATGGAAATAACAAGTCAAATAAGTTACAAAAAGAATTGAAACAAATGAAAAACAAACTCTTCAACAAACTCAGGCGGCTTAATTTGGTGAAACTTTCGCAGACTTTGATCTCTATAACCTGCAGTTGTCGCATTTCAATTGGTTGCTATGACATCCTGTGCACGTAACAAAGGTGTGCACCTCATTATTGCTAATTGGGAGGTACCAAGGGTCCAGACTCAGGTCTATGACTAGATGCATGTTGGCTTCTTTCCGTTTGGCACTTAACAGTAATTTCTTCATCAACGAGAGGGATGTTCTATGGCTGCAGAATAGTTATCATCAACACCTGTTACTTAGATCTTCTTTATTTCAAAAGATAAAAGATATATGAAGATGCACCCAATGATATAATCTACTGAGTGCTAATTCTAAATTTATTTAGTGTTTCTGGATGTGTCAAAGACTACCAGTTGCCTGATATAATTCTCTTCATAGTCTCTAATTTTGCTTATGGCACCAGTATGCCCCGCTAAATATTTACATTCCCTGGACTGCTCTGCAACTTGGGCATTGTCGTAGGACGTGGTTCGGAATAGAGATGTAACCCGTAGGGGAGGCAGGGTGTTGCCTCCACGTAAGCTCTTTAGCAGAGCAGACCAGCTGGCATAAACCACCTTTTCCCCCCATTTTCCTTTCGCCTGTTCCTCCTTGGAACAGGAGATGGCCCAGCACCAGTATCTTTTCTCAGGTCATGAAACTGTGGCTCTCACCCTAAAGGTGGTGGAGCCAAAACGAGACAAAGGTTGACACCACTTTTCAATGACACCTTGCAGTCACTACACATTCCTTGGGTCACCCAACTCAGGTCTTACACTTTTAATCTCTTCTAAGTCAAAATCAATTCTGAACAGCAACACTGAATACACTGTTATATTTAGGAAATGTAGCAAATAGGAAAATAAAAAACTAAAAGTATATCCTGGCTGTGGCTCATTTGGTTCAAGCATCATCCTGTGCACCAGAAAGTGGTGGGTTTTGTCCCTGGTCAGGGCACTTACCCAGGTTGGGGGTCTGATCCCCAGTCAGGGCACATGCGGGAGGCAACCAATTCATGTTTCTCTCTCTTCCTCTCTCTCTCTTCTCTCTCTCTTCCTCCCTCTGAAACTCAATTTTTTTAAAAAAGATAAATTTTTTAAAAAGACTAAAAGCATGACTTAAAAGCCTTTCCATTTTAAATATAAAATGGTATTATATCATAAATATTATATAAGTGGTATTATATCATAAAAATTTGAAAGAAGCCAGAGAAAAGAAACACAAGTTATAAAAATGAAAATATGTAAGAAGCCAGATTTTGTGTAGCTTTTCTAAAAATTCTATGGATTTACCATAAAGTCAAATGGCACTCATTGTCTATCACTGTCCCTATTTGATGGAAACCCTAATAGGGAAAATGATTCTTTACATTAGATGGTAAACAATTAAGTCTTTGATTTTCAAAATATGCATGGCCAGAAAAAGAAAAGATCTCTTCTTTTGATAGAAAATAACATCATCTGCCAAAAGCCTGACGGTGAATGCCAAGAACTAGATGAGTCAAAAATCTGCTGGCAAAAATAAATGCAAAAGTTTCAAAATTAATCACATTTCTGAAAAATACTTGTGATATATCTTTACTGTTTGTGATCCCTAGGAGCATGACCATAATAGCATTGAAGCCAAAGTCGCACCCCACACCTGACATATAAAGCTAGAGCTAAAAGCAGAGAAGCGTGCTTGTCTCAGTATTTCAGCCTGGATTCATAGTGGTACATATTGCTGGCATGGGACAGCACCCTCCCCTGGGTAACCAATGTATACAAACAGACTTCTTGGTTACTGCTTACCTGGCAAGAAATCAACTCACAGGAGACAGCAACTGACCTGAATTCTCTGATGTGAGTGAACAGTTTAAATGGTGTACTTAGATTACAACAGCAGCCTCATTTGCTAATCTCTACCCATATACCACTTTAATATTCCTCTTCCGTGCTCTCAGAACTTTGCATTAATACAATAAAGTCTCAAAGTTCTTCTAACTATGGAGTCAGTCCTTTGTCTAAACACCTCCTTATTACACTAATACGCAATATGCAAACCAGAACTAAAGCAGAGGCGCTCAGAGCTGAAGATACTGAGTTACAGAAGAGAACAGCCCGTATCGCATCCGCAAAACATCCCAGCTAGTGCTTACTTGGCTTTTATATGTGAAGTGATGGAAAGGTAACCTACTAGGAAAATAAGATTCTATTTCCCCTGTATTCCTCACCTTTGGATGCATATTAACAGGCATATTGAAAGAGCAGGTGAAGATTCATTCCTACAACACACTCCTAGAGAGCAGGAATCGAGACACCATGGGGGATACAAAGTATGTTTCTCACTCATGTTGTGTTCCAATATTGTTGGATATTTTTAAATTGTCATTTAATTATATATTGACTTTAATATTCTAATTAATTAGATCATTCAAATATCACTTCTATGCATTTTAGAATTAAATATTTCAAAAAATAACTTGGAAAATCAACTCAATTTCTCAGCCTTTTATTTTTTTAAACATTATTTAATTCACTGTTGGATTTCGATTTTAGATAAATTAGAAGCTTTTTAAATGCTATTAAGTAGGTTCAAAAAGTATTTTTATTCATGTTTTATAATATTCAAACAAAGTGTGTATCTGGAAGCCACACAAAATTAATGTCCTGAAGCAGTGGCATGTGTTGAGGTGACAAATAAGTTACATTTGGACTCTAATCTTGCCAATCTAGGCCACCTATAAACTGAAATAAAAACAAATACATGGAAATAATGTTTTCTTTTATATCTCAAAATTTAAAATGCAGGCAGACTCAAGTACAAGATTCTGGACAGTACAACAAGCAGTTTGAAAATTGCAGCCATTTTCTCTCTGTTTCTCCCTCCCTGACTTGTTACTAAAAATGAACTCAATGAATGTCAGCTGTTCTTTCTTCATTGAACACTGATACTTTCAGATAAGAAAGCCCACTGAGAATTTCCATGTTTGAAAATCTGTCATAGACTAACAGTATAACCCAAAACTCCTAAATTACTTGATCCCTGAAATCTATGCACTCTTGGACTACATTCCCCCACACTTGCTTTGAGAAACAGAAATGCGTTACAATAAACTTAAATAATACTACATAAAACCCTACCAGTAAACCTAGTATTTTTTATTTTTTCAGAGTGGGGGGCTTCTTTAAAAATTTCAATTCTAATAAGGATTAAACACAGATTAAATTGTAGCAATGCCGTTCTATTTTAATGTGTTTTCTCTATTTTATTGCTTTCTTTGAGAATTCAATTCTGCCTTGAAAATTATTGCATGTGTTATTACTTAAGAACAATTTGGAGTTAATCTAAAATAATGAAGGAAGTTAAAATAGTAACTCTTCATTAAATGGCCCTAATATATTTAACATATCACCAAGTGGTATGGTTAGCCTAGGGATAATGATTTGATTCCAAACACTGTACCTTTTTAAAAACTCTTGGGATTCCACATGACCTGCTACAGGCTGATGAATGCACTGCTCCACCTGTAATTAAAGAACAAGCACCTTGGGACTGCTGAAGGAAAGATGGAACACTGCAGGGCCCGACTGATTTAAAATGTGTCTTTCACTCCTCTTTTTGTAAGCTTGTGACTGTTTTTGTGTGCATTTAACTTGTGCCGATATTCTTAACTTCTTAAAAATACATCAACACAGCTCAAATAATCCTATTATATTTGTGGCTTTTAAGAATCTTTTATAGATTTAAAAAACTAAAGTGCAGGGACTCTGAGTTGCCTGTGGGTACAGAGCTGGTTGGGGCAAGCCAGAATTGGAACTCAGGTACCCCGAGGCTTGGTCGGGTATCCGAGCTCCACACGTATAGCAGTAATTAGGAATTTTAAGCACTGCCACTGTCGATGATATACACTGTTTTCAGAAGCTTCCATGCTCTTTTTAAAGTTCCACTGAGCATATCATTGCTTGTCAGCTGTTGGGACATACGTAGTAACTAAGATGACACATGATCACTAAGATGACACATGATCGCTTGTGCAGGAAGACAGACAGTGTATCTTAGAGAACTAGAGCCCCCTTCAATGATTACAGCCTCTAAATATTTAGCATTCAGCCTGCACGAGCTCATCGGACCACACAGGGTGATTTAGAATTGATTTTAAGTCTCAGCAGCTGAGAACAAGCATGCACAAGCTACAGAAGGAAACAAAACTTGGGCAACTGCTTAATCTTATCATGAACAGGATATATGAGAAGGGAAGAAAGGTAACATTTCCCTACAGGGAGCAACAGATCTAAAAAATCAACAAAAAACAAACAGTGGAATATCAATTAATCAATTAATAATCCAGCAGTTTATAGAGAATGAAGAGAAAATGTGTGAAGATTTTAGGATGAGAGCCGCTGAGTCACTATTAATATTCTATAAACAGGCTGATACTTTTACATTTTTTTCCATTCTTGAGGCAAACAGAATGCCAATTTGTCTTAATTCAATTTCTTAGTTGTACTAACTTAGAGGTCAATACAAAAGGACAAATGTATGTAAGTTCCATCTGCAAAAGACAAAGATTTTACATTCACATTGCCATTACTAGTTCACAGGTTTTTATACCTATCAGCCTAATTAAAGTGTATTGGATTAAATAAGATAGTAATAAACACAACTGTCTTTATACTAAACCTTTCTCTCATTCTAGCAATTTTAGTTTTCAGTGTATCCATCACGACCCCTTGACCTTCTCTAGGCAGCGATCTTCATTACCCTCCACTTACCACTCAGTTCGGTGGACAAACTCTGGGTTTAGTCACTGTGTGAGTTCTTAGTCCTCTGAGATCTTCAACTGTAAGAGTTCATTCTCTCATTACAGGCCAAACGCAGCCAGCTGCTTATTTCTTCCCTCTCCACCTGCACCCTCACGCCACCAATCTTCTTAACACGTTTTTTTTTTCAATTAACCATTAACTAGTTCTCCTGGCCTAGCTTCATCCCCTAACCAGCCTTGTACCTCTTGACGACGTTCACCCATTCCCCCAACCCTCATCCCTGTCTCAGTCAACCACCAATCTGTTCTGTTTTTATGAATTCAGTTTCATAGATTGCACATGTAAGTGAGATCATACAGTATTTGTCTTTCTCTGTCTGACTTATTTTACTTAGCGTAATGCCCTCAAGGCCCATCCATATTGTCTCAAGGATACGTGACCAAATTTATTGTATTTAAGTAACAATAAAATATGCTTTAAATAATCACACCATTGTAAAAATAATTTACAAAATTTAAAGTGGAAACTGGAAAAAATACTGTAACTTCACACAAAAAGTTGATGTTACATAAACACATAGAGTATCTGAAAATAGAGGGGTAGAAGTTGTTATGGATAAATGGGCTGAAAGCGATTGTACAGTTTAAAAAGTAAAAATGGTTCCCTATGAAAAAATTCTCAGCCTCACTTATAATAAAAAATATAAATCAAAACTACATGAAGATACTATCATTATAAAATTACATTTGAAAAAATATATTATGTTAACAAAGGTACCCATCTCTTATCTTTCCAAAAAGATTGAGCCAAGACAGAAGACAGGAGCAATGTTTTATATGTCTATATAGCTCAATAGCATCTTTATAAGTATCGAGGTAATAATTAGGAGCTAATATTGTGGATGCTGCTAAGGATAATTTGTCACTCTTCAAGCTGCCACAGCCCTCGGAACTAGAAAAAGGCAATAGATTGAGGAGTGCCAGTGGGAAAAAACACTGTCATTTTCTCTGCCTTAAGGTGATTTTATTTCTCGGGAACAGTACATTCAGTAATCTTCCTGTCTGGGTACAATTTGAAAAAAAAAAGTGGTAATCACTATTGGGGGGGTGGGGAACAGTGGCAAGTCTATTGTGGGGTTTGCAGTCTTTTTCTGGCCTTAATCTGGTACTTTAAGAGAAAGCATTTTAAATGACGTGACAATGTACCTCATTTACGGCGCTACATCCTCTTAGGTTAGTAAAGATCACAAAGTGATTTTTAGTCAATCCAGTTAAAACAAAGGTTTAAAACAAAACAAGTTTTAAATCGCATAGATGCAACACGTGTGAGAGAATGGTGGCTGCCTGGGGGACGTGGTCTGACTGGGGAAGTTAGTAAACGGAATGGGGGGGAGCTAAGGAAAAAGTAAGCCCCCCTAAGTTATTTTGATTCACAGGTGATAGGAAAAATGTCTTTAAGATACTTATTTTTAAACATCTTGCAGCTCTTTTCATAAGCTTTTCAAATTGAATGATATAATGAAAGGGCTCAATTCCAAATATTATGACATTTTATGCAGTCATTATTTAAAATGCCCAAAAGAGCATAATGCTAATGAGAAAAGGCAATTTTGCATAGTCTTCTAGAATAAAAAAGACAATCCCTATTGGGAGGGGAAGTTAAATCTAGAATTAATAAACCTAATGCAGAGGTATAGTACTTGGAAGGATATAAATCCATGAGAGAAAAACAATGTTCTAATTTTCTATGAATTATAAAGTGAACAAAACCCATAAAAGGGAAAATAAAATTTTAGGGTCACCAGAAAACTTCATTTTCCCAGCTTTTGTAAAAGACTAGGTAAAGACGTTAAATATGCTATTATATGAACATAATATTTAAAAACACAAACCCATACATTTTTAGGACCAGAGTCAACAATTAAAGGTATTTAAAAAGATTTTCTGAGTACAGGGCTGTAGTTTTCCCCCTCATAAATATGATATATAGCTTTAGAATTGAGTTAAATACTTCTCCTTCAGGTTGTTTCATTTCTTCTGGTATTAGTGTCAATATGTTGTGTGACCCGTGATCTGCTATATGGAGAAAGAAACAGCAGTGAACATGGTAACCTAGGTAGATTGAGTCCAGGACACTAAGTCCTTTTATATCACATTTTTCAGAGCTGTAAACTTTGCTGAAGAATCTATCTGTGAACTCCAGAAGTAACCTCTTGAGTGCCAAAGAGAGAGTCCTCATGTCCCATTCTTGGTTGCCTTGAGAAGGAGCTCGTTCAGCCCTGGCTGGGTGGCTCAGTTGGTTGGAGCATCCTCCCAGGCACCAGAAGGTTGTGGTTGGATTACTGATCGGGGTGCATGTGGGAGGGTTTCTGGTTCAATTTCAGGTTGGGGTGCATGTGGGAGGCAGCCGATCAATGTTTCTCTCTCACAATGTTTCTCTCTCTCTCCCTTTCTTTCTTGCTCTAAAAAAAATTATATAACCATGTCAATAGATGCAGAGAAATCATTTGACAAAATTCAGTATTCTTTCACAGTACAGACTCTCAGCAAATTAGTATAGAAGGAATGTAACTCAATATAATGAAGACCGTATCTGACAAAACGACAGCTAACATTATACTCAATGGTGAAAACCTAAGGCCAATATTTTAAATGCTAAAGATATATTCAGGGACAATAAACCTGTCAGATGGTTCACATAAAGCAATATGAAGACTAAAGACAGATTTTAAAAGACAGGTGTAATTCTAAAATCTAGAGTTTAAAGATGAAAGAGGGAATTCCACATTCAGAGTAGAGGAACGTGCCCAGAATGAGAAGGGAAGGGCACAACCCCAGAAGGGCTGAGTTCAGTTTGGCTTCAGGATAAAATGTGTAGGAAATTAGTTTGAGATCACTGCAAAGGAAGATAGGGCAAGATTATGGAGTGCCTCGAGTAAGAGATTAAGCCACTGGGCCTAGATCACATGGGAAACAAAGTACCTGCGGGCAGTGGAGTGGTTAAGGGCTCAAGCACTTGGAGCACACAGCCTGGCTTGAATTGCTGGTCTCTGATGCCACAGCAGTTCTTAATGTCTCGGCGCCTTGGTGTCCCTGTCTTTAGTATAGGTGCCAATACATGTCCCTTGGATTATGTACTAAATGAGATAATTCAGGCAAATCTTTTCGAACAGGGCCTGGTGTATAATAACCTAAATGTCAATAACTGACTGAGTCTGCTCTAAGTTATGAAGAACCTGTAACCGTTTTCACGCTCTGTTATTTGAGTTTATGATTAGGAAAAGGTCCTTGCAGCACAAGTCAGAGCCCAGGGTGATGAAGCAGGTGTCAAACCGAGGATCCTGGACCCTTCTAGAGAGGGCTCCTCAACCCAGCACCCTTTGTGATCACAGGTGCAGGCCAGGCCAGGCCTGTTACATCAGAGTCTCTGTTTACCTGAGTGTGGCATCTATTGACATAAGAACATCCAAACCTACAGTAAAATTTTATAAGAATTTATTTATGCCACATTTTGTGGATATTCCCAGAAGCAAGATCTCAACAGAATGAGAACATGCTCCTGAGAATGGCAGTTTTGCAGTTGATTTTATACATTTAGAATCAAAGGAGAAAACATAAGGATGTTACATAAAATCCATTGGTGGTAGATTAACGGGGCAGGAGAAAGCACAGCGGGAAAATCTTCAGGATTGGGTAACAAGCAAAATGGAGAAACACATACTTCTGTTACATTGGTGGGTATAGGACCATTAACATTTCATTTTTACAGCACATAGTGATGGTACGTGGGCAATAAGAGAACAATCGGGAGTTTGGGGGTCATGCTCTGGTGTTCTTGTGCTCTGGGGCCAGAAGTGGTGCCTCCAAGGGGTCTGGAAAAGAAAATCACTCTGACATTTCAAAGGTATGTTATCCTAGATGCATAGAACAATGGACAGGGCTCACTTAAGGTGAAGATTGACCTTTGCTAAGAAAGCTACAGGCCTGGGACTTAGCTACCTGCCATGGCTTCTCAGCTAGGAATTTATGGTCAGACGATCCTGAGCTTGTCAGCTCTATTGCGTAGCCCCTTGTTCGTTCACACCTACTATCAGAGCGTGTGCACCGCGGCACCAGGGTGTATGCCCCAGTTCCCGGCTACACTCTGAGCTCCCCGGGGCAGGACCAGGCCTCACTCGCGTTGCTGGATCTAGCCCGGGAGCACTGGAAGAGCAGTGAGAATGAATTTAATCGAATTGATTGTTTTCGTTTCACCTTTCCCTCTTGATATCACCACCAATACTAAGAGAGACGTAGCATTATCTAAGAATAAGACTGCCACTTTAAAGTGAACACCTGTTGTAGAAAAGTATTTTACAGCAATCAAATGCTACACACCTATTCAGTTACTTTCTACAAAGGCTACCTACACGTTTCAGGACGCTTATTAGATGTCATAGTCTCTAAGAGGGAAGGAGGGAGAGGAGAGGAAGAGGGGGAAGGAGAAGAGAAATGGCATGTGCACTCCACAGTCGGCTGATCTTGGTCAGTTGCTGCCTGGTACTTCTCCCAACTCTTGAAGTTTTTCAAAGCAACAATTGTGTCCAGCACAAAGTGGTCCTTCCCAGGGGTTTGCTCCAGTACAAGGAAAGGGCAAACGCATTATTACAGCCAGATCAATAGATTTTTTGAAGGCACAATACAGCAGCAGCCCCAAGCCGGCCCTTTCACAAGGCCATAGATCCACTCTCTCCTACTACACTGCAGCTACTCTCTGCGGGCAGTTCCCGTTCAGTCTTGCCATCATCTTGGTACTCGTCCAGCCATCTGCCAGGGAAAGAGGGAATATAATTAATATGAGAGAATGCTTAAAGAAGGCACATTACTTGGAACAAAAAATAAAATATGGAAAGGATTTAAAGAGGCCTTCAGGGAGGAGCTCGGAAATTTAAAAATCAGTTAAGACTTCAAGTCACATCAAATGATCTTTAGGAATGCAACTTTGGCCAGCCTTTGTCCTATACTCAAGTTACACTGATCCATCCTAAAATGTCAGTTTTTAGAAACATCCTTGGATAACATTACGAATATTCTAATATATCTTAAAATCAATAAAAATTTCTTATTGGGACTTTCCTTAGTGGGAGTCTCTATTTCTCTCCTCTCATGTGACTGGTAGGTGTGTTTGGTTGCTAAAACAGACTCTAGAACAGCAGTCTTCCAGAGATATGTAACATGAGGCACATATATAAAAATAAAGTAAAAAGAGAAAATATTAAATTTTAATATTTTTATTTTAACAAATTCAAAAAATGATCATTTCAACACGTAATCCCTATAAAAAATTATTGAGATATATTACTGCAGTGGTCTGAATGTTTGTGCCCCCCTCCCCCTGAATTCATATGTTGAAATCCTTTGAAAGGTGCTTAAATCATGACAGTAGATCCTTCATGGGTGGAATTAGTGGCTTTATAAAAACAACTCTGGAGTGATTTCTTGCCCCTTCTGCCAGGTGAGGACACAGTGAGAAGTCAGCAGTCTGCAACACAGAAACGGGCCACCGCCAGAAGACAACCAGCCATTTTGACACCTTACTCTTGGACTGCCAGTCTCCAGAACTGTGGGAAATAAATTTCTATGGTTTATAAGCTACCAGTCTATGGTATTTTATGACAGTAGCCCGAACAAATCACAATGACACCATTCTTTTTTTAGTCTACATTTTTGAAATTTGGTATGTGCCTTACACCTGCAACACATCTCAATTGGAAATAGGTCCAGTTCAAGAGTCCAACAGATACTTGGCTAGTGGCCCCCATGTGGGACAGCACAGTTCTAGAGTTAGAACCACCTTGATCTGAATCCTAACTGCACCAATCATGCTTAGATAAGGAACTTAACCACTGTGTGCCTCAGTTTCTTCACCTGTGAAATGGAAGTATCACAGAGGCCACCTAGAAGCCTGTTATGAGGATCAGATGAGTCCATGCGTGCAGTTACAGCTTCACCGTGGAGCCCTCTCCATGGTAAGAGTGCAATCAGTGCTAGCTTTGGACATTCCTCTAAAAGTCTCCCCAGCCACACAGAAGACAAGTGTGTAAACCTTAGGCAATCCCACAGCATGGCAGGCCCCTCTATGTTAGTTAATTCTTTTATTCCCCAATAAACTCCTAAGCAATTTTCTTTTTCAGAGACCTTTGCTTTTCTAGTAATTAGGAGAGGACTTGATTTCAAATGGCTGATAAGTTATGCTGGGGAAACTAGTAAAGCCTGTGTCTTCTAAATTCTCCACAATCTTGGTAGAATTTTCTGACAAGTCAATTTTATAGCGAGCTCAGTAATTTGTGCAGGTATTTCTTCCTTAGAGGGTAATTCACAAAATGATGATGCTCTAATGGAAATAATAAAATGACAGACACTAAATTAAAATTCCCCAGAGTTCCCAAGGGACTAAGAGACTCTGCTCTCTCGTCCATGATTTGTGCATGTCATTTAATCTCTTTAGGTGTCAGTTTCCTCACCTGCCAAATGAGGCATGAGACAAAGTTTTATCTATGGTTTCTTCTACCTCTGTTGGACTAGCAAGAAAATTTTCCTCTTGTCTTACTTATGTAACCTTGGGCCCTCAGAGGTAATGAGCAAGGGGGACTGTTAATAATGCTATAATTCAGTTAATGATAATAGGATGAATGTAATCAACATATTCTATAGATTAATTCATAATTGGGGAAATTAGTTTTATCATTTCTATTTGTAGTGCACTTTGTTTTAAGATGTATTTGATTTTTAATTCATAACAACCCTATAAAGTAGGTCGGTCTGATTTAATTATTCTCATAAAATTTTGAAAACTGAGGATCAGAGACTTTAAGTGATTCGCCTATAAATGGCCAATAAATTACAGAGCTGCCATTGATTTTGATTCTCCTCATTGATATTATATCTACATCATGTTAGAATAATGCTTTAGAGTTCTCAGGTCATACATGTAACTTAGTTTGATTTTAATTCATATGGACTAAGAAAAGCAGGTATTCCCATTATACTTACATATGAGGAAGCTGAGCCTCAGAGAAGCTGAGAGTAGCGCCTACATTCACAGAGCTGGCAGGGAGCAGAGCCAGTGATTGAGAAACAGAATCAAGAACCTGTTTTCTAAGTCCTAATCCAGCTTTCTTTCCATCTCAGCATACTTATTGCAGAAGAGAAAAATATTAAATATTACAAATAAAGAGAAAATTACTAGTGCTGATAGAGAACAGCTTCCTGAGGAGAGAAGGCCTTCAGCTGTGGTCTGAAAGGGGGGAAAATACAGCCGGAGGGATGGCAGGAGGCAGGCTGGTGACACAGCTGGATGAACTGGACAAAGGGGAGCGGAATGTCGCACAGTGAGGTATGAAGTTACCGCACACCTGTTGCATGGAAACAGCACCTCTTGATTGCCACCTTCCTCTTCAGATTTAACAACAATACTCTCAAGAAACCATCCATTACCTGTGTAAGTTGACAAAGGAGATCACTTTGACTCTTTAGCACAGAATATACTAGTACTGTGATTTTATTCATAGACTCTCCAAATGTTCTTTTTTAAGTGCACTTGTCAGGCAATTTGAACACAGAAATATGCACATCCAAATGATACCAGTAGAGAAATGAAAGCATGAGTGATGACCTAATTACTCAGAGTAGTAGAAGCAGAGGGAAAAACAAGACTGCCTATTAGGGACACAAACTCTACTTAATTCTGAAAACAAGGACTAAAAAGCCAAGAATAAAGAGAGGAGTAAATTCACATGAAAGCATTTCAATACATTATTTATAGGAGATTGATATGTTTAAATAATAATGTAAAGTCACAATCAATCATCATTCTTAATGGTGAAAATTTACCACTTACCACTGATTAATGCACTTGTCCATGTGATTAAATAAAGGGGGGAAAGAAAGAAGAAAAGTAATAAGTATTGGAAAAGAGGAAACAACTGTCATTATAGACAATGTGACTTTCTAAATTAAAAACCTAAAGAAGTTTCAGAAAATAGAATTAAAAGAGGTAAAAAATGTTAGATATGTAATAAACATATAAAAATTAATTACATTTCTGTTGACCAGAAAGGGTCACTTAAGAAGTATAATTCAATGAAAGTTATGGCATTGAATTGTTATAAAAATGGGAGACTGTATTGGTAAATCTAAAAACAGATGTATAATTCATAGAAAATTACTTAAATTAAGGAATGACAGTAAAGAAGACATAACAGAGCTATCCCATATTCGTGAGTACAAGGAAATTATAGAGATATATTTCTCTCAAACTAATCTAAAACCTTATTGTAACTAAATCAAATTCACTACAGGGTTTTCCAAAAAAAATTGATGAGCGGGTGATAAAATGTATGTGGATGAGTGAAGCCCAGGAATACCAGAGCCACTCCTGCTTAGAGTAAGGCAAGAGAGTCATCCTAATGGTTATCAGAATATTATAAACCTAGGCTAATTCCAACTCTGCAGAATTGGTGCTGGCATAGATAACGTGACTGATGGAACAGAAAAAGGAATTCAAAATTGACCGACACATTTACACGAACATGATACAGGCAGTCGCTTTGTGCAGTAGCGCAGAGCCCCACGAAAGGCTGCACGCCGAAACCGTGCCAAGCAAACTTATACCAACGGGGAAAATTACGATTGTTCATTGTGAAACATGTTTGCCAAAACATCCAAAGTTCTCTTGCTGCTAGTCAGAAATTTATAAGAAAATAAAAATATAAAAACTAATATTTAGTATACAGCAATTTAAAACAGAAACATTGCGAACTATAAGGTCTATTTCTTTGTAAATTAAAAAAATAAATAAATAAGCCTATCAAGAGTATTTTGAATGGTGCTTGCCTTTTTCCCTTGCCTTCTTTATAACTTACAGTAAAGAGCAAGTATCTTTTCTATGCCAAATTGTGGCACTCCTTTCTAAGTTTCAATCAGCTTGCAACACTTTATCTTCTCTGCTCCTGATGTTGCACAGTACCTCTGAGTTCCTTTAATGTCGCTTTTACCAACATCACTTCCTCTGGGACACGTTCATCCTTTTTGTCACAACCACTTTTCTCGCTTTTGGTCATAAGTTCCCTTCACTAAGTTCCTCTGCCTCTGATCCAAAGTCTCTCAAACGGTGGCAGTGTCCACATTCCCACAGTCACATTTTCCTTCTGTCATTTCATTTTTGTCTCATTTGAACTTTCAGCATTATCGCTTTTTATTTGTTTGGTTGTGCTTTCATCTTTGAAGTAAACAGTTTTGTAAACTGTCACGTGGGTTCATCGCGGGGAGACAGGGAGTCAGGACAATGACATGCTTTGCGCCTGTGCATGAACTCGTAACACAGACTTCGAAAGAAGAGAAGTGATTGGTTGCTGATCGGAATGTGCATCAATTATTTATGTAGTGACTTGTGGACTGAGGAACTAGCAGTGAAGTTTGTATTTTATGCAATAACCAGTGGTACCTGACATTTGAACCATGTTGCCGGGGGACTTGTGTTATTTAACTAAATAATTGTAACTGAAATTTGTGCATAGAGAAACCATGCAAAGCAAGGACTGCCTGGATCTAATAAAGATGACTTTGTAGAGCACAGGAAAGATGGAGTCGGTGATAAATAGTGATGGTCTCACTGCTTACTCACATAGAAAAAAGTAAAAGTGGATTCCATCTTCATGTCATACACAAATATCAACTACAGATGCAGTAAGTGTCTAAAGCTTAAAGATAAGACTTAGCGTGTATATATATGTGCACATATGTATGAACATGTTTAGACATACACACACAAATATATGAGCATTTATTTATAGAACACCCTGGGAGTAGAGTAGACTTACTTGCCATACAAAACATGCTGATCATTAGAAAAAATGCCACACTGTTAAATTCAACTACATTAAAGTTAAGAATTTAAGTTCATTAAAATATATCACAAACTGGACAAAATGTGGTGGTGGTAGCTGCTAGCTGTTCTCCCCTTCAATCAAGGTGACGCCAGAGCCCGCATTTCCCAGGAGTCTTTGCAGCTACGCGTAACTACATGACTAGTTTCTCAGCTACGAAACATGAGGAGTAGTGTGCGCAGTTTCCACCTCACCTGCTTTAAAACGACCTTTGCCTTCACCCTAAGTATTATAGACAGGAACATGTATTTGCACAGAAGAGGAAAATCAATAGGCAGTTAAAAAACTGAAAGAATACTGACTCTTCTTAGAAATTAGGAAAATGCAAATTAAGACCACATTGGGACACTATTTTATCCCATTTAGAGAAAGCAAAAGTTAAGTGTTCCAGGTGCGTGTGAGAATATTGCACAACAGAAATTCTTATACACTATAGGTAAAACAGTACAATCACTTTTAAAAAAAAGTACTTTATCTTATAAAGCTGAATATAATCACATTCATTGATCCAGGAATTTAATTCTATGCATTTACCCCGATGCAGGGTTTCTAAGCCTCAGTATTATTGACATTTAGCTTAACAATTCTTTGCAGTGGAGACTGTCTTGTGCATTGTAGAATGTTTAGCAGCAACCCAGGCCCCTACCCACTAGATACTGGTCACGCCCCCAATCCCAGTCTGGGGATTTTACACACACACACACACACACACACACACACACACACACACACACTAAAGCTTTAGTCTTCCAAGGATATTTTCTTCATAATAACTAGCAGTGAGCTTTTTAGGTTATATAATAAATCTAACCTGACAACACTTCATTTAACTTTAATTTCTTAAAAGAAAATTATTTTCTCATTTGAATGTTGCACAACCTGTACACTTTTGTTTCACCTGCCTTTTATGCTATTTTTCATAAATGCTCAAAAGAAACTTCTTATCAAGAAAGCATATCTTACCCGGGCCTGTGCCATCATGACTAATCAGAACTTTCTTCAATTTTCCAAGGGACACCGCCTCAATGGAAAAAATATCAACCTGTACAATAAAAAGAAACTGAGTGACTGTTAGGACATTCTCTTTATCAAGAAAAGAAAGCAATGCTATGAGTACATTATTAGTAACCATAGTACTATTCTACTATATTGCTATATATTACTACTATATAATTATTACTACTATTACAAAAATCACCTTTTACTACATTATGCACAAAGTCTTCCACTTTGCCTTATGAAAAATGTACAAATATGTAACATAATTCTTGCCCTCCTCCCTCATACAGTCTAGTAAAAAATATTTTTAAAATTTATGCCCAGCCAGCATAGCTCAGTGATTGAGCATCGACTCATGATCCAGGAGATCGCAGTTGGATTCCCGGTCAGGGCACATGCCCAGGTAACGGGCTCGATCCAGGAGGCAGCCAATCAATCACTCATCATTGATGTTTCTCTCTCCCCCTCTCCCTTCCTTTCTCTGAAATCAATAAAGACATATTTTAAATATATATATACACAGATATATTTTTTAAATTTAATCATAACATTTTGTCTACTACTACTAATTTGCCATTCATTTTCTTATTTTACAGTCGAAGAAACTGTACACAGAATTAAATTACTTGTCCAAGTTCAGCACCTAGTGAATGACCAAGCCAGCACTGAGACCCGCAGTTTGGGGGAACTCACATGAAGGTCCCACTTTTCAAATGGGAGTTTACGAAGCCCTATCTTTACCTCTGGGCCCAGACTGAATCCCAGCCTGCCGAAGCCACCTAAGTTTCCACATAGCATCTCCGGCTTGTCACTGTCACTTACTGATTGGCTTCTCGACCTAAGCTTCCACTTACAAATGGCAGAAAGCTATGCTGAGTATCAGGTTCTCCTTCGTACTTTCTTTCTCTCCAGAATCTTGGACCCTCAAGCCCTAACTACCTTGGCAGCTCTCCAACACCTTTAAAACAAATTTAAAAGATATTTATTAAACATTTATAGTTCTCAACAGGATTTTGTTACAAGTAGAATGCCCTAGCTGGAAGTAGAATCTTGATCGCTTTTGTTTTTGTTTTGTTTTGTTTATTTTTAATAGAAGAAACCGGGACTTACTATGAGTTCACTGTTCTGCTTAAGCCCCACCTCAACTCAACTCCAGAACAATGGGTTACACACCAAGAAGTGACCACACCTCTCGGGACTTCCTATTTGGTACCAAATGACCATCTCGGGAATTTTCTGAGTTCGTGTCTTTTTAGTTAAAGAAATTAGAGGAAGGATGGTGGGTAACGGTTTATAAGGATCTTTCTATTACCTGTCCACGTTGAAACTTGACTTTGTTATTTTTGGAGTGATGAAGGCTTCGATTCCCCGAATCTCCTCTGGAGCCGATGAGGTTGATAAATACATTAGACTCTGTCTCGGCACCTGGCTTCCTGCCAGTGTGTATGTAGATCTCATAAACCACCACTGAAACGTCAGAAATCTGATATTATTTTTCTCAGTTTTATTTTCTCTTTGAATTTATTAGCTACCCTGGAGAGGAGTCCGACTGTTCTTTAATCTAGTTGACATGACCTTCTGTGGTACTCGTGCCCACTCCTGTTCTTACTTACGTGTTCCCCTATCGAAACATACCCTCGGAGACTTTATGTTTACCTCATTCATACAGACTCCCAGCTGTTCCCAGACCTACAGTTTCAAAATAATTATTGTTAGCAATTATGCACTTCCATTTGCTACTACATTTTCACAGTTATTATAAGAAGTTGTACTTCAGAGAGGTTAACCAAAGAACTTACATGCATAAGACTTGGACACAATAGTGTGGTAAAGACCTTGGGGGGGGGGGCATTGGGATAAAAAGGAAATATCTGTAATACTTTCAACAATAAAGATAAATTTTAAAAGGCTCTTCTCTCTCTTAATTAGATGAAAGTGGCAATTTTTCTCGCCTGAAGTCTGGCTGTTCTAATCACAGCTGGTCACTCATGCTGCTCCTGCATGGAGATTACTATTCTAATAATGAAGATATTTAATAGCCCTAATAGCCCTCTTGAGAGAGAAGAAATACGAAGGTCCTAGAGAGTTGCAAACTTAGATATAATTTTTAAGAAAGAGCTCAGTGAGGTACCAGCAAATTTTAATCCACTATATTTGACCTTAGAATTAGGGCAATTTCTGAGACACTGGTGAAAGTCACTAATTAGAAAAGACATTATTCTTGCTGACACTACTACTATGAATAATACCTTGGACACAATGAGTACTTGTTATTTCAAGTTCTAGAATCTGTTATAAATCATACTCAGTGCAATTGAACAGTTGCATTGATAGAAATCGACGTTAACATTTTCCAAAGAACTCAGACATAAAAATCCAACAAGTAAGAAAGCAAGGTAAGTGAGAAACATTGCCTGTTTCCATCACGCTGACCTTTAAAAAGACAAATGTGGCATATTAGGAAATGGTGTAAGCAGAGAAGATAAATCAGTTTCTTTGTGGTCTTACATATTCTAAAAAACCCCAAAGTGAAACCCAGCTGAGCTTATGCAAAAAATTAGAACACTTCTCACGAATTTAGGACAATGAAAGAAATCTTTTAAACTACGTATAAAGAAGATCTAGTCTCACAATCTATGCAACTGCCAAAGAATTCTTCATGAAAACAAGTATGTGGACAAGCATGATTGGAAGTCTTTATAGGGAAACCATGCTTTTGTTTATTGAGAATTTTTTCATTTCACATGGTAAGTGAACTTGTTTACAACTTTAAAAATAAGGATATTTAAAATATAAAACATATAAAGTTAAAAAATAAACTAATAGTTCATGGTTTAAAAAGTACACATTAAAAATTATTTAGAAGAGAGACCATATATTTATAGCACAAAATGCAGCGCTCAGCCCTCCCTCAGCCACTATACCTGTCCCGTGATCCAATCACGCCCTCCCTGCTCCCTGCACACACCTCAGATGCTTCTCCTGTTCCCAGGAGCTGCTTGCTATAAATAAGTTTAACACACATAAGCCAAAAAAATTTATTTGCCATCTAAAATACAAAGAAGTAAATGTACCAGACATTTAGAACAAAAAAAAGGTTGTCAATTTTGTTCTCAAACCACATCTAAAAGAGTCACATAGTTTGAATTGGAAGTTAAAAATAATACATGATGCCACCCAGAGAAACAGACATTTTGCTGGAGTCTTTAACATTGATTCCACTTTAATTGTATTAGGTAACATGATTCAAGCATTAGCTATAGTTCTGCAACAAAAGCATGTATATTCTTTTTTCAAAAAAAGCTAAACCCATAACAATATATTCTAACTCCAAACTTTTTCATGATTCTTAAAGCAAAGGGAGAATTTAAAGAATGCTTAGTTAACATGTCGTTTAGATGCACCCTAAATTAGCATGTGTTCTAAAAAATCTTAGCAAGTGAAGGTTACAGCAAATCCTTCGTTCAGTCCGTCTCCTTGGACGTGAAAGTCGGGTCTCAAGGTTGTTCATTTAAGGGCAGGGCCATATGCTCTAGCTAACAGCCATGCATTCTGTTGTAAAACTGCAGGAGACTAACAAATTATCTTTAAGGGAAGGACTCACACCCAAGGAAGTGAGCTCCTGAGGGAGCCCAACAGGAAGTCTAAACTGTGAGAGAAGAACTTACAATTAGCTTGATTACTTGAAAAGTACGAGGCTGGGTTTCTAGAAATCAATGTTATACAGAATGGAAGAGCTTATTTTACTTGAACATATTCAAAGACAAGTATTATGAATAAACAATTCTGACTACAAATAATCATTCTTAAAGCAGCAGATTTTAAGTAATTATTAATATGCCTATTACCATGGTTTAGCTAAAAGTACTTGAAAGTGTTAACTTGGTTTATGTTATCTATATATGTTGGACATTTTTGTCAAAATTTTTAAATGTTCTTTCTACCATAGTTGATGCTAAATTTTTCTTTGTGAGACTTTTTGAGACTTAGTGAAAGCCTTACTCACTCTGACAAAGTCGGCTGTAAGCACAGAATAAAATGATTGTCTTCTTATTTGCCACAATTGTCATCCAATTCATTTGATAGCTAAACTATGTATTTGCACCATTTGGGGGAAATTTTTTCCACTTGTGTTCTCAATGTCATCATCTTCAGCACTCTCATCCTTACATTTACCTTTATTTATTGTCATTTCAACAATTTCCCCATCTCTCAAGGAATACATAGCACACGTGTCATTGTCAAAGCTCAGCATTCTTTGGGCTCACAAACTTGCAGCCCACACAAGATTTAACATCATCTCATTAGTGTCACAAAAATCTTTCAAATTTTCACCTGTAGTCTGTTTTTTTCCAAACATCATTTTAGGCTAGAGTCTGTGTCGAGCGTTTGTTAATGATGATTTACCAGCATCAACTCTAAGCATTAACATCTCCATAAATAAAATTCTTAAGATTTCCTTTCATGAAATCTTGGATTGTTCAGCTTCTGCTTATAGCAGCAAGCATATTCTTCATGGGAATATATATAATTCCTTAGTCATAAGGATATATTTAAAATGTCACATGGCTGGGGAAGGGTCAAAATAAATTCCTCAAATAAGATTTTTCACTGGAAGTTCAGGAGAGGGGATCCAAAGTCCTGGTAGGACGCGTGCTTCCTTCAGCAGAAGTTAAGAGGGAGGAGGCGGTGTCTGAAGGTAAAGTGGAATGAGACGACTCAGGGATGACCAAAGGAAGCAAAGGATGGTCCTCACACCAGAGCAGAGCTCACGCCTTTTTCAGTTTTGAACCCCTAGCACCTAGTGCATGTTAAATATTTACTGAACAATACTGAATAAGTGAATGCCTATTACTCCATCCATCTATGAAAAGTGCTGTGTGCTGCTCTCTGCTGGCTGCCCAAAGAACTGCTCAAGTATGAATCACTAAAACGTTCTGCGGCTGCTCTTCACCCAGACTGTGCCTTAAACCAACCCCACCTTCCCAGGATCTTTTTGCCACTAACTTTGCTCTCGTTACCCAGTTTATTTCAGGATCCAGACGTTTCTGGTCCCTTGGCTTTGTCTTCTAGTGTTAGATCTATATGTGCTAGAATTTGGCTTCCTAGACTGAACCTCTCTAAAAACCGCCATCCACTCCAGTCTTGGGAGTGACTGAAGAAGGCAAGGGGTGGGCAGGGAATTACTGTTGTTAAGTCCTTCATGCCAGACATGTGCTAGAAACTTCTCTTAAGTGAGCTTATTTTAAATGCCTCTTTATCTACTTTATGCAGTGTGGCCCAGAGCTGGTATTCTGCTTTGGTTCAAACCATCCAAGGATTCTCAATCTGCTACAAAAAAAAAAAATTCTCCATTTTTCAAATAAGCAATAAAGTCACATAAAAAAATACTATTCTTCCAGCTGTATCCCTAATGTTGCAGACTTTCATTCTCCTCCCAAGGTACACTGTTGCCATTTTCATTGGGAAGTGACTTATGGGACTTACCCTAGAGATATGCTCCCCTGGGCAAATGTGTGTAAGTGGACAAACACACACTCCCTGCCCTGAGTTTGGGGCAAACATATTAATACTCTAACAAAACTCATAGGGCCTTAAATTTTCAGTAGAGACCCAACTGAAAAATTCTCCACCCAGGGCCTTCCAAATATTTAGCTCCCCAATTCAGAGATGATGGCACTGAAGGGTCTCTAGGCCAGCCAGTCTCCCAACTCCCTCCAGTTGGCAAATGACCTTGGGGCCATGATTTCTCAGTGCCCCTTCCCTCCATTCTGGGAGACAGACTCTCAAAACATTTCAGGTCCTACCAACCTTGGGTGACATAAACAAATAATCACTGGTCTAAGGTCATGCACTTTGCACTTATGCCCCCATCCTTGTCAAAGTGCACACAATAGTTCTAGTGAATGTAAGGTTTTTAATTTTTTTTTTTCCTAATCAGAAAAAGAAATGTAATTGTGTATGTATGGGGGACTTCCCTAGTGCCATGCCTTTATCATGATGTTCAAATATACTTAGGTGACCTTGCCCTGCCGAGTCCTTACGTAGCTGCCCGCGAGGCAGCTCCTGTCTGCACATAGGCACCTGTGATGCTGCTCCGACCACCTCAGGAGCATAAGCAAACGCCGAAACCTGGGGGGCTGTAAGGCAGGGCGACTGAACTCCTCAAGACAAACCCCGTGGTTGAATCTTTAATTTGACTTAATTAATGGACTGTTTCAGTGCTTTCTCTCAAGTCACCAAGAATTAAGCTTTCTCAGCACTCATCGTGGTGTGATCATGTTTATACAAACTGCCCAAAGAAATCAAATCTCAGAGACAGATGGCAAATGAGATTCAATGCTAAACATGCGCTGACACTTCAGTCTGCACTGAAGGTTTGTGGCCCATGACTGTCTATACATTGGTGGTTTAGGGCTGAATCTTCACGGGCCTCTTGGTTGAAGATATTTCTCTTACCTTTGAGCTATAGAAAGAAGTCCCAGGGTAGGGAAGGAGTGCAAGTTCTTGCAATTTTGTAGGTCACCAGGAAGGCCTAGTGAGACAGTCCCTTGGACCAGAGGCTTGACCAAAAGTAAAGGAGCTGGCCATGCAGAGGCCTGGGAGGCAGAGGACACAGACAGAACAGAAGAGCAGAGGCCTGAGGGCTGAGGGGACAGCTGGCCTGGTGCCATGAGGGACCACCGAAGCTGGAGTTGTGGGGAGGGTGAGTGGGCCTTGCAGGAAGTTGTGACGATTTTGGCTTTGACTCTTAGTAAGTTGGGAAACCTTTGGAGGGTTATAAGTAAAGGAGTGACATACTATGATATTTTCAGAAGACCACACTGGCTGTGGAGTTGAGAATAGCCTGTCCTAATGCCAAGATGCCCTTTGTGTTTGCCCTCCCCTTGTGATACCAGCTAAGCACTATGAAGGAAGTAGGAAAGAAAGACAAGTCAAAAGGAGAATGTGAAGGAATTAATTGTCTGTTGAGTGCCTGCTAGGTGGCAAACACTGTATTTATACCCTTTCACATCCTCTTGGTGGAAACATAATTCTGGTCTGCCTGGAATGGTGCCGATACTTATTAACAGAGCCTTTCTCCTCTCTAAAAAATGTCCTGGTTTGGATGGTGAATTATAATGGTGATCATTCTAATAACAGTTATTATGTGCCCCATTTCATAGGCAAACTAACCAAGACTGAGAAAACTTGTGCAACTTGCCCTAATTCCAAAGCCAGTGATTGAGACCAAGATTTGAATCCAGTCTCTGCTTCTCTGAGCTCCAGCTGTTTTGTCAACAGAATGGTCTGTCTCTGTCCGAAGCCCACATTTCCCCCTTGAACACGGGTATTGTGGTAAAGGCCGAAGCATGAAAAGAAGCCTGCTTGTCTTTTTAAACTTATCTTAACTCAACTATTATCATCCAAACCTTGCTGTAAGTTGCCAGAGTTTCAGAAACACATGTATTTTCTCACTCCTCAAAGCCTGATAAATGCATATGTTTTGAAGCAGACACATTTCTATTATGATGCTACTTCCTTACAGTCACAGATAGCTATTTTTTTTATTTCAAAGTAAACCTCTAAACACACCTGCACACTTGCATCCAACGCCTCCTCACTCACAGACGTGGCCCAAGACCTCACCTCACATTATCACTTGTCTCCCCTGCGGAGAGCCTGAAGCCAGAATTGTGAGGCAGTCACTGTGAGCTCGGTTGGCATTCCTGTCCTCTGGGCCATCCCCACCGGCCATTACCTGAAGAGTTTTAAGGAAAACCAACCCAGGGTGATCAGCAGCTCTTGGTGCCCATCCCCACAAACATGGCAGGCACTGAGCGAATCAGAGCCGGTGTGGATGAGCTCAGCTTGGCCTGCTAGTGCCAAGGAGGAGATTGCTCTTATCCGACCAGCCATCTAGCTCAGCCCCCAAAGACTGAAGATTTATAGCCAGTCTCAAAAACCCTTTTTGAAAACATTCCAGCTATCATTTGAAAAGAAGAGGCAAAGTCACAAAATTAATTGGCTCAGAGTGTTAAGTGCCAGCTACAAGGGAAAGGGCTCTTTTTGTGCCACTAAATTGAAAAATAAATAAAACCCTCAAGTGTGTCACTAGAACTCTATCCAGCCTGGCAAGCCTAAGCATTAATAGCTTCATTAAAAAGAAAAGTTCCCCTACATTACTCTTTGTGTTCTTCCCCGGGCCACGTTAGAATATTCTGACAGATGGACAGACAAGCTCAAAATACTGAAGGTCAACCCCTCCTTACTCCTTTCAAACCCAGACCAGGGAAGCGTCAATTCAGTGGTTTGATTCTGCTCTGCCTACCCTGGATGTTGCAGGAATAGTAAATGAACCTGTCGGTGGCACCAAGAATGACTTTCCAAAAGGAATATTAAGCTGGACCACACTGCCCCTTGCTTGCCAGTAGGTTTCGATCCCTAGTTAATTCCTGAACACTGATGTGTCATTATTTTTTTATTTTCTTATTTTAATGATTTTCCCCTAAATGAGCAAATATTCAGTCTGGGAAAAGGGCAGCTGAATTGCTTCGTCAGAACTGGAAAAAAATGAGAAGACTGGGTCAGATTAGCTCTAGGTAGGGTGTATTACATTATCTTATTTAGTAGGAGAAATTGCTTTAAGAAATGGTTGGTGCGCTTCAGCTAAGAAATTACGCCTTTAAGTGGGAGATGCTAATGAGTAAAGTTTCATTAGCTGGTTTGGGAGAAGGGTGATCAGAAAAATGCAGGGGAGACATGCTGAGCTTTTATTGCTGCTCAAGTTAAATGAACCCTAAAGATCAATAGTTCATTTAAAGTACAATGGGTTTCTTTTGTATCTTGAATTTTTTTTAAACCCATACAACTGTTTTCCACTTTTTTTTTTTTTGCCTACAAACTAGTTGTGCAATTGAGTTTAAGTAAAGTTTATTTTAAAACAATGCAGCTTTTAAAAACACTGTGAATTGAGAAATAACTAATACATCAGACCAATAAGACTTCTGTTTCTTATTGGCGCTGTGGATTTAATACATTATTTGCAGAAAGAATGGATTCTTGACAGATGTTAGCAACTTGGTGAATAGTATAGATAGGTCCTAGATTTCTAGAGTTCTTTTTTTTACCTGCTGGATATTAGCTCAAATTTTTTCTCTCACGTTTGCTCCATAATTCCTAACATTCTTATATCAGTTAAGAATGATTCATGTAACAGAGTATATCATTTGCTGAGTCTTTGGAAATATTTATTCAATTTATTTAAACAACAAAAAAACACATTCTACCCATTTCTCCCAAACTCCCACCCCCTCCGCTTATAATCACCAAAGTGTTCTCTGTATGCATGAGCTTGGCTGTTTTTTTTTGGGGGGGGTTCTTTTCTACGTATAAGAAAGATCGAAGGGGATCTGTCCTTCTCTGTCTGGTTTATTTCACTGCATAATGCCCTAGACATCGACCAGGTTGCGGTAAATGGCAAGATTTCCATTGATAACCACTTGGATTGCTTCCATACCTTGGCTATTGTAAGTAATGATGCAATGAACATGGTGGTGCATATCTCTTTTTGAATTGGTATTTTCATTTTCTTTAAACACCGGGAAGTGGAATTGCTGGATGACATGGTCATTTTATTTTTAATTTCTTAAGGAACTTCTATTCTGTTTTTCATAGTGGCTGCACCAAGTATGTGCCTGCCAACAGCAGTCCGCAAGCATCCCCGAGTCCCCACCTCGACCATCTGGGACGTGGTGGCTCAGAGCCCCACGGGCCTTCAGGAGAAAGCTGCAGAGAAGCACCCGATGAAGGGGCAGGAGGAGGGGAGGGGAGGGGAGGGGAGGGGAGGGGAGGGGAGGGGAGGGGAGGGGAGGGGAGGGGAGGGGAGGGGAGGGGAGGGGAGGGGAGGGGAGGGGAGGGGAGGGGAGGGGGAGGGGGAGATGAAGCTGAAGCTGCAACAATGAACGGCTCCTGGGGGTCGGGCATCCCGTCTGACCCCCCTGGTGCCCACTGCCCAGGCCGCTAGCAGCCCAGCACGCAGACGCTCCCCTTTGTGTGGCCCAGCCCCCTGGACCTCAAAGGCCCCAGGCTGATGCGACAGGAGCGGCCTCAGAATCCTGGGGCTCCGGGCAGGGAGGAGGGCAGGGCTCAGGGGAAGGCCAGTCCCCTGTGTAGGGTTAGCGATGGGGCAGGGAGAGACTCAGAAGGACACAGATCAAGCATTCAGACCCACACCCACACGTTCAAGGGAAGCGCGCCCAGTGGAGGTAGTGATTGAATTTTATTTTAAAAAATGGAGGAAGCAGTAAAGAACTATGTTGGTATCATAGGCCAGGGCTAGAGACATATTTAATGACAATGATTGTAATAGCTAAGTATTTATTGCATGATTCCATGTATGCACCAGGAACAAAGTACTATAAGTATATTACCCTAAAGACTAAGTGCATTATCTCAGGGACTCAAAACAACCCTGTGACACAGGCTCTACTTTCACCCTCACTGGACAGATGAGGTATTTTGGGCTAAGGAAGGCTAAGCAGCTTGCTCAAGGTAACACAACTAAATGCATCACCAAGTCAAGGCTAAACCAGTGTGTCTAGTTCCAGAGCCTCTAGAAATCTCTGCCCCTTCAAATGAGAGATCAGCAGTGTCAAATGCATAGAGAGTTCTAGGGCACAGGAAACACACACACAGACATACACACACACATTTAATTTAGGACAAAAAAGCCATCAGCATCCATTGAGAAAATATTTCCAACACAGCAGCCAAAAACAGGGTGATTATCAGACATACATGGAATGGACAGAAAAAAATTAAGGCAGTATGTGAGTTTACTTTTAGGCAAAACAAAACCAACCAACAAAACACCGAGTAAGGGAATTTAGCCGCTCCTAAATTCATGATTGCTAACATTTATCAACACAGCATAGCCAAGAAAAAAGCCACATTGAAATGGCTAGCAGACCATTTACAGAAGATGAATTGACGATACACATACATCCTGGTATATAACTTTTCACCTTTGAACAACCATACTTGTTAACCCTAAAGCCTAATGTTCTAAGTAAGGAAAGCTATGGCCTCTAAGCCAAATCTGCCAGCACCTGTTTTTGTACAGTCCAGGAGTTAAGAATGCTTTTTAATTTTCTTAATGGTTAAAAAAATTAAAAGCAGAATATTATTTTTTAATAAAAGGGAATTATATAAAATTCTAATTTCAATGTCCACAAATAAAGGTTTTTTTGGAATGCAACCACACTATTAGTTTACATATTATCTATAGAAGCTGACTCACAAATGGGAAAGTTAAACAGTTTCAAGAGACTTGAAAGAATAGATATTTAGTGTCTGGCCCTTCACTGGAAAAGGTTTCTATTCTCTGTTCTGTATCATCCCAATTATTTTCATCTTTAATGTAAATCATAAAGGAAGCGAAATTAAATACCTGGCAAAGATGCTTTATTAGTTCTCACAATGGGCAGTTCTTTCCATCTATCTCCATCAGTTTCATTCTCAGCTATCCAGGAATCAACAGTTAGACAAAACAGCTCACATGTGTCTATGTTTTCAAGCCGAATCTCTTCCAGATACCACCTGGGATCCTTTCCACTGTTGTCGTGTCCAATACGTATTTTATAGATTTCACCAATATCTCTAAGATTAATCTACAACACAAAGGAGAAAAGGGAAATAAGATTTCCTACATCCTGATCTGATTTGTCAAATTAAAAATTCATATTCAGTTGTGAACTCAATATCCACTTCCCCCCCTAAATATTTCTCACTAATTTCCTTTAAAACTACCTACTTGTAACACCATGAAATGCTGGTATTTATGGCAAAGCACAAATCCATTGACCGTGGACAAACCAATAGATTAAATCCAGCTAATTTTCACTACATTTTTTTTAGCAGCTCGTTATTGTTACTTTGCAAAATAAATGTTTTATTGTAGTTATTGATCTACACTATTTATTCAGTGGTTAGACCTAAAAAAAATAATCTAATTTTCTGGTGTCTATAATAGATTGTTTTTTCCCCATTAAAGTGGGGTCCTGACGAAAAGAAACTATACAGGCTTCTGGATTTAAACTAAGGCTAATCAAATAGCCCTGAAACAGAGTGACTTTGTATTGGAAAAACTGATTTTTTTTCCCCAGTTTTACTGAAAAATAATTGACACACATCACTGTACAACTTTAAGGTGCACAGCATGATAGTTTGATTTACAGTAGGTTCAGCTAACATCCATCTTCACACATAGACTAAAAAGAAAAGAAAAAGAGAAATATTTTCTCTTTGTGATGAGAACTCATAGAATTTATTAGCTGTAGTCATCCTGTTGTACATTACATCCCTGCTACCTATTTACCTTATAACTGGAAGTCTGTACCTTCTGACCACCTTCAAAAGATCAGAATTCTTAGACATTATACAAAAAGCATAATCCATAAAAGAAAACACTGAAAAATTGAATTTCATCAAAATTCAAAACTCTTGCTCTGTAAAAAATCCTATTAACAGGATGAAAATTCAAGCTACAGAATGGGAGAAAATACTTGCAAATCACACATCTTAAAGAGCACTAATATCTAGTACATATAGTTCATATATTCATATATATCCACATTTACCTATATATAGAATACATGTCCTATAATAAATGTGCGTAGATATATATGTATAGTTAAAAACAAAACAAGCTTATCAAAAATCAACATTAAAAAGCAAAAATGAAATGGTCAAATGATATGAAGAGCGATTTCACCGAAAAGAATACGTAGATGGCAATAAGCACATGAAAAGATGTTTTGCAACAGGGAAGCGTGCGTTAAGACCACAATGAGATATCACTATACGCCTGTTAGAACAGATAAAATAAGAAATTAATGACTACACCAAATGCTTGCAATGATGCAAAACAACAACAAGGAGATCTCTTATACATCTTATAAATTACTAGTGAGAGTGTAAAATAGTAGGCCATCTGGAAAATAGTTTGGCTTTCCCTGAAAAAAATTAAACATACACTACCATACTCTCAGCAATTACCTTGCTGGGCTTTACTTCAGAGAAACGAAATCTTATATCCATACAAAAGCCTGCATACAATTGTCCTAACATCTTTACTTATAATAGTCCCAAATTAGAAACAATCAAAATGTCCCTTGGTAGGTGAACGGTTAAGCAAACTGTGGGACCCACACCATGGACTACTACTCAGCCATAAAAAGGAATAAACTATCGATACATGCAACAACTTGGGTGGATGTCAAGGGCATTGTGCTAAATGAAGGGGGAAATAAGCTAACATCAAAATGCCACAGACTGTGTGATTCCAATTATATAATATTCTCATAGTAACAAAATCATAGCGATTAAAAACAGAATAGTGTTTCCCAGGGATGGTGGTGGTGCACGGCTGGGGTTGAGGGCTGTGACTATAAAGCAATAGCACAAGGGAAATCTTTGGGGGACAAAAGAGCTCTATGCACATGTTGATTATGGAGGTGATTACATGCATTTATGCACCTGATTAAATGACATAAAACTATGCAGGCAGGTTGTACCAATGCCAAAATCTTATTTGATATTAACTATAACTATGTAAAATGAAACAATTGGAGAAAACTAGATGAAGGGTGCATAGGATATTTCTGCAACTTCCTGTGAATCTGCAATCATTTAAAAAAGAAAAAGATATTTAAAAAAATGTACTTACAAACATTTTGTTATAATTAGAAAGGCCGTTTGGAGATCTTATCTCCTAGGAGATGCTTTGTCTGCATAGTTCTCTCCTCTAGGCATCTGGCTCATGTGCCATTTCGGAGCACACAGGACCCCTCCCTCCTGCCCACTGTGCACGGCCCTGGGGCGCAGGCAGCCCTTCCTGGCCTTAGTGTGATACCTGCTTCTTCCTGGGCTATTGAATTACTCAGGGTGCTCTGTGCTCTTTCCTTCCTTCCCACAGAGATAGAAATAAATACATTTTTGTACGTATAAACAGATACATAATTAAAATGAGAAACAAAACACATATATTCATGGTCTACATAAAATAAATTTTCAGTTTTTAAATTTAATACATTTGTATCTATAGAACATATAAACAATTTGCAAAATAGAGGGGAGATAGAATTTACTCATCATTTAAATTAAATTATTAATGATTTACTTTTAATTTCTTCCTTTTATATTCCAGGTAATAAAAACTATGCTGTGCTGAATGACATCAAAACTATCCAAAATCATGGTGGATACATCGAAAGCTAACATTCCTGAAACTGAATGCACTACTCTCTGGGTATTTTTTGGTCACAATTTGCAGATTGTTTACATCCTTTGTAGAATTTATTAAAATTTCAAAGGACATGGAGCTTTACAGGAATCCCATTTATTAACACCCCTTTATTTATTAAAATCATAAATAATAAAACATAAACTATTATATACCCTTCTTTTTATGACAACTACATTTTGTACATTTTCTATTCTCTTTTCTCCTTTGAATGTAATTACTAATTCATGGCTTTTCCCAGTCTCCACTTGTTTCAATGAACTATTATGATTGTTATCACTATTAGGAAGACGGTACTTCCAGCTTAAGCAGTGAAAGCCCCTTTATAGTCGCTCTTTTGTCCGTCAGCACTGCCCTTGACATTTTTGAAGCCATCGTTGATTCCAGATAACAGAAGGACATTCCAGACCAACTCTGGTTTTGTTTTGTATTTTCCTGATCGAAGACATGGAATCAATGTATCCTGGTTCTGTTAAGCAGTTTGTATTATTCGAGACAAAACACGGGCACCAGGAGACAGTGAGAGCTGTGTGTTGGTGCAAATGCAGCTGCCGTTGGGGCAATTAACGGTGGCAGGTTAGAAGAGGCCATTTCCAGCTCACCTTCTCACCTTGATGTTTCTTCTCAGGAGATTCTCTCCTCACGGATCTTCTTGCAGATTCCTGGGGCCCATGGCCTCCTTTACTCTTGCACGGACATCAGTCTCCTGTGTTTTGGCCCTGCGGTCATGACCTCACCTGTCCCAGACCCTCCCGCGTGCCCTGCTCTGCCCCTCCTCTGGCCTGTGCAGCTCAGCAAGAGCTGATCACCCCTGGGCTCCACCTCACCCGCTGCACTCTGTCACTGCTTATTCCCTCCTGCTTTTGGCTCCTTGGTTTCTGGGATTTGCAGGATCTGCCTTGTTCTGAGACCCTGGCAAATAGTCATTTGCCTCTCAAAGTAGTTTCATGGGGGCGAAGACAGGTGGCTGGCTTTCCCCAGCGGCATGCACTCTGGGCCTGGAGTTCAGAGAACAGCTAGAGGTGTTACCACACGCCTTCCACCTTTCCTCGGGGGGAGCTGGGCCTCAGGTTCTGACTTCGATGTCCTGCATCACAGGTCTGTGGTTACTCTTAGTTTTCCATGTTGAGATTTCTCACTGTTGCTGAATCTTAATGTGTTGTGGGAGAGATGCTATTCTGAACAAAAAGTCTCAGCCTAAATAAACCTGATGGCTTTTTCTAAAATAGCATTTCTTAGAGTTGATAGAAGTGAGAGGACAGGAAATCTCCTGTCAGAACAGGCCATCATTAGCATAAGGGTTATTTCAGCTACAGTTTGCATTTTTGCAAAGACACTGCTTATTGAATCCATTTCACAGTTGAGGAAATTGAGCTAAAGTAACGGGTCCAAGGTTGCCCAGGAAGCATGCAAATTAAAAATGCAGCTCTCCTATGCACATTTGGTTCAAAACTGTCTGTCGACCTATTTCCTAACCAAGGCAGCTTAAAATGACTTTGGCATGAGAAAATGACCTAAGCAAGTGTTATTAACATACTTGCAATGTTAAAAACGATTGAGAGTTTTATTTGTGTGTGTGTTTTCTTACTTTGTAGGAACACTCTGACTGTGAGCATTTAGGTTGGCCAAGCTTTATGACAGGAAATACAAGTCCTATAAGAAATGGTTACATTTCCCAATTATGAAATGGCTTTCATAGTTCTTTTCTGAAAGTAAAATGAAATAGGCCATATATTAATTATGACTTTCTCTGTAAGTGGAATTTTGTAATACTTAAACCCAAGACTAATAAATTAAAATAAAGAGTGCACATTATTTTTAGAAAAAATATTATGTTATGTCTGTATGAACATCAATAGAATTGACAGGTGGAATAACGAGGTGTTCTAGAGTCATTTAACAAAAAAATACTTCCCTATATACATAAGTGAAGGAATTATTTAGAAAATTAACTGGGACAATTCCCTCTGTATTAAACATAGTTTTCCTTCCACAGAGCCACCAACCTTTCCTGTGTAGTTTTAGTCTCACCCCCACCACTCCCTCCCGTGCAAGTTCCTTTCTAGCAGACTCATCCCTCACCAGCTCCCAGTGGCTTTGGATCTTCCCATCGATACCTTCCCTCCTACCGATCACCTGACCCTGTGTGCCCAGGTCTCTTCTCTACGTTTCCAAGGCCTAGGAAAAGTCTCTGTCTGATCCCACCTCTTTCAAAAGCATCCTCAAGACAACAACCCTAACCTTCATTGATCTCCTTCGTCTTTGACTACCCCCAGCTCTTAATCATTTAGTCATTCATCTCTTCAGTCAGTCAGTCATGAAAAAACTTTTATTGAGGGGTTATTATATACCAGACGCTATTCCAGGCACTGGAGAGAGAAGCGATAAATAAAAGAGACAGGGCACCTATTTGGGAAGCACACCTTTTAGTGGGATGAAAGAGGCAATAAACACACATGAGAAAAAAATGAATGATGTGGTCAGACCTCTACAGCACTGAGGGGGACCTTTCTAGACAGGATGTCCAGAGGAGGCCTCTCTGAGGTGATGTTCAGGCTGGGATCGGACTGCACGAAAGGTACTCAGCTGGTAGCTGATAGAAGACAGAGCGTCGCAAGCCGAGGGAACAGCTCCCATAACCTTTCAAAGGCCCTAAGGGGGACTGAGTTTGGATTGTTCCAGCTTGAGTTGAGACTCGGCAGCCATCACAAGGCTAGGAGACCAGGCCTCTGTAACACGTGGGCAGGGTCAGACTGGGATACATCAGTATGCTACGGGTTCCTGCTCACGTTGTATTAACATTTCTCAAGTAATAAAGCCACTAGAAGCTAAGACAAAATGTTCATGCCGAGACGTAAGTTAATCCCCATTATAATAATTAGCTGCAAATGAACCAAATATGAACTATCATTCTGAAAAAATATTAACATTAGCAAATAGAACTTCAAGGCAAACATCTATTTTAAAAATTTTAAATACAGAGTGGGGCAAATACAGTAGGTTTACGGTTGTTCATATGGAAAATAATACATTTATTAATAAGTAATAATATAAGAATAAACTGTTTCATGTCAACCCCCTTTTGCCCCGCCCTGTATTAGAAATGGTATTCATCATAACCCCCCCCCACACACACACACACAGACAAACACACCACACGTTTTCATTGCTATAAAAATCTAAGAATTAAAGGGCTGGAACGCAGCTTGCAATACTCTCTGGTCCATTTGTCTGCCATTAAAGGGTCTGGACCATCCCAGACCATGAAGAAAATTTCAGACTTCCTTTGTAATCTACATCAAATGTTAGGAATATTGTTATCAAACTACATTGTCTGGAGTATGATAAATCAACATTGGACATGCTCATAGACGAGAATATTAAAAGTGAACGTTTTCCTTGAGTTGGTGCAAATATTAAGTAATGATTATTAATAGGCCATTTATTTCATTTAATAAAATTACAAGAAGAGAGTTTCTAATTCATTAATTTTAATGGATTTATTGGAGTATGTGATATACAAAAAGTTGTACATATTTCATGTATGTGACTTGATGAGTGGACACATGCATACACCTGAGAAACCATTACCAAAATCGAAGCAATAAACATGTCTATCGCCTCAAGGTACTTGTGCCCCTTTGAAGAAGAGGCTTGATTTTGACTTGAGAGCTAGACAACAAGCTTTTGTAAGCTTAGAGCCATTCAACAAACATAAAGTATTTTGAAAATAGTTCTTCCGTATACCATCTGACTTATAAAAGAATAATTCAGTCATGAGGGATAGAATTCTGTGGTGTGTGGAGTCAGAGGAGGAGAGAGCTGTGTGTCTGTCAAATGACCTAAACCACAAAAGAAATGCTAGACCATGTGCTGAGGTTCTTTTTCAGGCAGAATTTCCAGTACTTTCAATGGGCCACAGGCACTATCATTTTGTGACCAACAGCAAACTTCTCCAAGAGGAGGAACAAAACAGCTGAAGAAATCTGAGCAGCACCAAATGTCAGCTTAAAAAAGTTAAAATTCTTCCAAATGAAAGAGTGTTAAGTAAGCAGCACACCTGAGAGCTCTGAAAACACAATAACCAGGACCGTTACTTCAAGGGGCAAACTGGGAAACCAAATCCCATGCCTAGTGCCTCCTGCCAACATACTGAGTCCCATTCCAGGGCCTATTCACTGCAGAACTTACTTGGTCAACTCCGAGGAAATACGCCAGGTTTTATATGTTCTTATGATCATCCATCAAGCACCTTGTTCTCAACAGACAGAGATAATGCCATCCACGCCGTGCTGCATGGTGTCAAGTCTAAAATACTTCCAAAGGGCCGGTGCAGTTACTTTGAGTTATTTTGAGTTTTGTTTGTTTGGGTTTTTGTTTTGTTTTTAACTTTTGAGTTACTCTGTTTGTTTTTTGTTTAGTTTTTGTTTGTAACGTTTGAGTCCTTTTGAGTGCTCATTTACTCTTTAAGGCTTTCTTCATTCCTCGTATTCTGTGAGCTGCTTGGAGCCTTTATAAGTCTGCTCATTTTTCAGAATTACAATAAGAAGAAGTTGGGGTTTTTCACTTAAAACTAACCCAGTCTTACAATCAAAACCAGGTCAAGATTCAAGATGCTTATGTGGTGTAAGAACAGTGAGGAGATCACAGACTACTCTTGCTGAGGGAAGGAAAATCTCTGCCAGTTTCAAATCCTTATGGCAAGCCTATGAGATACCATTCTTTACATTTTGCAAAAGAGGAAACTGAGCTGAGCTGAGCTTCAGAGAGGTTATGTCATTCGCCCAAAGCCCTGTGTCCCCTAAGCTTCAGAGCAGGAAATTTAACTCAAGACAACAGGAGTTCACAGTGCATGAGGTCCTCTCCACCCCACAGCGCACTGAAACAGTTGGACAATTCTATCCCTAGAGCTGAAAGTGGTCCACAGAGGAAAACAAAGCACAACACAACAGAAATAGCAAACATAATTGGTGTGTTAATGTGTAAATCAAACAGTTGCTTGTTTCTTCCTTCCCACATCATCACTCCCTGTGTAGACACCACCTGTGCTTGTCAGATGAATGTGTGTGCAGGTTGTGTGCATGAGTGTGTATACGTGACTGCACCCAAGAGGACCAGCTCTCACATAATCTACAGTTTTTTCCCAGGAATTAAGTAACATTTTGTTTGCAAGAGCAAGTGATTAAATGATGTTAAAACTAAATAAATTAACGCATCCTTTGCATCGTCTGAGTGGGAAAGTCTTTCCCATTTTGCCCTAAGTACAAGTGGTTGACAGCACCCGTTCAACGGCTCCTGTGCTCTGCAGGCAGTGGCCTGGTTTTACCATGGCACTGTACTTGTATTTGTAAATGCTAACACTACACTATGGCACACCGAAACAGTAAAGCGCAGGTGTGGTGACACTAAAACACAGGCTAAATGGGCGGAGGAGATGCCATTCTGTCTTGGGCCTGAGACTGAGCTTGTGGAGGAGTTGAAGGCAGAGAAGTCTACAGAGGCAAGGGCGAAGTGAAGCACTGAGCAGATGCATCCCCGGGGTGTCCAGGAAAGCTGCTCGTGAAATGCAGTCCTCCATATGGCATGGCAAACCTGAGGCCTGGAGTCCTTCACTTAGCATGCTAGGTTGCTGTCAATTAACTCAGCCTCTGAGTCCAGCTAAAGGAGAGTGAGAAATATTCTGTGGGAGCCATGTAGATATTGATTTCATTGCCTACTGTTACTAGGCTTAGAAAACTGCTAGAGATAATTTAGGTGTAATTAGAGTTCAATGCCTAAGGCTTCTTTTTCATGCTTGAACTGTGACTAATTTTTCTGGCCTGCAAGCTATAAAAGTTGGACTGGGTTTCCCTTTAACACCTCCTCACCATTACCCACAATAAAATTCTCACAGAAAATGAGAGCTAAAACTAAATTTTGACTTGTGGCACAGAAGTGTTGATCCCAGTAAAATCTGCTGGGCAGATGGATTACCAAGAATGAGTTACCACAGACATTTAAGGAACTGAAGTAAGTATAGCTTGAATCTTTGGAGGATTAGTGACAATATAATGCCTACATCCTTTACTTTCTAATTTAATAGATAAATGATGGTAGATGATAGATAGAGATAGATAGATGATAGATGATAGATAGATAGATAGATAGATAGATAGATAGATAGATAGATAGATAGATAGATAGATGATAGATAGACGATGATAGGTGATAGGTGATAGATGATAGATAGATAGATAGATAGATAGATAGATAGATAGATAGATAGATAGATAGATAGATAGATAGATAGAGAAAGGTGGGTAGATAGATGTAAAAAAGAGATGGGGAGAGAGAGAGGCAGAGGGAGAGTATCTAGACTTGTGAAAAATACTCATACTTGAGACATAAAATTAGGGTGTACTTGTAAGACAAAGGAAAATGAATAGAAATGAAGGCTTAAAATAAAATTAAATAAGCGTACGGATATTTCTAAGGCCGATTATCTTGAACCCATAAATGAGGACAAGATATTTGAATATTAATCTGCATGTTGCCATGTGACTGGAGCGAGCATAGCTGGCAGAAAACATGTGCATTTTATAAGAAAACAAAAATCTGGCCAATGTGCACATTTCTCATGGTATTGATGACTCTAAGTTTTTCTCTTGCTCTTGATATATCATGGCTGTGCCCACTCTAATTTACAGGCTAGTTTCAAAGGAGAGGATACAACTGTTCTTAAAACTGACCTCACAAGTACCGTTTTTTAATAAAATATTTTTATTCAGTTATAACTGAGCTCCCTACCCAAGACTCCGAAACGCGTTTCTAGTGAGGAATGGCCAGAAGCTGAAGGCTGTCAACAGAGGAAATATACCAAAGGCTTTCCATTTGGATTTGTCTGTGCAATCCTGGGTTCAATGACAGATGTCAACATCAAGCCAGATACACTCGAATTGATTAAAATCTGGAAACTTTAGAGTGTTCCCTACCCCCAACCTTTTGAATCCTTGAATCCTACCAATAAAAAAATGGCTGGAGATATCTAAACTTTGAAATAGGTGTTTCAAGTTCACTATCACTCTCAAGTTAACCCACTTCGCAGGTATTTGAGGGCCTGTGTCTGGCCAGTATTGAATATTAAGGAAGCAACAATACATAAGACACATACGACCCCCTCCCTCAGGGGGCATACAACTCAGACATGGACTCAGGTCTTCAAATCAGTTAGATCAGTTAGACACAGATGCCATGAGTGCTGCAAGAGGGGGCCGTGGAGAAATGAAAAATGTTGATTTAACCAGTCTAGGGCATCAAGAAATATCACATTTTAGTATTAAAATTACAAATAGTGTTGATGACGATATGCCAAAGGTGCATTTGGGGACAATCAGTTACAGAGAAAACTCTGGCAGGAGGGCCATATAATAAAGACACTGCAGAAGCGCAGATGTGAGAAGACAAAGTCTGGCTAAGGTTGGAAGCGATAACAATCGCACATCTGCACATCACAACAAAGCGAGATGGCTGGAACCTTATGCTATGTGCCTGTCAAAGCCAGGGGCCTCTCCCTTCCCTAAGCTAGGTCTTCTTTTGGTCCTTTTACAATAAGCAAGGCAGAGGGCACTTCAGGGGATCAAGAGGCCTACAGGCCATTCAACAAGGGTTCACTCTACCCTCTCTTCATTCTCTGTACAAAACAAAATTTCACAGAATTCTAAGATTCTCACTGTCCTGTCCCCTCAAATTCATATGTTGAAATCCTAACCTTCACTGTGATGGTATCAGGAGGCGAGATTTGGGGGAGGTCATAAGACCCTGAAGGTGGAAACCCCAAGAATGGGATTAGTGCCCTTATAAAGGGGACCCCAGAGAGCACTCCTGTCCTCTTCCGGCCATGTGAGAACAACGCGAGAAGCTGGCAGTCTGCACCAGGGAAGGAGCCCTCGGCAGGACCCGACCACGCTGGCACCCTTCTCAGATTTCCAGCCTCCAATCTGCAAGAAGCAAATTTCTGTTGATTATAAGCCTGGACTCAGTCTGTGGCACTTTGTTATACAGCCTGAACTGACTGAAACCACCACACCGGGGTGGCCTCTGCATGTGTGTTTCCCCCTTTGTCTCAAGCATCTGTGCAGATTTGAACCTCCTACCATTTGCGGTGGCAGAAACCAAGATTTGGCCGCTAACAGGTTCTGCTTCAAAGCCGGAGGGATGGAACAGTGTCACCTTTCACACCCTTTTCTATGCGTGGCAGTGGTGACAGGCGATCTTGAACCTTCTGTCGGGTTGAATGGATCTTTCTCTCCCCTCCAGTAGCAACATTAAGCAGGGAGCCAGCAAGGCGTTTGGCCAGGGATTTCCACAGGAACAGCGCAAGCATTACATGTTTCAGCTGTTGCAATGATGTGAAATTTATCTCTCTGAGAAAGGAACTCAGGGATCTTGCTGGAGCTTACTTGGGAACAATAGTTAACAGTTGATTAATTTCCAACTATTTTCCAATAGAAGGAAAAAATAATTCAACATATGGTGGGTTTTAAAAGGCTTCATGCCTATCAAGTGGATTTGAAAGTTCCTGGGAACAACACTTTGACAATCAAATTCAATAATAGTAATAATAATAATAGCAAAAATCAACAGATACAATAGGGAAACTTTAAAAAATCTATTTAACAAATGATTAGCTACTATATGTAAGAAAATAATTGCCCAAGGAATAGGACTAAGTATTACAAATGTTCAGAAAGTGCCCTTTCTAGAATCTTTATGCTAAGACCAAAACAACCAGCTTAGCTCCCATCTCTCTTACTGATTGCCTTTTGTGAAGCAGGGCCCTCCGGCATACAAGCCATTTTAAAATATTGCTCTGTATCATTTTTATCCCAAGATAATTACAAGTTCATGTTGGTGCCAAATGCAAATTATGTTTATTTCTTTCTGAAACCATGGCAGGGATTTTAATGGCATTCACTAGAGCATATGGTCAGATGTGTGCATTATTTTGAAAGGTTACTCATGTATGGACTGCAAACACATATGTGACACTGTTTAGAATGGTGCTGGCGTTCACTGGTCTAAGCTTTAATCAACCGATTACACTTTCAGGTGAGATTTTACATTGAACACTCAGCAGTATTGACTGATGCAAATGCTACCATTTGCCAACTGGAACGCTGTCAAATTTTTTCAGCTTTCTTTTTCACACTGCATTTCAGAAGAAAATGCTCTCGCTGTCACGCTGCATCACAAATGACTTTCTTAGTCCCACCTTAAGTTAATACAGCTGAAGTTGCTACTCAGTTTTCAGCATCCCCTAACAACTGCAAATGTCATGCATGCAGTTCTCTGTATCAAGATATGTTGCACAATTCGCTCTAGGAGAGAGTGCTCTTTTTCCCTAGCAAAGCCACCAAGCAAAATAGATTTTCATTTCTTTTACAGTACAATGGCTGTGAAAGAAACAGTCATCTTTATGTACAGCATGTCTTTCTGGAATAAAGTTGAAATAAATATAGAGAATATGTTTGAATTTAAAGCTTTTATGAATAACCCAGTCCCTTATTACTTGCATCCTGCATGAATCTTTTTCATAATGCAATGTCAACAGCAGACTCCATCTCTTCCATTGAACTCCCATCACTGACACTGTCTCACTAGGCTATTTAGATGTCCTGGGAGAACTGGGCCTCCTTTGGAAGCACATGCATAGCTCCCACTGATCCTGAATCACGTTTTGCATCACAGAATGAAGAAAAAGAATGAATAAGAATATGAGTTGCTTATTTATGATAGCATAAGGTGTTAACAAGCTGTATGTACTTCTAAACCTCAGAAAGATCTCCAAGTCAATAAAAGCAAATTCAGCCTCATGTAGACCCACATTCCTTTCTAGATAAAGGCAATAAAGGGAGCAAATGCCCAGGAAGAGTAGGTAAAACTGTTATGTAATGAAGGTTGAAGTGCCAAGTGAAATCATTTGGCTAATTTAAACCTATCCAAACATTTGCTGGAACTAGAGCTTTCGGCTTTACGAATAGCTCATCTTCTTCATTAGCATTATAAAATGATGTTTATTATTAATTATTTATGCTATAGGACAGATAATATTGGCAGATAGAAAGAGCTTACAAACTTAAGCGGACTCTATGAAGTGGATCTTGGTTGAACTGGATGTGACCATCAAGGACTATTTTAATCACACAACAGAGTTTTCAGACAGGGAAGGACAAATACGTAAGCAAGGATATGTCAATGTGTGCATCAGACCCCCTCCCCCCCAAGTTCTAGAGGGTTCTTAAGAAACAAATGGTAAAGAATGAATCTGAGTGAAAAATAAAAAAGGAAAGCTTTCCTCACAACTTCTTGATTGATTAAGAATCCGAATGACAGAAACATGATCTGTAATGGCCAACTAGGTGTCTTCGCCCATGATATAACCAAGCAGTCTCACAATATCAGGATTATGACCCTCCCACTGCTTAGTGCTGCCAAATGGAGTTGATGTATAACGTTACCAAACTCCACATTTCAAGGCCACCAGAGAAGGATAGGAAAGGGAAGGGAAGGAGAAAAAAAGAGATAAAGAAAGAGGATGGTGGAGAGGGGGAAAGAAAAGAAAAATATAAAGAAGTCACACAGAGTTGTGTCAATATCAAAATGACACACTGGCATCAATTTAGCTAATGGCTAATAATTTTTAGGTCCACATGGACATTTAACCTTTAAACCATGAAAGGCCCAAGATAAATGTTCTTGCTATTATTTACACTTTCACTGCTTTATTCTGGTCCAGCCAACCTAGTCTTGGCTCCCTCTATTCCTTCCTCCTACTCCAGCCTCCAGACATGTTTCTTCATAGAACCCCCATGCCAGCAATAGCCACCTACCAACCATCTGCCAAGCCGCCTTCCTGCCTTCATTCATCTGAAAAATTACTTTAAATTTCACCCCATCAAGAAGTGTACCTCAATTTGTGAGCAGGATCATAAGAGTGAGCCTCGGGAGTATAAAGACAATATTTTATACTTTATACAAAGTGTTTTGATTTTTAACTCTTTCAATGTGTACAATAACATTATAAGGTATTTACTGTACCCATTTTACAAAGGAGGAAATTAAAGCTTAGAAATGTTAAGTGGTTTATCCGTATCTCCTTAGCTAGTAAAGGTCAGAGTTGGAACTCAAATATAGGTCTTCTAATTCCTACTAATACAAATTGCATTTTTATTTAAAAAAATGTATTATACATTTTATTCTAGGAACATAAGGGATATGCAAATAATTGTGAAAGTGCCCTATGAGCTCATAATAAATATTAAACCTATTCATCTACAAAATTAATTGACCTTATAGAGTAGTGAACCAGAAACAGGAAACTACTTTCTAAGAGTGAATGGCTTAACCACAAACTTTTCCCAAGCAACAGAGAATACTATTTAGTGTTTTGATTTACAAAAATGCAATAAAAAGCTCAGCTAAATCTCCGGAAAGGTTTATACGTAAATAATAACCACACAAGATACATGGGATGCCTTTATTATGCCCTCAAGGTGAGAATGATCACAGGAAAATTCAACAGTGAATGCCTCAGGTGAAAGTAACAAATATTAAACAAATTCCAGCAGAGTCATTTCCATTAAACTTTCATGCTTTCAACAGATATTCATGAGTGTCTAGTCTATGCTAGTCAATGGATAAGATTACAGAAGCTGAAGAGAATAGCCAAAGAGTATATGTGCATACCCCATGGACATAGACAACAATGTGGTGAGGGCCAGAGGGAGGGGAGAGTGGGGTCTGGGTGGAGGGATGCAAAGAGGAGGGAAATGAGAGGTATCTGTAATAATGTCAACAATAAAGAAAAAAAAGATTCAATATTTAGCAAATGAGTGAGGTCTAACCCCCCTGCAATCTAGGAAAACCCTTCTGACTACTACCTTCAAACTTTCTGCTATAATGAACTCTTTGTTCTGATTTTTGTCTTGGTCATTTTTCTGAGAATGTCTCATTTCCTTCAGCCTAGCTCTCAGAGACATTTCAGGTGCTCTTATAGGTCTGACTCTATAGTCTGTGGAGGGTAGCTGCCAAAATTACTATAAGGTCTTCCATCACTTTGCAATCTCTTATTTGAAACTAGAATCCTCCTCTACTCTCTGTACCATCCAACACTCAAGTTTCCCTTCAAGAGCTATGATTGGGTCAGGGGAACATTAGAGTTGCCTCACATTGCCACATATAACATGAATCGGTTATACAAAAGGAAAATTTTCACTGTTCTGACAGTACTGAGATAGTCAATGTTTCAACTCCTCTTGACTGGTGGCTCTTAAATTCCATGGATTTAATCACATGACATATTATAGGCTCAAAGTCACATTTACATTGGGCCAGTTCTTACTTATCTTCAGAAGATTATAGAAATCACAGCCACAATTAAAAGATTTTATAGAGTAATAGGAATTCCAGTAAAATAGAACAAAATAAATTAAAAATAAAAACAAGTAGAGAAAGACTTCTAGAATGGCATATTGAGGTCTTTCATAAATCCATTTCTCCATAGAAAAATGGGAAAAACTTTTGAAATCAAAATTTCAAAAACTCTGGAAGTTAATCAAAAGCTTGCAACAATCTGAGGAGCATTTATTCAATGAAAACTATGCACCTTGGTTAGAACAGAAGGGTTTGTGCTTTGTAACTTGATCTATTTCCCTTTTTCTCTCCCAAGCTCCACAATATCCTGAAAAACTGGAAATATTTGACTTGATGGCAGATTAGAAGTAAATTTTTCCATAAGTTTTAAATTTCCTAAAGTTCATATACTTTGTTGCCTTTATGCAAATAAAAAGTGGGGAGGAAAGAAAAACTTCGATTTCTGTTTTCTCCTGTTTCCCAACTCTCTTATGATAAAAAATAAAAATAAGAATAAAATCTTGTTTTCCAAGAAAATGTAATGCAAAAGCAAAACAGATAAAATTCTCTATTTCATCTTAGGGAATGTAGATCATAAGATATATTCACAAGCAGGTGATAGCATATCAATTTTACCTTGAATATATCTGCACTGTTGGGGTTAAATAGCTGGTGTTTCCCAGATCCTAAAATAATTGGACCTGAACATCTTGCTTCTCCATAGACATAAAGGGATACTGTTGCCGTGGTGCCCGCATTTTCAAGATCCCCAGTGACAACAGTCACCTTCCAATCTCCTTCTGCAAAGGAAAAAGAAAATCAACATGAAATTGTGGAGGAACGCCATATTAATATTAGGAAATGGGGAATTCTACATTTCACTTAGTTGTGAAATGAATAATTTGTGAAATCAAGAAGTACTACGATAATTGTTAATCATGGACTCCTCCTGAAGCTAGCATGTGGAAAAGTTTTAGAAATACTATAGCATTTTTATTACAAAGCAAATAAGCAGTGAGCTTTTTCCGGACGGCATATATTTGGGGGGAAATGCTGAGTTGGACACATTTGGTGTTGTTTGGCTGGAAAATTTAGGGGTTTGTGTAGGCATCACTGTCAAATCTTTGGGTGGGAATGAATGACAGACATACTGATAACCTGACACAGGAAGACGTTATCTGTACTAGGAGATGCCCTGTCAAATTGGGGTCAGCACAGTCCTAGCGGAATCATGGTGAGAACAAAGAAGACCTAGAAATGAAGCCAAAAGAGCTGAAAAGGTTTCCAGGAAAGATGGCTAGAGTCCCTTATGGGTTGGGATGAACAAATAAATAAGGAGTAAAATGCTGGATGCAGGACTTAGCGAAAGGAGTTGGGTTTGGGAGAAGGATGGTGTAGAAAGGATGTGTTTGAAACAGAGATGATGTGTATGGAAAGCAGATGGCTCACTGAGCTTCCTGCCTGTGAGGCTGGGTGCGCAGGAAGGCTGAGGCCCACTGGCCAAATCCAGGCTTCCACCGGTTTTTGTAATTAAAGTTTCCCCGGCACACAGTCACGCTCATTTGTTTATGTTTTGTCCCTGGAAACTCCTATGCTACATGGCAACTGAGTAGTTCCCACAGAGGCCTTATGATCTGCACAGCTTAAGATGCATATTACCTGGCCCTTTATCATAACAGTTTGCTGACAACCAGTGTAACTAAAAACTGTCCTCTCCAGCCTGCATTAGAACATGTGCTGGTTGAGATCGAATATGAGAGATTTAAACAGTGCACGCAACCCTGCCGGTGTGGTTCAGTGGATTGGGTGTCATCCCACGCACCAGGTCAATTCCTGGTCAGGGCATATGCCCAGGTTGTGGGCTTGATCCCCAATCTATGTTTCTCCATCACTGATGTTTCTATCTCTCTCCCTCTCCCTTCCTCTCTCTCTAAAACCAATAAAAACATATTTTAAAAAATAAACAATGCATATAGAGCTATTAAACCGCACTGATTTCCAAGATTATGTAACAGTTTCCAGTCATGCTCCCATCAAATCATAAATACCAGGCTTATTCACAATGGGCAACCTAGACAAAGTCCTAGACAAAGCAGGCTTATCCTACTATGTCAGATTGCATTATTGAAAGAAGGCCTGACTAATATCTACTAACTCACTTGCTCTGCACTATGACCATTTTATTGGGGTACTATGACTTCTATTAAGAAGTGGGGTCTGTTTTCCCTCCCTTTGAGTCTGGGGTGCCCTTGTCCAAATATGATGCATCACAAGTGACATTCTGAGACTTCAGGGTCTAGATGGGCCCGGGTCTTTTAGAACACTCCCTCTTGGATCCCCAGAGTCGTGCTGTGAAAACCTGAAGCACGTGGAGAGTCCTCATGTAGGTGGGCAACTCCCCCTGGGCTCCCAGCGTCATCAACAGGCAGCCTGGGTGAGCCACGAGGGAGGACCAGCCTGCCACATCGTCTGATGTCTCCAACAGCAGTGCTAGCTGACTACAACGAGAGTTTCCAAGCAAAAAATCGCCTAGCTGAGCCACGCCAACCCACTGAAAGGTGAAAGATACAAATAAATTATTGTTTAGAGCCACTCAATTTTGGGGTGCTTTCTTGTGCAACAGAAAACTGGAACAGCTACTGAAAACATTTCACAGATAAGAGCTCTCGGTTATCCTTTGACTTAAAAATACCATTAGTGTTTTTCCAGGAGGTCTGATTATTGGCATGTATGCCAGGGGGTTTGATGGAGGCATCTCTTTCATTTCCCAGGTAAAGGGGAAAAACAGATTGCAGGCCAGCTGTTAACCTTTTCCTTTCCAAAGCTCTCCTTATTAATTGGAGGTTTATTTTCAGGAAGGCACAAGGGATTTATTTTGGTGAACAAAGTCCCAATAGCTAGTGACGTTGAACAGCCCCTTCCTTAGGTCTTAACATTTTCTCTTTACCTGATTCTGTGCAGAATTCTGTCCCAGAGTTGGCATGCATTTGACTTTGCAGCTCAGAAAATGGAAACATTTGGTTGAATATAGAAACATCTGTGTCTAGACACATTTTCAGTTACTTGGCAACTGCCCACTGAATACAGTACTCAAACAAATGCAGGAAGGATGCATGTAAATTAAGCTCTTACCATGTAATTGTTAGTTCAGCAGACTGAGGAAAAGCTCCGCAAAGCTGCCTGCCTTAAGTCACCACAGTGCACAGTAAAAACTATAGAGCAGGCACGCTTTGCCTGATGCCACACCAGACAGCACGCACATTCACTTACCTTGACAGCAGGGCACAGGAAGACTCTGAGAGTGACAAAACCCACCGCTCCCCTGCAGGTCACGGCCTCGCACTGCCCTGACTCCAATCGGGGGTTTGCTGAGACAGCCTGAGACCAATATCACTACGCATGACATCTCTGTTCGGCTCTCACCCAGTGGAGAGGCTGAGCATTGAGGCAGGGGAAGATGGAGGAGAGAGGGGACAGCAGGCGACTCAGGGGAACAAAGGCTCTAACATTACACAGACCCACCCCCTTTCCCAAAGCCCCGTGATGAGGGCCCTCCAGGCTCCAGGTGGTGAATCCAAGAACGCTTTCCACCCACATTGCCTTGCCTCCCAGAGAGAGGTCAGAATAAATAAAATGTTCTCCACCTTCACATCCATGGTGATATTTTAACATGGCTCACAGACTGGCATGACTGTCAAATGCATAAATTCAACTCCGTTCATGATACTGGTGCCCACTGCCCACGGCACCCCCTCAAGCAGCCTCTGGCCCCTCGAAAGCCCCTCTCACACAGCCACTTTCCCTTGCACCGCCCTTCATCTCTCCTAAAGGGCTGCTGCCCACCTCCAGGACTTTGCCTGAGATACCTCTGCCAGATGGTTCTCTTCTACCTCTCTTCTCCTCCCATCTGGTGAACACCTTTGTCTCCAGGCTCAGCTCACAAGTCACCTCCTCCACGAAGCATTTCCAGACCCACTCCCAATAACTAGGATGGACCCATCCCTCCTGCCTCTCTCCGATCTCTGTGCACACTTCACCTTAGATGTGTGAATAAGCACCATTTGTCTGTGGCCTCCTACCCCTATCTGCCCATCTGGATTGCAAGCCACTCGAAGGGCAACTTTTGGTCTCAAATGTCTCTGTATTCCCATTGCCTAGTACAGTACTTCACACCGAGCAGTCTCCCAAAAAAATGAATGAGTGAATGATTTATAAAACCTTTTGAGATCCATTAATGAGTATTTTGAAAAGTAAGACTGTAGGTGTGAGGAAGACTATTCAAGGTATTATTTAAAATGTTTCAGCACAATATTTAACTATTTCATAATTTAAAAAAGAACAAGTCCTTCTGATGAGGTTACATTAGTGTGATTTTTTTTTTTGTACAAAGGACAAAGGCATTGTTAATTTGTCTCATAATTGATCTTGTTATTAACACAATAATAACAGAAACAATATTGACCTTGCATCACCCAAATTTTGAAAGGCATGTAGATATATTTCAATGAGATTTGGCAACGATACTATAAATAAATTATTACTTTATTTTAATTTTTGATAATTTTATCTCCAAATAAGTCTATGTAAATAAACTCACAAGTCCTTTAAAATATAGCTTCATCAGATCATAAGATTTTTTTGAATTTTTTAAGTACTTCAAAAAGACTTTTATTTTTCCAAGAGACAAATAATACGTATCCTAGTATACATGGAAAGCAATAGAGAAATCACGTGCTGGCCAGCACAGGAGTTGGGATAAATTTGATAGCGAGTTAGAAACAGCTATGCTGCCTAGGATAAAAGGGTTCCAAACAACGCTCAATTTTCTTCACTTTAAGTCCAGAAAACAACCATAAAACACTCTCAGAAATGAATCTATTATATATTTCATATTGACATGGGTATAGTGTAAATCTTTTGTCATTTCCATGGTTCTGATTATTATTTATTGTTGTGGGGCATAGCAAAGGACACCCCAATTTACAGAGCTGAATAGAGAAGAACCAGCAATAGAGGCAGTTGATGGCCGTGGCGGGCATTGCCTGCTGCAGCCCAAATGCTTGCAGAAGGGACTGTTGCCAGGCGCTCGGGACCCATGATACATTTCATCACAAGGAAAATGTGGTCTAAAAATTAATGTTCATTGGGTACAGAAGATGTACCAGGCTCTATTTAAGGGTTTTATAAGACATTATTTTACCGAATCGGCACAGCAACCCTGGTAATTCCTATGATCGTCTCTATTTATAAGAAAGTATCGAGGCAGAGAGAAGCACAGTGACTGCCAAGCCGTGCAGTGACTACCAACCAGGATGCTCAGGAGCCTCTCCGCGTGTTGGAACTTGTATCTCACTATTAATGAGACATAGCTGTCCTTCAGTGCAGTTTACCATGAACCCCTGCCCCTCTGTTTAGTACATTCAGCCCCACTTCAAATCTCGATCCTTGTCAGGGAGGGTAGCGTGACAGAGGAATGTCATGTTCTCTTCAGGGCCCCAGGGGCCCTGTGACCGTCCTCAATCTGGATTCCAGCTTCTCATCAATGGCATTTCTATCTTGTCCTTATTTCGAATTCCCCTCAAGCTTATCCTTCATACCTGCCGCTGAACCTCCCCCAGACCCGTCTTTACTGATCCCCACCTTACCTTAGCTAACACAGAAACCTTAACCTTACCTCTCTTTGAGTATTTGCTAAAAATTCTCAAGTACTTCATTTTCCAGCCTCCAAGCAATTTACTAGGTCAAACCTACCTTCAGATCCACATATCACTGTATGCCAGTCATTAGGATAGCAACTCTTAATCCTCAATATAATCAGCATCCAAATCTTGACCAACATATGCAGGTCTTCATGAACTACCTTCTACCAATTCTATGGCTGTAATTATCTATTGCTTTGTAACAAACCATTCTAAACTTAATGGCTTAAAACAATGATAAATATTTATTTTGCCAATGAATCTGCAATTTGAGCCAGACTTGGCATAGAAGGATCATATCTGCTTCACACAGTGTCAACTGTGGTGACTCAACTGCAGACATAAGGATCTGTTTCCAAGGTGGCCCTCTCACATGACTGGCAAGTTGGTTCTGGCTGCTGTCTGGAAGCTCAGCTGGGGATCAGGGAAATAGCCTTTGTGCCTCTCCATGTAGACCTCTCTGTGTGGCCTGTGCTTCCTTAAGGTATGGTGGCTAGGTTCTAAGGACAAACATCCCCAGAGAGAGACAGAGACAGAGACAGAGACAGAGACAGAGACAGAGACAGAGACAGGGAGAGCCAGGCAGAGCAGTATTGTTTTTTATGACCTACTAGTCTACGGCAGAAACGTCCCATAGCATGACATCTGCTGCATATTAACAGTTGAAAAGTCTCAAAGGTCTGCCTAGGTTGATTCCACCTTTTGATGGGGAAGTGGCAAAGTGTCTGGAAGAGCACATGAGACAGGAAATGTTATAATCATAGACATTTACAGCAAATACAGTCTGCCACATCCACCTTTCCAGACTTGCCATTCAACCCTTCTCACGCCCTCCTCCATCAAGATCACTATTTTCTAAGTCAGTGGTTCTCAACTGGGGGTGATTTTGCCCCCAGGGGGACATTTGGTGATGCTTGGAGATATATTTTGTGCCCACAATGTGGAGAGTTGTATAGGTCCTATTAGCATCCAGAGATGATACTAAACATCCTGATATACTTCACAGACTCCCACAAGAAAAAATTATCCAGCCCAAATGTCAATAGTCTTGCCTCACGGTACGCAAAAACCACTTAATTCTATTTTACCCCAACTGTACTATGCTTTCTATGAATTATCTCTAGGTGTTGAGAGTAGGCTCTTTTGGCCATGTTTCTCCATAGCTGTTAGACATTCTGAAGATGGTAAGATCACAGTATTACTGTTTCAGTGTCACATCCGTTGCATTCAATTACTATGTTAAGTTATGGGTATTTTGTCTGTCAGGGAAAAGTGTGAAACAAGGTTCTAGAATCAATGTAGCATGAATGACTGTTCAAACACTGGCTATTTAATGTCAGGAGAAAATGAGACAAAAGCCAAGCAGGGGCACAGGAAGCACTGCATTGGCTCAGTGATTGCTCATTTAACTCTTCCTGGCAGACCCATGCCGAAGGCTCTGGGCCCTGAACAGTAAGTTACAGCAAACATCTGGCCTCTGCTGAAAATTGCTGTGGGTTCACCTTCCTCCTTTTGGTTCCAAACTTGTTCATACATTGACTTCAACCTTCCAATTTAGCACCAGTAGAATTTGTTAACCCAGGTTCAGGCTATGAATGTTGGGACTGACGAGGGAATCCCACAGATGGTTTCTCTGGAATCCCTACTACACACATTATGGGCACTTATTTGAGCCACTGACCCCTCAGGCCCACCCAGGTTCCCAGGACCCACAGTGTGTCTTCCTGTCCAGGAAACAAGACTGACACAATGGATAGAAGGTTCCAGCATCAGATCTCAGGTGGTCACTTCATTAGTACTCACACAACTTCCAAAATTTGTGGCATAAATGGTCATAGCAGGGGCGACCCAAAGCCATTTACATTAGCTTCGGAATGCATGATGATATTATAAAACAGGTAATGTTCTTAATTATGTTTAGCTGAGATTAATAATTAAGTTTCAGTTTCTTTCCTAGAGTAGACACTATTTGGGTAGTGAGGCCAGTGAGTATGTATGGAAAATGGAATCGAGAAGAGAGAGAAAAATATTTTAATAATATTTACCACAGACAATCCACCAAGCTGCTACAAAGAGTTGGCATTGCCTGTAAATAAATGACTAAGTGCTCTAGGAATTCTATAGTCTCTCCAAGTCAGAAACCCTTGAGAGCATGTAGGGAGCCAAGTCATTTAAAGTGACACAGTTTTGTATGACAGTTAAGAGCTTAATTCCAATACTAGTTATTTCATTTATTAACTGTTTGATAAGACAGTTTTCCGATCCTTCTAAGCCAGTTTCCTGGGACGGTATTTTTAAAGCCCTCTCACTGTACCATCACTAGATTCTGGATAAATTGCAATTAAAAAATTCTAAAATTTTTATTATAATATTTCATTCCCAGGAAAGTAAACAAAAAAAAACATTGCCTACTACTACTGCTACTATTAGTAATACTACTAATAAAGGGACCATCAGCAGAAACTGAGTGGTGAGTATCAGTCATCAAGAAGGCTGCGGAAAACATTACTGCCAGGCCATGAAAATGGGAGGCTACAGTCCACCCCAAGGTGGGAGCTGGACCTGAGACTTTTGAAATGAGCCAAAAGGGGCTACACCCTTAGTGAACATTTGAGCTCCACCTAACTGTCAAAAAAGGAAGTTTAGCAGAAACCTAATTTGTTTCCACAAAAGTTCTGGGTGAAAAACATTAGTAAGAATAATGACAGTAGCAATAACAATCTCCTGGCAGCTAAAAGCACCCTTCCAGTTGGGTATGGAATAAGCTTGAAGGCTAACGACATAAAAACAGAGCTTAAGGAGAAAAATAACACAATGAAATGAATCCAAAGATACCGGCAGTGTACACACACACAAACACGTTCACAATGACTGAGGGCAGCTGGAAAGAGTTCCCTTAAAGCAAGAACAGACTCTGAAGTCAAACAACCAGGATTCAAACTCTTAGCCTACTTTCCACCTGTGCGACTTTAGGCGTTTTAAAAACTTCTGTGCCCTTCAGCTCCATCATCTGCGAAACAGAGCCATGATGTCATCTGCTTCATGGCACACCTTGCGGGCTGAATAAGTTTGCATATCTAAAACACTTCGACACAACATAGCAAATACTGTATGTGTTCACACTGATGCTACCAATACTGCTCCACCCCACTTCGTACCAGGGACCTAGATGGCATCTTAGGACAAGGGAAGGTGTGTCACTATTCACACATGATATGGTGACCTTGAGATGTATATATGTATATATGTATGTGTATGTATATATAGGTACATGTATACATATACACACACACATATACATACACACATATATACAGGAACATAATTGTATTTATTGTTAATCATCTCAAAATAAAATTAACTCAGTGATTCCTTCTTTTCTCTTTCTACCATTACACTAAAACAGCATCTTGCTCTACTTTCTTCCTATTGCAGCTGCATAGAAAAGCACAAGCCACATAAATGTGCTTCATGTACTTTCAAAATCTAAGACTCATGTTTGCTCTTCAACACCCCTAACCATACGTATCACTGTCTCATTAGACTACTTAACTTCTCAGGTTTCTTTCCACAACATAAATTAGTGTATTCATGTAACTATAAGACTACTCATGTAGCCCTAGAATCATATCCCAAGAAATGTGAAAGAACCCACTCTTCAGAAATTAAAAGTGAAGTAACATAAGAGTGCCATTCACAGACAAAATAATGAGTGTCTGTGATTAATCCACATCTGTACTATAAAAATTAAGGACATTTAAATGAGGCCATAAAAATAAACTAAAGCCACAGAAATAATAACAAGAAACACTTTGTGATAGTTTATTCTAATTAAAATTATACTGATAAAGTGTATCTAACAAACGCCTAGGTAAACACCTCTAGTGTATAATGTAGCTCCATTATATTCAGTATCATTGACACTGACTCCATGGCTAATATTATTTTAAAAAGACTTTCAACATTTTCATCCTTAATCAGAATCTTTAGTTTAAAACTATTAACCTCTGTTATTCATATGTACCCCACCAAGGTCTGGAATTAATTGATAATTTTCCTACTTCGAATGTCATTTCAAGCTTATTGCTTAAGGGCTTATTGTAAGACACAGACCTTCTGAGGCCCCTTAAAATTACTGAGATTCTAGAACATTAGCAAAATTATGTCCATGTTAACAGTCTGACACGCGTTCAGCCTTTCCCCCATAAATAACTAAAAAACAAAAAGTAAAATATAAGCCAAAATACAATTTCTAATACCAATAAATGCAAATACTAGTTATCAGAGTAGACATGATGCTTGCATCTCAGTGGCCATCCTAATCAATACAGGGCTTTCTGAACATAATAATGTTAGTGTTAACCTTTGCCTAGTTGCAAATTACTGCACACAGTACAAATATTTTTAAGACTAGGGGTTTGTTAACTTGTTTTGCATATTGGTTATCTGCATTTTCCATCTCATTTAGATCAGCTTTAAACTGTAAACATATTAATAATACTACTGCAGGTTGATTTAAAGAGGACCTAATAGAAAAAGCTAATCTCAAAAGACTTAAAAAAAAAACAACTAGAAATCAATATACAAACTTAGTAAATAAAAAGTGCAATAGAAATTAATCACTTGAAAAGTGATTATTTCTCTTGTATCAGTTATAGAAAGGAAAACGCATTTGAAGCTGAAGTTATTTATGTTACTTTCTTTATAAATCAAGAAATAATTTAATGCCTGTGCCTGTATTCATTTTAAATATTTTTCTATCAAGAGTTTAGACTCAATAAGAATATACGAAAAAATGGGAAGGGCAGGCTATTGTAACAAGAAATAGATTATTTCAGATGATTAAAAGATGAAAAGTGGCAACAACATTTACCATTTGCTTCCTCTTGCATTTTAGGTTGATGATATATTTGCATTTCTGCAAAAATAAAAGTGAAGTGCAGTTAATAATAGATCTGTCTGATGACATAAGTGGAAGAAAAAGAGGTGTGAGTTTAACTCTTTGACAGTAGCAAATCCTTAGATTAATTTTTAACTTATAGTTGGGTATATAACATTGCCAAGACACTTCTTTACACATGCTTTTATTTTCACTGTGAGAAACAGCTACAAATCTGATGCAAAGGGTAAACTATCAAAGGGAACATTCTGGGGGCAACTGGGGCTTGTTCCGTGATGTCCGGTTTATCAAAAGCATCTTGTACTTTCTTGTATTGAAGGTTTCATTAATTCTCACCTTGAAGATAAAGTTCAATTTCTGAATGAATTATGCCCTGAGACATAAAAGGAAGCCACCTGAAGAAAAAAGAGAAAAGAAAAAAAGAGAGAAAATTAATTTTTGTTTTTCTTTTTACAATAAGCCTGATTCTGCATTGATTTTGAACATTAAAAGGTAACTATAAAAATAGCTTTGAGTCAAGCCTGATCCAGTCTACTATGTACTCATCACTGTGGTAAGAATGATATCACAACTGTGGCTTGGAGAATAAAATATATAAATTGAGAAGCCCGCTGACCGCCTAGCTCTCCGGTTTACCAGTCCTCAGTCGCGAGCAGGGTCAACGCAGCCGCGGCGCCAGTAAATGCAGCGCGCTCCCCTCACCACGGGGACGCAGAGGCGAGCGCATCCAAGGCTGTGAACCTGATACCCGGGCCGGGTTTGAGGATAATTAGGCACAGAAAACTAAGACCCACCATTTTCATAAATCCTCTATCTTTAACACATCCCGTATCTTTAACATATCCTCTGTCTTGCTTTCTCTTAGCTTTAATATCTTTTCTTCAGTGTCTCCAAAAAGAGTATTACCTTAAAATTTGGTGAAAATATCACCAGTTTGGAAAATGTACTTAGAATAACGGGAATCCTGGCAGCTTCCCTCTCCACCACCAAACTTCTGTGTTCGAAGCTCCTTGTGGCAGAAAAAGCCAAGGCTGACCTTAGAAAACCCAGCTTCCCACTCACTGGCTTTGTGCTTTTACCCTCTTGGAGCTTAGTTTCCTTTGCAGGGCTGTCGTGAAGCTGAAATGAATAGTCATATAAAAATATTTTATGTGCTATTAAGTGGCACATAAATGTTACTGCCTCACTACAATAACCACAATTATTGTTATTCAAATGACTCCACGTTCAGACCTACTTCCATTCCTCTCTTTTATTCAACAAACCTTTAGAAAGCACCCCTTGTGTGCCAGGCACTTTACTAGGTGCTGGGGACAAGAGCACAAGAGACAAGGAGCCCATGCTGAAGAAATTTCCAGTGTGAAAGAAGGAAACAGATGCGTAAAGGTATAAATTCACGAAGCGTTTGAGTTGTTGTAAAAAATAATTACAGATATTGGAGAAAAGGAGACTGACCAACTCTGAATGGCAAGGATGGGGGAACGCACAACAATAAAGAACAAATTTCAATGAAGACATGATATCTGAGCTGCAGGATGGACAGTAGATGTTCGACAGGCAAACAAGAGGTCAGGAAGGGCACCGGAGGGAGAGGAAATATCATTGGCAATGGTCCAGAGATGAAAGTCCATGTGGCTGAAGCACGGGACGCTGCTGGAAAAGACATGGAAGGTGGGGGTAGGGTGATGTGGTGGTTACTGAAGGGGAGTCACTGGACCCCAGAATACCAAGGTATTTAGAGGCTGAGCTGTGGGACTTACTCCACCACACTGGAGTCACCAGATGATGCTAGAGGTGGAGTAGAGAAGTGAACTGTGAGCTCAGAAAGTCCTACTGAGCTGTCAGTACTGCTCATCTCTTCATTTTTCAAAAGCCAGGAGCTTGCTTGCCTAAGAACACCATACATTTTATGCAGTCACCAGCAAAAATATGCTTAAACAGCCAAGATAACCCAGAGTTCCTAGCTAAGTAGAAAACACAAATACAAAAACAAAACATTCTTTTAATTCTCACCCGAGGATATGTTTATTGATTTTTTTTAAAAAACTTTTTTAAGGAAGAGAAGAAGGGAGAGAGGGAGAGAGTGAAACATGGATGTGAGAGAGAAGCATTGATCAGTTGTCTCCTGTACGAGCCCCAACCAGGGATCGATCCCATGACCTAGGTATGTGCCCGGGAATCGAACCTGCGACCTTCTGGTGCACAAGACGTTGCTCAACCAACTGAGCCACCCAGTCAAGGCAAAAATATTTTTTTCCCTACACTTTTAAGATTAAAGTGGACAACCATGGAATATGTTTGAGTGATCTTGCCCTAAAATATGTGGGTTGTTTCAGTGGGAAAAGAGCATTTAAAAAGTTATGTAGATTAGATCTTGTCTGTGATACATTTTAGATATGGCAACCACTGACTCACACTGGATATAGCAGAAGAAATACTAAATGCACGTAAGAAGGTTCTATGTCTCCACCCCCATCCCAAAAAAAGGGCAAGACTCATCCCTGCGCCTCATTCTGTCAGTTTCCCACCACCACAACTTGTCACTTTTGTACTAGGGAATGGTTCAGACTGACAAAGACCACAGAATTCTGCAGCAGCGCAAATACATGCTCAGAATAGCAAGAAATTATTCACAGTGGCCTCTTTCAGGACAAAAAAAGTTAAATGATTGCTCACTGTCTCATGATAATTTTTATTACTCTCTTTTCCCCATAAAAATTGTATTTTACATTTCTGTATTTTATCAAAAATGTAACATCATTTCTTATCTATGTTAATCATCATTCCCCTCTATTTCCCAGAAAAAGAAAATAAAACCTTTCATATGTAGGCCAAATTAGTTTGAAAATAAACAAATATACAAACAACTTTTAATTGCAAATCTGAAGATTGATATAGATGGGACTCCTGTAAAGATCAGGTGACCTCCAAGGTTTCTTCCATCTGGGATTCCACTGTTTTTTATTAGTCCCTCCCTCTCTGTCACACCTTCCTTCCTTCCTTTTTTCCTCCCTTCCTTCCTTTAAATATAGGCTAAGTCCCACCCTATGGGTGTGGCACAGCTGGTTGAGAAGAGATTAACCAAAGAATTTATATGTATATATGCATAACCCAGGGACACAGACAATAGTGCACTAGGCCGGGGGGGGGGGGGGGGGGGGCAGGGTGGAAGGGTCAGTGGGGGGGAAGGGGGACATCTGTAATACTTTCAACAATAAAGATTTTTTTTTAAACTCAAAAAAAATCAAAACATGTTCAGGTAATGTATAGGTGGTCTAATTTCACTAAGATCTTACAGAAGGACAATTATAAAAACAAATTGGAGGGGGGCAAATAGAGTCAGACAGTATAAAGCCCTTAATGGAAGGATCACGAAGTTTTGTTTTGTTGGGTTATTTTTTGTAGGCAATGGAGATTAATGAAATGATAAGCTAAAGTTGGAATGGTGCTAGTAAGTATCAGACAGATGATTAGCTTGGAAGTGGTGAGCAGGGTACACTGGGAGAGTAAAAATCAAGGCAGTTAGACTATTACAATAGACTAGGCTTAAGGAAACAAGGTCACTGGTTAGGGCGGAGGAAGTGATAACAGAAAAGGAGGAATGAATTAAACAGGCACTCTGAAAAAGGAATTGACCGAATGTAATGACCGAAAAGGCGAAAAAGAGGGAGAGCCCACTGTAGTTCTCATGGCCCCTTTTCAGTTACAGTCATCTTCAATCCTTTTTGGGTTTGCAGTTTTTAGTGGCATATGCTTAGTATTTTTAGTTGAATTGACTCATTTTTCTTTGCTCCATTTTTTCTTAGCAATTAAAGTTGCACATGTTTTGGCATCTCCAAATGTGTACCCTTGAATTTTTCCATGCCCCTGTTTATGCCTAATTTTTTTGCCACATTTCCTGATGATTATTTATTTACAAAAAAAGGCTGTAGGACAGTTCCCAACATTAAAGACTCAAAATGTCAAAATACAGCCCAAGTTTCCACAATAGATTGGGTTTTCACGTGGAAACCTAGTCTTATTCAATCGCATTGATGGGTCTGGGACCCATGCTCCTCCCTGTGACTGAGAGACCAAGTGACAATAAATATCAGTGCCTAGCTAGCAAGCTGGGAGTTTTCTTAAGAGACTCAGCAAGAATCTAGAGAGCAAGGGTTTTAAGCCTAAAGGCGGTAGGGCCAGGTCAGAATTGGAGGGAGTTGGTTCCTGGACTTACCATTATGGGGCTCAAGGGAAAGCCCAAATTATCTAGATTTTAATCGTTGTCTTTTGTCTTTCTTATGCTATGTTCTGAGAGTTCTCTGTGAAAACTGTCCTTGCTTACTTCCCTTATGAAATTGTTATATCACTACAATTTTAGCAATGTAAAGAAACCAACATTTAAACAAATATTCTCACGATGTATGTAATAATTTTCAGTGCTAATCTTTGGTCCTTTTATGATCTATAGCACATTGAAATACCGAGAAATGACAAGAAAATGTTTAATTGCAAAACTTAGCGATAGGTTATTTACTTAAACAATCAATGAGTGATACATGCTGTGGAGTACTGAATAAATGACACAAATCCACTCACCTAAAACACACACATACGCTCACACACACACAGCATTATCCACATGGCAACACACTCTTTTGAGGTACATGGAGACCAGCACTACCTTTCACAGGTGAAGACGGACTCAGACGTCGTGCCCTGTTCTCTGACGACGACCTTTGCACAATACCAATACTGCGACTTGTCACTGGCCTCGCAGCGCAACAGCGCCTTCTGCAGCTTTCCAAGAGACACTGCTTCGACTTGAAATGTATCCGTCTGGAGCAGGAGACAGAGGAAAAACCCCACAGGAATCATCTGAGTCCAGCACATGACAGATGCAGGTAATAATAATAGCCCAAGGACGGCCAGCAGCAGCACAATACTTTAAAAGAGATAATGCTACTCCAGTCGGCCTCAAAAGGGGTAATAAGGGAAGAAAAATACGCAAATTACTTTTTTATCTATTAAAAATATATTTCTTGCTGTGCTCCTTTCTCTCTTGCAGTTTTATCTTCTCCAATTGTAGTAGGATCCACTGTAACAAATAAATAAACCCTGATACAAAGGCTTCCAGTCCGTGGCTTTTCTCTTGCTTGGATTCCTGCCCCTGTGATGCAGCTTATTTGGCGATCAGGTTGGCAGCCACGTGGCCTCACAGGCAGCACATTAGTTTCCGTGAGTGCGGATCTGCTTTGAGGCCCGTGGGAACAAACTTCTCCTCTCTCCCACCCTCCCTTTCTTCCTTCCATTCTTAAAAAATCCTCTCCTATTCCTTTCTCCATAAATAATATAGAGCACATTCTGGGGTTTGTTGCGCTCAAGTGTCCTGGAATCTTCGTTTCTAAATAGAGTTGCTTTGTCATGTCAAAAGTTACTGAATTTCCAGAGAGATGTGGGACCTAAAGTAAACGCTATACTGACTGGAATAAAAAGCACTCCTTCACACACGTTACTTCCTCAAAGGTTGTTGTTGGGAGTAACCGCCCTAAAAGTATCTGAGAAAAGGGTCATGAATTTAATTAAGTCTGAGACGTTCCCAGAAATGCCAGTTGACTATGAGCCACTGTTACCAGACTTTGTGGGAGAAATGCAAACTCAGGATTGCTTATTTTCATACATTGTTACCTGGTTAAATTTCACTTTTGGTATTTCAAGATACACTACCGGGTATCAGCTGTTGGTTCCATGTTCTTTATGGAAATCTCCTCTTGTTTAGACCAAACCAAAACCATTACTAGTCCCATAATATTTCTGTAAATCAGATTATGGTTGTGCATGTTTTCTGGTGTGCCTCTAAAGGGACATTTCATACTATGCATCACCTGTTGTAGCAGATACAACCGATGGCCCCTGTCCTCTAGGTCCATCCCTGGGTTCATGTGCTCCTTTGCCAGATGGCTTTGGCATGCTGACAGCGTGCTTTCTCAGTCCCCTACGTCTCACTGCTTCTTTGCCCGAGGACTTTGCATGGTGGGACAATTTTGCGGGTGTTCTGCAGGGTTTCTCTGAAGGTCCCTAGCATAAAAAAGGTCCAGTAATGGCTAACTCATTAATGTCCTTATTTTGGCTTTTCCCCCTTTCTTGCCTCACTCTCCCCACTCTTCGCTTCAGAGGTACTCACTGGGATCACGTCCCAGATACATTACCTGTACCCCAGTCTTTGTCTTATGGTCTGCCTTAGAGCAAAGTCCTCAAGGTCTAGAAAGATTTCCTGAATCAGCCTTCTGGTTTCTTCTTATTTCTTAAAGTAACAAGTTCTGAAGATAGAATTAAACTAGGTCTTTTATGTATGTTGCTGCCTTTTGATTACATTGCTGGACACTTTGTAGAAAAAATGACAACAACCAGCCCAATCAGTGACTAAATGATGTGAGTTATGGCTGGTAGGAAATTATACTAGTGATAAACAAAAAGATTGTTGCCACAGTTTCTCAACTGCAAGATTCTTGCAATCATTCAGCATTTCCATTACATTCTAGGCACTGAGGAAAACAACAGAAGAATGTGAGATCTATAATGAACCAGGGAAGAAAACACTTTTATATCTCTGGTTCTGAACTTTAAAACCATGCCACTAAACCTCCATTTTTACCCTTATTTATGCATTGAATGCAATTTTAATTTCAAGCTATAATACACCTTCTCCACTCTGTGGTAAATGCTATGCACAATGGAACTGGAAAAGACTAATCAAGAGGATGCTGTCAAATCTTAGCATGTAACCAACTAGCAGGTGACCAGCTAGCAGGCGGCCAACTAGCAGGCGGCCAACTAGCAGGCGGCCAGAAGAAACTGAGGCTTCACCACTGATCACAAAGTGGTAGGTAGGGTGAGAGTCTGGGGCTAATGGAAAGCTGGGAAGGTTCTTCAGTAAATAACTTCACTGATCACTTGGTGTAATAGTAATAGCAATATCACGATATATAAAATTGTGTTTCTGCTCAAAATTTAGAATTCATTTTAACAGGAAAAATTAGGCATAATTTTATTTTACCCCTCCTCCATACCAGTTCTAGCTTTTCTATTCATTCTGATGAAAGCTTCTGTATAACGTGCCAAAATAAATAAAGGCTCAGGTGAGCTTTAACATCTCTGATGTTTCAAAATATTTCATGAACTACAACTACAGAAAAGTATGAGAAACAGCATTCTCAAACTGGTTTGGGAGCCTTCATTTTTAAAAATATACCCTTGGGTTACATAATGTCTACTTTTAATTTCAGACCCTCTAAGTAACACTTTCTTTCTATATACAAAAAGATAACGTTAAAAATTAACTGGATTGCCCCGGCCAGGTGACTCAGTTGGTTGGAGCATTGTCCCCTACACCAAAAGGCTGTGGGTTCAATTCTCGGTCAGGGCACACACTAGGATGCGTGTTCGATCCCTGGTTGGAGCACGCACGGGAGGCAACCGGTTGATGTTTCTCTCCCACATCGACGTTTCTCTTCTCTCCCCCTTTCTCTCTCTAAAATCATTTTTTAAAAAACAACCATATCCTCAGTGACGATTAAAAAACATTAACTGGATTGATTATATATCTTACCACAACTCCTCAGGCATCTAATACATAGAAAGATTCACACATATATATAAAGGACACAAGAAATAGTGAAGGACTTTAACATGTGAAAATGATACAGTTGGCTCCATGCAAGATGTTTGAAAGAAAGGCTATTGTGTTATTATGTGAAATGTACTATAATGGCCTTTCTATATCCTCGCCTTGTAGACAATGCTTTGTACATTTCAGTCTCAACAGAGCATGTTCATATATATTTTTCTCTGATTTCACCTCAGCTTATCTTTTTATTTTCTCACACTATCACTAATTTTTAGGTGAAAGATGTCCTGAGATGAAAACTTGAAGGGTTTCAAGCACCTTTCAGTTTTAATCTTACATGGCCACCTTCAGAGAGAGAGCTAAGAACACGGGAAGTTATTTGTGCAGACTCACCTGTCCTCTTTGAAATTTGACTGGCATGTTGGATTTGTACAGCAGTCTAAGGCCAGAGTCTCCCCTCTCCCCATAGAGACACAGGGAAACTTCAGACTCCGTTTCTGCTTGTTTCAATTGCCCGGTATGGACATCAACACGGTATCTCACTACTGGAAAAGCAAAGCGAGAGAAACAAGAGGAAGTCCATTACATGGGCATTCATACAAACAGAACCCAGATCCATGGGTCAGGCTAGAGTAAAAAAAAAAAAAGAGAGAGAGAGAATTCCTTTAATCTGGACATTCTGTATCTATTGAGAGATTTCTGATCTTTCAATTATTAATGTTCACTTCAAATGGGCATTTTTGCACCATGAACAAATGCCCAGGGGGCTTAATAGCTTTTTCAGAAAGGGAAATAAAAGATTTTTTTTTAAAGGCTGTTTTTTTTATGTATGACATAGGAAAAGATCTCATGCTTAGTATTTTAGCAGCAAGGGTGACAATGTTATTATACATGATGCTTAAAGTTTAAAATTATGTAGGGTTTGATGAGGAACTATATCGCTAGTGAGGTCATGACATGAGGTGACCACTGGCCCCAGGCAAAGCCAGATGAAGCACAGACATGACATTTTTCCCTTTGTCATAGCCTCAGCCCCTGTGACTGCAGCTGACTTGTGCTGTGATGCTGAAAAAGTTACCTTTCAATGGGTAAAACAACTCTCTTAGAAATAGAAAGAATATTCTGTAATTAAGTAGCTCAGAACTAAATTTGAGCCACTACAAAACAATTTGTATGTGCAAAAGACACTACCGACGATGACAACACACATGGAAAAACAGCTTGTCCTCCCTTTATGACTGGAAGCTCACAAACAATGTCTCCATCTGCTTGCATTCGCGATAACCTCGCATTTGCCACAAAATCTAGGGTCTTCTTGCCCTTCACATGCTTCATGGTCACCTGAGGTCAGAAGAAACAATAACCAAATTATGCGATTTCCAATTTCTCATAGAACTCAAAATTCTAAATGCACCCCAGGGATTGCCAAAAGGTACTGCACGCTCTGGTGGTGGTGGTGGTTATCCTCATTAGTAACAGCAATGGCTGTTGCTTTTTAGGCAATATTTTTTGTCAGGTATTACGCTAAGTGACTTACTTTAATCATCTCTTTTAACCATCACCAATTAGAATTTTTAATTTCTTATAACTTTATAGATAAGGAAATGGAGACGTGAAGATTTGAAATAGGCTAATTCAAAACTTTCAGTTTTACCTGTAGCCACTGGCAAACAAGCAATCTATAGGAGAAACTCCAAAAGAGATTTCTGTGTTCATATTAGTCACCAAAGCAGGCATGGGGCAGAACTGTGGCCACAACCTGGCCACATTCCTGCTCACCTCAGAGTTTCACACACACACTTGCATCTCTGCCTACAACAGCTCTCATCTGATTCATCCCCTTGTGGAATCTGCCCATCCTTCAGTACCTAGCTTAAACATAACCTCTTCTAAGTCTAACTGTGTTTTCACAGAACACTCTAAGTGTTCTTATAAATAAGATACAAAGTCAAAGCTTGACTCTAATTCTCCTTATTTCTGGCGCTGTTCCCTGTGATGACTCCCCATTTATTACAAAGGACTATACAAAGAGGATCGATTATGGTATTTACAACTGACTGAAGGACCATCAAGTACAAGAATTTATCTTTGGTTCAAATAAGCTAGCACAACTTTTAGAATATGTCTATAAACTGCTGGAGTTTTTTGAGATTAAACATTTGACTGGAGATTTTGTGACAATAAGTAGCAGATGTTTCCTGCTGTTCATTGAACTAGAAAATCCTCAAAAACAAACTATTTTTCTTACTGCTCTTCAGAACTTGTTCTTTCTTTTCCATGGTTCTTTATAGAACCCTGAAGAAGTAACTGAAAATGTACAGGAACCAGAAATATTTATAAGATGCTTTAAAACTTCAAAAGTAAATAAACAGCTTCTTACCTAGTATAGCTAATCTCAAGACTGCTTGGAGCTCATATCAAGTAAGTTATTATATCATAACAAAAAGTAGGAGTTTAAAAATAACAAACACACCAAAACCTATTTCTCACTTCCATTCAGAGGCTCGAAAGAATCAAGAAACTTCTAGAGCATTCCTACCCTGTTTCAGTCAATTTATCCAAGTCACATGTAGCCCAGACAAAGGCAAACACATAATAAAAGCCGTTGAACAACCAACACTAAAGCTATCACAAAGGTTAAAAGGCAGAAGTAAAAAGATCATGTGTAATTATAAGAGTAAGAGATACACACAAACACACATATACATTGATCTATGTAGGTCAATGAGAAAAACCTGATAAGAGTCAGATAATATTTGTTGTTGATACTCCAATAATGTTTATAATACTATTCTAAATGTTAATAAATTAACATCTTGGTGGAAACTAAAAAAAGTATAGTACAGCTTAGAAAATACAGTCAATATTGTAATAACTATACTTGGTGTCAGGTAGGTGCAAAACTTATTGGGGGGATCTTTTTGTAAGTTACATAAGTGTCTAACCACTATGCTGTACATCTGAAACTAGTATAATATTGAACGTCACTTGTAATTGAAAAATAAAATTTTTAAAATTAAGCATTAAAAAATAGATGATAGATAAATAGCCAGATAGATAGATAGATGATAGATAGATAGATACATAGATTAAATCAGGAAGCAACAAACAAAACAAATGCATAGACATGACAATAAAAGGGTGGTTAGCAGAAGGGAAGGAGTGGAGACAATGAAGAGGGTAAAGCGAGGCAAATATATGTGACAGAGGGAAACTAGACTTTGGGTGGTGAGCACACAGTGCAATATACAGATATATTATAGAGTTGTGCCCTTGAAAACTTACAATGTTATTAACCAATGCCACTTCAATTAATGCAATGGATATATATTTTTATCTTTATTGATAAAGATATATTTAGATAGATATTTTATCTTTATTGCTGAAAGTATTATAGATGTCCTCTTTTTATCCCCATTGACCTCTTCTTCTCTGCACCTTTCCCGGCCCCCACCCCAGGCCTTCACCACACTACTGTCTGTGTCCATGGTTTATGATATATGTATATAAGTTCTTTGGTTAATTTTAAATAGTTCAAATGATTTTTTAACAAAATAAAAAAACAGCCCAAAGAAGCAAATATTTTGTCATTTAGAACCTGTCTGCTTTGTATACCTTAACAAAAACATAGTAAGCATAAAAAGAGACATATAACCATATAAAAGAACCAATCAGAAATAAAGAATAGAGTAACTGAAATGAATAATATATTAGGTGGAATCAAAAGTAGGCTAAATAAAGCAGAAGACCAAATCAGCAATTTGAAAGACAAGGTAGCATAAAAATATACAATCTAAACAACACAAAGAAAAGTGAATTTTAAAAATAAGGATAGTTTAAGGAGCCTCTGGGGCAACATCAAACATAACAACATTCACATCATAGGGATACCAGAAGGAAAAAGAGTGCAGGGACTGGGAAACCTATTTGAAGAAATAATGACAGAAAACTTTCCTAACCTGATTAAGGAAATAGACATAAAAGTCGAGGAAAAGCAAAGAGCCCCAAGATAAACCCAAAAAGGCCCACACCATTAGTGAGATGGCAAAGGTTAAAGACAAAGAGGGAATCTTAAAAGCAGCAAGAGAAAAGCAATTAGTTACATTCAAGGGAGCTCCCATAAGATTTCTCAACAGAAACTGCAAGCCAGAAGGGACCAGCAAGAAATGCTCAAAGTGATGAAAAGCAGGGACTTACAACCAACATTACTCTACACAGTAAAGCTATCATTTAGAATTGAAGGACAGATAAAGAGCTTTCTAGTCAAGAAAAAGCTAACAGAGTTCGTCACCACCAAATCAGTGTTACATAAAATGTTAAAGGGTCTTTTTTAAGAAGAGGAAGAAAAAAAAAGACCAAAACTATGAACAATAAAATGGCAATAAATACAAATCTATCAACAATTGAATCTAAAAAACAAAATAACAAACAGAACAGAAACAGACTCATAGATACAGAGAACATTGTGATGGTTGCCAGATGAGAGATGGGTTGTGGAGATGAGTGAAGATGGTGGTGGAAATAAGAAGTACAAATTGGTAGTAACAGAATAGTAAGGGGAAGTGAAGTACAACATAGGGAATATAGTCAATAATACTGTAATAACGATGTGTGGTGTCAGATGGGTACTAGATTTATCAGGAGGATCACTTAGTAAAGTTATATAATGTCTAATCACTGGGTTGTACACCTGAAACTAATATAATATTGTATGTCAACTATGATTGAAAAATAAAAAAATTTACAAGTATTTGTTCACATTAATAACAACAATTAGAAAAATATGTTATCTCTCTCATTGTTAAAGAAACCTGTTTCTTTTCATAATAACTATAAAACACAAATATAAAACATTACCCTCTGTAAGCTCCATTCAGGTTGGTCACTAGTTCCATCATGTCCAATCCTTATTTTATATATCTCTCCAATGTTTCTTATTTCAACCTGAATGAAATGCAAAGAAGAAAAAATTAGCAGAATGTTTTAAAATAAGTGCATTAACCTTTTTTCTTCCTACCAAATGGAGTTTTTTTGTCCCTAATAGCTGAAAAGCTCTCAGGGACCCTTTCAGAATCCAAAAATTAAGCCCTCTCAAGAAGCCATCAGTGGATTCCACAGACATGGAATAGAAGACAAAAGTATCATAAGACTTGACTAAAAATATGCAGGAGTCAGATGAAAGAATAGGATAAATATGAACAGACATATGCTCAGTACTCTGACTACATGTCTCCCTAGAAACCAATGTGTTTTGAGCTGAGTTCCAATGACATAAACATGAGTTCTCATTTTAAGAAAATAAGCAATTTTCACCAAAGCTAAATATGGTGAGTTCTAAAGATTTAAGGAAAAGTACCAATGAGTCTAGAACTTCCTTCTACTCTGAAAATCCTCTTGTTTGTCTCATAGGCTAAAGACACAGATATTCAAAGTTCACGGAAGAGACACAAACCCACCCACACAGTATATATCCTTGGCTAGTTTTTTATATGGTCCAAGAGTATTTCTTAATCTAGGGAGCACTGTGGAAAACTGACTTTGGAATCACTTTGAGCTCAGTTGGTATCCTGGCTGTTGTAATCCGAGTAAAATATGGTGTTTTACATCTCTGGTTCTCAATTTCTTATCTGTTAAATGGACATAATGTCCACTGCATACAATTTCAGTTCAACTAAATAGATGTCTGTTTAACACACTGATGTAGGCATTGTGCAAGGCCACAGGTATACAAAGATGAAATTAATGGCACAGTCCCTAACTTAGAGATATTTATAATCTAGTGAGGAAGACAGGTTAATAAGCTGACATTTTCTCTATCGTAAATTAATGTCTAGCACACTGAACTTTTTTAATCTGTGAGGATTAAAAACGGTGAAATACCACCTTATTATTTAATAGCTTAAATAATAGTGAAACCATCAGAATTCCTCTTTCATAACACTTCCTATACTTAGAAGTTCTCTTAAACTCCCGCCACCATCACTTCCCCCATAGGCTGTAGAGCTAGACCAGCCCTGGGGCTATTACAACACCAGGTCAGGAAGGAATACACTGGCATTCACTGGGAGGAAGAAACAGAGGGCTCTTAATCCCCCAGAGCCAACGCCCCTGTCCCCCACTTTCTTATACCCAGAGTTGGTCTCAGTGGCAGAACTCTAACTAGCTTTGTCAGCAGACATAGTAAGAAGTTATCCCATAGTCTGAGCCTGGTTTCTCTCTGAGGTAAGCCAACTTTTAGATATACTATTTTTGTCCCAAGAATCTATTAGCACTTAAGGGCAAACTTACTCTTTTTACACAATCTAAGGGAAAAAATAAAATAAAAGGCTAATTGACCAGTCAGGTTACCAAAGTATATGTGACTTCATGCCTGTCTGCCTGTTACCCTGGAGAATGGAACTACCATGCAATGAGCTCAGCTATATGCCAGCCAGGGAGCAAGTGCCTGACATGCACTGTCTCTTCCAATCTGCAGAGCAGCCCTGTAAGAGTAATGCAGAATGAAGAAACTGAAAGAGGTTAAGTAATTTACCTAAGGATAAACAGATGGATGCATAGCTAGTAAGTTCAAAAGTCTAATTCAAACCCTTGCTTGTTTGATCAGAAATACCCCACTGTCCTCCAAAATGGCTATGTGCTCACTTCAGGATTAGAAGAAAGGAAAAGAGAATGAAAAACTAATTCAGAAGTGGTGCCTCGTGGGGCATAGACCTAGGATCCAGGAGATCGGGGTTTGATTCCAGGTCAGGTCACATGCCTGGGTTGCGGGCCCAATCCCTAGGTGGGGGGCTGGCTGCAGGAGGCAGCCGATCAATGACGACTCTCTCATCATTGATGTTTCTATCTCTCTCTCTCCCCCTTCCTCTTTCTGAAATCAATAAACATATATTTTTTTTAAAAAGTGCCAAATGATGATGGTGAAAAAAACAAAGGAGTCAATGTCTGCAGAAGAGAGAGCAGATAGGAATGAGCTGGCTAGTCCTAATTTAGGGTTCTCAGACTATCCAGAGGTCCCACTCACACCTTAGACCCTAGACTGTGCTTCTCAAACATCAGTGTACATACAAATTACATGGTGATCTTGTTAAAATGTATATTCTGACTCAGTAGATATGGTGCGGGGCCTGAGATTCTGCGTGTCTAACCATCTCCCAGGTGATCCCCATGTTGCTGGCCTGAGGTCCACAAAGCCCTAAACAACTAGGGGTCTTTCATGCCCATCCCTGATCTCTGCCACTGAAGTAGTAGCTTAGAGCTGAGTAAGTCGTTGCTCTCACTCCACAGTAAATAGGAGAAGCTAGAAGAAAACATATGCTGATGCCACTGACCAGGAGAGAGAGTCCTCAGTAACTATAATGTCCGTAGAGCATTTCCCATCTACCAGGGACAGTGCATATCACAGACCTTCCCAGACATTCTTTTAAACTCAAAAAAAGCCTTTTTAGTAAGTATTTCATGCTCCTCCCTTTACTAAAAAAGAAATTAAAGATTAGTGAGGATAAGCAATCTGTTCAAGGTCACAGAACTAATGAGTGGTCAATCAGGCTTTGAACCTGGTCTCCATGACTCCAAGACCTCTGTTCTTAACCATTTACTACATTCCCTATATGGCAATAGGATTTTTTTAAATGTATATATATTTTCTCTTTTGGTCATCAGACTACCCTAAAACTTAGAAGAAAAAAAAACAGATATCAGTGCCTCTATTCTTTACGTAAAAATAATGCTGGCCTGGAGAAAATAAGTGAAATATTCAAGGTCACACAGTGAATATATGGAAAGCTAGGACTCCAATCCAGCTCACCTGATTTGTCTTCTAGTGCTATAACTGGGATTCTCAACTTTGATTGCACTTTAGACACACTTGAGGAGCTTCTAAAAATCTCAATGCCCAGGCTGTACCCGAGACAAAATAAACCAGAATCTCTGAAAGTAGAACCAGGCAGCAGTAGTTTTTAAAGTTCCTCAGGAGACTCCAATGTGCAATCAATACTGAGAATCTATACCATCCTTTCCAAGATTGGACCCTGGGTCGATGTTTCCAGAAAAACATTGACAGGATTTACCAGCACACAAATACAAGCACCACAAGATACAGTATGGGCGATCACAGACCTCTGTGGGGTGGCCTAGTGATCTAACCATCACATTTGTATAGTGAATTCTAAACAAGCACCTTCAAATAATCTTTTGAAATGCATATGCGCATTGATCAAAAGTGCTCCTTCATGACTGCATGATAGCTTTTTTCTCACTACCCATGTAATGATTGCAGAAGTAGAATGCCAGGCTCTGGTCTGAAGATCTAGAAACCATGTGGGTATTAGTGATTGGGAGGTACTGTAGCCTGAAAGAGCCTTGGCTTCCAGTGACTTGAGTTGGCCTCAGTCATTCTCTATCCAGTCTCATGATGCAAAGGAATATTCTCCAGGGAGCACAACTGATGTTTAACAGCTTTCACCCTGTGGGGGTGGGGGTAGGGGTGGGGGGATTAGTGAAGTGGAATGTAATTGTCCTAATTAAAATCTGTCCAAAGCCCTGAGGAACTAGGAGAGGCAACCATCGATACTCAAAACAATGCAGCCCAGTGTTCTCTGATGCTAATTAAAACAGAGAGATATTCGAATGGACTTTGGCAGGGCTTCAAAACACGGCCTCTGAAGATGTCGAAAAATGATTTCACACCATACAGCTCAGTTGAGCAACATTTAAAAGTATCTGCGAGTACACAGAAAAAAGAGTTTTCCTTATCAGAAGAATCTCTAAATCTAGTTACAATTTGAGTTGAAGTTGATGGTTTATGGGGACAATTTCAAACCAATGGCCTAAAAAAATTATCTTTAAAGAAAGCAATTTCTTCTACAACTTTCCTTGTTTGTATAAGAATATGCGAGGAAAAAAAGGTTTTCTTTGATGATTACAACAGGCATTAGGATAACTTGTGGGAATTCTAATAGACCTGAAGATTTATTTTACAGAACACACATGCACACACAATCATATCCTTCTGTATTATAGAAATACCTTTGAAATACTGAAAAAACTGTGTTACTGCTGATATTGTTTACCTGAAATTCATCCTGCTGTCTTGGAAGGAAGAGCTGCTCTGGGCTGTCCTTGCTAAGACTTATTGGTCCAGTGACTCCTTCATCTCCATACACCCAGAGTGTGACATTGGCTCGAGTCCCTGTGTTTCCTGTCAGCACTAACACCTTCCATTCATCTTCTGACAAAGAAGTCTCCCTGCTCTGGGAAGGTCTGATTTCTTCTATGGGGGTAAAAAAAAAAAAAAAAAAAAGCATTAGTGGCAGATCACATGCAATGTCAGGCTGACAGAATCCTTTGTCACATGGAGCCCAAGGACATCAAAACAGAGCAGGGATGGGTGGGGCGGGCAGGGAGGCACTGAACTGCTACAACTCCAGAGAGTTGATTTGTGCTCATCTCCTCTCAGCAAGGTTCTGGTCTACTGAAACTGAACTACTGAAGAAAACTCAATTAGGACAATAAACATCTGAAATGCCTAGCAATCTGTCACTTGTCCTCAACATTTCAACGTGGATGCATGCTGGAATTTGCAGTCTGTGTCCATTGATTTGTCATGAAACTGTCGGCCTGGCTTACAGGTTTTTAGACAATGCTACTGCAATATAAAGTAACAAAGAAAAGTGGAATTAAAACACATTTCAAATGAGATGTAAAAATAGCAATTTGAGGAGGGAAAAATTTTCTGAAGTAGTTGGGGGGGCCTACTGGAAAGAGCAATGAAAGGATCTTAAACTACAGATAGAATTTTCACAAATGCAAGTGGTTTCTGAAGTGCTTAGAGTAGGTTAGTCTTTGGGGGCAGGGACCACACAGCGGCAGTGTGTCACAAGGCAGCCTCCGTCAGCCACGGGGTGCCAAAGAGCAGCTCCTTGTGTAGAAGAGATGGTTATTGAGGTTCCCAGCTTGCTGTCTTCTTTGCACTCTGTTTAGACTGTTGCCTCATGAAGGAGATACTGGGGAATGCAGTACTAAGAGCATTTCTCAGGCTACTCTGCATTAGTTGTCTAAATTGCCCCAACAATTGCATGTTAATTCTTAACTGAGATTTCCAGGTAGAAATACAGGGTATCCCCCCAAAAATGTATACACACTTTAACAGAAAGTAGCTCAATTTTGAAAATGAGATGTATTTTAATAAATACTGCCTTGCCTGGCTGGGCATGGCTCAGCGGTTGAGCATCAACCTAGGATCCAGGAGATCAAGGTTTGATTCCCGGTCAGGGCACATGCCCGGGTGTGGGCTCGATCCCCAGTCAGGGCCATGCAGGAGGCAGCCGATCAATGACTCTCTCATCATTGATGTTTCTCTCTCTCTCTCCCTTCCTCTCTCTGAAATCAATAAAGATATATTTTTTTTTAAAAAATCAGGAGAATAAATAAATAAATAAATAAATAAATAAATAAATAAATAAATATTGCCTTTATAAATTATTCAGAGTGTGTAGCCCAGCTGGCCATCGGGGTTCAATTCCCAGTCAGGTCACATGCCTGGTGCAGGGTGTGCAGAAGGCAGCCGATCAATGCCTCTCTCATCATTGATGTTTCTATCTCTCTCTCTCTCCCTCTCCCTTCCTCTCTCTCTCTGAAATCAATAAGGAGATTTTTTTTTTTTTTTAAAGTGTGTGTATACATTGTTGGGGGACACCCTATATATTACAGACTTAGGTAATGAAATGAATTTCCTCATGTCAAATGGTTAAAAGGAAGCCAAGACTCTTCCTACATTTAATTCTGTGGATTGAAACAACAGGCAACCTTGGAAGCACCTAGGATCTTAGTACAGCATTAACAATGACAACAAACCCAGGAAGTAGCTAGTTATTTCTGGCTATGGAAAACAATTTTAAAATGAAATAAAAACTATGCCAAATAACTCTATTTGCTAAGAAAGGGCTTACCCTTCTTTTTTAAAGGTGCCTCCTCTTCACTGTCCTAGATCATCTCTAACATTATAATAGCAAGCATTTTTTTTCAATTACAGTAATAGTCACCATTTATTAAGCTACTACTATATGCTAAGTTCTGGGTTGAATGCTTCATATTATTTCTCATCCCATGAAGTTAAGTCAGATTATGTTGTCCACTTTAAGATGGGAAAAAGAGGCAGAGGCTAAGTAATCTGCCCAAGTCATATAATAAGTAAATAATGGAACATCTAACTCCAAAGCCTTTGTAATGAAACAAGCTGGATGGGTGTTCTGCGTTCACCTAAACACAGGTTAGCAGGACACAAGATTTCATTCAGTGCTAAGCGCTGTCCTAAAAACTTAACATTCATTACCATGTCAACTTTACACAATCCTCACGCCAGTCCTATGAGGTACTGTCCCCTATTAAACAGGTAAACAAACCAGGACTCAGAGGTTAAGCAATGTGCTGACAGCTACACAGGCAGTAACGAAAAACTAAACTTCAAACCCAGGCAGAGCAAGTTTAAATCCCACGCCATTCTGGCTGTTGTATCAAAGGTAGCTGACCTAGAAAAGGTCACAAATACTTTCCCAACAAAATTTTATGGCACAGTTTAATTTTCAAAACTCAAATATTTTAGGTGAACACCTGAGTGCCCTGCCATTTTTACTCAAGCACAATCAGGAGCCTTGCAAACATACCTGGAATTTCTGCAGAGCCCAGACAACAGTGCAATCAGAAATCTACTGATGCAAACTCTATAGCACATCCACGAGTCCGTCCCAGAGGGTAATTGGTGACCTAGCTCAGTAGGATACTCTTTAGGATGCTAATCACCTACTTAACTTCTTATGAATATATTACTCAGCTAAAAGGAGCATTTTTAAGCAATTCAATTTAACTTTTTTCAGTTCCTGTTATTTGCTAGGTGCCGTGATAGGCTCGTTGCTCTCTCAATATTAATGGCAGAGATTAAAAGTTTGAAAGATAACTAATGACAGCTTCACTCTGGACATACACACAATCTAGTAGGAAAGACAGACATAAATATTTGGATTTGAAAAATGCAAACATGTGTATAGGGAACAAAAGAAATACAACAAAGTTCAGATGTAGCAGAGAGTAGAGAGTGATTAACTGTGGAGGGCAGGCAGGAAAGGCTCATGAAGGAACCTGGGTGCTGGATATAGAAGGATGAACTAGAATTTTTCAGAAAGTGGAAGGAAGGGTATTTCAGAGAAAGGGACTAGCATATGCAGCGTGTACAAAGGCTTGGAGAAGCAGACATTACGGAAGAGCTACACGAAGTGATAGACACTTGAACAGGACAATGAGATCATGGAAGGCACTGCGCAGGTTGGAGGTTGGCACACCTTTGTGCAGACAGAAGGGAACAAGTCCAGATTCTAAATTATGGTGGTGATACGATCTGAGCATTAGAAAGATCCATCTGAAAGGGCGAACTGTATATAGCAGGGAGAGACTGAGGCAGGAAGGCCAGTGGATGATGGAAAATGAATGAATAAACCCTGGAGTAGAGTCAAGACACCATGGTTACTTGGTTTTAGTTTTCAGGGTGTTCAAATGCGAACACACGTGTTCGTGTGTGCATGTGTGTGTGTGTGTTTAGCTGGTTTGTTTGATTTAATCTGCAAACATGTTGATAGTCTCAAAAGACTCTTCCTGCTCTAACATTTTCACAAACATAACACATTTGCACAAACATAACACATCATCAGGGCGCACTCATGTTTCAAAATTCATGACTTAATATTGCATAATCTATAATATAGAACAATGTATTAAAGTTTGTGCAGTTATCAATTAAATATGAATTCTATCTAATGCCCTGATCTTTTGGAAATGAACCAAAGTCCATTAGCCTCAGATCATAAATTTATCCATTTGAGAACCATAAAAGCAGTTGCTTTTGTTGACCAGAGGTTTAAAATATTCTAAGCTGGGAGAATATTTGATGGGGATTCTGAATTAATCATCTGACTTATTCAGGGTCTCCCTAAATAATATCTATTGTACCTAAAACTTACTCAGATGACTCAAAAATATTCTTCGAGAGGGTGACAGAGCACTTTAATTAAGTACCACTCAAGTTGACTCAGTCAAAATAAAATTTTAAAAAAGCTAAGCTACCTTTGTGCTGCTGGTCTCCTGAAGCTCTGAAGAAAGAAAAAGAAAAAAATTACACACAGAAATAAATAATAAATTAGCTGATACCATAGTTCATGGGTTGATCAAAGTTAAGGTCAATGAAAGGCATGAATCACCATCAGAAAGTGGGAGCATAAAAAGACAAGTTGTATAAACCTTTGTGTGCTTTATCAAGACAGTGTTTAAGAAAGCTGATTTAAACTAAAATGTAAAGCAGAAATTGAAATAAAATGTCCCTTTATTTTGATAGTACAGTATCACGAAGATGATTATTATTTAACTCTATTTTTTAAATGTAAAATAACCTGGAAGAAAATAAGTTGTTAAAGCATTTTCTCTATAGGTATCACGCAATGTGAAAGTATCTATTTCTGAAAAATTAACATGAATAGTCTTGTTTTACTCATGAATTCGGCAGTGTCTTGATGTAAGGGATAGTAGGCATCTATATAGAGCATAGGGAGCACAAAGCTGGTGGGATAGCTAACAAACAGAAAATAAGATAATAATCAAGGCTATCTCAACATACTAGAGCACTGGACTGACACCAAGAAGATAAAAACCTAACGGCTGTCAAAGTAAAGGCCTAAATTTGGTTCAAAAAGCAGTTACATATTTTTCAGTGAAAGAATATTATAAGTACAATATCCTAATGACCTTAATATATACCAAGAGTGCAATAAGGATGCCTAAAGCATGTACTCCAAGCAAGATTATATTAACAGATACATGGGGTCCACATTAAAGAAATACCTGTTCAGACTAAATGAGAAGACAGGCTCCAACTTAGAGACTCGCTTTAAAAGAAACAGTCATGGCTTCCAGTCAAGATGGCATCGTAGGTAAACATGGTACTTGAATCCTCCCACAACCACATCAAAATTGCAACTAAACTGAAGAGCAGCCGTCATTCAGAACCGCCTGTAATCTAGCCAAACAGAAATTCTACAACTAAGGATATGAAGAAGCCACATGGAGACTGGCAGGAGGGGCAGAGACCCAGAAAGGGCTGGTCCCACACCCACGTGTGGTGGGTAAATATTGGGAGGGATATCTCAGCTGCAGTGGTCCCCCCCTGAGGAGCCAGGCCACCCATCCCAGGATTCCAGTGCCAGGAAGAGAAGTCCCCATAACTTGTGGCTGCAAAAACCAGCAGGAATTGCGGCTGAGTGACACAGAGGGTAAAGGGCCCACACACGGACTCACTCTGACTTCCTCTATGCTCCAGGGCTGGGACAGCAGCTCAAAAGGCACCAGGGACATATAGGGAGGAACTGAATTGTCTGGCATCAGGACAAGAGCAGGGAGGGACAGCCTTCTCCCCGACAGAAGTGCTGGCAGAGGCCTCTGAGCCCTTTCCTCATAGAGCCCACAGGCGGGCACCGTATCTGAGTCTCCATCAACCTGGCTCGCACTGTGAGCCCGGCTCCGGGGATTCCCTGAGACCCTGCCCCACCCAACTTTCAGGCCCACGCAAGCTGTTCCTGTGACTTTGCCATATGAATGGACTATCTTGGCTCATGCTTCTGACTTTCCTAAAATCTCTCAAACAAGCAGCATCTGGCCTCAGTATGCCCAGAAACTCTTGCTAAGTGGCCCCAGCCCCAGCACTAGCAGCAGCAGGCCTTGGTTCGCAAGTTGACCTCTCTTGGGCACCTCTAAGCCCAGCACAAGGAGCAGCCATCTGCAAATCACTCTGTAGCTCATGCCGGGTAGCCCTGGGCAAAACATGGATGGCAGCTGACCTTCCCAGTGGACAGCTTCAGACGTCGTCGAAGAACCACCCAACCACCTCCACAAGTGACATACGTAAGGGCCAGACTCAGTGGGCCCCAGGGCCCTGCTGAAGTAAGTCCTGCTCAGTGGGGTCGGCGTCTGCATAACTGAATCTCCATAGTGGTCACTGTCCTTGCACCTGCTCGGCCTGTAATACCTAACCCCCCAACCACATACATCTTGCTCTATCCTGAAAGTAGGCTGACAAACATAATCTCATTCTTCAGGAACGGGGAGTTGGTTTTGATGCCTTTAAAGTACAAAACATGTTTTCTAAAGTATTTTTCAACTAATTTATTTTAATATGAAAGGCTAATATAACTTAAATCTATCTAGTGTGACAGCTAAATTGCAAAACAAAGAGGAAGGTATTTCTCACAATAAACAACTTTCAACAGGCTGCAGATGTTTGACAGAAGTAGAAAGAAGACAACTAAAGAGAGTCATGATCTAATCATTCAGTAATGAATCAGTCTCCTAAGTAATATTAACATGTGACATTTTTTCCCCACCTGAAGGATACTTAAAAAAAACATTTCTACTGCAATCACAGAAGGCAAAATTTAAACAAATCACGGTCCTTTTGTAGATGACATTTGCATTAGGAAAACTTTATCATCTAGATTTCCAGGATTTAATGTCCAAACACAAAGTATATGCTATATCAATGCTTCTAATAGCTTAATAAATTAAACAGCTTAATTAACAAAGTTAAGTCTTCCTTTTCTCAGTTTCTGGCCCACTCTGCATTTCCAATGCCATTAACTGGTACTGCCAATAACATGTAGTGTTAACATTAACTACAATAAAGAAATTACTTCTTTTTATAATGAATTAATGGCTTAAATTTTATTTTGCACCTAGCATGCCCTGGATGTTTACTTCATATGATCCATCAATCCCACTTCTGAGTATATACAGAATATTATTCAGTCACAAGAAAGAAGGAAATCCTGCCATTTGTGACAACATGGATGAAACTTGAGGACATTATGCTAAGTGAGATACAAAGACAAATACTGTATTATATCACTTATATGTGGAATTTTAAAAAGCCAAACTTGTAAAAGCAGAAAGTAAAGTAGTAGTTACCAAGAGCAGGGGTTGGGAGACAGAAAAATAAGAGAGATATTTAAGGGTACAAACTTGAAGTCAGTAGATAAATAAGACCTGGAGATCTAATGTATAGTACAGCAATTATAGACATCTTACTATACACATCAAACTTACTAAGAGACTAGATCTTAATAATTCTCATCATAGAAATGATAATTGTGTGACATGATAGAGGGGCTAGCTAACCATACAATGGCAATCACAGTGCAATACATGAAAGTATCAAATCAACATGCTGTGTACCTTAAATTTTAAAAATATGTAACAATGGTAATATTTTTAAAATGTTTTTGCCAGAACAGACAAATTTTCATAAAATATATAGATTTTTCTCTGAAATATTTTGCTACTCATAAAAACATATCTACTCCCAGAGATTTCAGCTAACATGATGTTTTTAGCCAAGTCAGATTTTACTTGAGGTGGCCATCCCAGATTGAGGTACCATTTCTCCTGACACAAGACTGAATTTTCTTTCTGTTAAAAAGTTTAACTAAGCACTTGTTTCTCACATGGTGTGATCTGTCCCATTACTCCATAGATTCATGACATGACATGGAAATATAAAACTGGGTCTTCTTGTTCATGCAGCAAAAATCAAAAGGCTAATTTCTCTTTTCTCTGGTTGATATGATGGTAGCATAGGGCTGTCAGAAAGAGACCTATTTTCTGTTGCTACCTGAAAAAAAAAGAAAGCACACCCAATAACTGATTTTCAAGAAGCACTTTTTTAAAAGTAACATTGTAATTTATCTACTGTATTTCTCAAGATGGGTTTTTAAAAAAAATGGTTCAGAGTCAGTGGTCACTATGTCAGTTTACCCAAAGCTGACTAGATCTGACTCACAGAATTTGCCAGATAGCATTCATAGAAGATAATACATTTAAGAGTGAGAAAAATGACCAAACAAAGAATAGAAACTAAAAATTCAAACCTATGAGGCCTACAGTACTTTGTTGCTGCCTCAGTTTCTGTATCAGAGAAATGGAGGAGATTATTTTGGATGTTGCTTAGACTTTGGTGAGAATTTGCTGTTATTTATAAAATCTATTCATAAGATATTTTGTAGGTAATAGCTCAATATGATGTCATAATTTAATGCTACCTTCTTTTCAAGTCATTGTTCAGGGGTGAACATTGAATTCAAGGTAAAGAAATAAACACATTTTTAAAACATATTTATGTTTTGCAATATAAAACCAAAATATAAAAACAGTAAGATAACAGCTTAAAAGCAATTTCATGTGGTATAATGTAACCTGTATTATAAAAATAATGTGAGCTGTTAACAAAGAACCAGTGCAGACAAACAAACCAGAAGAAGAATTTAAAAAAACAAAAACTGTTGCTTACTTGCAGTTGAAGAAAGCAAGGAACCTCTGGCCTCAGGTTCTGGCGGTGTTTCTTGCTGGCTTTTTGACTCCTGGATCTTTTCCTCTCCTTGGCTGGGCGTTGCAGACATACCCATTGGGTTTTTTCTGCCAACTGAAATTAAGATTTTAAAAGATGCCATCCTCTCAAAATCACTTGTTTCTTCTCACAAAACTCACCATATTTTCAACTATGCAAGTTTTGCTCTTGTTTCCATTTCAATGCCTAGTCAACTCTTTTTACCCTGTATTACATAGTTACCAGAAAATGACTTTTCATTCTTAGCAGCAGGCTATGCATGAACAGTATTCCTGTAAAATCTATTCACTACTTTGTAAATCAAAGCAATAATTTAATGTCACAGTATGAATCCAATGACTTATTCAAGATATTTTTCTTATAGATTCTAAACAGGAACTCCTTTGATAACCTGGTATTTTGCCTTCATAAGAAGGGTAAACTGACTAAAACATCATTTAAACAATACTTCAGTGACTTTACTAAACTATGAGAATCAAAGAAATATACCTATACCTATAAATGAAGAAAGCATTAGCTATTTTTCTGCCTTTTATTTAGAAGCAAGTGGCTTTGGCGTGTTGTTCAGGAATAGATGTCTCCAACCTCGCTGAGTAATGACTGTAATTTTATAGTGCATGACCGTGACTGCTATTTGTACTTAGAATTTCAAAGTTTAAGTTGTTTGTGTCTTATTCTTAGAAATCAGTCATAATACAGACATTTTTTAATGATAGTAATTCATACTATGATTGTCAGATTTTAGAGGGATTATCAGCAACAACAAAAATTATACAAGGGTCTGATTCTATATAATAATAAATAATAGCAGCTATTGCTGATACCACAATTGCAGTCAAAATTTAAGATGACTCATAAAATATATGTTAGCCTAAGAAGGCATGCAACCTCATAGGTATGGCTAAAAAACTTAATCTCGTGGAGTGATAGCACAGACCAATACCTCTCAGGAACAAAGTATTAGCAAATTGGATCCCACAATATATAAAAGGATTAACACACCAAGACCAACTGGGATTTACCCCACATATACAAGGCTTGTTCAGCATTCAAAAATCAATTAATGTAAAGATTTTTAGGCCAATAAAAATATTCCATGGATACATGTCATTCATTATACATTTGTCCAAACACATAGACTGTATGACACCAAGAGTGAACTGTTACGCTACTACGGACTTTGAGTGATTATGATGCATCAAGGTAGGCGCATCGATTGTAACAAATGTACCATCTGGTGGGGGATTTTTTTTTTTTTTGAGTCCTCACCTGAGGATATGTTATTATTGATTTTTAGAGAGAGTGGAAGGGAGAGGGAGAGAGAGAGAGAAACATAGATAGGTTGCCTCCCACTTGTATCCCGAGGTACCCACCCCTACGGGGGACTGAACCTGAAACCCAGGCTAGAGCGGCTGGCAGAACTCAGGGAAACATTACATTTACCAGTTTATTAAAGGCTGTTTTAAAGAATACAGCCCAATGAAGAGATGCACAGGGTGAGGTCTCAAAGAGACCTGACCACAGGAGCTTCTATACCATAGAATTTGGTGCACATTCCTCCTGCACGTGGATGTACTCACCCACCTGGAATCTCCAAATCCCAAACTTTTGGGGTTTCATGGGGACTTGCTCACATATGCATGATTAACTCCATTTCCAGCCCCTCTCCTCTCTCTGGAGAAGCTGAGGGGGTGGGGGCTGAAAATTCCAAGCTTCTAATCATAGCTCGATCTTTCTGGTGATCAGCTCCCATCCAGGAGCTCACCCAGAGTTACCTCAATAGAACAAAAGAAGCTCCTAGTGCTCTTATCATTTAGGAATTCACAAGGGTTTTAGGAGCCCTGAGTCTGGGTCATGATCAAAGACCAAATCTTGTTCAAGAGGTGCTCCCAGTGTTCCTATCACTTAGGAATTTATAAAGACTTCAGGAGCTCTGTGCCAGGAACCAGGGGGCAGAGACCAATAGATATACTTTCTATTATCTCACACTGTTTTTCTCTACATTTTTTGTTCACATCTTTGTTTTTCTGCTCTGGCAGAAAATTCAGCATTACCTAGAAAATTAAGGAAAAACATGGGTAAAAGTATGAACAAATATCTACATAAAACAGAATTTCCAATGGTGCACACCAATACAGCAAACAGGAGCCTTTGTACAGCAGCCATTGTTTGTGCTACCTTTTGTTGAAGTGTGCAGGTTCTAATGATTAATTAAAGCCTAAATAAATCCCTTAGAGGAGTTGTGGCAATCAATTCTGCAGGCACCCTTTCATTACAGTCCTAGGTGAGGAAAACACAAACTTGATGTAAAAGCCAAAGGGCTCATGGTGCACACATGGATTTCTCTAACTTTGTGGTTGTCATCTAGTAAACATGAGAATGTATTACTAGAAATTCTGAAGAAATGTTGGAGTTTCCACACACTTCCTCAGAATTCCTAGGACTCGCAATGTTCCAATAAAGTTTCCATAGCAACTTCTCCAGCATTCTCTCTTATTAAAGCAGAAAGTTGCCTCACTGTATTTAGAAATGACATCTTTAGGGTTAATGTTTCTTGGAACAGTCTATGTCTGCACAAATGTTGACATTTATGATACTGGTGGTGAGATTCCCTAGATCAATTAAGAACTTCTTGGCCAATCTGGGTGTCTACAATAGCAGAGAGAGAAGTACTTTGCAGACTTTCAGTATCAATCTTTTCAAAGATTCTGAGAACATTAACAGGTAACACACAGAACATACTACCTTAAGACAGCCCAAATCTTGAAAATGTCAGCCAAGGTCACAAAAGGAAGCTGACCTGTAATGTTCCAAGTATTCTCTCTTGAAGGCCATATCAACAGGTTGTTTCCATATATAATACTTATACCACTTCCTAGAAAATGGGCTTCCTACCTTTAATTCTATTAATTGCTTCTTTTTATTGACTCCATATGAGAGACTCTACCCATGTTCTTGAATTCTCATATAATGACAAATATATAATGAGCCATGCATAATGTATTGGGCTAAAAATATCACATCAATGCAAAAATGGTGCTGGAGTCATTTTTACAGATTGAAAACAGATTGAGAAGGTATGGGCTAAGAATTTTAAGTTTCCTTTTAATTTGAGAGTCTAGAATCCTTTGGGATACAGTAATTCCCCCTAATCTGCAGTTTTACTTTCCATGATTTCAGTTATGCATGGCCAACTGTGGTTGAAAAAAATTAAATGAAAATTTTCATAAATAAACAGTTCATATGTTTTTAAAATTGTGAGAAGCATGATGAAATCTGGAACCATCCTGTTCTGTCCCAAGTGAGACATGAATTGTCCCTTTGTTCAGGGTTTCCAAGATGAATGTGCTACCAGCCTGTTAGTCCCTTATTGGATCAAATGTCAAGCACTGCAGTGTTTGTGATCAAGTTATCCATATTTTACTTAATAATGCCACAGTCATATAACTTTTATTATAGTATATTGTTTTAATTGTTCTATTTATTATGTACTGTTGTTCATCTCCTACTGTGTTTATCATAGGCATGTATGTATAGGAAAAAACATAGTATAGATAGGGTTCAGTGCTGTGGTTTTAGGCATCCCCTGGGGGTCTTGGAATCTATTTCCAAAGGATAAGGGGGGACTTCTGAGGAGAGAGAAGCAATCTTTATAGTGCTGAGATCTATAGCTTTATAGTATGTTTGAAAAATCCTCCCATTTGTTGTTTTCAAGGGAAAAGAGATAACTGCAACAAATGTCTACTATTCACTAGAACTTTCATAAATGTTAATTTAACTAACAAAATTCCATCTTCACAGGTTAATCCAAATACACAGAGCTTGTTAATCACAGGAATTTGCATCTAATCAGAAGGATAAACTGTGAGATTTAAGCATGATACTTGATAGTCCAAAGTCAGGACAAGAGGAAGCTGTGTGCAGCCAGGACAGATACCTCTAGGCAATTCCCAACAGGACTGGCAACTAGTGCCAAAACCACACTATGTGTGTTGATGAAAATCATTTATTTTTAAGTAAACATCAGAAAATTATTTCTATATATAAAAGACTACAGCCCATTTTTTGTTTAAAAATATACTTTTAGTATATTTAGAGAAAAGCATAGATAAATATACACAACACACACCTTCATAGAAAAAAATCATGAAAATATATACATCAAAATATAGTTTTTATTTCTGGATAGATTACATGGGTATATTTTCAAAATTTTCCACAATTAATGTATTTTTATAATAAAGGGGGGAAAATAGATAAACAGTTTACAGATGTCTATCAACCAGTTTAATCAATATAAAATCAGTCCCAGACCTATTTGCTATAAGCTTTTAAAGTTAATTCACAATCACTGAAGATACTCAATTCTTTTCTCAAAAATATTATCTAATAATAAGAGTGCAGTCTCAAAAGATAATAAAAAATAGTACGTCTACTTCTCAAAGTCATATTAAACGATGTAACCTGTGCTCTGCAGTGCCTGGCACAAAACAGCTGCCTGTGAATATTAGCTATTATCACTGAAACAAGAGCTTTCACTTACACTTAACTTGCTCGATCCCCAACAGCTCTGCTGGGTAGATAGGAAATATGTTATTATCCTGGTTACACGAACACAGAAAGCAAAGTTCTCTGATACTAATACACCTGGTAAGTAGAGAAGAAAACTCAGACCATCTCTGCTGGAGCAATAGAACTGAATCGCAGAGCCCGTGAGAAAGAACGCTTTCAATTCTACTGGCCCCACTGGTACTAACACCCTGTTAACAAGCATGGCCTTTTATCATCTCCCCCTTGCGTATCCCACAAGCTATTTTTTTCCTCTCCTCACCTTCTTGTCTGATTCTTGCTCTCTCTTTTTTTCTCACCTTTGCTTCAGCACCCTACCCGCGCCTGCGTTAGGTTTCCTCTCCTCCTGCGCTCATCCCACGTGTGCCGGCCCCTGCTCGCTGTTTCTCACCGCTTTTCCTTCTGCGCCACCCTGCATCTCTCTGCTTTCTCTCACATCATCTGTTTCCCTCCAGAGCCCCTCAGGCAGATGGCATACCCATTTTGCTGAGCAGGAGTGCTGCTCTGTGCCAGTCTGTGGAAAAACAGGCGCCGAGGGAGTGGTGGTGTGGATGGCAGTGAGTTAAGGTGAACTAGCCCAACAATCTGCAAAACTTTAAGTATGGCAACTAAAAGCTAAAAAGGAATTGATGCAGATAGCTCAAAGAATAGAACAGGATATACCATCATGTTAAAATCACACTCTTTTTATTCTTATTTTAAACTATTTTCTGTAGGATATTTTATGTAAATAAATATATACATACTTGAATATATAATACCATATATATATAAAATACCCCACAAATTTTATATCAATATATATACATATAAAGAATACGTAGACTTTGAACAGAAAAGTTAAATAAGAGTAGACTGACTAAGAAAACCATCCAGATTTTGATTAAGCCCAAATCCATGGGCCTACATCAAGGAAAAATTAAACTGCAAACTATATTTTGAAATAATTTAAGAACACAACAGAATTACCTCATTAATCGTGATGGTCAAGCAAATACATTCTAAGTTTAAATTGTTTATGTACAGAGTTCAGATCCTTACTTCAATTTGCTAGAGGCCCTAAACTTAGATGCGAAAAATCAGTTTAAAAATACTCACATTTCTACCCTATCTTTTGGCTTTTTTTTCCAAATCCTATTTTGAATTCAAATACCATTTGTGTTGATCTTTTCCCATCTCCTTTTCTACTGTGATTATTAAAAATTAATAGGAATGGAGCTGAGAATGTTTGTAACAGCTCCATCCCCACTCACTGATATGGAGATATCTTTAAATAACAAAATACAAGCACACACACACAGACACACACACAGATACACACACAAATACACATAACCAATTTAAAAAACTATAAAGAAACTTGATGTAGCAAAAACTTCATACCTAACATTAAATATCAGAATTTGAGGTAAGTGGTCCTTATTATTTGGGGTTTTTTTTACTTCTTCTAGAGTAACAATCATAAAAAGCCTAACAGCAGGAATTTGCTGAGAAAAAGTATGATGAAATTATCAGTGTAAATAAACCATCACAAAGTGAAACAATGAAGTATTTCAGAGTAAACGTACATTTGATGACTTGTGGATAGAAGAAAACATTCCCATTCTTGGTATAAATAACTGGTTTCACCTGTCCATCTGACTGAAGTCCAACGAACAACCCTGGGCTCTTTGTAGATTCCAGGCTTACAGATGCATTTTCCAAGTTCTTCTTAATTTTAAAATGACAGTCAATATCTCCTGTGCCCTACAATCAATACAACATGGTTTCATAACTATGAGCAAACACTGAAGGACAGGATTTAAAACCAGTCACTTCACAATATAATTGTGCTTCATTTTCAAATCCTCATGACAAATCTAGAAACTTTTGCATAAACTGCACTGCGCACTTCACCCTGTTCCATAAGATCCAGAAACAGAGACCACATGGGTAGATGAGACAAAGGTGCACAACTTGGGCAAAAGAGCTCGGAATCACAGGGAAGCATCAACTCAGGAGAGTGCAGTGGGTGCTATATTTTGTTTCAGTGTTACCCATCTCTGTAGATGAATAGAAAACAGTGAATTGTGAAATTTTCCTTTTGGAAAATAGTATAATGATGAAAAGAGTGAAATTTTTACCATAAAGTTTATTTACATTTAAACATAAACCAATTTCCTGTACTAGTCCACATTTTCTGGATTGAATTGCCACCAGTAAATCAAGTTCACATAAATTACTCCAAGACTGTGTAGCAAAAATTCAAGAATTAGAAGCGTAGAAGTCTATACATCCAATCATCAAAATGACCTCTCTCTTTTTATGGCGTTTATAATCTAATATTAGACATTTCAGGGAGTGGGGAGGGGTGGAATGGGTTATTGGGGAGAAAAAGGGACATCTGTAATATTTTAAACAAAAATAAACATAAAAATAAATAAAAATAAGATAAAATGCTTACATTAAAAAAAAATTTTTCACTTTTTTCACATTTTATGGCCTTAAAATGGTTTTCTTATAAGATTTAAGAGTTCTACAATATAGCCTGGCTGGGCGTGGCTCAGTGGTTGAACGTCGACCTAGTATCCAGGCGATCGGGGTTTGATTCCAGTCAGGGCACATGCCCGGGTTGCAGGCTCGATCCCCAGTTGGGGGTGTGCAGGAGGCAGCCGATCAATGACTCTCTCATCATTGATGTTTCTCTCTCTCTCCCCCTCTCCCTTCCTCTCTCTGAAATCAATAAAGATATATTTAAAAAAAGAGTTCTACAATATAAATTTTGTGAGAATGGATTAAAATTTCCAATAGCAATTCTTATATTATTTGTAAAAGAAACTTATATTCTGATCTCAAATGTGAGCTTCTTATAGTTAAGAACCAAGCGTCTATTGTCTGTCTCTCATAAGATAAATATGAATTAAGCAACTTCTACCTTTGGTTCCTGTTATGGATAAAATAAAACTCTGGCTTTTATTTGTTTGTAGCCAAGCAGAGGACAGAACCACATATACAAATAATAACAATAGTATGTAAGACCAATAGGGTAGAGATGGACTCTTTGGACTTAAAAAGATTTTTAAAAGGCACTAAACTCAGAATCAGCCCACTCTAGTCATCCCAGAGCTGAGAAGCACTTGTGAAGTTCACAGTCCAGAGGCATAGGCTCACTAAAAATTTATCATTATTTATATAAAACTAAGTGTCTTTAGTCAGCAGTAACGATGGACCTCGGTTCTTGAGTTTTGCTAAGAAAGAATTCAGAGCCAAGAACTCTAATGCAACAGAAAGTTTATTCAGCAAGCAAAGCAAAAGTGCACTTGAAAGAAAGAATTGAATGGACGGCTCAAAAAGATGGCTTGGCCTTTTAGAAAGAGTCACAGAGGCAGGAGAAGTGAGTCAGCTGAGCTACATGGGCTCAGGAAACAAGTTACAAAGGCAAAAGAAGGGCCCTCAGAGCTTAAGAGAATGAAAGCAAAGATACACACCTGAGAAAAGAAGTAGGGGGAAGGTGTGGGCATGCTCCAGAGAGAGAGCACACCTTGGGTCCTTTGTCTTAAGGGTTTTTATCTGTTTTCTAAAGGTAGAAATTTTAAGGGAGGTCTCAGGGGAGGATCTCAATAGAATATTCATCAGTTTTATAGGTGTGTCCTTTCAGGGTTGTGGTCTCTACTGATTGGTTGGTACTAAGATAAAGGGTCATTTGTCATTGCATCTGGTCCTGATATCAGCCAGGGCATCACTTCATCTGGTTTTGCTGCTTTTCTGGGCCTGGACCTGAAACAACTGAGGCCTAAAGGTTTTTCTAGTTTAAGCAAAACTCTGTCTCTGTGGTTAACAGACCCAAGGCTTAGTTCCTAAGATTATTTGATGCTGATCAGAATCCCCCCGTCCTGAGGGCTTAACGCTTAAGGGAGTGCTCATTCAAGGGAGAAGAAGGCAGGTGAGTCAGGGTGCTGAATGAGGCCAGTTCTAATCAGCAATCTGTCTCAGTTTCCCCATTCCACTTGCCAAGGAATTTTCATAACTTCTCACAATCCTGCCTCATTTTCACTTTTATATATTTCAAACCACTGCTCTAGCATTGTGTACACCTAGCCTATCTGTATGCTTCATATATGACTCCTTAAAAATATGAATTATCTTTAAGTTTTCAGTTATTTGCATGTGTAGAAATACATTTTGAGTGAAGAGGCAAAATTAGATAAATCTGTGATGAGACTCTTTCCTCGTTTCTACAAACTAAACTATTGCCCATAAACAAGAATCCTGCTAGTGTGGGGTGTGTCTGTGTGTGCATGTGTCTTTGGTGCCCTGATCACTTTGGGGTTTGTTTTTCCTACAACTCCTACATCTTTTTTTCCTTTGCATTCATGTCTAGTGACGAGTTACACCGATGTTACTTTGAGGCTTGTTTTTCTGTTTTAAATCAACAATGTTACAATTGTCCCTAGCGAATTGCATGCTGTTTGTTGCTCACTTGAATCTGTACTACATCAAAATCTATTAAAGTGATTTATTCCTACAGCATAACAATTTCATGGTAACAGAAACAGACACATTTGTTATAGAATCAGCATCATTTGATTTCAACATAAGTGTGTTTGCCTATAAGAAATGTTTATAACAAAATAAACGAACAAAATAGGTCCAGAGGTATGGATGCATAGAACAGAATAACAGATCTCTGTTGGCGGAGAGGGGCAGGAAGAGATTAACCAAAGAACATATATGCATATATGCATAACCCATGGACACAGACAATAGTGTGGGGAAAGGCCTGGGAGAGGGAGGGGGCAAAAAGGGAGAAAATGGGAGATATCTGTAATACTGTCAACAATTTTTTTAAAAAAGAAATGTTTTTAAAAATACAGTGGTAGCATCCTGGAAACATTAATGCTTTTATTCAATTTAATTTATACAATAAAATGTTTGTGGAGCAGTCAGCTGGACTAAGGCACTGAGCATACCTTACCATTCAACTTTGAATGCATTTTAAATACCTTAGGAGACTGAAAGCATGCCTTACTATAGCTTCTAAACATGTGCAAATAAGAGCAATTAAAGTGATTGTTATTTTCTGTTTTCCAAGAGTGATGTTACTGCAGCCTAGAGATTTCTGGTCAGATACAGTAAAAGTGAAAAATAATATGCCTGATTGTTATGCATCAATACAATTTCTTAAGACCAAAAAAGCATATGCTTTTTAACTAAAAAGGCCCACTGTACCCAAATTTCAAATGAAGAATTTTAGGAGTATGTAGGAGCCTCTGGCTTCATAGAAAGGATCTTTAAAATTTCAAATTTTTTTAGCAATAACATTCCATTACAATACATTTCTAAAAACAGAGGCATGGAATTTTTAACCGAAACACCGGGAATCTAGAGACTACAGAATAATTGAGCCCCCAATTTTAGAAGTCAGATGGACAAAAGTAACTGACTTATAAGTATGTCATAAGCCAGGAAGACCTTACTTTATTTTATTTTTTAATCTTGTTGAGAGTATTACAGATGTCCCTCCTTCCCTGGCCCCCATTGCCTTTCTCCACCCCATTCCTACCCTGCCCCAGGCCTTCACCACCCTATTGTGTGTGTCCATGGGTTATCCATATATGTATTTAAATTCTTTGGTTAATCTCTTCCCGACCTGTTCCCCTTTCCCTCTGAGATCCCTCAGTCTGTTCCATGTTTTCATGCCTCTGGTTCTGTTTTATTCATCAGTTTATTTTGTTCATTAGATTCCACATAAAAGTGAAATCATGTGATATTTGTCTTTCTCTGACTGGCTTCTTTAGCTTAGCATAATAATCTCCAGGTCCATCCATGTTGTCTCAAAGCATAACGGATCGTTCTTTTTTACAGCTGCATAGTATTCCATGGTGTAAATGTATCACAGCTTTTTTACCCAGTCATCTACTGATGGGCACTTGGGCTGTTTCCAGGTATTAGCTATTATAAATAATGCTGCTATGAACATAGGGGTGCATATATTCTTTCTGGTTGGTGTTTCAGGTTTCTTAGGATATATTCCTAGAAGTGGGATCACTGGGTCAGATGGCAGTCCCATTTTTAAGTTTTTGAGGAAACTCCACATTGTTTTCCATATGGGTGTACCAGTCTGCATTCCCAACAGCAGTACCAATGGCGTATTTCACAGATCTAGAAGAAATATTCCAAAAAAGACCCCAGATAGCTGCAGCAATCTTGAAAAAAGAAGAACAAAGTTGGAGGGATCACAATACCGGATATCCAGTTATACTACAAAGCCTCTGTAATCAAATCAGCCTGTACTGGCATATAGATCAATAGAACAGAACAGAGAGCCCAGAAATCAACCCACACCAACAGGAAGAAGGAAAGAAAAAAGCATGAGTGTCTAGGGTAGGGCAGAAAGATTCAAGATTCTGCTATACACTTGCAGAGGAAACTTACTCACTTGGAGGGACAAGACAAATATCATACTGAGAACGAAATGGAAGAGGCAGACAGTGCCCACAGACCAGTAAGGGAGGAATGGGAAAACCATGAAAATCACCGTCCAACTTGAGTGGTGGAAGGTCATTAAGCACTGCGCTGTCCCTTTGGTTGCCATCTAGGGAAGATACAAATTTCCAATGTTGGTCAATTCTCTTTGGAGTAACTCTTACCTGTGCCCCTACAAACTTTCCTAACAACTTCAAAACACACATATCCCAAAACATGTCATAAAGTAACACACTGTTTGTCTCGTGGTTCAGAATACTCCTCTGAGTCCCAGAAGAGAAAGGTTTGTTTTCTTGTGGATGTTGGGGATATGAAGGAAAAGCTACTTCCTGATGTTCCTTCTCTGGAGTGACTGCGTATTATGAAATCATACTCTCAGCTAGTGTGGCCATGACAACAATGTTACCTTTTTTTTTTTTTTTAATTGATTTTTTTGAGAGAGAGAGAGAGAGAGAGACATTGATTTGCTGTTCCACTTATTTATGCATCATTGGTTGATTCTTGTATATATATGCCCTGACCAGGGATCAAACCCACAACTTTGGCATACAGGGATGATGCTCTAACCAACTGAGCTACCCAGCCAGGGCCTATTACCTGTTTCAATTACTCCATTTACCAGGTTAAAGACCATAAGCCTGACACTGTTTCTTAAGCATGACTTCCTCTTCTGTGAAATGGTAGATAGCCCACTTTATGACGCTCTGGTGAGTCAATCAAGGGCGCTAATTAAACATGTGTGTGCACACGCTTTTCTCTTTTGCCCTGTGAATATCAGGGCACATTCACCAGTCTGCACCAAGACTGAGACACAGAGAACAATGAAAGATCTAAGCCTTCCCTCTTCCCACCCTCAGAAACTCACGCAAACTCTCCCAAATAGCCAGAGCCACACTAGTAAGGTGACAGAGGAGTGGGAGCACCTCTGAGTTTATCCAAAAGATAGAGTTTAAACTAAACTGTTTCAAACAAGAACAGATAAACAGAGCATTAATAGGTAAGCTAAATGTATAATCTTATCACCACTCAACCCATAAGAAAATTATAAATATATAAAAGATGTTATGTTAGTTGCCTCCCACATCCCCTCCTAAGTCTCAAGTTGTTAAAGAAGAATCCCTAATATCTACAATTTAAAATTACTTCCTTATTCAAAATACAGGGTTTCCATTGGTGGAAATTTATGCACCAAAAGAAGCAGTAAGGAATTATTGTTGTACTGAGACTTTCTAGTACCTTGGTTCTCAAAGCATGTTTTGCAGACCAACTCATCAACAGCTCGTTGTTAAAAATGCAGGCACACGGTCTCACTCAGAGATAGAATCTGCTTTCTAACAATTCCCAGGTGATCTGTATGCACATTGTTTCAGAAACAGTGTCTAAAGGGTCATGATTCCCCTCCAATCATACCAAGCATTCAGCCGCCCTCCCCACTCTTTAAAAACACTAGTCAAAGGAAACCACCATATACAACATCCAATTTCCAGAATGTTCATAGATTAAAAAAGAAAATATTCAGAAAGTACTATTCTCGTATCTATTATTGGCAAATGTCTTAAACATCTGCTGAGAAAAATAAGAGCAGATGCTTACTGTTCCATCACATTGGCCATCCTTGATCCTCAGATACATCCGTGCATTTTTCACACTTTCAAACATGCAAATCCCAGCATTGATTTTATGTACTATCCAGTAGGATTTTTCAGACTGGTTTCCCAGTCCAGTGCAGCTGCCATCGGGCTGGAGACACAGGGCCTGGCAAAGGCTCGTAGCAAGTAGAACCACCGCACTGTTGAGGAACACACCCTTCAAAGCAACAAACAGAATAGAAAAGCAATTAATAACAAGTTCATGTTTTGCTGGAGGAACATGGCAATAGAGTCAATTCTCTTACAGAAGGTGCAGTGATCAGGATCTTACCAGAAGCTTGGTGGTTAAAAATGAGCAAAAGAAAAAAATAAATAATTTAACTGCAATGAAAAACACTAAAGGAGGTTATCTGGTAGACTCCTAATTTACATGAATCATTATTTATTGATAGTGTAAGGGTCTGCATCAAGAGGCTACAGAGATTAAAAAAAGATACAAAACTATATATATATTTACTATACTATATATATATAAACTATATATATATAAATGTGTGTATATATATATATGTATGTATATATATATATACACACACATTTATTTGTTTGAGTCCCCAAAAGATTTTCTACCTTTTTATTAAGAACCCCCACATCAATAGTTTAAACCTCCAACTTCAATTGGATATGGGATGTCACTCCCATCAGTTTCATTGCTGCTAATGTCATGATCCCTATTGCCTTTTACTCTGGGTAAAGTGATTAACCAAAGAACTTATATGCATATATGCATAACCCAAGGACACAGACAATACTGCGGTGAAGGCGTAGGGTAGGGGGTGGAAGAGGGTCACTGGGGGGAAAAAGGGGACATCTGTAATACTTTCAACAATAAAGATAAATTTTTTAAAAAATTAAAAGGCAACAGGTATCAATGCCACCTACTGGGAAGACATCTCATTACCCCTATTATGACTAAATTCAAGAGTTTTCTTCAACAGAGCAAAAGAAAGTAGGTATTTAGCAATATAAACTTTAATGACTTTACTCCACTTTACCTTGACAAAAACCACAAATTCTTTTGAAAGGTCTGCATAGCCTGTTGACGATTCATCAGCTATTTTGCCATGAGAGTCAAAAATAACCGTGTGCCCAGGAACCTGCACTGACTCAAGAAGTGCACAGCGGTTGGGCTGATAAAGCACCCGCAGCTCAGTGGAGGCTCGACCACTAGCCTAAAAGAAAAAGTGTGAGAGGGGGGCCCTTTGAATTAACAATAGAAAATACATTTAAAATGTTTTGACATTACATGTATGTAGAGGTCTACTCCACTCTATGGAACCCTTGAACTATTTGTATAACCTCATGTTTTTGTAACTCAATAGCTTTGATTCTGCAGCATAATTTTCAGTGTCTTTCCCCAAGAACTTTCTTCTCCTGATTTCTCAGAACCCATGGCAGAGCACTGGGTAGCAATAAAAATAATTCCAGTGGCTAGATAATTTAATGAGATGTTAATATGTCCTTTATCATTGTTTATTTTTAATTTCTTTGTTTGTGTCTTCCTGACTCAAGACTACTTGGGAACAAAAGCTGAAATTAATACACATGTATTACTAGGTTTTACTTTTAAAAAACTAAACAAATCAAGGAAGTTATGCTATAGGGAGACTTTCTTGGTTTGGAGTACTGTTTGAGGTCTTACCCCATCTCTCCTCAGTACCCCAGGGAGGCATTTGGGCCTGTAAAGGAAGGAGTCTTGGGTGCTCCTTGAATGGCTTGACCCATGACACTAAAGCTACAAACCTCAGCAAAGCTCCCCTCTGTAAGTACGGTAGATAAGCAACAGAGCTATTCACCTTCAAGAAACTATCTTATGTTTGATGAGTACATTACCAGTGACCAGTGTGGCCTGAAGCTAAGAAGGCTGTCCAGCTATTCTGAGACCCCATACCAGGTGAAATCTTGAGTATAACAAGACCAGTCTCATAATAACTAAGATGGAATCTCTCACCAACCTAGTGAAATAGGGGCTTGGAGACAGTTAATTTGATTTTAGAAAAATAAAGCAGTGGAACATTTGTTAAATTCAATTTGAGTAGATTCCATGTCCACCACATTCATATTTATTAAGCACTTACTCTGACCAAGACCTGTACTGAGCAGAATATGCTATAAAGTATAGAACATGGGGTACCTTGCCAAATCTGGAACAGAGGAGAAAAGACTCCATGGAGGAAGTTTGACTAATTAATCACTTACCCTAAATTTCAGTCACACAAATTACACAAGTTTCTTTTCAATAATTATTATTTTCCCTTAGTTAAATGACAAGCTGTGGGTTAAAAATTATCATGTAATACTATATAACATTATATGAGGAAGCTGTAGCATGAGAGCTGGAGTCAGACTGCCTGTGTTCAATTCCTGCTTTCACACTTACTAGCTATGTATGTGACTTTGGGCAGCTCACTTAATCCTTCCATACTTCAGGTTCCTCTTCTGTTAAATAGGGGTAATAATGGATTCTCTCATAGAGTAGGTGTAAAAACTAAATTTTATAACACATATTAAGCACATAGGGCAGTGTATGACAGTTATTTTATGCTATCTCACTTTCCAAAATACACAATATACATGGATTTTTAAAAGATGGCTTTCTATATTAAAAGCTACATTTCAAGCATAAACTAAGCAATACAAAACATAATTATGTGAAATTATTGGGTTTTGTTTCCTAATAACAGAATCCCTAAAAGTGTCTTTGAAAAGTCAGATGATCTCCTTTGAGAGGTTCATTAAAATTTTGAATGTTATCAGAGAAGTGGTCTACTTTTTGTTTTTGGTCTAAATTCTAAATGTAGGCATTTAGGACCATTTATGTATTAGAATCTCAAAAATTAGTGAGGCAAAACAGAATGAAGAAAGTGAAAGTAAAAGTCAAAAGAAAATATAATTTGATAATCTTATAAAGTACCTTACCCAAAAATATATAACTTATGGATAAAATATTATTGATATATATCAAAAGGAAAAATTACTACCTACCATTCCAGTGACAAAGCCATTGTCAAGAGCAAGAGAAAGATGCCTTATTTCATGACTTTGGAATATGCATATATTTCCTTTGTTGAAAATAACATCAAAGAGACCTGGAAAACATTTTAAGTATTAGCAATTAATTCATACTTTTAAAGATTTTTTTCTTATTCAATTATACACTGAAATCTCCTAATACATTTTATATACTGTATTTCTCAGTTAATTTTTTTTAGTTAGTGAAAAGGTAGAATGCCAGTAGCCTTAGATTATGTACATCTTACTTGAAAATTTGGTGGAATTCCCATGGAAAATCTTTAAAGCCTTCCCATGCTCATTGGTAAGCCCCTGAGACAATCCCCCCACACACACCCAAAATGACACCTGATGGTCCCAGGAAGATAAACAATCCTAGTGTTAAAACCTATTTCCATTCTATAAATCTCAGAGATTTGGGGTAAAATAAAACAATGCATTATAAAAGTAATTACGTGTGATTTGGACATTAGTGACTGGCTCGTATGATTATGATGACAAAGACTCTTTCATCCTATATTTGATTGTTTTTAGTTTTCAATGTACTTTTATGTATCTTTTTATCTTAAAATTTAAGCTTTTCAAAGGCATAAATTTTTGTCTACTCTCTATACAGTTATATAGCAGCACTTAGAAGAGTTCCTAGAACATAGTGGGTGCTTAAGAAATATCCTTTAGATAAGTTAGTTAACTTAGGTCCCCATAGCCTATAAACACAAACACTCCACATTGGGCAAGTGAGGAAACTGAGATATAGAGACATAAGGGACTTCTTCCCAAGATCCCTACATAGTCATAGAATTGAAATGGAACCCAGGACTTCAGATCTTAGTCCAATGTTCTTTGCATTACCAATAATCCCTCCTTTAGTACTTAGAGCCAACAAATTTTCAGGAATCTGCTTTTGTAACAACAATAAGTGAAGACCATTTTTGCTTTTACAAATAGATGATTCTCAGTAATGAGTTAAACATGCCAGATATAAAAGAATACATACTGTTTTCTTATATAAAGCACAAAAACAGGCAGAACTCTAGGGTCTTAGGAGCCAAGGTAATGGTTACCTTTGGGGAAGACTAACTAGAAAAAGGCAAGAGATTGTTTCTGGAGTGCTGGTTATGTTCTATTTCTTGATCTGGGTTCTAGTTACATGGGCATGTTCAGTTTATAAAATTTCATAATAAAATATGTATATTTTTTCTGCATATGGATAATATTGAAAGGATTCAGGGTTGAGTATGCCACCGCAAAAGTATGCCCTATGGCATAAAGATTATTTTGAGCTGAAGGCAACTGAGAAAAAACACAGTATGAACTCTTTGTCCCCCCTCTATCAGCCTAAAAGCAGAACATAGATTTATTTTGTGAAGGTATCTCCCAACCCCACTTCCCCTACAGGAAGGGGATAATCATCTCATCACTGAAGACAATGGCACTGAAAAAGAGATGACACAAATCTCGCTAATTAGCCCTTACCTTGCATTAGTTCCCCAAACACATCCCACAGTTGGCAGGCCCTAGAAGCTCAAAGTCCACTTCCTTTGTCTTGTCACTTCTCTACAAAATTATTGTTCTTTTAAAAAATGCTATATAAGCCCCAAGTTTTAACCATCCCTTTGAATTCAAACCATCTCTTTGAATCCATCACTAAGTTCTCTCCCATAAAATGATTTTAAAATAGGTGATTCCTTGAGCCATGACTTATTTCCTAATGAGTTGCTGAGGTTTGTTTGTGTGTGTGGTGTGCGTGTGTGCATATAAATATATATACATAATATAAAATAATGTATCCAATATAAAATATGCAATGTACATTATATAATATCTATAAAATGATTTCATGGTTATAGAGTTAGATTTTCTGAAATAAACCAATCTTTCCTTCTTTACCACTGTCAACATAGCCCATTTTGTATTAACTCAAAACTTTGAGCCTAGTCAATATATACCAAATGAAGCAGGATTATGGTAGTTATTGGGTGATTTAGGTTCCCCAAATCCCAATTTTTAACATGGAATTATTTGCTATAATTATTCACCTTGTTATGTGTATATTCATCTAGTTAACAAATGCAATTAATGAATTCTATCTTTATATTTTTATTTCAATTAACTAGATGGGCAAATGTTTTCAGTCAGGGATCAGGTCTGATGAAGAGGTTAACTCTACTATTCCAAATTTTAAAAGGATTTCACTATATATTGAAATGCTCCTATATTCATTTAAAGTCATATTTCCAAAAGTGAAGGACTTGCATATTAATTCAGCAGACCACTCCAAATGGAAGGCTTTCTGCCTAATTAAGCTCTAATTTCTTTTTGTCTACTTAATAAAATTCATCTTAATGGCTAAAAATTAAGGATCTTTATAAAATTAAACCATGTTGATGCATATTTTCAGATAATCCTGGACATTATGGGTGTGGGGTATTATTAAAATTTGTCTTTCTCATTACATTTTGAATCTCTGGAATTCAGAATAATGTCAGTTATTTTTGTGACGCTCGAATTATTTAACACTGTGTTTTGAACAGAACAGGCACTCAGTATTTAGTAAAACAAACTTAATTCCTTCAATGACCACACCATGTAAGAGCTGCACTGCTGCTTTCTATGAACAGTTACAGAGTTAATTGCCTACATTTTATTCTTCAACTTAGTAATACCAAATATGATTTTCATGGTGTTATGTTCTGGACAATGACATTGTCTGCCCAGATTTAAAGCCTGTCATCTATTGGTCATTTGTATTAATGCAGATAGTAAATTATTTAAATGACCCAATACTTGTATAAAGCCATCTAAAAAAGAAGAACTAAAACTGTAAATTAAAGTAGGTCTAAGAATCTGCATTTTTCCAGCTGCCAAAACTGCCACAGCACCACAGGCTTTGCCAAGCAATTTTACCATATTTGTCTGTCTTCTCTCCAACTGCATCAACTATGCCGTCTGGATGCAGACGGATAAACCCTCCAGTAAGCTTGTTGTAGAATTGAAGAGTATTTCCCTTCATAAACTTCCAGCGTTCTGCAGCCCACTAAATAGGAAAACAAAACGAAAAAAAAACACACTATAAAAAGAAGAAAATTACTAAGAAACACCCCTTACTAAACATTATATACTGTTTTCTTTTAATACATCAAATAGCTATTTGAACACAGTTTGTACCAAATAATTTTTAAGGCCAAAAGTAAAATCTTACTGTTTCCTTTCTATTACGCTCTAGCTTCTGCCCTGAGGAAATAAAGGAAAGAGAGGACCGTTAATTTCAGCAGTGCCAAGCTTTCCTCAATCATCATACAACAGAATTCTTCGAGAAATGTGTATACACGACACTCACTTGCAGAGATGATGCTGTTATCCCTGGCATACAGTTCTCTGACGATTTTACCACCATCTTCCCCTTGATCCAGCCATCTGTGGAAAGAAAGTGTGCCTAGCATACTCTGGCCTCCTATTTATGCTAACCATGGGCAGTTATCTAGCCAAGCCGGAAATAATGGATAATAGACATTGAGAAAAGCCATAGGTATCCAGTTGGTAAAAGCGGAGTAGAAAGTGGAAAAGAAAATGCTTAAAATGACTAGGAGAATGCAGGGGAGGTAGGAGAAGCTACTAGCAGGTCAGGATAAAATATGCTTTTCCCTAATCCAGGGTGCATTACGCAATCAGTCTGTCTAGGTCACACATTTTGCATCCAGCAGACCAATTATTTTATCCTGTTCTTTGGCCACCAATTAGAGTTCAAACTACATCAGTTAATTTATAAATGGCTGTTATTGGTTCCATGGGGGAAAAGGCAGGAAAGTGTTAAAAGAAAGAGCAAATCTATCACCACTACTGGGAAAATAACCCAAAAATCAAGGCCTAATGACAGTGGGTCGGCAATGTCATTTCTGTATAAAAAGCCACACACATTTATTTTGTACGTTTATTTTTGAACCTAACTTGGGACCTAGTCCAACGGGAATAAGTTTTCTTAACAGAGACTTTGATTCTCCTTACTAATATGTAAAGAGAAATTATATTTTAAAAATCTACCTTAATTTCCCAAGAAATATTTACATTTGTATCATCAGGAATATTGAAAAACATAATGGATATCTTCCTAAATAGAGAAGCAGTACCTAAAGTTAATGTTCAAAAAAGTTACCCAACAAAGCACTATTAACCAGGAATAATTGAATAAGCTATCTAGTTCTCCAGAAGCTGGAATTGACTAATGTGAAATGAATTTATTCAATGTAAAAGCACACCTACCAACCTGTGACAGGAGAAGACATATTCATGATTGGTTGTAGGATCCCTGATTACAACATCTTCAAGAAACCAGCCATTTCCTAAACACAAATTAAAGAAAGAAAAATGTGGTATGAATATGTATGGTCCAGGTTTTACTTGAAGTTTTGAGAAGAGGTTCTAGTTTCCAAACATATATAAAGGCCTTGGAACCTTCAAGCTTTAATACTTCAAATAAAGCAAAAAATAAAAATTTAAAAATTTAAAAATAAAGCAAGACATAAGAGAAGTAAGCTCTAAGAAGCATTTAAAACTATTTTTTATACATGTAACAAAAACTATTTCAAGGTGTCATGTTTTGTTACCTACAATTCTGCAGTTTCCCTTGATTTCATAAATTGCATTTGTAATCCTGGCCCTAACATCTCCCAAAGAATATATATCTGAACTACTTCCAAAATACTTTCTACTTCTAAAACATACACCTAGAGAGCTACAGTTTCATATACATGCCTTGATTAGCTAGCAAGTGAACAGTCATTTCAAAATTCTGTCCAAGCACACAGACTTAGCTGGTACACATGCAGGTAATCATCTTTTTTTTAATGTTTACTTTTACATTAAATTTCAAACAAATTGGCTAAAGTACAATTAAATTTTATTTATAGATAAAATGGACTGTTTTAACCAGTTACAGTGGTTTTAGCTGTACAAAGAGCAGCTTAAAATATGTCCTCTAATTAAAAGTCCTTGACGTGATGAGTTAATTCTTATCAACCAGTGGATAAAACTCTTTTGCAAAGCACACAAGGGCCTTCGATGCCTGCTCTCTGCTAACATTTCATCTTCATTCCCAGCACTGAGCAATGCCAAACTCCTCATATTCCCTAGATCAGTGGTTTGCCAGCATTAGCATGCTTTTTGGTTTTTTATCATTTTTGTGGTACATACACGTTAGTACTCTTGTTTATCATAATTTCATCCACTAGCAGAAAATGAATTTATTGGGAAGATGTGGGTCACCTCACGGAACTGGTGGGAAAACTGAGGAAGAAGCATATACAAAACGCCAGCAGAAAATGCAGCTGGGGCCTGGCTGCCAGGACGGTCTCCTTAACGTGCACTCTGGGCTCTACTGCTGGTACTTCATGGGCTCTCGCTGCTGCTGTATCCACCAGCAGCATGCTGAAATGCTTCCACATGCCACAGCTTTTAATCTAAAATCCCCCCAATATTTATCTATCACCTTTTCTAGCATTCTAGGCAGAACAGCTATTCAGTCAAGCCTATGTCATTTCAAAGAAAAAATATATCTACTATAAATTTAGAGAATATCTGGGGACACTACTTTAATTTCAGATAGTCAATATTTAAAGATCTATTAAAAGTTTTCCACAAGTATTCTCTAAATTTTTACAGCATTTCACATGAGTATAATGGAATCAGACCTTGAATATCTACCTACGGAAGACTCTTACCTGGGCCAAGCCCATCATGTCCTATGACAATCTTATACAAATCCCCAAGGTGCACAGCTTCTAGGGAGAAGATGTCAGTCTGTAACAAATCAAAGTACAGTTAGATCTAGACAATGAGTCTGATTTCTGACAAGAGTATAAATTTAGATATAGTAAAAACTGTGAAAAGAATTAGGTTCACTCAGCAAATATTCAAATCTATTTAAATTATGTAAAGGTAAAACAATAATATTAATTTATAGGACATGATAACAAGTTTTCTAAGATACCCAACTCCTCTTCACCACCAATTTTTCATTATAAAAGCATAAATTTTGGGACTTGTTTAACAATATAAAGTTAGGTTTAAAAATTAGACAGTGGGAAATGACTTCAGCAACATGTTGCACTAGGCAGAACCAAGTCTTCACTCTCCGATCAAGACACCATTTTAACAACAATAAATGGACTAGAATGCTTTTGTGAAAACTGTAGATACCAGAAGGAAAGCTGCAGCACCTAGTCCAATGCATAATGAAGAAGGGACTTCTTAAAGAGAGGTAGAAAAGTTTGTGACATTTTGGGTGTCCATGATCTTCCCACGACTTGGTATATGGAGGAAACCTTCTATACAACAGATCCTATCTTAGGACAGAAACAGAGAACAGACCAAGCATACAAAATTCTGGCTTCTCTGGGGGCTGCCCAAGGAACAGATCTCTCTCTCAATTAGGTTGGAACATTAATAGTAATGGCAACATAGCTTGGGAGATAAAACAGAAGAGAGTATTGTGACATGTCAGAGTTACAGAGATTCTGCAGTGCAGCATGCAGACATGGGGGGCGAGAGTGTACAACAGATTATGGGTATTGGAGAAGAAATAGCAGCAAGTAGCTGAGGGAAATTAAGGCAGTTAAAAGCACATATACAAGCCCAGAGAAGACATATAGCCAGAAAAATCTTGAGAGATCCTAGAAACTCTAACCACGCTCATTGGTGAAGGTCTTCCCCAGCAGTCATTCCTTTAAGACTGGATAAGATAGGTTGTTTTTTTCAAATGCCCAAATCTCAACAAAAGATCACAAGACATATAAAGAAAGAGGGAAACATGGTCCAATCAAAGCAACAAAATAAAACTCCAGAAACCGACCCTAAAGAATGTAGATCTCAGGGCAGATAGCTGTTCTTCTGGAGTTCTTTCTCTCTTATGTCTCTTTGCTCCACTAGAACTTACCTCAGTCTCACTGGACCTCTGTCTCACTAAAAACCTATCCAATGATGTTTCTTTTTGCCTTCATTTTAACACTTGCCTGAAGTGAAACACTGTATTGTCATTTAACAAGTTTACCACACAGTTTGCTACTTCTTTTGTCAAGATGGTATTTATCAATAAATATCCACAGCACAATTTCCTGAGATGTTAACGACATGAGGTTTAGAGATAAACTGACTCATACTCATGCATTCTCTCCTTTGTTGGTCATTTGAGAGACACATGACTGGTCATACAGATATGAAAGGGTTGTTGGGTCAAGAACCAAAGTTTTGTTTGACATCCAAGACAGTTTTTCTGCGAACAACTTGGTCGAGAACCAAACTGTTCAAGATGGAAGACATTTGAGAACTGAGGCTTGACTGTATACTTAACACCACTCAACTGTGCATTTAAAATAGTTAAGATGGTAAATTTTACTTTATATATTTTTACCACAATTTTTTTAAAAATCAGTCAAAGGATGTTTTCATCACTTACTTGTCCTCTTAAAAAACTGATGGAGTTCTTCGATCGAAACAGTTGTCTGGATCCTGTATCTCCCTTTTTCCCATAGATTGATATGTAAACATTTGCTACTGTCCCAGCATTCCAAAGCTCACCCGTTGCCACATGCACTTCATATACTGTCACTGACAACAAAAGAATAAGCTTCATATGCCAAGCATTACTTATATGATAGAAGAATTATAATATATATTCATATATATATGATCAAGAGTTCCAGTTTCAAGATGGAGTGACACACTCCATCCAGTCTGTCCCACTGAATACAGCTATAAAATCTTGACAGAAGGCATGGAGCAGCTATATGAAGACTCTGACAAATAAACAGCAGCAGGAGGATTGGCAAAGAAGACCAGAATTTAAAGTACCAACAAGTGGCAGTGATTTGCCATCTATTTTTTTCACCCTCTGTTATCTCCCAGCTGGTACTTTCTATACATTACTGTTTTAATTCTTTTAATTTTAATACATTATTTATGTCTTTTAATAGGGTAATGTGCATCCTATTATTATGCCCAATTCACAGATTGGTAAAGCAGAGAATCTCTAAAATGGGGTGTATACATCCTAGGTGAGCAAAATGACCCACTAAGGTGGGAATAATAAACCTTTAAAATTATTTCTTTTTTATATATGTTTTATACTAATCAAGATCAGCATGCAGGCAATCTCATTCCAGAGCTCTGCATACCCTTAAATATGACCCTCTACCAGCTCTATTCAACTGGATTTTGACATCAGTGGCATGTCTATGTACTCCACTCGCTCTCAGCTAGTACAGAAACAGGGATTATAAATAGTAAGCACTGAAAGAAACTATATTTAGTTTCCAGTATTGTTAACTTGGCAATCATCCACTGAAGATTAATATTTCCTATTATGCTTTTATACAAAATTTAATTTTCTCCTTTTTAAAAAACCAAATGGTCAATTTTGCTAAAGTTGGAAAGGAATAGCAGGAGAGGGAGCAGAGTAACAGTCCTCTACTACTTTCTTTACTTTTTAATTTATCTTTATTGTTGAAAGGATTACAGCCCTGCCAGCATGGCTTAGTGGTTGAGCATCGACCTATGAACCAAGAGGTCACGGTTCAATTCCCAGTCAGGGTGTGTGCCCAGGTTGCAAGCTAGATCCCCAGTGTGGGAAGTGCAGGAGGCAGCGGATCATTGACTCTCTCATCATTGATGTTTCTCTCTCTCTCTCCCTCTCCCTTCCTTTCTCTGAAATCAATAAAGGCATATTTTTTAAAAAAAGAGAGAGAACATAGACAGCTAAACATCATCAGGAACATTGTACAAACAAAAGGAGAGTATCAAAAAATATATGGAAATCATGAAGAAGCATCAAAAGAAATTCTAGAGCTGAAGTATATAATAACTGAACTGAGAAATTCACTAGAAATGTATTCATTAATAGTAAACTTGACCAGCAGAAGAATCAGTGAACTTGAAGACCGGTGATTTGAAATTATCAAATTAGGGGAGCAAAAACATAATTCAGCCTAAAACAGAAGAAAATTCTGTTACATACAACATGGATGAACTTCAAAGGCATTATGCTAAGTGAAATAAGTAGATTACAAAAGGACAAATATTGTATGATTCTACTCAATGACTCTAAAGTAGTGAAAATCATAGAAACAAAGTAGAAATTTGGTTGCCAAGTGCTGGGGAATAGAGGAGAGAAACTCAAGTGTTTAATGGGTATAGAGTTTCAGCTTTGGTTCCAGTTCCACATGTAAGGTGCTTAAAAGGTACCACTCCATCCTAACAAGGAAAAAGCTAAACAGACTGAAAAATCAATAACTCTTCTTAGATTTGTAAAAGAAGTAAGGACGCAGGACAAGATTGGAGGAACACACAGGTAGACACAGGGAGTCACAATTTATGGTAGCAGAGACTTATGAGCAGAAACTGCCACAGGAACCATTGCCAGGGTAGGAAAATCTGAACTGTAACAACTGTTGGAGGCTCACTGCAGACAAATCTGAGTGAAAAACTCCACGAGGACCCAGTCATAGGGGTCCCCATACTTTTGTGAGTTTTGCCTCCAGGAGCTCAAATAGATTCTGACAGTAAATATCAGAGAAAAATTTCCTCCTGTTTCTGGCAGCAAGAGGGGAAAAGAGAGCATTCTGAAATACACCAGAACATTCTGTTCTTAACAAGGCCTATCCTCAGGAGAAATACATTAACCAGATCCTAACCTGACAGGGAATTATTGGAGCCTGAATGACCAGGTTAAGGGAAATACCCAACTCTAGCCAGCTCTAGCTCTCGACTTGTGAGAAGGGAAATATCCAACTCCAGCCCATTCTAGCCTTCCACATGGGAAAAGGAAATACCCAACTCCGAGCCTCTCAAGCCATCCTGTCTGACCTAAGAAGGAAGAAAAAAACATGAGAAATTCTTGTGAAGTTCACAATCCAGAGGCATAGGCTCATTAAAAGACACACCTAATCATAGGACTATAACCCACCCCACCCAGTTCTCCACCAAAAAGGCCTATTGAGCGCAGTTCCTTTTAGCTGGTACAGCATGTCCAGATATCAAGAAAATATTACAACATACTAAAATATAAAAAACACAATTTGAAGAGATCAAGCAAGCATCAGAATTAGACATGGCAGGGCTATTGGAATTATCAGAATGGAAATTTAAAACAACTATGATGAATATGCTAAAGGTTCTAATATATTACGTAGACAACATGCAGGAACAAATGCCAATGTAAGCAGAGATGGATATCCTAAGAAAGAACCCGACACTACATACTACACTGCTGAGGAAACACTCTCTGAGCTTGAAGATATATCAGTTAAGCCCTCCAAAAGAAAAACAAAAAGCATATAGGCTGAAGAACAAGGACTGTGGGACTACAAAAAGTATACATCTAAGGAGAATAGCAGCGGGAAAAAAGAGAGAAAGGAACAAAAATATTTGAAACGATAATGACTGAAATTTTCCCCAAATTAATATCTAACACCAAACCAGATCCAGGAAGCTCAGAGAACATTAAGCAGGATAAATCCCCCCAAAAAGTGTGTGTGTTGGGGGGGGGGGGGAGACTACATTAGGCATATCATTTTCAAACTATAGAAACTTAAAGATGAAAAAAACTCTGAAGGACTATGGAGGGGAAAAACCACCTTACTTATAGAGAAAAAAAGAAAAACATCTGATTTCTCAGAAACCATGCAAGCAAGAAGAGACTACAGCGAAACAGTTAAAGCAGTAAGAAGAAAAAAAAAACTACACCAACCCAGCATTCTGAACCCTGGAATTATCCATCAAAAGTGAAGGAGAAATACTTTCTCAGACAGACAAAAATGGAGGGAGTCTGTTGGCAGTAGACCTGCCTTGAAGGAAGAGTTAAAAGTTCTTTAAAGGAAGGGAAATAATATAGGTCAGAAATTCAGATCTACATAAAGGAAGAGCATCAAAAAAGCACTAAGTGAAAATAAAACAAAAACTTTTATTCTTAATTGATCTAACAGATAACAGTTCATTGAAAATAACAATAGAACAGTGTACTTGATTATGTGTGTTTATATATATATACAGAGAACATATGGTTATGTAAGTTTATTTATAAGAGAAATGGATTGCAGCAATAATACAAGGAACAGAAAGGAAATCAGACTATTTTGTTATTATAAGGTACTCACACTACCTGTGAAGAGTGTAATTTGAAAGTAGGCTTGGATTGGTTGTAAAGGTATATTTGTAAACTCTAGGGCAACCACTAAATAATGTAAAATAAAAAGTATAATTGATATGCTAAGAAAGGAGAGAAAATGGAATGATTTTTTTCAATTAAGTGCTCAGAACAACAACAGGCAGAAAAAAAATGAAAGACAAAAACAGGAAAAAAGAAAAGGGCAACAAATAGAACACAGCAGCAAATATAGTAGACATTAATCCAATTATGTCAATGGCTAAATTAGCTAATTAAAAGAAGAGACTGTCAGAAGGAATCAAAAAATAAGGCCAACTACACATCATCTAGAAGAAACACCCTTTAAATATAAAGACACACATAGATTAAAAGTAAATGAATTTAAAAATATATACCATTCTAACACTAATCAAAAGAGCAGGGGTAGCTATGTCAATTTCATTCAGAGCAGATATCAAAGCAAGGAAAGTTAGAGGAATAAAGAAGGGCATTACACAATAATTGAAGGGTCAGTTCCCTGAGAAGGCATGACAGTCCTCAATGCGTACATGCCTAACAAGAGGGTATTCAACTACCTGAGGGAAAAACTGATAGATCTGCAAGGAGAAATGGATGAACCCATTATCATAGTCAGAGACTTCAACACCCCTCTGTCAGAAATGGACAGAGCCCACAGCCAGAAAACCAGGAAGAGCACAAGTGAACTCAATAATACTATGAATCAGATGTTAATAATTCACATCATAGATTATTCAACAACAGCAGAATGCACATCTTCCTAAGCTCACACGAGATATTCACCAAGAGAGGCCACCAAAGTCTGGGCCATAAAACCCACCTTAACAAATTTAAAAGAATAGGAATCATACAATGTCTACACAGTGGAATTAAACTAGAAATCAGTAACAGAAAAATAACTGGAAAATCTCATAATACATGAAAATTAAATAACATACTTCTAAATAGCACATGGGTCAAAGAAGAAATCTCAAGAAAATTTAAAAATATTTGACCTAATAAAAATGAAAACACAACCTATCAAAATTTGTGGGATGCAGCAAAAACGGTGCTTATAGAGGGCTTTATAGCATTAAATACATACATTAGAAAAGAATAATCTAAAATCAATCATCTAAGTTTCCACCTTAGGAAACTAGAAAAGAACAAACTAAATCAAAGTAAGCAAGAAGAAAAGAAATAAGACCTAGAGCAGAAACCAATGACATTGAAAACAGGGAATCAATAGAGAAAATCAATGAAACCAAAAGCTGAGTCTTTGAAAAGATCGATAAAATAGATAAACCTTTAGCCAGGCTAAAAAAGAGGGAGAATACAAATTACTAATATCAGAAATGAAAGAGAGAATATCACTATGGATCCCATGGAAAATTAAAATGATAATGAAAAAATATTATGTGCAACTCTCTATGCACACAAATCTGATAACCTAGATGAAGTGAACCAATTTCTTGAAAGACACAATCTGCCAAAACTCATGTAAGAAGAGAAAGAATTTTAGCTTTGCAAGATGAGAAAAGTTCTAGAGATCTGTTGTACAATATGAATGTACTTAATACTCCCAAAATGTACATTTAATATGTTTAAGACAGTAAATTTATTATGTGTTCATTACCACCATTAAAAATTTTAAAAAATTAAAAATACCTTGCACAGCCTGAGGAAGCCCACTTACCCTGGTTTTCTTAGCAACCCTTATTGTCTCCAGGAAAATAATTCCATAATTACAAAACAGATTTTTCAGGTACACATAATAGTATACTGGTAAACCAGGCAAACACTTTTAGACTTCCTTTTGCCTTAAATGACAAATACTACTCTACCTCTTTATAGTCTCAAAACTATACAATATAGAAAGAAAAAAAGTCACTAATCTAGCCTTTCCTTATTGTATCACCTGAACTAATGTCTCTAGCTCTAGTGAAGGCTGTTGCTTGTCTATGACATCATTTCATACACAGCACCAATCTTTGTTAGAACATTAGGCAAAAATATAGCTGTCAGCCTTCATTTGCTATATATACCACTGACCTAGATAACTAAAGGCTTACCAGGTTTATAAATAGCACATGAGAGGGTGCAGATAGCACATGAGAGATACCACGTGAGAGGCTTCTCCAAGCCATGAGGAGAAACTGAAAATAAAATTTATTATTAATAAATCGTAGTACCAAGTACTACAGGGAAGGCAAGAGAAATCAGTATGTATTTGCAGAATGTGCCTCTTTTGAGCAGAATTATACAATTAAAATGAAAGAAAGAAGCACAAAGTAACCTCTGCCTCATTACTAACAGTGGGTAGGATCAGGGAACCTGGCAAATGTCTCCTAGGGAAAGAGAACGGGCTGATGGGGAAGAATGCTGCGAGTGCTGAGGAATGGCAAGGACAGTGCTCATACAGGAGCCTTCACTTTTCAGCAACTGGAACTATTCAGATCACTGCAAAAACATTTTAACTTCAAAACTCTTATTACACCTTATTTTAAAACCACAAAGGAATCTCAGTCTCTGTAAATGTTTTACCAGCCTCTGTTCCCTAAAAAAGTTATCCAAGTTATGTACCTAAGCAAAATATTAGATGTATGACATTGTGTAGCTCTTGCTAAACTTCACATAGTATTTATTATCATTTATTTCTTTAGAAAACTAAGCTATCACATTTTTAGTAGAGAGTATTCTAGATTGGAGAAAAATCTTTTTTTATCAACTGCCCATTTAATAATTCTCATTTACCCTTTTCCTGTTCTCTTCTGAAACAGAGGCCAGCAGACCCTACAGCAAATAGCTGCTATGGACAATCACCCTGAATCCTCGCGGCAGTGAGCAATGATAGCCTAACCCCGAGCAGAGGCTGTTTCTTGGCTACATTTACACAAGGTTTGAACACACTTTTGCTTTAGGTCAAATGCTCAGAAAGTCACTGAGCAGTTCTGTTTTCATTTCCTGATCAAATAGATAAATTTTGAAAAATAAAGCAAAGCCTGGTGGGAAAAGCATACACTGACTTGCATTTCTTAGTCCTGGAGTAAATTCATTGGACATTCAATTTTCTCATGACCTTCTAAGAATTAATTTTCTTGTTTTCTTGTTTTAAGTGGCATTTCAACTGGCCTTCTGAAGGGTTAACTGTTGACAAGAACATATTTCTGAACGCCAGTATATGAAACAACTAAAAAATATATAGATGCAGCTGTAACAACAGCAGAGGTAAGACATGAGCAATTCCTTAATCATTCATTCATTCACTTACTTAGCATGTATTTATCAAGTTCCCTGTCCTCAGCATTTAGGCAAACAAGTTTTATGTGTGCTACCTGGAGTTGAATTTTCCCTACCTGGAAGAGTGGGTTGTCCTTTGTTTAAAACAGGAAATTCTCGACAGATTTCCCCATCCTCTTGATCACGTGCCAACCATCGTTTCACAGGTATATAAAACTCTTTTCCAGAATTCATGTTCCACAATTGTATCTACAATAGCAACAACTTGTAAAAAAATTGTAAGAATACTTTTTTTATTTTGAAGTGACTTTACAGACTATTAGCACGAGCTTAGATTTCATGCACTATAGATTCCAACTGATAGTTACCTCTCTGATTTCTTAGTAATGAATGAAATTCAAGCAATAACTATTTAATTGAGTTATTATACCATACTATATCTAATCATTTATCCTGGAGTTAAACAAAGATGTTAATAAATTCTGAGAGGATCATATGAATGACCAAAATCATCAAAAAGTAGGAATTATGTTTTCTAATTCTAAAATCTAGCATTTCATAGTAGGGTACTAATATTATTTTTAAAACTTTCAGTTAGTTGTTATCTGTTAAATTAATCTTTAAAATGCCTTAAATCAGAGATTTTTAATTTAATGTGTGTTAAGAAACTGTCTTGTTAAAATTTAGATATTCAATACCTAAATTTACTAATTCTGTGGGTCTTGGTAGGGTCCAGAAATTTGCATTCATAAATTCACATCAGGTGTGATTATGGTGTAATCACGCTTTTAGAAAGGCTCCCAGAGAACCACACAGAATTACCATTGGTTCACACGGCTGCTGCTACTGCCACCAGCATTTGATTTTATTATTTTAATTAAAGCTCAAGGAAGATCATTTGAGAAATACAAAATAAATCACCGACTGAAACTGTTTATTTTGTAGTCCTCCTTAACGAAACTTGAAAGAATCGAGATTAAGGTCATAAGAGCAATGTGAATATTTTATGTGCTGTGAAAATATTGTATCATTATTGCTATAATGGACTGTCTTTTAATTCAAATCCCTTCAAGTTAGAGATACATACTTTAAGTTGTCTTACTTAAAATTTTAAATTTCAAACTTCTAAACTGTATTATAAGAATTGAACAGAAAATTTCCAGCCAATTATCTAGCATCTTAATTTGGAATAATGAATAAATTATATACAGGCTTTATACACTTAGAATAAAACTTTGCATCAAGAATATCTCTCTGCTCGGCCAGCATGGCTCAGTGGTTGAGCATCGACCTATGAACTAGCAGGTCAGGGCACATGCCCGGGATGCGGGCTCAACCGTGCAGGAGGCAGCCGATCAATGACGCTCTCTCATCATTGATGTTTCCAGCTCTCCCTCCCTGTCCTTTCTCTGAAATCAATTTTTTAAAAATATAATAATAACTTAGAAATAAAGAATATCTCTCTTCTTCATTGGTACTCAAAGACAGATGAGATAAACCTCAGGCAAACAAGTTACCTTGCACTGACAAAGAACTTGCCATAGAAAGAAAGCCAATATGAATTTTCAGCCTGATTTTTTCTTTCCTCTGCAATATTATATAAACTTTTCAGATAACTTAACCACTGTATAGCATTCCAGCTTCATAATGAATATAATATTGCTTATTTGTTATCAATCAAATGAGATGGCAGGAGGATTAATGATAATTTTCATAAGTTAATTAGGAGAGAAAAATCAAAAGATATTATTGTATATGATCACTTATTAATTTGAGCATCATACTTTAAAAGTTCTATATAGTATAAAGAAAGAATTATTTTATATTGAAACCAGGCAGTAATTTTGAATTCTGAAATCAAACTTCTACCTTCTGTATTTTCATAAGGTGAGTTTTATTTTTTCATTCTACCTCAGGATCTTTCATGACTTAATGCAAAGATGATGGCATTATTAACAAATATATATTTCTGCTAATGTGATAAAAAATATGTTCATCTTACATAAAGCTTTCGTTTATTTTCTGGCACTATAAAAGTACTGAACAAGTTTGACAAGAACACCAGGAGTTTGACGAGATGTTCTTTGCATTTTAAGAACTTATTTAGTTAAAGATCATTTGTCTTTTAAATGACAAAAGATGGAAATACGCCATGTATAAAAATGAATGACAAGCTATATGATTTCCAGTTCTAAAGATCTGCATTTATTGGCAATCATGCTAATAAGTAAAGTTTTAAATCCTAAACAATGTAGAAAATTTAAGCTTTTTTTTTTTGCTCCTAGAAGTATTCAGGGGGCATTATCTTGGTTAGCATGAGCAGACTAAATCTGAGAGCTAGAAGTCAAAGTCTAGAAGATTATTATTTCACAAATGCTAATGCTCTATTTTCACAACTCTACTAAAGCAGATAACGGCCACCTAGTCACCTTTTTATTACTAATACAACTATGTCAAGAAGCAATGTGAGTCAATCCAGAGTCCCAAGTATTTTCTTCTCTTTGCAAAGAGGTAAAGGGATTGTTTGGCTGAGGTGCTTCCTTTAATTAATTAGGGATTAAATTATTAATAAGGGCATGTGATACTACTGCCCTAAGGATTACACTGACTAAAAAGGTCCAGGTTTGGCTCCATCAACTCATAATAGGCATGAAATGTTCCCTTGAGGTTTAATTCCTGAACAGAATCTGCACAGTATTTGAAAAGGATAGGAGTGTTGATATGTCTTTACCTGTTTACAGTGCCAAGAAGGGGAGATTCCAGAGTTTGTATGACCAATACGAATCTTAAAGAGTGTGCCAATGTCTCCAACTGTGATCTACAAAGTAACCAAGAGGACATCTTTCAATGAAACTTCACAAAATCCATTTAAAAACAGCTAATCTTAGGATATTATATATTGATGTCCATCAAGAAGATGTAAGAATTATAAACATGTATGCACCAATGAGAGCACCTCAAAATACATGAAGCAAAAATTGACAGAACGGAATGGAGAAATAGTCTACAATAATTGTTAGACTTCAATATCCCACTTTGAATAATGGATAGAAGTAGACAGAAAATCAATAAAGAAAGAGAGGACTTGAACAACATCAACTAAGTCTAACAGACATGTAGAGAACATGTGAACTAATAATTTAAAAGTAAATTTGAAACAATAAAATAGCAAAACAACAACAAAAACAGCTCAAAGACTCTTTTGGTACAGTCAGTTCTAAAACTATTTCTTACACATGCAAAATAATGACAAAGTCTTCATTTTTTTTACTTGTAGTGACCATCAACATAGAGTTTCTTTATATACTGACTCATATAGAAAGTACGGAAAAGATAGTCCAAAATAAACTATTGGTTTGGTTCCAAATGTGCCAGCCTCTCCTGTGGCATATATGGGCTGAGCACAGAGGTTGTAGTAAACCAAACACCAAGGATCACATGGAAGTAGGTATCTTTAAGGACTTACGATACTGAAGGACACCCTTTTCTAATTGTGATTTTATTCTCTATCTCTACCCAGTTCAAAACAGTCCCTCCGTGCATCCATTCATTCGACATTGTTAAGTATACAGAGAGTGCAAGGTGCTTGACTTATTTCAAGTCTTGCCTTTCCTCCTAATCTCTGACTAGTTTAACCACGATACTGGTCTCCCCTGCTACCTGTTGCTACCTGTCTCTCTTTGCAACCTGTTTCTCCCTCGCTCTTGATCTCAATGTGTCTAGCTGTGAACTAGTAACTTAATGGCAGCTTTTTTGACCTCCTTTATTTGACAATTTTATTTCTCCCTTTTTGATCTTGACTTTGAGTCTTGTCTGTTAAAGCCTCAGCCAGAAAGGCATAAATCCTTGCTCTTGACAGTCGCAGGTATAAAAAACAATAAATGTTGGCTATCTAGTATTTTTCTATTTGTACTGCAGTGTTATTTGTGTTTAATCTGCTTAAGCATGATTGAGCAAAACTGCTGTGAATTATTTTTGACTGATCACCTTGGGTTGATCATTATAACAGGTCGTAATAGAAAGTGCCAAATTCAATAGACTGCATTCATTCCAAAGTCCTAACTCTATCAGCTATATTTTCAAGTTCTACTTGATTTTATTACTTACAGTAAATATGTCTTCATGGCCATCCTGAAATCGAGCTCCATCTGTTCCATAAAGATATATGGGGGCTGAACTTCTATGTTGTCCATATAGTATAATATAAATCTGTGAGCTGGTTCCTGCATTTGGCAAGTCACTGGTAATTATGGAAACTTTCCAGTTACCACCTACAGGAGCACAGATAACACACAGCATTACAGCAACTTATAAAAATGGAAGACACAGAACAGCAGGTCATCATAAACCTAGGAGAGTTCAGGACAGGCATAATTTACTCTTCTCCATCTCCTCTTGGAAAGTCTATAACACAGATTTAGACAGTATTTTTTAAATACTCAATAAAATTACTATGTCCTATAATATAACTGTGAGAATATTTCCTAAAAGATCTTCAGTAGTAAGGTTAGAAGATACCATTATCCTGTCATTGTTAGTTGGTCATCCTGGATTCCAAGAAAGTCACTAATATAACCTCTTAAGTTCCCAGCATTTTGACAAAGTATCACCATATTCTTAGCCCTGACATGTAATTTGTGCATTCAGAATTATATCTTTTAAGATAATTTGTTTAGATATGTATTTTCCAAATTAAAATAAAATATACAATAAGCATAAAAATTGGAATCAGATACGTTAGAAGACATTCAAGGAGTCATCTGGTACAATTTATTCACTTATTGTTTTAAGATCTTTAATTAATAGATGAAGTAACTGAGTTCAGAAAACGATAAGTAAATTTTGTATCAAGCAACAAATAAAAACAGTGCTAGAGGAGAGAGGAAGCATTATGGCTGCAGTCTAGGGAAGTTCTGTCGGCTCGCAGCCAGCACCAGAACAGACTTGTGGTTAAACTGCAGAACATTCCACTTGAAAAATAGCTGATCTGAAATACTGTGAGCAGGGAACACCCAGAGGGAATAGGAGAAGATGAGGAGTTGGTGAGCCAACTTGTGCAGCTCGGCTGGGAAGCCAGAGGGAAGGTGCAGAAACACAGCCTCTGCCCCCCGGGAGCATGGGTTCTCGGCTCCACACAGGGATCCCCAAACCAGAGCAACAGAGAAGGGAAGGGGAGCCACCTAGCACTGCGCAGTGGGAATCAGTGGTGATTCAGTCCGCCTGGGAGACTCAGACCTCACTATCCCAGGCAAAAAGCAATTGCTTGGTTATAACACCAGCCTGGGAAGTTCACCCCCATCAGGTGTCTGCAGGGCAGGCCACCCAGCAGAACTCCAGACTGGCAGAGGGGTCTGAGAGGTTCACCCAGCAGTGAATCTGAGGATCCAATTCTTCTCTGAAAGGACTTCTGGTGGAAAGCAGGATGGGGGCCAGAAAGAGTGCCCTGGGAAAGAGGGATCCGCCCCACCTCGAGCCAAGAGGAGGAGCCCCTTCCCCCACCTGTGGAAGGGTTCTGGGCTGGAAATCTGTACCCCTGCTGCTGAGGCAGGCGCACAGGGGACTGGGATATCTGGCCTGAAGGGAGCCTGGGCAGAAGCCCCATCAAGTGAGAGCTGGTGAAGCAGAAAGCTTAGAGAGTGAGGCGGCCTGTTGTTGTTTTTCAAATATCCCCTCCCGCTTAGGGTCGCAACAAAGGGGTGCCACTGACCCAGGCAGAGAGCTGAGGCGTTGGAAGGAGAAAAAGTGCCCACTTGCCCCTCCTACAAGCTACAGGCACCGCCCCCAACCGAATCTGTTTAGACCATCCTGACCCAGACCAGGATACCCCGCCCCCCTCAAAGCCCAGTTCCATGAGGGAAGGCAGAGCAGCTCAAAATAAGGACATTATTCAAGGTTCGAGTCCCGAGGCCGACCCAGCCTTGGGCTAGGGAGGCCTTGCCCACCAGACTACTAGGGAATCCACCCTGCAGGGCTTCAGTCAAGTTGCCCGGGGCCAGGCAGGAACAGCAACTCACACTGGCCTGCACCTGAGAACTTCCCAAGGCGCAGGACAGACACACCAAAGAGCCAGGTCCAACAACATCAGAGCAAAATCCAGGGAGCTCCACAAATATAAGATCCAAAGGTAATTTTTTTGTTTCTTTGTTTTTGTTTGGTTTGGTTTTTCTTTCTCTTTCTTCTATTTTTTCTTTCATGTTCTCTTATTTCTATCTTTCATCTTGGTCTATTTAGTCTGAGACTCACCTCAGAACAAAAGATTCCTACAGGATGAAAGTGAAGGGATGGTACATTTACACCATGGGACACTATACAGCTGTAAAAAAGAAGGATCTCTTACCCTTTGAGGCAGCATGGAGGGAAAAGGAGAGTATTATGCTAAGGGAAATAAGCTAGTCAGAGAAAGACAAGTATCATGTGATCTCACTTATATGTGGAATCTAATGAACAAAATAAACTGAGGAATACAATAGACCCAGAGCCATTGAAGCACGCAACAGACTGAGTATTTCAGAGGGAAAGGGGGGCGGGGGCGGGAAGAGATTGACCAAAGAACTTACACGCATATATGCATAACCCATGGTCACAGACAATAGTGCGATGAAGGCCTGGGGAGGGGGTGGGAGTGGGAATGGAGGGGGTCAATGGGGCAAAAAAGAGGACATCTGTAATAAAGATAAATAAAATTGAATAATAAATAAATAAATAAAATTGGACCATTATCTTATACCATTCACAAATATTAACTTGAAATGAATTAAGGACTTAAATATAAGACCTGAAACCAAAAAATTCCTCAAAGAAAACATGTCCTTGACATAGTCTTCTCAATAATGTTTTTATATATGGAAGCAAAAGCTCAAACAAAGAAGCAAAAATCAACAAGTGGGACAACATCAAACTAAAAAGCTTATGCACAGGGCAAAGAAAACAATCAACAAAATGAAAAGGCAAGGCGACCTACAGAATGGGAAAAATATTGGCAAACCATATACCTGATAATGGATTTATTTCCAAAATACATAAAGAAATCATACAACTCAATAGCAAAAACAAGCAAACAATCCAATTTGAAAATGGTCAGAGCACTTAGACATTTTTTCCAAAGACATACAAATGGCCAACCAGTACATGAAAAGGTGTTCAATATCACTAACTGTCAGGGAAATGCCAATCACAACACAACGAGGTGTCACCTCACAGTTGTTAGAATGGCTGTTCCTACTACTTTTGAACTCTAGCTCCTTACTACTGACAGCATATTTCCATTAATTCTTAACACCTTCTGGGTTTGAGACTCGGGGATGCCTGCAGAACTGGGTCCTCAGCTTTCTTTGAAGCAGAGGCAAGCAGCCCCAAGACTGTCCCAGTGCCTGAGGCACTCCCTTTAGTGCTGGGAGCCTCCTTCTGAGGGAGCCCGGGCTTCTGGCAGCACATGGCACAGCTGACACCTGGTGGGCATGAGCTATAACTGCATCACTCCACATGAGGATCCAAGATCCTGAAACTGAGTGTATTTCCCTGAACACAATAAATAGACTAGAATTCCTTCCTCAGCCCTGAGGCACTTCATCTCTAAAGCAAAAGCCAGGTCTGTGTAACATTCTTAAATTTCCTCTGATGTTCCATTTAGTCTTCTCAGTTTCACAGTGTTACAAGATTTTTTAAATATAATCATTGTGAAAATAAAAAACAGCTTTTGAAAGTTTTAAAAGAAAAAAATAACTTCCAACGACATGTTTAAAGGTGCCTGAAATATTGCTTCATAAAATACAAGAAACTTAGATGGATCCCTCAGCATCTTTGCATATTCTTCTACATGTACGTATCCAAAGTTAATAAGACGTAAAGAAAAAGCAGTTCTTGTTCATTCAACACACATTTACTAAGTGTTTACCATGTTTCAAGAAATATGTTAGATCTGAGATATAACCATAAGATGTGGTTAGAATTCAATACATATGAACATTGTTCATTTTAAATAAAATGTACATTACATGGTTATCACTCCCAATTTCTTTTTCCCAATATCATCTGAGCAACCTAGGCCATTGTTCAACATAGTACTACTGAAAACCATATGCTACCATGCCAAATTTTCTAAAAACTTCTGGTTGTTATGAGCGATTTCCCCAGTCTTGATACACACACACACACACACACACATATCACACTCTTCCCAAATTAAAAACAAAAGTAATTTCCTTGTCTTTCTGCTCTGGGAAAAGTGCTACATAATTTTTTAAACATTTTATCCCTTCTTTCTCATATAAAGAATAAAGACGTAGCAAAAATAGCATTGATTTTCAAGAATGAATGACTGGGTTCTAATCCCGACATGATACTTACTCTGCCCCCTGACAAAAGCAATCTGACTCCCTGCTTCTAGGTTGTCTCATCTGCAAAAAGGTAGTATCAAAGCCAACAGTGTCTTTATGAGGAAGGACTATATACAATAAATCTGTAAGACTACCATAGTTCCTGGCAAACAGTAGACACAAAATTAATGATAACTCTTCTCCCTTTTCTATTCTTTCCCCACAATTTTGGCCCTTTTATTTCACCAAAAGTACTCACTGCTCATTACAGAAGCTTACATAACATTACAACTTTCACATTTCAATTAGGTATGTATCCCTTAATGTAGAAAAACCATACTTTATGTAGAAGCAGTCTTCATCTGGAGAAATAAATAGCAACTCATAACTTTTTATGGATTGATGACTCCCACTGAGCTGAAACTGAAGGTATTCTTTATAAAATTAATTTTTTAATTATATTTTTTTATTTTTTAAATTTATCTTTATTGTTGAAAGTATTACAAATTAATTACCTTTTAGTTTCTTAATGCCAAATTTTTTATTTTAGCACTCCATGTGTGGCTCCACAAAACATTAATTGTTCTACTTTGAGTCAGTTCCAGACAAGAGACATAGGTTTAAACATTTTATAAGACTCATTTCTATGCTATCACATAGTCAGGGAAAGGAAGGAATTTTAAAAGGTTCCCTGATTAAGTCCCAGGTAAAATACCACAGTATTCAAAACAGACAATTTATGGTTCATAGTATAATTGAATTTATACTCTGAGCAACATGTTTTTATTTACATATAATTATTTTTTATTAATGCAGGTTAACATAGAAAGAAATCTGTCAAGTTCCTCTTCACAGAAGCACTTTTTCAATTCTGAAAAATTTAAAGTCACCTTTAAAGTCACCTTTTTTCTTTTTCAAGTTAAATCATTCTAGCTCTTTCAATTTTTCTTCAAAGAGTACACTTAAATTTTTCCATTTTTATGACCTATTTGGATTTCTTGACATTTTATTAATATTTAAAAAAATATAATTTATAGGCAAAGTACTGGAAAGGCAGTTTAGTAGCAGAGCAACTTTTTCTAATTGTGAATCCTGTCCCATGGAAATGCTTGCAAGTTCATTTAACAGATGTTCTGAGGAAAATTAAATTCAACACATTTGGCACAAGAAACTTAAGAGATTGTTGTGGAGGTCTTACAATCATACCTTTATCAAATCAGTAAAGTTAATAAATCAAGTGCTTTGAGGCTATGTCTAACCTATTTATTCACTAATACATTTTTGCACTGAGCTGACAACATTAAAAAAAGGTATTCCTGTACTTAGGGCATTAATAATGTCCTAGGAGAAAAATCACAGATACAGGAAATTAAACATTATCAGAAAAACAACAACACACACACACAGAGAAACTTCCAAAATAACAGAATAGAAACTGAGTCTGTAATTGTTGGAAAAATGAAGAACAGAGGAATGATAAAAGTCAAATCAGATTGTCAAAGGTCAAACTTTTACGGTAAACTCATTTTGAAGAAGTAGGAAATTCTTACAGGTTCTCCAGTCCATACCCATTCCAGGTACTTCACCTTAAAACAAGGAAAAACACTCACGATGAAGAAAAGCTATGGTGATACTGAAATTATAAATCTTCCTGTTCCTCACCACTTTCAAAATCAGTTAAAATGAACCGGTTTTCCTCTTCCCAAATAAAAAGGTTCTCACCCTCAAAAACATAAAATATTTTTAATATATTTCTGTTGCTAATATTTAAGGATGTCTCAACTTGGCAAACTAGGCAGGCTTGCCCAAGCATTTGAAAGAAGAAATAATAGTTGATATTGTCCCTTATTACTTGGTTCAGATTCTTCCTTGAGCTCTGGACTCTGTTGTTTAATAAGTTGTTATTTTCATCTACTTCAAAGATTTCCTTTGTCTGACGGCTGGGGTCTTGTGCGTTTGAGTTCACATTACCCATAACGAACAATGATGTGTGCAGGAAATTCACACAAAACCTTTTCTTTAAATAGAATTGAAATGTATTTAAAATAGTTTCTTCCTCTAAGTCCAAGAAGTTAATTCTTTTTAATTTTCTTTTATCTATCAAGTCAAATGTGCTACTGAAATAAAATGGATCAAATATATCACCAATAGCATTATCAATAAATGCCTTTCCACTATTTGCTGTATTCTCATCTCTGAACATGGTTTTGTTTGACTCTAGTAAATAGTGGTGTAGTTTCATCCATAAATAGTTGTCCAAGGAATTTTCAATATCAGAATCTTTGCAATATGCTACTCCTCGGTCTTCCTCGTTTATAGGTTGGAAAATAACTGTTAGTATTGGGCAATGTTGACCACAAATAGCATAGAGTTTATCCAGGGAGTCGCCTTCCTGAAGTGCACCACCACGATTATTATTATTTCCAGGCAAAGGCTGGTTTTTAACAGTGTCATCAGAGACAGGATGGACTTTGTTGGCAGCAGTAAAGACATGAGTGACAGATGTGCATACTCTTTCTGACCTAAGGTTACCCTTCTCCTCTGCATGGTGATTTGGTATTCTCCCCTTGGAACAAGTTTTGTTTTGAACATCTAGCAAATCCTCATGAAAAGGCTCAGAGTCACTACAATGGGGCATGTTAAAATAACTGCATTTCAGTTCCAGGGGTTGAGTCAGTTCCTCCAATTCTGAAAAAGACAGTTCAGCCATGTTTGAGCCTGGGGCCAAATTTCCAAAATGTGAATATGGTACCTCATTACTATTATTATCAAGTAGAGTATCTACTGATGTGGTGTCTGCATTGCCACATGTGCCAGAATTTTCAGGAGATGATACTCTTAGCAGGTGATTTTCTTTCAGGAGCCACGTGCCCTTGTCAATCAGTACTCCTTCCACTGTGTCCCTGATGACTCTGTTATGATCATTTCGTTCTGTACTATGTTCTACAATGTCTCCCATATGATAATTGGCCTTCATGTCATTAAAGTCATAGTTATCTTGTCTTTCCTCCTGAAATTTCTGCAGCTTAGAAACTCTGGATACCTGTTCAGAAGAGCCAAATGACTGACCTTCAGAATCATAAAGATCTACTTTTCTAGCACAGGGAAATTCCATAGAATTGCAAGGACAAACCTGAGATCTGTTTGGAGGCCCCGGGAAAAAAGATGGTTTAACAATCTCCACCTTACCATAAAGTTTTTCTATTGTTCTTTTAACAAATCCTTTATTGTACTCTTTCTCTTGAGCAGTCTCCTCGCCACTGTCATTGGGGCCATCACTGGACAGTTTATTTGGCTGATCATTCTCGCTATCTTGTGTGTAGTCCAACCATTCAGAAGTCGCTGTTCTCTTCAAGCAGCTTTTAAAATTAAGAGGAGACTCTGAACAACTTCCATTTTCCATGCTTTTCACCATCATTTTTACTCTCATTTTCGTTTCTCCTTCATTGAGCTCTTCAGGAGTGTAGCAAAACACTAAAGATGGTGGTGGTGTCCGCTCCCTACTGATTGCCTCACAAATTACACCATTCCTTCTTTCTTCTGTAAGGTCCCTGCTAGAGACTTCTATCAATTCCACATTTTTACTAGCCTCTAACTCTTTTTGGATCAGTTCTTCAGTGGTTTGCTGTCCTGCATTTACCTTTGTATTAAAAATATCAATGTCCTGCTTTTCTAATTCTTCAAAAGATTCCAGTTCTGAAATATGTCTTTCACTTGATGTCATGCTGTTGGTTATTGAGCCTGGTTCTTCAGAAGTCTTGGATTCTTCCTTATCAAAGGATGCATATGCATTTTTATCCTGAAATTTCTTTAATGAACAATTTCTAGATTCAACTAGAGCTCTATGTTCCTTATCAAATTCTGGTTCCATTGCATTTAGGGAAAAGCCACAGTGGTTTAAACTGCTATTCTGGTGTGGCATCAACACATTAAAGCCATGTTTATACCCAGGGTCTGTCAAAATATTTAGGTCTTCCTGAACATCATCAATTCTTTCTAACTCTTCAGTCAATTCCAAATTATCAGTATATGTGATATCTTTGGAACTTAAAAAGTCATTGGTATTGCAGACTTTAATGGGAAGGCAGGCCCCATCACTTGGGCAAGCTGTCTCATAAGTACGGTTTTCCTCATGAGCACAAGCCTTAGGAGAAGATACAGCATCAGCAAGCAAACAAACCTCTCCGGGGAAACAAGCCTGACTCATAGAGCTCTGACCCATGGTACAGACATCGCTATGGGAGAAAATGTTACTGAGGTTACAAGTCTCTTTTGGAAGATAAATCTTACTCACAGTACACACCTCACATGAAGAGCAAGTCACCTCTGAGGCATGAACTTCAGGAGCACAGTCCTCACTGGCATTTAAAGAGAGTTTCTGTGTTTTTTCATTTTCAATGCACTTAGAAATTCTCTGACTGTTGGGTGTGGAACAATTTGCAGAAAGACCTAATGGAACCATGTCTTGTCCTTTCTCAGTGAGTCCAAAGGGATCTGTAGTCGACTCCACTAAATTGGCAACAGCAGCCTTCAAGTCATCAGCTTCCTCTGTGATGGCAATGTGCTTTAGAATCTCCAGCAATGCAAGTATTTCTGAAGTTCTGTTGGTAGTCTTGTGAGCATCACCTTGACAGTAGCTATTCACACTTCCCTTTAGGTTTAGCACCAGGAGCCAAGCTAGAAGGATATTAGTGGATGAATTACGTATTGGGGAATGGAAAGGAACATCTACAAGTGAGCCTGGCACTTGAACACCACCACTCTGAGTCTTGTGAATACTGGGAACTAAAGCTTGCAGTTGGTGAAGCAACAGTACTGGTAAGAGGTCTTTTGGAGGGGCCTCTTCCATTGTATCTACTTGGATGGCAGCCTCTACACTTTGCCCTTTTGCAGGTAGGTTTATTTCTTGGTAAACAAGGCTTGGTAAACAAGGTCCTGACTTTTCAACAGATCCCTGACTTTTAGTATTATGATTATCAATAGCTGACTGTGACAAAGTACAACATTCATTCAGAGAAAGCAAGAAAGCATCATTCAGAGATTCAACTTGGCTCTCATGGAGATCTTCAATAAGTTCTTCACTGTTACCTTTGCCAAAAGATTTACCTACCTCCATACCTAGGTTATCTCCTGTCAAACTGGCATTTTTAGTTATGTGCTTATTATTTTCCATGACAAAATTCTTCCCTTTTTCAGAACTTATGTGATAGTTATTTCCCAGAAAATCATTGTTACAATTTACTGCATTCCTTTCCTTTTTGCATATTGGTGCTGATTTTTTAGGTTGCAAAGCTAAATGTGGATTTATGTTCTGCAACCATCTCTGTATATAATTTTGAACTGAACGATGGGTAATATCCTCAGGAAAAACAGTTTTTTTCAAAGAAGCTAAGGAATTTACCCTTGTCGTAGCATGTTGTTTACTTACAATAGTTCCTGATTTCAACTTATCCCTTTTTTGTTTTTTCTGGCTTTTTAGAGTTATGTGTGAATTATTAACTTTTGGAACTAAACTCCTTTTTTCCATTCCTCTCAAATACCAAGATGCTATTTCTGCCTGAGCCCGTGGCCCACAAAAAGCACTGGGGTTTTGCTCAAGAAAGTTAATTACGTGAAATAAATTTTGATTTTCAGAAGTACTTTTTCCATATCTGAACTCATTATGGGGAAATGCTTTATCTCCTTGACCAGTTTCTTTTTTTGCAGGGCCCCCTAGGTTTATTTTGTTTAGTGGTCTGGATTTTCTTTTGGGCAAAAGTCCTTGAACCTTAGGATTCTGAACAGTATTTAATTTATTTCTTTGGAAATTCTTGGAATTAACAGGATCGAGATTACTTTTGGAACAAAAATAATTTGTTTCAATTACGATATCACTTGCATGGAGTTCTTCCTCATGAAGTAACCCTCCTTCAACCGGGATGTGTGGATCCTGCAACAGAATTTCCTGTTCAATTCCACCTCCTGTGTTTATTCTCTTACTATTACAAGGAATTCCTTTGGTTGCAATCTCTCCATCTTGATGCCTATAACTTTTCATTTGCTGGTGAGATTTCATCTTTGTTGTGCTGGCAACAGATGATGAAATCTGCTTTTCATTTTCTGGGGGTTTTGTTAAACCGCACTGAGCAAATTCATTAATTAGTCTGTCAATTCTTCTGGTGACAGTAGAGGATCCTACCGAAACTGGGGTCTCAGAAATAGTTTTGTCAGTTCCTGAGTTGTTGCTTAAAGAATGAGCTCCATCTGTTAAAATAGGGCAGAACCTATCATTGATGTTACAAGTTCTTAAGTTCTCCGTACTAGTTTTGTGGTCTGGTGTTACACTATCAACTGTATCTTCCTCCACAATTACGTTTTCTGGTATAGTGTGTGGAAAGCCATCATCATGGGACATCTCTAACCTCTTCTGGCTTGTAATTTCTATAACACCAGCACTTACTGAACTTGACTTGAGCTGTCTGCTTTCTTTTTTTCTTTCTAAAGATGACTCCATCTGCTCATTGTTATCCATCTGAACAAGTACTGGTTTGTTAGATACTGATGACATTTTACTGCAAGAATGTGTAAACATGTGATACTCAGATTTGTTTTCCCCATCTTTCCTTTCTTCACTATAGGAAAACTGTCCAATCATTTTCTCTTGAACTGCAGTTTCAGATACTAAGGTCACACTCCCTATCACAGATTTCTTTTGTCTCACTCTCCTTGGTCCAGGTGTAGGGGGCCTATAAAAATGATGCTCTGCTTGATCCTCAGTTCCCCGGATGGTATTTGTGTCCATAGCAGAATTCTCCTGACCAGAAGAACTGTAAGTTTCAGCCTCTTGACCTGTCATTTGAGTGTTTATCTCCTCTGCCAAACTGTCCTCTTGATCATTGCCTTTCTCCAGAGGTGAGACATCTGCAGGCAATGAACGTGCTGCAATCTTTAAACCAGATGACAGACCATCCGTTCTTTCTGGAAAACTGCTTATCTCACTCTTTTCATGACTATTAGAAAGACCAGCTCTACTGATACTGGTTGTCCATTTTATGGTTTCCTCTTCTTTTATCTTGAATCGAACTTTCATCTCAACTGTCATAGTGCCATCTTGATTAAAAATAATTGATTTCTCAACATCATCTTCAGAAGGATATATCAATAAATTCTGAGAACCCTTTTTTCCTAAGGCCAAGCAATGTTCAGGAGCAAAGGAATGGTCTGAGTAGCAATCATTATTATGCATTTTGTCAGAAGAAGCAGAATAAATCTGAGACCTTAGGCTTGAACGCACATGTGTGCTCACTTTCAAGATTTTAAGAGTAAAAGATGCCCCACATTAAAATTTCATGTGGAAGGTAGAGAATTATATATAAATATATATATCCAATACACATATCCAATAGAAGAGGCAGCAAGGAAAGAAAGGAAAAAGGAAATTATTAGTATGAAAAATACCGTATTTTCTAAATTTCCTAGTAAGCTATGTGTCTCACCTCTACGTATTCACTGGTTATTTGAGTTCACTGTGATAGCTGGTACATTTCTACAAATTTTTCTTTAAAAAAGAACTTATCATCATACTTCAATGAGGAGATTCACAGAATTTTAATTCTGAGTTGAATAAGGCAATGTTAAAAAAGAAAGTATAAGCAGAAATTGCTAAGGATTCTAGCAAAAATAGATTTTTGTGGTGTTGAGTTTTTTTGTTTGATTTTCTTTACTAAAATTCGAGTCTAACCAAGTGCTGCTGACTTATTCAAAGCAAGTAATAATTTACGGTGGTAATTCTTTTCCCATCTGTGCACATCCAAGAGAGGCATCTATAGCATTATGAAAGCTAAAGCATTTTTATAATTTAAAGGCTACATTAATCAAATAATAATAATTAATTTAGTATTCACTTTGTATAATCAGTGCATCTAATTTAATATAGGGCACAAAAGAGAGCGAGGCATAAGGCCCAGATATCTCACTGTCTTTATAATGTGTATCTCTAGAGATAACCTTGGCACTCATGCTTCTTATACCCAATCTAATTCCTACTAGTGACTTGTATAGATTTTCACATACTTGTCATCAATTAAATACCTTTAATTTTTCAAAATATAAACCTAAAATGTTTTCTCTTGTTCCTCTGTACTTTTATTAAAACTATAAATGAAAATGTCTCACTCATAATTTTTTAAAGTAGAACTTAAAGAAGCCCTCAGATTCCCTGAAACCATCTAAAATCATACTGAAGCCCAGCCGGGCTTGGCTCAGCGGTTGAGCATCGACCTAAGATCCAGGACATTGGGGTTCAATTCCCAGTCAGGGCACATGCCCAGGTTGTGGACTTGATCCCCAGTTGGGGGCGTGCAGGAGGGAGCTGATCAATGACTCTGTATCACTGATGTTTCTATCTCTCTCTCTCTCTCCCTTCCTCTCTCTAAAATCAATAAAGATATATTTAAAAATAAATTTTAAAATAAAATAAAATCATACTCAACCACCATCAAACACAAAATAATAAAATCAGTTTAGCAAAATGACCAAGGTAAAATAATACTACTATATGCATAAGTAGTATTTAAAGAACCTTTTCTTTAAATAAATAAAAAGTGAATCTAAGGGTCTCTGGTTTTTACTTCAGTAAGTGGAGAATATATGTAGTTAGAGATTTATAAAAACACAGTCACTCAACTAACCTACTGAGCTCTGCATGATACAATTTAGAGACAACTCTGCAACTACCAGAGATGTCACTTACATATTCCATAGAATTCCTCTCCAAATAAAGAAACGCTGGCATTTTGATTTTTTTATCTAGGAATTATATTAAAGAAACCCATACCTCATCAATTCAATTTAAACACAAATATCACTGATTGATTTAGAAAAATATTTTTAAAAATTATGAGATAAACTTTTATGATTCTTTCCCACTATAAATACAATTGATTTCAGTTTATAATGTTTTTGATCCCATTTTCTCTTCTGTGATGAAGAAAGGTGGTCATTTAAGCATGGATTTTTGTTGTTGTTGTTGTTGTAGGCCTAACAAAATCTCAATGCTGAATATAAATGCTATATATTTAAGTGACTTACTCTTTTGGCTTTCTGACCTAGTATTTCCCTTGGGGAACACACGACGAGAGACCCCTGGTAATCTAGCAGGAAGCAAATACTTTTGGGTGTCATAATCTCCTGGTTTAAATGGCTCCCTCCCTGCTGCCACCACAACTCCAGAGCTCAGAATCACCGCCTGGAGACTGGAAACCTAGAAGAAACCAAAGAGTTATGGTTCTTACGTAAGTAGCATGAAGTTTTGTTCTCTCCATATGATTATTTTATAACTGACTGAATTAATTCAACAACCTTCTGAGCGGGAAAGAGGTCATTACCCAGTATTTGTTAGGCACCAGTGATGCACATCAAATAAAGGATTACCAAAGGTAGGCAGTCGGGGTTAGACCAACACCCTCATGGAGCCTACATACTAGCTAGAAAGAGACAGACCCGTCTTCCGTCAAACTAAAGAAATCTTTCAAAGGTGTGCAGCTCTGCCCCTGCCTCCCCCACCAAAGTAACCAGCTGTAGCCACATGCCTACCCTCACCCTAAGCCAGATGGTAAAGGGCCTGGTGGACGCACCAGGACCAGGAGGGTGAGCTCTAGTGGACACACCGGGCAACTGCAGGGGAAACTCTCCCCTGGCCCCTCCGCAGGGATCCCAGGAAAAGTCCTTCTCTACCTAACAGAATATGACTCTTGGGGACTCCTTTTCAAGAAATACTGTCAGCCCAGCTGGTGTGGCTCTGCGGACTGAGCATCAGCCCACGAACCAAGGGGTCAAGGTTGGACTGGGGTCAGGGCGCAGGCCCAGGTTGTGGCTCGATCCCCAGCAGGGGGCGCGCAGGAGGCAGCCGATCAATGATGTTTCTCTCCCTCCATCTCCCTTCCTCTCTAAAATCAATAAAAACATATCTAAATATGTATGTATTGTCAGATGAGAATCTATGCCAACACATTACATAACTCAGTGCTCAAGGAAGGCAGAAAATAGGAGGGCGCTGGGGGAAAAAAACGAGCTCCTTCCTCGTGCGCCGCATGGACAGGCTTCTGCCTGGGAAACCCAGGGGCCACCCTCCCAGGCGCGCGACCTCCCACGAGGGCGGGCGCACGCGCACGCAGCCGAGGGCGCACCTTCCTCCCGTCGGTGGCGTACAGCTTGGTCACGCGGCACTGCATGGCCTCCGCCAGGTGCTGCAGCAACGCCTCGAAGCTCCGCGTGATGCGCCTGCTCAGCAGGACCACGCGCCGCGTCTGCGGGGCGCCGTTCCGGAAGACCGCGAGCCGGCGCGGGGCGCGCGGCATGCCGGGAGCCGGGCCGGGCGAGCGCGGCGCGTGCGCGCCGGCGGCCAGGCCGCTGCGCCAGGGCGGCGGGCGGCGGCGGGCGGCGCGCAGGTCCAGCGGCCGCGCCCTCCCGTCGTGGGAGCACAGGTAGGATTCGCCGTCCTCCAGCTGCTCCAGGCGCGTGATGCTGTGCCTGCCGCGCGGGGTGCTGATGTTCCTCACCCCGAAGGGCAGGGGCACCTTTCTGGACAAGCTGTCCAGCAGAGCGTCGAAGGTCTTAAAGGAGCGCGGGCTCACCACCACGCTGACGCCGCGGAATTGCGGGTCCCCGCTCTTGTAGAAGCTGACCCTTTTCGCCACGACGGGCTGAGGGACGCTCATGCGGCGCGAGGAGGGAGCCTGCCCTTCCGAAGAAGCCGGATGAATCACGGAAAAACCGGAGGAAGGAGTTTCACTCATTTTGGCCAAGACCTAGATAGGGGAGAAAATTATTCGTCTCCAGGACAACAGCGCCGTAAAGAACGCGTGGTAACGCCGGCGCCGCTCGTGGCGCTGCAGGCATCCAGGCCCTTCCAGGGGGTTCATTCATCACTTACTCATTCATTACACCTGCCTATTTTGAAACATAATGTTTAGGGGCTTGCAACAAAAAGACATATATGAAAGTTAAAGAACGGTGTGGCTAATTTAAATATAAAAACAACCTAAACGCCCAACCGGCATGGCTCAGTGGCTGAGCATCAACCTATGATCCTGGAGACTGAGGTTCGATTCCCGGGCAGGGCACCTGCCGGGTTGCGGCTGGATCCCCAGCAGGGGGCTTGCAGGAAGCAGCCGATCAATGATTCTCTCGTCACTGATGTTTCTCTCTCTCTCCCTCTCCCTTCCTCTCTCTGAAGTCAATAAAGACATATTTTAAACACACACACTAATAACTAGGTAAATAAATTATGCTATATACACTCATGCAGTGGAAAGCAATGCAACCATTAAACATGGCTTTGTAGATCTGTATTTATTGGCATAGAAAAATGATCATGACCTATTACTAAGTGAAAAAGCAGTTTGCAAAATACATATGCTATGCCATTGCCCATGCGTTCAGTTGGCCCTCTGTATGCACAGATTTCACATCTATAGATTCAACCAACTGAATGGAAAATATTCAGGAAAAACTGTTACATTTTTGCTAACTATGTATGTTTTGTGTACTATGTAGTTAGGCCTACAGTGGTTGCATCTGAACTAAATATATTCAGACTTTTTTCCTTGTCATTATCCCCTAAACAATACAGTATAACAACTATTTACACAGCATTTACATTGGATCAGGCATAGTCATCTCCAAGTAATTTAAAGTATAAGGGAGGATTCACATAGGTTATATGCAAATACTATGACATTTTATATATGGGACTTGAACACCCATGGATTTTCGTATCCATGGTGTTCCTGGAACCAATCCCCCCATGGATACTGATGTTCGACTTGTACATACAGGGGGTGGGCAAAAGTAGGTTAATAATAATGATAAATAATACAATAATTAATAAGTAAATAATAAAACAAGGATAAACTCAGTGTTTCACATACAACTGTAAACCTGCTTTTGCCCACCCCTGTATTTATTATACTATGGGAAAAGTCTAAAAGTATGTACAGCCCAATATTGATGGCAGTTTTCTGTGGATGGTAGAATTAGGGATAATATTTGTATTTTTCACACATTGCTAAATTTTATGAATCTTTAAAATTAGCAGTTATTATTGAACAATTAAAAAATAAGAGACACAAATTAGAAGCCATCCAATAAGAAAATTAGTTCTGCGTGTCCTGACAGTCAAGGAAAAGAGGGGAAATAGGAAAAATTTATAAAGTTCAAATTGTTGGATGGACCCAAGCGAGTTCATCCAGAGGAAAATGTTTTCTGACATTAAATTCTAGAAGAAATGTATCACATAAATCCTTAAATAATAGCCATATTAAGATTGTGTAGCCCCAGCTGGGCGTGGCTCAGCGGTTGAGCATCGACCTAGGATCCAGGGGATCGATGTTCCATTACCAGTCAGGGCACATGCCCAGGTTGCAGGCTCCATGCCCAGTTGGAGCATGCAGGAGGCAATCAATGACTCTCTCATCATTGATGTTTCTATATCTCTCTCCCTTCCTCTCTCTGAAATCAATAAAGATATATTTAAAAAAAAAAAAAAAAAGATTGTGTAAAATGTTTCCATTACAGATTGTAGAATGCAGGAAAATTATCTAACACACCACTAATCCTACTTTGAGAAACTGCACTAAACAACTATGTTTCAAATGACTGGCAGCATTGTTATGGGCTGCTAAAACTGGTGCAATCTGAGTACTGCCCCCATCCGTGGTTCTAAAACAAAAACTTCAGGAGGGAATTTCAGAGCCATTTTCAGCCAGTCACTGAGAGTCTGAGTGACACAAGCTTCTTGTGAAAGAGTTTATCTGTTTCTGGGCTTGTTTTTCCACTGTAGCATATTATAGGCATTTTCTACTGTTTTAAATCAATAAAATTTTTAGTGTCTTTTGACACAGAAAACACCCGCAGCCTTGAAGACAAACTAAACACACTAAATAAATGTGATCAGTATTATAGAGATGAAAACAGCATGTTTGTCATTATAAATTAGCTATAATAAGTCTGGCCCAAATCACCTACTTAAATGTTTGCAAGCTGTCATCTAAGATTCTTCATGTATCTCCAGTATAATTGGTAAATATTATTTATGTGTAACTTAGAAAAATGAATTTAAAGATCGGCCTAGAAATTAGATGTGTCTTCCCTTCTCCCTCCTCAAGGGGTTTAAAGTCATTATAGTACTTAAGAGAACAGCAGGCAATGAGGATCAGGAGCTGGGGAATCCAGCTTTGCAGTGGAGTCAGCAAAACCGCAACCTCCTCTCATCCTCTGCTAATAACCTTTGGTCTGACCTTGAGCACGCTGCTAATCTCTGTCCTCACCAACCATAAGAGGGATGAATTCCTCCAGTATTTAAATAAAAGGCTCCAGAACTCCTTGCCTCCAGATATTTTTTTAGGTTGGTTTACTTACATATTTGTTTGAAAATATTTTTCATGAAGAATGTTTGAGATACATTTTTTACCTAATTTTGGAAAACTGTATTTATCTTTGTGTAAGTACATAGTGAGGCTTTCAATTTCAATCATTTTCTGCCTGGATCTCACTATTTGGTGAGCAGTTTACCTGGTGATAATGATGGGAACACAGTTATGTGAGCTGATAGGGCTAAGGGTTCTGGTTTTTTGTTTGGTTTGTTTTGGGGGGGTGACTAAAATAGAGAAAGATTTTGTGCTGGGACCAGGAAGGAGACCATGGAAGAGAAGGATAACTGGAGAGAAGGGGTGGCCCCCATTGCTCCAATCCCACTACTGCCCGGCCGTGAGCGCTGGCTTTGAGCCTGATGCGTGAAGGGAGGAAGCTGAAAGTACCAGGCCCTGGGAAGATGCCAGATGCCCAGCATTTGCAGAAAGTACCTACAGCAGGGTGCTTGCTATCACCTAGATGAAGAGACAATAGCAAAAACAACAAAAATACAAGTTTTCATGGTCCTGGTTGCATGTAAGAGGATCTCGGAACTCCTAGAGTCACTGGAGGAAGTTGTAGATAACGTCGAGATTTTTGCACACATGAAGTTGAGGTTTAAGAGGCTGTGGTAAGGTGGGCATTGTGTGTATAGCACAGAACATGATGAAGATCAGTATTAAAAGGGTCTACGTGCATACAGTGCACAATACCATCCTTGGGGAAGAGAGCGCCAGCCAGGTTCCTTCCAGAGGAAGTGTTTCAGCTTTTGCCTTGATCATATGTGTCCTGTACAGGGACCATGGGAAATTCCAGGGTAATTCAATAGCACAACTGAGGAAGAGCCAGGGTACCATGAGGCCATCACGGAGAGACGTGTGGCCCAGCCTGAGGGATTGGGGCCGAGGGAGGGGAGGCACCCAGCGTCTAGAGGGAAGCCTGTGTGAAGCTGTGGTGCCAGAGGCAGGGTGGTGGGGACGCCCTCCAGCGGGAAGGGAGGGCTGAGGGGAGAACCTGCCAGTGCACAGGAGCACCACCAGGCACATGGTTGGTAAGTTGTGACAGTAGTGTCCCCTTTCGGGAAAGAGCTCCCAGCTTTCCACAACGTTTTGTCACCCTGACTCAGTTGTGCTTTAAAAACTAACCAGAGCCCTGGCCCGGTAGCTCAGTTGGTTAGAACGTCGTCCGGATATGCCAAGGTTGCAGGTTTGATCCCAGGTCGGGGCACATACAAGAAACAACCAATGATGCATAAATAAGTGGAACAAATCTACCTCTCTCTCCATCTGCATGCCTTTCTCTCTCTCTGAAAATCAATAATAATAATAAAAAAATCCGAATTTGGATGGAAATTTTAAAATGTCTCTTTACATACATTTTCAATAATAAGGTTTGTTCTATCCCCTCTGAAATTGGAATAGGGCAGTAACATACGTAGGGGGGCTGTCTCGGGAACACAAAAACCCGTAGCCCAAAGCAGTCCCATTCTCCCAGCAGGTTAGGCCGAAGGGGAAGGGGAAGTGGAAAGAGGTTACAAGAGAAACCGTAGAAGCTTAAGGCCCATCGCTTTCCTCGCCACTGACTTCCCCAGAAGTACCAAAGGACCTGACGAACAAACTGTCCTGCCTCCAGCCTAAATTATATTGAAATCTGCCTCTAATGAGTTGGCAGCTTGCTACCAATATCGTCTCTTCTCGTCATTTTCTTCAGTGCCTAAAGTCAGACCATGAACTGTCATGAATTGTTGTGCATGTATTGCTTCTTAAGATTAAGCAGGGTTTCTAAGCACCCCGTGGTTCCCTCGGTTCATCCACGGCTGTGCTTACCTATGTCATGACTGGTCTCCGTGATCTGTGCTGCTCAGTTGTCTCTGCCAAGAGATCTGCACCTTCCCTACACTACTCATCTGACAAGACGAATGGCAGACTTACAGTACAGCCACGCATCATTTCACTAATGGTATCTTAAATGTCATTTTCTTCCATGAAGTAGGAATTCTGGCAATTCAGAAAGAAGGATGACAGAAAACAAAATAAGAAAAATGGTGTATCCATAGCATTAGTTCTGTGGCAATTCAGAGATTTAATGTCGCAAGAAAAATTAGTTCATTTCGCAGATTATCAGAGCTATGCGGTGAAATTGAGGGGTGGGGTTCAGAAAGGACAGTCACCAATTATCCCCTATGGTAGTCACAGCATTGCTGAATTACAAGCAGCTTTTTTTATAATGGATTGCAGAGATTTCTCAAATCAGTCAACAGTGCTTTTATCATAAGGAAAAAAACTTTACTCATATTTGATTACACTAGAATTTCTTCATTTCCTGACACTGAAGTCCGTCCTACTTCAATATTGTGAAGGTTTGTGACAAATTTGGTTAAGAGATAGTAATTATTAGGAATATGTATTCCTTTTCTAATAGTTAAAGATAGAACACAAATATGTAATCTAGATACAAAATCTAAAATAAAGTATAACTAGCTACACATAAACTATTTTCAAAATAAAGATTTCAAGTAATTTTGTACTTACCATAACTTGAAACTTCTTTATTTAAAAAAAAAAAAAATGTATTAAGTTGTTTGGATAATTCACATGAAGGTTACTGGGTATGTAACTTGCTCGTTTCATGCAAAGAAACAAACGTCTTTGCATTTATTGTTAGCACATCCACTCAGGGATTTAGTACAGCCAATTAATTTAATTCAAGGTGATGCTAATCACCAGACAGGATTTACCTTAAGGGGGACCACAGCCAGAAACAAATGAGTTTCTAGCATGCTCCACAGTTTTGAAATCTACCTAATTAGAATTTCCCTTGTATTATCTTGCTTACCTAGTATCATTCTCAGGAAAAAACACTTTGCCAATTTATAAACATTTCTCTCCCAGACAGCCTTAAGTCCCCACTTATGTTAAAGAGAAAAAAATTGTTATGCTGCCAAAAATGAAATAATTGGACAGTTTACCATCTTTTGAAAAATAATTCTGAGTCAATATTTGCTCATGGTAGTCATTAAAAAAAAGAAAAGGGCCTGAGCCTTTTTGTTTTTAATCCAAGCACCCCTTATTACCTCATCAGAGTAGTTCTAATGAAAATGGGCCAGAAGTGTAGACAAATTGGCTGCTCAGCACATCACAAGACAAATGAGAGAGGCAGAGCCCGATGAAGTAATGCGCTTCTGCATACACAGCACTCTTCCCTCGCTTTGCTTAATCATGATGGGAATCTGAACATGTTTCAGGACTTTCCCCACATAAAGTGGCCACACGACACCTGCTGCCCCTCACGGCTACCTGTAGCCTAAGCTGATTTGGAGACACCTGACCCGATCGGATTTCCCACCAGGCTTCCTGCCTCCGCTCCGGACCACACAGGCAAGGCAGGGGCCCTTCAGGGAGGAAGGAGAGGTTCAAACGTGTTCCCGAATGTTGTCTCCAAACAGATCGCAGAAGGAAAACAACTATGAAATTGTACACTTTGTCTCATAAATACTGACTTTGTGACGAGTCACCAATTAAAAAGTAAAAAAAGAGTAAGAAAGGAAGGACAGGACAGAGGGAAGGAAGGAATGAGGGGGGGGAGGGAGGGAGGGAGGGAGGCACCCCAAATGCAGAGTTTTCCCCATGCCTCAGCATGCCTATCTGCATTCTAACATCTGTAAAGCCAAACAAGAGAGCCTGATCTCTACCCTGTGCTAGATCCTGCAAATGTGATTACAGATAAGGCAGGCCCAGCTTCTGTTCTCATGGTGCTTAGGACCTAGCAGGGAGACAAACTCAGCCCAAATGTACTCTACTAACCAGAATATTATAGTACAAAACGATACTTGGAAGAAAGAAATAGGTAGCAAAGATTTTAGTATCCACAGTTGGTTGTAGTTGTGATATTTGTTATTAGGATATTAACTATATTTAAGACTTTCTAATTTTCACTACATTCCCCTTATTTAAAAAAAAATTAATAGGATTTGCCTGTTTTGGACAGTATTCATGAAAAATATTTTGGACATTCGATAGAAGTAGAATCATGGTCAGAGTATATGTACAGCCACTTCATGTTATTTTTTCAGCCAAATTATTTAGTAATTTAGTTAGCCAGGCACAAAGAACTGTCCAGAATGAAAACGGAAGGCACAGAAGATTCCTACATGTTTCCGTACATTTAGCATCCCACCACAATCATCTAAGGCTTTATTAAGGTATAATTTACATGCCATAAAATTAACCAATTTAAAATGGATGATTTGATAAAATACTTACAGAATGTTGCAACTATCACCATAATATAAATTTAGAACATTTAGAACGCTCTGATTTTAGAACACCCCAGAAACTTTGTACCCATCTCACCACCCCCACACCAGCCCTAAACAGCCAGGAATCTGTTTTCTATCTCTATGGATTTGCCTGTTCTGGACATTTCATATAAATGGAATCATACAATATGTGGTCTTTTGTTACTGACTTCTTTCACTTGGCATAGTTATTGAGCTTCATCCACATCGTAACATGTATCAGTTCTTCATTCCCTGTTATTGACACTAATCCATTTTCAGACTCTTACACTTTGTTTTGTTTATTTATTCATCAGCTGGATGGCATTTGGTTTGTTTCTAGTTTTGGGTTCTTATAGGTAATACTTCTATGAACATTCGAATACAAGTCTTTGGTGGTATCACTTCTTTTTAAAAGAAAAAAATTACACATATCCACATACAGAAAATACTTTCGATTTTCTATTTACCTTGTTTACATATGGTAGAATTTCAAAACTTATTTTTATTGTGAAGATGATGCACTTTTAATAAACCTCATTACTTACCTATTTTGTCATTATATATGTTACTTAAAGGTCATGATGTCAATACTCTTACATTATAAAGCAGGATGGCAGAACAGCTTCTAAGAATTTATATACCAGATCTAGATGCAGTAGACCACTTCTTATTCTTCTTGCTAAATACAACTAAAACCTTGAAAATTAAAGATAAAAACAAATACTGTGAAAGATACAGAGACAGAGAGAGAAGGGCTCTGGATCTCAGGACCCAAGGAATGATATAGTAATGCATTTTCTGGGTGGTTGTTTTTTTTGTCTAATGCATCCCAGAAAACTGGAGAAGCCAGAAACCCAGAAACACCAATAGAGGCAGATAAAAAGTGTCCCAACAGAAGCCAGCTATTTCTAGCCAAAGGTCCAAGAAAGTGGCAGTCTAGCAAGGTAAAAACAATAGCTGTCTACCCCAACCAAACATCACAGAGAAATCCTATTACTGAAGTAGAAGTCTATATATCCCCAAAATTTATCATTTCTGTTGTTGGACTAATACTTAATTTTAATTCAGCACAAATTATTGAGTTATAATCACTCAGTCAGAATTTAATAAGTATTTACTAAATGAAAGAATAAAAAGAATGGGTTTCTCTAAAAAAATTGCTTTTCGGGGATAAATTGCTTCTTCTATAAAGTCTTTGAGAGTACTCAAAATACTGTAAAGAAGTATATTTTACCATAAAAATAATGTAACTATTACTGAAATGAAATGCAGCTATCCTCAAAAAATACATAACCAAGCTAGGTTTGAGAGACAAGTCAATCCACAAAATTATTCCTAAACATCTTTGCAGAACAATAAAGCAAGGTTTTTGCTTAGAACAATCAGGTACGTAGACCCTAGGTTCATACTCTCAACTGATGAGCAGTTCTTGGGGTTTCAAATCCATTATTTCAGTAGCAGCATGCAGTATAATGTACACAGGGGATGGAAAAACCGGAGAAAGAAATGCAGCATGGGAACAAATCTTTGATAACTGGCCTGGAATAAAATGGTGGTTCTTTAATGGAAGCAAAAGATATTTGCCAAGCACCGTTCTAGGCACCAGAGAGACAGCAACAAATGAAGCACAACCTCTGCCCCCCAGGAACCTTCGTTCTGAAGGGGAAGCTAGTAGTGCAATAGGCACGGCTCATGCCTTATTTCACACACGTCCTCCAGCTTCCTCCCTGCATCCTGCCTCGGGGAGCTTCGAAAGCCAGGTAACCCCATTCCCTAGGTCAGTAGTCTGAGTGATCCTGTTAGGCCGAGGCAACGTAAGGAAGAGCTGAAGGAGCACTTCTGAAAGCTTTTGCTTTCTCGATAAAAGAAACAGGCCCACCTGGTGCCACCCCCTTTTCTGTCTTCATGCCTAGAGCACAGAAGTAACACATGGAACTGCTAGGAGACAACGGGGGTGAAGGTCAAATGTTAACACGCTAAGGGTGGCCAAGTAGAAAGGCAGGAGGAGAACCCTGGTGACTGTGTGAGCAGCTGGACTAATCTGGCAAACGCCTAACTCTTTAATGAGAAAAAATTAATGAGAAAAAATTCCTGATACCAACTGCTGGAACAGAACTTTTATCTGACTCAGGGGAGGTCACATTAAAAAAAAAAGAGTCTGTTAAAAGAGTATAGAGTGGCTCACAGAATCTTTGAAAGGTCTAAAGAACAAAGCTCAAAGATAAAGTTCCAGGAACAACATAAAAACCTTTCATAGAGCTGGCCTCATGAGCAAGCACCCGCATGGCCCAGAGCCCAAGGTGCAGAAGTTTGCACCCTTGCCACTTTTCCTCCAGGAACATGATTGTACTTCAGATAAGACCAGCCCAGCACAGTCACCTTGGCGGTCACCCTAACCAGAAAATCAATTTCATGGGGAGCTCGCTGTTTCACCTTGCTCACTTCCAACCTACACAAGCACCTGTGCCCTTAATGGGGAAAAACAAAAGGAAATATGTAGCTTGTTCAGCTCCTACAGGAAGAGACAGTCTTTGCCCTACGAAGGTTCATAAGGTGAGTAATCTCCCGAACTCAAAAAGGGATTCAGATGCTAAGAATCTAAAATGAATTGCAAAGCCTACCGGCGTGGCTCAGTGGCTGAGCATTGACCTATGAACCAAGAGGTCACGGTTTGATTCCCGGTCAGGGCACATGTCCAGGGTTTTGGGCTCAATCCACAGTAGGGGGCTTGCAGGAGACATCTGATCAATGACTCTCTCTCATCATTGATGTTTCTATCTCTCCCTCTCCCTTCTTCTCTCTGAAATCAATACAAAATAATTAAATAAATTGCAAATATGCACTGTTATGGTGGGTGATTTGCAAAAATGATTACAATTCCCTACAAATCCCTTTACTATGTAATCTGTAGCTCCTCCCATCAAGAGGTGATGCCTGTTCTCTCCCCACCCCCACCCCCTGAATTCTGACTGATTTGAGAATAGAATGAGTCAGAGGGAGCATTTTGCCAACAACAAAATTAAACCTCAGGAGCATGGGTGCACTCTGTTCTAAGGATCCTCTATTACCCACCATATGAATAAGCCTTGGCTGCTCTGCTAGATAACAAGAAAAACTTACTCCAGGTGCCCCAGTCACCCAGCTAACAGCTAGCCAACCCTCAGAAACAGAGCCACCTACCTGACCGCAGACACATAAGTAAACCCAGTCTAACCCAGAAGATCATCCATCAGAGCCCAGCCCACTGGGCTCAACCAAAGAAGTATAAGCTCAATAAATGCCTGTTTTAGCCACTAAGTTTAAGGTGATGTTTTATGCCATAAAAGCTAATGGACAGAATTTCAGACAACATAAACAAAGAAAATTAGTAAATAAGGTGATTTAAGACTTGAAAAAAATAAAGCAGGGTAATTTAGCAGAAAGTAATGAGGTCCACTCAGTTTCTCAATGAAGTCCTCTCTGAGAAGGGGATATTTAAGGTGAAACTTAAATCCAAAGGACAAAAAAACGATTTAAAGATATATAGGAAATGTACTCCAAACAAAAGGAAGAATATTTGCAAAGGTCCTGAGGCAGGAATGTGGCCAGTGTGGCTTAAAAATATGAACAAAGTGGAGAGTGACGAAAGGTAACATCAGAGAAATAGGAAGAAACCAGATTGGCCAGGGCTCTCTGAACCATGGTAAGGATTTTGGGTCTTACTCTGCTGAGGTCATCTGATTTACGTTTTAGAGAGCTCACTCACTTGCTGTGAGGCTCATGGATGTTAGAATAGCAGGAGGAGAGGCTGGAGCCCTGTCTGGTAGCTACTATAGTAACAAAGGAAATATCTGCTCAGTTTTGCTGTGAACATAAAACTGCTCTTAAAAAATCATTTATTATTTTTTTAATTGGGGAAAAAATGGAAGAGTGGATTTGTAAGAGATTAGTAGGAGAAAGAGAAAGAGGTGCGGGGGGGAGGGAGTCAACAGTACCTAACACTACTTACTGAAAGCTGCTGCATGCCAGGCCCAGCCACTGGGGTCACCGGGCATCTGGAGGAAGCAGCGTGGAGGAGTGAGAAGAGTGGGGGCTTTAGAATCATGCAGACCTGGGAGCAGCTCTAACTGAGTACACCAGGGTGAGTGATTTATCTATCTGAGCCTCCACATCTCCTGTAGAAGAAAGATAAAAATAACTGTCTCGTGGGCTGCTATAACAGCTTAATAATATGTGGCACATGCAAAGTGTGTAGCCAAGTACTTTTTAAGTAGTAGGCATTCTCGAAGTGTTTGTTTCATTTCCTTTCATTTTACTTCCCTGATTGAAGATCCAGTCTCTGAATAAAGGTTGAAAGTCAAGGGATTCTGAAATCAAGGAAGACTTATGTCTGAATATGTAGTTAAGTCAACAACGGTCTTTCCTTCTGTAAATCATACTCAATAACATTTCCCCTGAATATTCTCACTTAGCTACACCGTTACCTGCAGGCAACCGACACTAGCTTCTGACCTAACATGACAACTACAAAACTTCCAGCTAAGCTGAAAAGTCAGTTTAGTGTCCAAAGCCTTTTCTGTTGCCAACACCTGCAATCCAGTTCCTTCTTTTGGGTCCTGCTTCCTACTGTGCCAAGATACAAACACTGCAGCTACCCTCCTAACCTCCAGCCCAGCTGCTTGCTCTAGTCTTCAAAGCACACTTCCTGCACCAGTCCGGATTCTGAGCCATGATTAGCTTTCTCTGAGTCCCTCTTAATCCATCCTGGTCTCTCCTATCTCTTCTCCAATCTCCTTTTTCCTTTTTCACACCCAAACCCCTTCCACATGTTCAAAGCCAATTGTACTCTTCCGGAATATTCCATCCTGAAAGCATTGCCCACCATGGAAGTGTTGTTTCTGTACGATTGCTCCTTTGATCTTATAGCAGAAAGTATTCTTCTGCATTTGGACTGGCTTTCTATCCCAGGGAATAACTTAAATTGAAAAATGTTCTATAACTCGCAGCTATAGTCACAACATAAAGTCACAAGTTGACCTGCCAATGAATATTAAATTCCTTATCAAAGATGGATTAACTCTGCTGGAAATGCAATTCAAAAATAGCAACAGACACAAGGCAACAGGATTGGACAGCTTTGCTTTGTAGGAGAAGAAATTTGCAAGACAGGATTTAAAATGCACTAAACTTAACAGTGTATGAAATGGCATTTTCCTTGTAATTTTAAGCTTTGTAAGTAGAATCTATAAATATATCTAAAAAATACCAAGAAAGCTAAAGAAAAAAATACATTAGAAAATACAAAAGAGAAAGAGACTTTCCATGTACTCACAGAAATTAGAAATGGAAACAGTCCTTTGGCCACCTTGTTTATTTCCCTGCCAGCATAGCCCATTCTCAAGTGTGTCCAGTCTAATTTTAGATGAGCCAAGGCTCTTGACTTCAGGCACTTCATTTGTAAGACCATTCTGCTGTCTAATGAACCTTCATGATTTGTCAACCCTTCTAGTTCTTGCACCTAAATTTCAACCTTCCAATAAGTTCCAAAGGTATCTTGGCCTTTGCTGGCTGCAATGCCTAGATTCAGTGCTCGAGGGAGAACCTTCTCTTCTTTGTCTGATGTAGCTATAAAATACCTAAGAAAGGTGAGATCTCATCAAAACCAAGACAGGTTTCTCCGAAGATCACTGGGCCGGTACAGGAGAACTTGAGTCGTGATTTGTTTTCAATATTACAAAGCACCCAGAGGCTTAGGAACGTCTAGCTACATTTTTCTTTCCAAGCTCCAAATAGCTCACTGAAAGCACCACCAGTTAGGAAATGGCTAATACCTGCCAGGCGTTACAGCTGGTGCTTTACATACAGTGACCCTGACCTTAGAGCAACCCTGCACAGCAGTTACCTCACGGTACATACGAAGACACTGAGACTTGCATGTTGGAACTAATAGTGCGGTCGCGTCCGCCTGGCTGAAGCCTTGTTTTTCCCACTGCCTTCTGCCGTTTCTACAGCGCCTTCATCAGAGAGTGTGAGCGCCCGGTTCGGGGCTCTCCATGTCCACGCAGATGGTGTCTCCTGCCCCAGGCAGAACGTGAGGAGGCGGGGGGAGCCGAGCACCACACTTCCCAGAGGGTAAACTGCTTCTAAGTGTTCTGGAGACAAGCTCAGAGAGAACTGGGTGGGCGCTGCAGGTCTCCCGCAGAAATGAAGAGCCTAGATTCTGAGGCTAGGGAAGACCGGGGCATGGAGCGGGGCAGAAAGACCCAAGTTTCCCTAAGTGGGGAATGAGCAGGACAAAGAAGCAGCAGCTCCTGATTCCTGGCAAACACACTTAGATGGCTGAGCTTCCTGTTGTGGCTTCTGGTACCCTGATCCATCCAAGACCTTGAATCAGGGCCTGAACAGACTTATGGGACCAGGTGTTTCAAGGAACCTAACCCAGAACTTCTACCTGACCCAGACCCTAAGAGGAATATCAGGACTCGTTCCTGCAGCTGACTCAGTCGTCCCAAATGCCCCAGACTAACAAAGAGTAATGAAATGTCACCACACCAAAGCCTTCCCTAACCAAAGTGACAAGAGAGGAGCAGACCTGCCCAGGAAGGTGAGTCAGTAATAGCTCCCTGCTTTTCAGCCTTCAGAATTGATCCTACATTTGAGCTTCTTGAATCTTTATGGGTAAAACATGCAGACTAGATTCATCATCAGTTTGCTTAGTTTTCTCTCTCATTTGGAGGAAAATGTTGAGAATCATCAAAGTAGCCTGTCTGCAGCTACTGATTTGCAGCTGTGTGTCTACTGAGATAACACAGAGTGGAAATCTGGGCACTTCAGACCCCTGATTTCAGCTTCCTAGACAAAAGCTCTGTTGATTAGATTGGCAGTTCTTGAAACAACACACTGACGCAGCTTTTTCAAACTTGAAATGGAACTCGTATTGACTATGTGTCCAACCTTAGGAATAGAACCCTGGGACAGAGAAAATTGTAAGGGTGATTAAGAATCTGCTTATTTGGGAAGATGATTTTATTCCCCTCACTTTTCAAAGAACAATAAATCCATTTCTAAAAAGCGCAGGAGGCACATGAGTTGGAATCCCAGCCCTATGGCTTACCGTATGTACAACTTCTGTTAAGGCACTTGGCTTTCCTGAAACTGTTCCCTCAGCTGAAAAATGGCCACACTCATACCCAGCTGACACAGTGCTGCTGAGATTAAATCAAGTAACTTGCTTAGCACAAAGTTTGGTGCTTAACCATGCTGGAGTCCTTCCTTTGATTAACTGCACAGAAGAACACAGCAACTCCTTTTGCAAAGCCATAATATAAGATATTTTGATTTGAAAGGCATCACATCATCCTAGGTCCTTGTTAGAAATATTTAAATATTTCACTCACAGAGCAGAAATCAGAGATAAAAGAAATGAAATACAGAATTGCAAAATTTCAACTGATTTTTGTCAGCTAATATTCTTTAAGAAATTAATCGATTCCTCTGAGCCGCTTCTTAGCCTATAATTAGGGATTATTTTTGGTCTCAATATTAAATGAGACAAAACAGTGACAATTTTACCTCCCTCTTTATTCATAATAATGATGACTGTATCCTTGAAACCAAACACCACACAACTGACAGAACACAATTAGCAGACGTTTACATATTTTTTTTCTGTTTGCTTTGGAAAGACTGAATGGAAAATAGAGTCTACGCCTCACTCGAACCACTCTGCCTCGTTTTTCTTGGAAAAAAGAAGGTGATGACTGATTTATCCAAACATGTTTAAGACATCTGGTCTATTTTGTATCCTCTCCACAATCAAGGGTCACAGTTTTATGACAAAATACAGAAAAAGAATTAGGACACACTGAGCATTGTAAGAGGCAGTACAATAGAAGGAGAGGGCATCTAAAAATCTCTATTTATAGTAAAGATGCTATTATTAGCAGGAGTCCTGATGTCAAGATTATAAAGAGCGAGCATGTACAGCCAGAGGCTCAGCTGTAGAAGAAACAAGTAACTAAAACTCTGACTTGGTTCTTAAATATGTTATCGGACACTCATAGAAATAGCTCTTTGAAAAATTAGCTATTTTGAGGATGAAAATGACACATTCAACCCATTTGAATTCTGATGCCACAAACCCATCAGAGCATGGCCACTGGGGTGAGTCAGGGGAATAGCACCAGTCAGCAGAAGGCCGGGATCAAGCCTCTTCCTTCTGGGCTGAGACTAGAGCCACCTCATATCTACTGATGAGAATGAATAGAAAGAGTGTTTCAACAACTGATTCCTTTTTATACTTGCATAGCCCAACTCCTTAGAGGATTTTTCTATTTTCAACACTAAAAGAACCACATAATCCCAAAAAGGTTACAGCCAGAAGGGCCCTTAGGGGTTACCTAATCCAGTGCTAGAACTTTATAGATAGTGCATTGATGTCCAGACGATTAAGTGACTTGCCTAGGGCCACACTGCTAATATGTGGCAAAATTAGAGTTACTTCTAATTTCAAACTTTGGGTGACTTTAATTAAATTGTTTACAAAGTCACTTTCTCTAAATGATTGTTTATTGATTCATGAGAATAAATGAATTCCTGTGACTATGCTTCTTGGTGGATATGCCAAGTGGGTCTAATGTGAGTCAGTGGAAAACACTATGTGGAGACAATTTTCCAAACATAGCAAACAAGCTTCATTATCTGAGCAAACCAACCTCTTAATTTGTAACTCAGGTTTTCCTCTGTCTTGAGGCTCTTGCTCACAAAAGACAGCAAAGAAGACTAGACCTGGGAAAATAGTGCGACCCTTATGTTCTAAAATTGTTGGGTAATTACCATCGTCTTTCTGTAGAGAGAGCAGTGAGTTATGAATTTAGCCCCCCCCCCCCAAAAGATGTTGAAGTCCTAACCTGTGAGTGTGAGTTTACTTGGAAGCAAGATCCCTGCAAATGATCACGTTAAAAATGAGGTCCGGCCCAGCCGGCGTGGCTCAGCGGTTGAGCATGGACCTAGGATCCTGGAGATCACGGTTTTATTCCCAGGCAGGGCACAGGCCCAGGTTATGGGCTCGATCCCCAGTAGGGGGCATGCAGGAGGCAGCTGATCAATGACTCTCATCACTGATGTTTCTCTCTCTCTCCCCCCTCTCTCTTCCTCTCTCTGAAATCAATAAAGACATTTAAAAAAAAAAAAAAAAAGCGGTTCTTTCCGTCAGCCCTAACACAATATGACTGGTATCCTAGTAAAAACGGGAAATTTGGACACTGACGTGCCCTCAGGGAGAACATCATGTGAAGATGAAGGCAGGAATGAGGTGATACTTCTTTAAGCCAAGGAGTGCCAAAGATTGCCAGCAAACACCAGAAACTAGGAGAGGGGCAGGATCCTTCCCTCACAGCCCTCAGAAGGAACCAGCCTTACTGACACCTTGATCTTGGACTTCTCGTCTCCAGAACTGTGAGACAATACATTTCTGTTGTCTAAACCACCCAGTCTGTGGTACTTTGTTTGAAAGACCTAGCAAACTAATATTGTTGCCTCATCTGAAAAAAGATGGGGTAAACTAATTGATCTCACCTGCCCTAGGCCTGACACCTGCAGTTCCATGAAGGTGTGGACAGTGTGGAGGCTCTGAGCCCCGGGAACCTGTCTTTGGTAATGGGAGGGGAAGGGCTGTGTCTCTCAGACAATGAACAAATATTTACTAAGCAACTATTATGTGCCCAGCATCAGTCTGGGCATGGGACACAGGCATGAACAGCAAGACACAATCCCTGTGACCCAGAATTCAAGTCTCCCAGGGAAGATTAGTTCTAAACAAGTAATTACAAGTGTGATGTGTGCTGTGGAAATGCAGAGACTGCCCTGGGACAATTAGACTGGCAAACAATATTTATGGATAGACAGAAATGAGGGTGAGGAATTAGCACCCCAACAAAGGCAGATGAGGTGAAAGGGGCTGGTGCATGTTCCAGGCAGGACCACCACAGAGCTCTCGCAGTCTAGCTCTTCTCTAAAGGAAGGGACAGCCTCGACGGGCAGGAAGCAGAGAATAGAGAGTTGGCAGACAAAGCACCAAAGGCCTCCACCATACAGGGTAGCACAAGCCTCTAAGAAATCCTTCTCTTCTAGACTCACATCCTGAGTCACTTCCAGACTTCAGCTATATTTAGATTTCTGCTGGGCCTAATGGCATCCTTTCTATGTTCTATTTAAAAATGGTGTCAAGCAGGCTGAAAGCAGAATTTGTGAATAAGCATGTATTATTTCATTTAGAAGGAAAAGCTCATTTTTCTTTTCAAAGATTTGGTCATTAGGTTTTTGTGAGAAGGTCTTTTCTGTGTGTTTGCTTATTTGTTTGAAAATAGCTAAGAACATTTTGACAAAGACTCCAAATTATGCAAAACAAAAGATACCCAGAACCCTAAATATGTGCTCAGTAAATTGGTTTCTGAAAAATGATGACAACATTCTTACCCCCCTCAAGACAACCCAGGAATAAAGGCATTCGGGTCATTGAATTTTTCACATAACGTTTAAGATTTTTGGTTCTGCTCTTTGCATTATTAACAGTTACAATTAATATTTACTAAGTGCTTAGTATGTGCCAGGCACTGAGCAAGGCTCTTTCCATTCATTTTTTTCTTAATCCTCACAACAGTCCAGAACGTAGGGATGTTTATTGTCCCCACTTTAAAGATGAGAAAACTGAGGCTTAGTGTTGTTGAATAACTATCCTCAGTCACACAGAAAATAAATGGTGGAGCCACTGATGTCAGTGATTTCTGATTTAATCAGGAAATGGGAGTCTCCCCTAGGTTTCATCCCATGGACTGACTATACAAAGGCAACTGGAGAGGTCCTCTGCCCCTTCTCATTCATCATCAGAGCACTTGATTTTCACCTTAAGGAACTCGAAAGTCTTTGTCTCACACTTTTCATGTTCACTCCCAACTTCCTGAAGGATAAAAGAGCACAAGGGTTTTAATGTCCTTGCCCACAGGAAGTCAAGGTCAGCCCAAGGTGTGTCCAGAGCTCATGTTCTCTCTCCAAGGTCTCATGTGAATCATCCTGTGGCGTATAGAAGCTTCCTACTCAGTCGAGAAGCTCAGTCAACAAAAGATCTCATGTACACCAGTTCTGGCCAATTGATCCAGTTCAATACAACAAGTATTTTTTGAGCCATATGCAAGGAATTGTTAGCTCTATCTTAAAATCCATTATTTCCTTCATTTTAGGAAAAGGATTCTGACTTTTCTTTTTGTAAGCCAAGCACGTTTCCCAGTCTCTGGTGCAGCCACCTGTGATCATGTCACGGTTCTAACCACTGAACTGGAAACAGCAGGTTATATGGTTCTTTCAGAAAGACTCCTGAATAGGGGAGGGCTCCTTTTCTCCCCTTCTTCCTCTTTTCTGTCCTAAAATGTGGTTCGATGGCTGGAGCTCCTGCAGTCACAAGGTGACCTTGAGAATGCTAGCCATTCACAGCAGAGTGAATGGGGTCTCAGAAAAATCTGGGGTCTCAGCATTGTAGATGAACTATATCAGCCCTGGACTATACATTCACATTTTTTAATAAGAAATAAATATAGTTAAGTCTGTATTTCATGTTTCAGTTACATTCAGCCAAAGTTATCTGAGAGTAGCACCTACTATGTGCCAGGCATTAAGCTAGAAACAAATCCTTCCATCTCCCCCACCCCCGATACACATATACAGGCTGTGCATGTGTGGGTATTTGGGCAATGCCTAATATAATGAAACAATCACAAAGAGATCACACCAACCACAAACATCTCTCCTAAAGATTTGACAGAAATGCTTTAGAGGACCACGAAATTTTAGGAAACATTTCAAATCCATGATCTTATAATTGATTCTTCCCCCACACAGAGCGAGTGGTATTTTTTCCTGAATATACAAAGTGAGGTCTAGCTTCCCATTGCTTATTGCATTCAAAGACCATTACACTAAAAATAATTACCTCAAAACCAGTAGGAACATTTTGTCTTCTCCATTCCACCTGTTAAAAAATCAAGTTATGGACATCTGCGTGGCTATATTTTTATTTTACTTTTCCTCAGGGAGCCTCTTGATAATAAGTGAAATGCCTGTGACCTGGTTAAGCTTTGAATTATGCTGTAAAAATAAAGCCTTTTATAGTTCCCTGAAAGATATTTGGATCTGAGGCTGTAAAAAAATTGCTGAGATATTGATGCTCATATTAAATTGGTCCTTTTTCCAGAATATAATGAAAGTGTAGGCAACCCTCTATATGCCCAAAGACCTTAACTGATGAATAATCATAGTACATTCTGTGACTAAAGAAAAGTTTGACAAAAAATGTCAAATAGGTATTTCACCCTAAGGAGATAAAACAATGTCCCTAAAATGCTATAAAAATTTGAAATACTTTCTCAAAAAAAACCAAAATTATTTTCATGTATCTAAGTATATTTCCATTATTTGAGTGTAGTTATGATATCACAATATTAACTCATATATTATCAGTATATATAATTAATTGGAATATGGCACTCATCAACCATGCATAGAAAGTAGAATGTTCTAGCAATGATATTTGCTATTGATCTTTTTTTTCTGTTTAGTTATTTAAACATTTTTGTGACTCAGTAATTCAACCTGGAATAAAATAATCCAATGACCAGAATTTATACACTCTGCCAATTAATCACCTGGAAAGCCACACCTTTTTTTTTTTTTCTTTTAAGTGAACCAGCAGTGCTTTCTATACACCTTGATCAGCAAAGCCATGACTGCCAAACTTCTCTAGCATTTCCTACACTGAAGGAATCCTTCAGCTGTGGTAATGACCAGGTCTTCATTGTGTTTACAAGTTTCCAAGGGTGTTGTCTGGCTTTTGTAGTATGTTGCTATTAAATGATTCTAAGGTACTAATCCAAGTAAATACAAACAGAAACTAAATACCTATTGCTATGGTGCCAGTGGCAAGTAATTTAAACAATCACTTTGAGTTTACTCAGAATCTATACTAAAAATTTTAAGTATAGAAATTCTGGTTAGCCAACAGGAAGAAAGTGATTTCATAGTATACTCTTGTGAAAGTATCACACCATTAATTTCAAATTACCAGATGAAATAAGGAGGTTGGGGACTTATTAAGAAGCTTCAGTAGTAGAAGCTTTTGCTCAGTTTGGTTTTCAGTCTGTGGGGCCAGATGGACAGACCTTCTGAGGAGCTACGTGTCCAGGATAACATAGCTCATCCAGTAATGCCATCCACCCATTAAGCAGTTTTACTGTGTGTCCCTCTCCCAATCAGCTGTGATCTTTCTATCATCAAAATACTGCATCACACCTTTTGAGGCTGCCCAGTGTCCCTGTCTTCAATGCTGAGGAGACTATGAGAGCAGCCACATACCCATATCTCCACTGGAGGCCTATAATTCCACTAGAACTGGAAGCTCCCCTTCTAGCCCCACATAAAACCACTGAATGCCACCCACAGAGAGATGACACCAAATGTACAACAGGCCATGTAGGCCTCTCTGGTTGGATGATGTCAGCATGTCAGACTCAGAACAAATAACATCTGTTGGTTTATATATTGAGTGCTCACAAAATGCTAAGCACTGTCTAGGGTGGCCTTACACAGCCCCACTTTTATCATTTCCAATATGCAGATTTTGGAAACAGGAAGGGGGAGGTGAAAGAACGCTCACAGGTGAAGCACTCGGAGCCAGGCACTCTGAGCCACCACGCAATACCGCCTCCAGGCAGAAATCTTAGGGACCAGCTGCCTTCTGCTCACTTGGGGAGTGTGTACAGCGAATACAGCACCCAGCGAATTGAGACAGAGGCTCCTCGCCTGCACTCTTGTGGTGCTTATTCTACAACTCCTGGCCTGTCACGTCTGAAATGAGCCAGGACTCGGTGGATCCCTAATGCTCCGTCCAGCTCCACAGCAGTCAGAACACCTAGTGACTTAATCAAAATGAAAACAAACTTCCTCTTGAACTGATGAGAAAAGAAATCCAAGATAATAACTACTATCCATGTAGCGCTAATTTATAGTGTGGGGAGCTCTGAGGCACACACCCGGGAGGAGCCGGGTTCCAGCTCAGACCCAGGCCACACCCTCTGACTCTGCATCCTGCGTCCCTGCTCTGATGCCCCAACTGCTTCTCCTCTGAATTTACCCGTCTGCAGACTAGAAACGTGTTTGCAGCTTGAGTGTAACTAATTGAACATGAAAAATTGCAATCAAAAGAATATGAGAAATGTCATCCAAGTTAGAAACCACAGAGCCGTATTAAACTTCTCCTCCCCCATTTGGGGCCTGAGTCCCAAATATAGCCCCACACACTTCATGCTCTGAATATTCTCTTCATACTCTTGGATCTGGCCCTTCTCATTCCTAATAGTCGTGTCATATCAGACTGTCTCAATAGCTTCCCAGCGGGTGTTCAGGCATCCATCTGGTCCTGCCCCACTGGGAGCTACTTTCCTGTTGGCCTCCACAGTCCAAAAATGTAAGTTATCGCCCGGCCCGCGTGGCTCAGAGGTTGAGCATCAACCTAGGATCCAGGAGATAGCGGTTCGACTCCCTGTCAGGGCACATGCCTGGGTTTTGGGTTCCATCCCCAGCCAGGGGCGTGCAGGAGGCAGCCGATCAGTGACTCTCATCATTTATGTTTTTATCTCTCTCTCCCTCTCCCTTCCTCTCTCTGAAATCATTAAAGACATATATATATCTTTTAATTTCAGTTATTATTTCTAAAATCTACAACTAATCATATTATTCCTCTGCCTAACACCCTCCAGGGCTCCCCCAAGGCTTTAAGGATCAAGTCCCAAGTCTGAGCATGGCCCACAGGCTATGGAACTTAAGGACAACTGTCCAAACTACCTCTCAAACCTAGAATATGTCGGAAACATCTACAAAAATGCCTGTGCATGAAAAATAAGTTCACTCACCTTCCCCATAGTAACCAAGACTAAAAATTATTTGGCTTGGGCCTTTTCTGCTTTCTTTACCATCTTTGGCATGTTTTCTACACCAGTAAACAACCTTTCACATTTAAATAAAAGTTAAATATTCTCCCTTTTAGAAACCTGATTATAAAACTTAAAATTTTAATTACCACTCCCTTCAAAAAAGACAAGGAGCGGGGGGAAAGCATATAATTTACCTGTAATTTCTGAAACGTATATAGAAATTCCTCAGTGCTTCCAGAATGGTTAATGAAGAGGGCTGATGTTTAGAATAATCGAAGCAAAGGACCTGGCCTCACTGGGAGCCTGTTGCTCAAGTGCGGCTTAGGAGTAAACCTGGCTTCTGTTTGTGCTGGCCAGAGGGAGAAGCGATGTTTCTGTTGCCACCCATATTACCTGTAGCAACAACAAACACTCCGCATAACTCCCAAACCACCCACTGGCAAAGAATAGAGTTAGTCTGAGGTTCATGACTGTTGTTCTGTATTGGAGAGTGGATTCCTCTTATTCTGATCAGGAAACATACAGACTACAGCACATATCACTGTGTTTCCTTATCTCTCAGTTCCCCATAGTTTCCAATAACTTAACATAAATAAAATTAAACTTTATTGCCCAGCCTGTGTGCTCAGTGGTTGAGCGTTGACCCATGAACCAGTAGATCACAGTTTGATTCCCGGTCAGGGCACGTGGCCGGGCTGCAGGCTCGGTCCCCAGTCCAGGGCCTGTAGGATGCAGCCGATCAATGACTCTCTCATCACTGATGTTTCTCTCTCTCTCTCTCTCTCTCTCTCTCCCTTCCTCTCTCTAAAATCAATAAAAGCATATTTAAGAAATCAAATTTTATTAATGGGCAAAAGATCCCATTTTGTTCTTATTCTAATCAATAGATCTCTTGTGGCATGTAAATATTTGACATTTAAACAGATGAGCGTTTTACCTTATTTTGGTATTTTGAATATTTATTGTGAAAAAAATGTTTTAGTTTAGTTGGACACCATAAAGTGGAGGTCATGTTCCCATGACGAGTAAATTGGTTAAATTCAATGGACATTTGTTTAGAGTCTGCTGCATTTAAGACATAGGCCTGAAAACAAACAAACAAAATACCCTCTGACTTCTAAGTGTTCACAAGCCAATTATCTTTCATCCTAGATGATTATCGACGGGCACATATTATTTCTACTCCACTTATTCTCTCAACCATATAAGTACCTACTCAGGCCAGGCTGAGAGGCACTGAGCACTGCCAACAGCCCGGGAGGTTGGGGCCCCAGAGGGTGATAAATGTACCAAATCACTCGGCATCATCATTACCTTCATTTTGGTCACCAGAACCCCTGGTTGAAGGTCTCATGTTGTTCTGTGTTTATTTAACAAATTTACTGAGGTATGATTGCTAGACAAGGAACTGCACATATTTGATGTGTACAATTTGATGAATTTGTACATATGCAAGCACCTGTCAAACCACCACCACAATCAAGGGAACAGGCATACCCATCGCCTCCCAGAATTTCCTCTTGTCCTTTCATTTTTGTTTGTTTGTGACAAGAACACTTCACATGAGACCTACCCTTTTAACAAATTTTGAAGTGAAAATACCACACTGTTCCCAGGGGCACTGTGTTATACGGCAGATCTCTAGACATTCCTCCAGCATAACTGAAACTTATACCCAATGAACAACAATTCTCCTTTCTCCCTTCCCCCTTCAGCCCCTGGCAACTAGTATTATATTCTCTGCTTCTATGATTTTTACTATTTTAGATGCCATGTATAAGTAGAATCAGGCATTATTTGTCCTTCTGTGACTGGCTTCTTTCTCTTAGCATAACATCATCCAGGTTCATCCATGTCATAACAAGTGGCAGGATTTCCTTCTTTTTTGAAGCTGAATAATATTCCATTGTATGTATGTGCCTCATTTTCTGTATCCATTCACCTATCAATGAATATTTGGGGTGTTTTCATATCTTGGCTATTTAATAATGCTGCAGCAAACGTAGGAGTGTAGATATCTCTTCAAGATCCTAATTTCAATTATTTTGGGTATATACCCAGAAGTGGGATTGCTAGATCCTATGGTAGTTTTATTTTTAATATTTTAAAGAATCTCCACATTGTTTTCCATTGCTGCTGCACTATTTTACGTTCATACCAACAGTGTACAAGGGCTGCGATTTCCCCACAACCTCACCAACACTTCTCTTTATTTTGAATAGTAGCCATTCTAACAGGTGTGAGGCAGTGTCTCATTGTAATTTTGATTTGCATTTCCCTGCACTTAACGGTGTCGAGCATCTTTTCAGATAGCTATTGGCCCTTTGCACATTTTCTTTGGAGAAATATGTGTTCAAGTCCTTTGCCCATTTTTACATTAGATTTTGTTTCGCTATTGAGTTGCAGTCTCATAATGGTTTTAATGCTTAGAGCAAAGGCACAATCCATTTGGTTTTCTCCTTAACGCAGAAAATATATATATATATATATATTTTTTTTTTTTTAAATTTTTTTTTTTTTTTTTAGTTGGTTCACACAAGAAGCAAAGGTTTTTCAAATATGAACTTAGAATGTGAAATCCAGAAAGCAAGAAATTCTATCGGGAAGAACCTGTGCTTTTTAAAACACTTCCAGGTTCTTGACAAGTTAAGCAGCAGAGGGCAGGATGGTGCACGGGGAAAAATCAGGGGCTCAGCAGCAGGAAACCTAGGGCTCATCCCATTCCTGTTGGAAGTCTTTTCACCTCTGCTGGGTGCCTGTTAACTCTCACGCACCCAGCTGATTACCCCACTGACCTGTGTCCAGAGTACTTACTGAAATTTCATTGTGTAGGCCTATTGATTAAATTATTGGCCATGTGACTGAGCTCAATCTCCAGCCCCTCTCCCTCCTCAGAGGTTGAATAGTTGAAAGTCCCAACCCTCTAATCACAAGGCTGGTCTCTCTAGGGACAAACCCCTATCCTGAGCCAAGGAGGAGCACACCGGGAGTCATCTCATTAGCATCACAAAGACAAAGACGTGACAAATTCTTTACTATGCCACAGTTCTTTTCAGAGGAAGTGTTGCTCTGGCGCTACCAAATGCACTCCCTTGCCCCTGGGGACTTTGGTTGATTTCGAATGGCTTACCAAAGGTCTCCTTGAGGCTTTTTAGAGGTCATGCTGCATCCATAAGTGTGCAAGCTTAAATGGATCTTAACATACACATTTGTTCCAAAAATAACAACCACACCTACATTTCATGTTGCTACCTTCACATCTCGATAGAAATTTGTAAGCAACAAGACAGCAAAGTTTGTTTTTAAAAAGGGAGGGAGGGATTGAGAACAAAGGCTCCCTTGCACAAGTTTCAGTTTTGCACATTTCTGGGGCGGACGGTGGTAATGGTGTCACAACAGTGTGAATATACTTAATGCCACTGCAGTGGACACTTAAACATGGTCAAGATGGTAAAGTGCAGGCTATGGATATTTTATAGTTTTTTTAAAAAAGCTCGCTTGGGTCACTTTTGGACTAATTTAATCTGAGCTCAAGGAGAGAATCTTTTCCACTTAGTTAAATCCGTATGTCCGGTCTTCACGCCCTGGAATGGGGCCATGGACAGCTGCCAGTGATGGGGAGTGCGTGGAGTGAGGCTGCCCAGCTGGCTTCCCTCCAGCAGCTGCACAGGATCCCTCGGTGGAAGAGGGCTCCTCACCCAGCTCCACCCGCTGAAGATGCTCTGATCTGTCCAGGGAAGAAAGCCCAGGTTCCAGGAGTGGCCGCTCTGGCTCAGACAGTGAGTAGGACTTTGCAGCCAGAGGTTCCACAAAAATACTCACTGGGCACCTGTCCAATAACAAAACCTGATGAAATTTAGCTAATAGTTGGCCTAGTGAGATCAGTTGATTGATTTTTTTCCCCCTATAAATTGTGATTGGAATTTTTGGTGAAAACTTAAAATTTAAATGATCTCTCAGACATTTCTCTGCAGAATTTGAATGAGCTGATGTTTTCTCTTTCCCTTCTCCTGGCGTTAAGTTTTGTGTCTCTTCCTCTCTGTTTTATTACAGGGACTCCATTTTTCTGTTTGCTGTGTTACCATCCATATGTTTCATATTTCATGTGTTTCCTTGCGTAGCATCTAAAAAGCTTCAGGGAAGAATTCCTCGTTTATCCCTTTCAAAACCTACATTTCATGTTCCACTCATCTGTGAAATGTTCAGGCTGATAGGCATTTGCTGAGCATCTATAGGCTCTGGGGATACAAACGTGGTGGAAAAACAGGCTGTACAGGGTTCCTACCTCTCCCCAAACACTCGCTACCTAAGGTGAGATTTTTTTTTTTTCTGATAGAAAATGTCCCCTCATTTGTTTCTCTGAACAGGTTTTGGGAACTTCTAATAATAGAGTAAAAGTGAAGTGAATCTTTATTTTTAGAATGACAGTCTTCATTCCTTCAGCAAATCTCCAGACCTCATCTGCCTGTAGGTACAGTTAAGTTGCATTTTCCTGAGCTTTGCTACCTTGTGAGGCCTCATTTGAGTTACTGCAGAGCCTTAACCCTTGGCAAGTTTCTACGCACCCTCCTCTGCAGTCTCTGGGCTTACTGAGGAGGATCCAGGGTAAGGAAGGCATCATAGGCCTGAAGCCAACCGTCGCCTTCCTCGTGGAAATTCACTGCACAGGCGCCCTTGAGAAAGGCTCCGCTAGACTGCAAGGCTGCAGGCGCTCCGGGGGCGCGGAGCTTCCTAAAGGGCTACGGTTTCCTGCGGAAGCCACCCGAAGCCTGGGCCTTACCTACGGTTTTGGAAAATGAAAGAATGTCTCTTTCCCTAATGTTGGATCACATGTTATCACCTGGGCGCTCAAAGCAGTACTACCTCCTAGAAAACAGTTTCTCCAGCTTCTGCCCCCCACCAGTTTATCAAGACAGGGAAGGACAATGCCTCCCTAGGAGTGTTCATGGTGCGGCTCCATGGTCAGGCCATCCCAGCTCTGCAACCTTGGGCAAATCTGCTAGCCTCTCTGTACTTTCGTTTCCGTTATTACAAAGGAGGGTATTAATAGTTATTATTTAATTGGGTTGTTGAAGATCAAATTAGATAATTATATACAGTGCTAAGGATACCACTCAGTGCATCGTGAGCACCTGACGCATGTTAACTGCTGCTCTGTTCATCATCATGGCCATCAGTCCATCTCTCCCCACTCCATCCTTGCGGGACATGTGTACAAAACTTCCTCTGCTTCGGCAGCCCCTCCTTTCAGATCACCCCTAGACTCTATTCATCTGAATAGATGAATTGAGTGCTATTGGACTCTATTCATCTGAAAAATAAGAATTAACCTGTTTAAGTCTACTGAAAGAACAGCCAAAAAGAAATGTGTGAATTGCATTCTAAAAGTTAAACTCAATCTGAGACGCCAACAGATAATGAATGAATTAATATCTTATCCAGGACCACAGTGAAGTTTCAACATCCTTAAACCCACTTTGCCCTTAATTAGGATCAAATTTTGCTCCAAGTAACTAACGTTGCTCTGGATGTAACTAACGTTGGCTAGTCAACAGTTGAGCAGCAAGATCAATATACTCGAACCGCTCCAGCTTCACTTCAAACTTTCATGAATGTGGCTGTGACTCTAAGCCACAAACTCAGTATCGTCAGAACCCATCCATACTTTCTCCCCACTATTTATACCACTTCCGTTTTGCCTCTTTGTTTCCTCAGCCCTGTTTGCTCCCAGATTTCTCAGCCACATAACCATTGAGTCATTCTTGACACCTCTCTTCCCCTTCCTTCCTGAATTTAATAAACTACCAACAAAGCAGCTGCTACTTGTTGCAGTGCGATGCCCTCCCCAGCAGCAGCGGCACAAACCTCTATTGTAACCGCCTTTCAGGGGGAATTCCAGCTAAGGACGGGCAGGTGGGCGTTGGAAGCCCCAGTGGAAACCTGGGAGGGACTGCTCCAGCCTTTCGCTCCCTCCAGACCTGACTCACACTGAGAACCAGCGCTCAGCTGGAGCCCAGAAAGGAGGTAAACAACTGGGCAAGTGCTTCCTACCCCTCCAGAGTCTCAGGAACAGGGGGCTTTCCCACAAGGCCGGGCCAGTCTCTAGGCGAAGGAATGTCTGTGTTCCAAGGCACAACCTGGGCTGGAGATTTTCACCCCCCTTCGAAATCACTTTGAAGCTATGCGAAAGTCTTGCCAACACCAAGCTTGAGAGCTCTTCTGCTTACCCTGGGAGGGGCGGTTTCCTGCCGGCCTTTCACATGAGGGAAGTGGAGGAACAATCATTTTGCAAAGTTCTCCCTTTAGACACCAAAATCTAAACACCTACTAGAATCTGGCTTTATGTAAGATAATGCATCAGACAAGACATTCGGTCCTGAAGAATAATAGTACCACCTTAGAGACCTGTTATCATGATAGGATTAGTTTTTTAAATATGTTTTTGTTGATTTCAGAGAGAGCAAAGGAGAGGGAGAAAGAGATAGAAACATCAATGATGAAAGAGAATCATCGACCAGCTGTGCATGCCCCCTACTGAGGATCGAGCCCGCAACATAGACGTGCCCTGACCAGAATCAGACTGTGGCCTCCGGGTTCACGGGTCAATGCTCAACTACTGAGCCATGCCTATAGGGCTTGATATGCGTATTTTTTAAAAACAGTTTAGAACCCCTTCTCTTTCAAAATCAGATTAAACATCCCTGGCTCCTTAAATAATTCCAGACCCTTCCCCACCTTAATTGTCCTTCTCTGAAAATGTTTCAGGTTCTTGATTTCTCTTAAATACAGCACTCAGGAGGGAATGCAGGATTTCAAAGAGGGCAGGGGCTGAAAGGTCAGCTTTTTGTCCCACATTGCAGTGTTTCCATTGACCTCGGCTACAATCCCTACTCTTTTTTTCACATGAACTCCTCCCGAGTCCAGGTCTTCTGTTCTGAACCAAGGAAATTCGGTTTGAGGGCTCTTGTTTGTGTTTTTGTTTTTTTTAGGAGAGTCAGAGAACGTTAGAATTAAAGAGTCCATAGAATTTGCTGGTACAGTGTCTTCAAGTTGTGGGTTGCAGTTCATTCATGGATCATGAAATCAGTTCAATAGGACACCACCCACTTTTTCTTTAAAAATGAAATAAAATAGAGTAGAAAGTATCAGAGTGCATTGCATTTATGAAGGGCAAGTATTACTTCATGGAACTTTTGTTTCAGGTTATGTGTGTGTGTGTGTGTATCTACTAAATTATGATTACCATTGAGTTTTGGTGAAAAAATTAAAGGCCACTGGTCTAGTTCAACCAGCAACTAGCAGTGGGCTATAATAGATAAGCATGTGTTCGAAATTTGGAGTCAGAAAATCCTTGGTTTTAAGTCTGGTCTCTGGCACTTAGGAGTTGTATGACCGCAGGATCCTATTAAGCTTGGTTGAAACTTAGCTCACTCCCTCATCTATAAAAAGGGAATAAGAACAGTATTTTCCTCAAAGAGGTGTTAAGGAGAAACACACTAATACTCACTTCCAGGTCCTAAGCTCACGCCATGTGCCAGGAATCATGGCATGAACTTACCTGCATTATCTACCACAACAACCCTTCATGTTAGATACTATTGTTATCACCCGTCACACGAGGAAATTGAGGCAGTTTGGTCCAGGTGTCTTTACGTACACATTCCACTACACTGGCCCTAAGTACACTGTGCTTCTGTACAAAGTTGATGATGCATTTAAAGTACTTAGCACAATTAATTTTAGTTACTTAGTACTGACACCAAGGAACCTTTAAAATTCAATGACACTCAAAGTGGGGGTGGGGGGCCTCCAAGAGATGCAGTGTTCATGCTGGTATGTAGGCTGAGGCCCTGCTTCCTTCACCAGAAAGTTTTGCTTGCTTGGCTCCACTAAACAGTGTGTTTTGTGATGAAGTCATTGACCCCCTGGCAGGAACACAGGCAACAAGCGACTGGCAGTCCATAGACCGCACCCTGAGTAGCACCGTGTTAATGACAGTGCTGTCATCATCACAGTCATCATGATCCTGTTAGTATTATCTGGGACACACATTCAGATCTCTTCTTTCACTGTCCAAAGGCCTTTTTACTACTCAGGTAAACTCATGCATTTATCCCTGTTCACTTCCGTCTTGTAGATTTCAGCCCATTGAAAGTTTTTAGAATCTTCACAATATCATCCAAATGCACCAATTATCCTCCCGGGCTTTGTGTCATGAACACTGTATGTGCTAAGCATGCCTTTTGTGTCTTCATGGAATTAATGAGGTTAATCAGGATAGAGCCAAAGACAGATCGGCTTTCAGTATAACAAAAGCGAGAGCAATGTTCTAGATCCCCTCGAGGCCTATGTGCCTCCACAGTACTCTGTTTTGTTTTCCCAAACACTCCCAAACCTGGACCTTGACTTTCCAAAGGGGCAAGGAAACGGAGTGAAGACACTAGGAAATAAACTGCTCTGAAGGCTCCCTCTTGTGGTGCACGAGCATCAGTGTACCTCAAGGCAAAACCAGACGGAGGAGGCGTTGACTGAGAAGTAGGTCACCACGGTATGTGAGAGCTTAGAGAGTATTTGTGCCCCTCTCTTGATCTGCACAGGGAATCCTTTTTTATCATAACGTCTCAAATTAAAATCAGACTGGCCCTTTCTTTCTCTTCACCATTGTGAATTAAATGAATGTAACACCTATTTGATTTATGGCCCAGAAAAAAAATGTTTTTAATGAACCCCATAAAGAGGACATTTTTTAAATACTCTCTTTCATCCATAGTTGTAAATTTGAAATAAAAATTCCCTTTTCTCCCGCTCATGATTTGGAAGTCATCTTTACGGAATCCTGGATTTAATGGTGGGCATCTGTGAAGAGGAAGGGGAAGCTACATTTGCTGGCCAAGCAGCTCCCTCATAATCTTAAAAGACGGATGCTAGCATGAAGCCCTGGTCCCTCTGGCCTGCTTCACCCACAGCTGGGTCCTACCTCCTCCAGATGTCAGGCAGTAAATAATATCACATTTTGTTAACAATGGGTGATGGAAATCCTTAGGCTTCAGAAATTAAGAGAAGATTCCAAACAGTGTATAGAAGCTGTTGCCGTGGGACTCCACAGGACTTCAGATTTGGCCCAAAAGCTAGGATTTTAATGCCCAGGGGAGGAGTGGAGAAGAGAGAAAAAGGGAGCTGACTGAATCACCTGCTTAATGCACAAATATTTTGAAGAGCTAAAAAGCATGCAAGAAAATTCTGTGGACTTGTATTAGAAAACAGCAAGGAAAATTTCAGTCTATAGGTGACTTGCATTAAAAAAATTACCTGCAAGAATGCACTCCTTCAGACCATACGCTATGCAGATGTGAACTTATACCACCTACAGGGAGCAGGAACCACCACTTGGGTATTAAACGTAAAGACTGGCCAGGATAGTTGAGACCCTGCTCCACAGGAATACTTGCACAGCCCTGGACATATAGACGCCCCATAGAAAGGACAGCCCAGCCAAAAATAAATCAAAATTCAAAGTGACATAATCAAAACTCTACATGCAAGCACCATCCAAACTACAGGAGGAGCCACCGTGAAAGAAAGAATCAATACAGGAAGAATTAGCACTCAGGAATGAAAGGAAATAGAAAAATCTGAAAGACACCATTAAAAAGATACATGTAAGCTTATAGATGAAAGAAGAAATATAAACAATAATGAAAGGCAGGGCAGCGTCACAAAAGATCGAGAATATTTATGGGGGGAGGAGAAGGGTAGGAATGTGAAAAACAGATTATTCTAATTTCCAGATTCAGCAAGGAGATGTAGAGAGCAGGAAAGTATCAACCCGCCCTTTCAACAAGAAAAATAATGGAGAAACTGCAAATCAATGGCTTTTCTTGAACCTCTTAGAGAACCAAGGTCACAGGAGCAAACAGCTAACAAGAAACCTTCAGACACAGGTGCGGGCAAGAACTCAAGCTTTTCCTTATCGAGGGCAGATGCCGTCACTCGCCATATAAGCCAATAAGAAAATTCGGCTATAAATATTTAATGAATTGCTAAAGGCCAAGTGTAAAAGCAGAATGAACTTGAAACCCCGGGGGCTGCAGAAAGGGGGAGGAGGGTTGGCAGGAGTCCAAACTCATTGCCAGCAGTCCCAATCTGTAAGAAATGTTAAAAGAACTCTTCAGTCAGAAGGAATAGAATATAGGTCAGAAACTTGGGTCTACACTAAGAAATGAACAGTATTAGAAATAGAAAGTGTGAATTAAAATATTTTTTTTGTTTTAATGGCTCTAAAAGGAAATTTAATGTTTAAGTAATCATAGTAATGCATTCTGTATTGACAACGTGCATAAAAGTAAAATGTATGACATCAATAGCACAAAGGATGGTAACCAGAAATGGAGGATCTGCTGTATGTAAGTTCCTTATGCAGCATGTGAATGATATTACCATTATTTGAGGACAGACTTAGATCATTTTTAAATGTATATTTTAAACCCTAAGGTCCCAACTAAATAAAATTTTGATGTGTAAGTAACTTAAATGAAAGAAAGATAAAATGAAACAACAACAACAAAAGCTCAAATAAACCCAGAAAGAAATAAACAAAAAAAGAAAAATGGAACAAATAGAAAACAACAAGGTGGTAAATGGTACTTTTAATCCAGCATTATGAATAATCACTTTAAATGTGACTAATCTAAACAAACCAATTTAAAGAAACAGACTGTCATAGACCCAAATATATGTAGTTAGTAAGAATCCTACTTCAAACATGGAGATATAAATAGATTAGAAGTTAAAGTATGGAAAAATATACATCATGCAAACACTAACCAAAAATAGCTGTAGTTATACTGATTTCAGACAAAATAGACCTCAGACAAGGAATATTACCAGTAATAAGTGGGAAAGTAATTAATGATAAAGGTATACATTTTTCAAAAAAATTTCCAAATGAATAGCAATACTGAATGAGTACAATAAATAGATTTATAGTACATCAGTTGATGATAACTGCTAAAAAAAAAGAAATAAGTCATGGGATAGAGCATAATGGTGGGAAAGTGCTATTTTTTTAGTGTTCAGAAAAGAACGACCGAAGGTATTTGACAAAAGGCTTTAATAAAGAGGTCAAGGCAGAGGAGAAACAAGACGGGGGCTTGGGGAACAGCTGCACCCGCCACCTCCCGCAACCACATCAAAATTACAACTAAAACACAGAACCACCATCATTCAGAGCCTCCTGAGATCTGGCTGCACAGAAGCCCCACAACCAGGGAGCTGAAGAAGCACCGAGACCCGTAGGAGGGGCGGAGACGCGGGCGGATCCAAGCTGGATCCCAGAGACTCGGCCGCGGGCCCACACCTGGTGCCGCGGGGTAAACCTGGGAGGGAATCTCAGCGGCAGAGGTTTCCCGGACGAGAGAGGGGGTCCCAGCCCCACATTAGGCCCCTGCCCAGGGCTTCAAGGGCCGGGAAGAGACGTCCCCATAACTCCAGGCTGTGAAACCAGCAGGGACTGTCCCTGAGGGTCCCAGAGGCTACGGAAGCCCCAGCAGCTCCCCTTAAGGCCCCGGCACGGACTCACTCGGACGCTCCCTCTGAGCCCAGCGCCGGGCAGCAGCCTGAAAGGACCCGGGGCACTCGGGGAGGAACTAACCTGCCTGAGATCCGGGCGACAGGTGGAGGGCGGCTTCCTCCCAGGCAGAAGGGCTGGCGGAGGCCATGGCTCCTTTGGCGCACCCTACCTACACAAAGCCATCGGGCAGGTGCATTTTCTGAATCTCCAGCACCTGACTCCCACCTTTGGCCCCGCCCCGTGATTCCCGGGGGCCCCGCCCCTCCCCACCTGCAGCTCATCCAGGCCATTTCCAGGGGCTTTTCTGTGCAAGTGGCCTCTTGAGCCTCATGCTTAGGACTTTCCTAAAACCTCTCGAACAAGCAGCAGCAGGCCCCACAGGGCTTGATAAGCGGCCCCAGGCCTGGCACTAGTGGCAGCTGCATTGGCTCATAGCTTGGCCTCTCGTGGGCATCGCCAATCCCAGCACAAGTAGCAGCCAACTACGGTTTGCTGTGTAGCTCATGCTGGGTGGCCCTGGGCAAGGCACTGGCACAGGCTGACTCTCCACCTCCCCAGAGGCCCCAGAGACAGTGCACCTGGTAGTCAGACTCGACCACGCTGGATTACAACCCTACCACATCCAAGAGTGACACACTCAAGGGGCGCACTTGGTGAACACCAAAGCCCCACTGAAGTAAATCCTGATCCATAGGGGTGGATTGGCCTGGGGGTCAGTTCCTCCCAGGGATGCCAACAGCAACCAAGGCTCAACTACAACAGGACAGTGCACACAGCCCACACAGGGGAGCACCTAGAAGGCCCAGCTCAGGGGACTGCGGAGGCTGAGCCACTGGACCCTACAGGACACCTTCGACACAAAGCCACTCTACAAAATCCAGAAAACACAGCAGCTCTACCTCATACATAGAAACAAACACCTGGAAGCAGCCAAAATGTGAAGACAAAGAAACATGTCACACAAAAAAAGAACAGAAGAAATCTCTAGAAGAGGAACTAAATGAAATAGATCCAAGCAAGCTAACAGATATAGAGTTCAGAATTTTGTTTATAAGGATGTTTAAGCATACTATTAGGGAAATAACTGAGAAAACTGATAACATAATAAAGGACCAACTTGAAATGAAGGCTACACGAACTGAAATGAAGAGTAATTTACAGGGAATCAACAGTAGAGTAGAGGACACTGAGAATCAAATCAGCAATTTGGAACTTGAGGAAACAAAAAGCACCCAACCAGAAGAGCAAAAAGAAAAAAGAATCCAGAAATATGAAGATAGTATAAGGAGCCTCTGGAACAACTTCAAGAGGCCCAACATTTGTATTATTGGGGTGCCAGAAGGGTAAGAAAGAGAGCAAGAAATTGAAAACCTATTTGAAAAAATAATTACAGAAAACTTCCCCTACCTGGGGAAAGAAATCAACCTACAAGTCCAGGAAGCACAGAGGGTCCCAAACAAGAGGAACCCAAAGAGACCCACACCAAGACACATCATAATTAAAATGCCAAAGGTTAAAGACAAAGAGAGAATCTTAAAAGCAGCAGGAGAAAAGCAATTAGTTACCTACAAGGGAGCACCCATATGACTGTCAGCTGATTTCTCAATAGAAACCTTGCAGGCCAGAAGGGAGTGGCAAGAAATATTCAAAGTGATGAAAAACATGGAACTACAAACAAGATTGCTCTACCCAGCAAAGCTATCATTTAGACTTAAAGGTCAGATAAAGAGCTTCACAGATAAAAAAAAGCTAAAGGAGTTCATCACCACCAGACCAGCATTACAGGAAAAGTGAAGGGTCTTCTTTAAGAAGAAGCAAATGAACAAAAGAATCTGATGAACTAAATAGATCCAGAGACATTGACACATGCAACAGATGATCATATTTCAGAGGAAAGAGGGAAGGGGGGTGGAGGGTGGGAAGAGATTAACCAAAGAAGTTATATGCATATATGCATAACCCATGGACACAGTCAATAACGGGGTGAAGGCCTGTGGAGGGGGTGGGAATGAGGTGGAGGGGGTCAATTGGGGGGAAAAATGGGGACACCTGTAATATTCTCAACAATAAAGATAAATAATAAATAAATAAATAAGGTCAAGGGAAGTCTGAAATGCCATTAGACAGCCATACTGAGATTCAGTAGGCTTCTCTAAAGCTGCCCTGCCCCGTCCCCACCAGGGATTAGAATATAATCAGTCTGGGCGAGGCCAGGTACTGATAATTCCTAAATCAGCCCAGATGACGTTAATATTTAGCGGGGCTATGAACCACTAGAAAGCAGTGCCCCCACCACCACCACTCGTGTCCCCATCCCCCAATTTAGTGCTGCCTGAAGATATTTTTGGTTCCACTGGGCTGATACTGTCATCGAGTGGCCAAGGGCCTGGGAAGCTGCTAATCATCCTACAGTGCACAGGATGTCCCCCACCCCCCACAACATAAAGTTGTGTAGCCCAAAATGTCAAAAAGTGAGGTTGAAAAACCCGGATCTAGAGTATGTTCCTCCACCCTTGCTGCCCAAAACATGGTCCCTAAGCCAGTATCACATCACCATCACCAGGGAGCTTTTATTGATGTGAGGTCTCCGCTCTTCCCAGACCTGCTAATCAGAATCTACATTTTAGCAGCATCCTCAGAGCTCTCAAAGAACATTCCAGCTTGAGAAGCCTGGACTGCCCCTTCTCCCTCCACCCTGATTAAGAGACGGTGATGACAAATCCTGTCAACACCGTTTCTTAATCATTCCTGAAATTGTCCTTGCCTTCTATCCCTAGGGAAACTTCCTCAATCCAGGGCTGCATTACTTGTCATCTCAGTTATTGCAATAACCTTCCAATCTGACAGCCCCCTTCTATCTTAGTAGAGGTCTTTACCCTTTCTGACAGTTATATAACAATTTAAGATGGAAGAAAAGAGCTGGACCTTCCCTGGGAAAACACACACACACACTCCTATGATATTGCATACAATTTTGAAGGGTTCGCAGAACCCCTGAAGCCCTCCTCAGACACTCCCAGGCCACCTTAGTCTCTGAGCAAAGTGCTTGTTCTAAGAAGCAGATGCGGTCATTTGAATCCCTCCTGAAAGTCCCAACGCTTAGCATACATCGCCTACCCCAACCAACCAAAGTTTTAGCAGTTGCCCCATGTTTCAGTGCTTGGCCACAAGGCAGACTCTCTGCAAATGCTGCTTCCCCTGTCCGACCCGCCCTTCCCCTCCTGGGTGCCTCCTCAACCCTCTCCCTCCAAAAGCAGCTCAAGGATCACTTTCCCTGAGAAACCTTTACTGACCACCCACTCCCATCCCCACCTTCCACTCTGAGTTACATTTTCCTTTGTGGTCACTGAGTTTCCGGAGCTTCTATCTGCCATAGCACTTCAGGAGTATATTATGTTGGGGTGCTTTCCTTCTTCTCTGATGAGTCTTCCATCACATCTGAGTGAGCAAGGGCATCTTTCATCTCCAATCTCAGTGCCCAGCAAAAACAAGAGCTCAATAAATGCTGCTGATAAGCTTAAAGGAACAATAAAGTTAGCATCCTTTCCACTGTCATACATTGTTTTCAGTTATGCTTTAGTGACTTGGCACTTTAACCTTATAATTAAAGTGTAATGCCTTATTTCTCAATTAGGGTGGTGAATGGGCTTCATATTACTCTTTTTCATTTTTTATAGTCTTGAAACTTTTTATAACTTGTAAGTATTAAAGGTATGATCACAACAAATGAATGCCCATGTGTCCCCAGCATTCTGTTCCCATAATATTGCTTCCTGAGACCCAGTTCTGACTTCCCCAAGGGTCTTCCTCTATAGACACAGAGCCATTCTCAGCTGATTGCAGGAGGTGAGAATTTAGAAACATTTTTTCATGTTTGAGTGTCCAGGTGAAAAAGCTGATCATGGACAGAAGAAACAGAACTTGGAATTAGGATAAGAGAGAAAGATTTGGCGCCACAAATTTTACACAGGAAACGTTTTAATCCCCCTGTGGAGATTATGAACTAAAGTATTCTGTTTATTTTAAAGTGGCAAGAACTTCACTAACACTGGATTCGAAATTTCAAGGTAAAACCAAAATTTACACAGTCCCATCCTCATTTACAAAAATAAATCTTTGTGAATCTTGCTAATAAGAATAGAGCATACTCATTAAAGAAAGGGCTTTTTACAAAAATAAATATCTTTAAACTATCCCATGGCAGTGTTGTTTTGCATCTACCCTTTTACCATTATAATAACTTATTTCTCTTTACCCTCTAAAACAAACAAACAAGAACCTTGTTTGCTTTTAAAATATCACCTCTTTTTTACTTTGATTTACTGCCCTTTGGCTACCAGCCCACTGGTCCCAGGCCAAGTCATCAGACTCCTCTGGGCTGCCTTGGCAAGGGAGGAACACCGAATTGCAGCTCAGGAAGCCTGCTCGGGACCAGTATTCCTGCAAAGTGCCCTGTACGTGTCAGCTGCCATCTGTCCGGCTTTCTCTCCTTGGACAGGGCAGGTCCTCAGAGATGCCCGTTCCCTTCCCCCTCCGGCAAAGGCTCTGTCCGCAGGCCCAGAGAAACAGAGTGGAAGGCAGGGCCTTCTCAGGGACCAACTAAGAGGAAGCAGCCTCTATGTATTTGAAAGTGTTGACAAGCGCCTATCCCAGGAGAACAACAACAGCTAACATATAACAAAACAACTCTCTTCTCTTCCAAGGACCCTAAGTCCTCGATGCTGGAATCATTTCCTTGCTTTCTGTGTGAGTTAGAGCTGCACGTGAGCCTGTCTCAAAAGACAGTGAGGTCACAGGACAGCAAGCCAACAGGCTCATAAGTAAGCTTTTGGGTCTTACATAAAGAGGACATTTGAAAGTATTTGGTGGTTGGTGTTACCTGGTCTGAAATCAGCTCTACCACTTACTGGCTCCCTTGTACAATCGCAGAATTTCATCTGAGCATTGCAGGAGCTTCCTCCCCTACTCCAAAACTCCTGAATTTTGCCCGAATTATCAGAGTATGGATTTAAAATAGCCAATTCTCTTTGCTGTATGAAGAGTATTTTTTGAAGGGTAAGTTTTACTTGGCATTGAGACAAGTTCTCCAAGAGGAAACTTCTTTAGCTTGACATTTTCCCAGGTTAGCACTGTAAGAAGAAACAATTATGGGGTATGAAGAAGAAATGTTTTTTCTCCCTTTTGAACCTATACCCTTTGAATATACATTCCCCAACAGTATGACATATATTTCCATGATGAAACTATTACTTTTTTAAGATTATAGCAAGGAAAAAATTCAGATTGGTTTGGGATATCAGTCCGATTTCACATAAAATGAACTAACATCCCTATGGTACGAACCTCATGGACACATGCATGCACACACACAAATATGTGTATAAGGAAGTACGAGTATTAGAATAGACACTAATGTGTTTCTCTTTCTTGCAAAACAACCTTCAAATGCTTTATCGTTCAACACTGCGGATGCTCTCTCTCCTCACCTGGTAGATAAGCCACAGAAGAGTACGTGGTGTACAATTCAACTCTGATCAATAGCGCACCAACACAACACTTCCCAAATGCAAAAACCTTCGCATCCAAGGACCTATTCGTGTCTCGGGCTCTGAGGTCAATGATGCTCCCCCATTAAACGACTTCCTGTTTTGGTCTATAGTATCGTTTATCACACCGAACACTTTGCACTATTTTTGTTTTGCCTTTTTTTCTACCAGCAAAATCGTTGCACCTGAACAAGAACCTCCTTTTTAAAAAAAAAAAAAAAATCTGGTTTTCTCACAGAATCAATGACATAAGAGGATTAATTGTTTGTTTTCAATCTTGACTTTTTCTTCTCCTAGATCTATTTTTGAAACAAATTTTATTTTGGGATGTCCTGACTAGGATGATACAAAATTGGAAAGCCTGGTGCAAATTTTATTGACCTCCACTTCCTACTATAAAGGATGTCCCCACTAATCTGTCATGTACAGGGCAGACAAAGGCCACAGACAAGGGAAGCCAAGCCAGATGGTGTGTTCAAGAAGCCTAGGACCAGACTCTTCATGTTTTGTTGGTGTGTTTTTAAATAAATGGTCAACTGGAAGGAGGAAAAAACATTTGGGCACCCTTCTTCTTATTCCAAGCTAAGATAAACTAAATGTTAATCGTAATATGCATGGCAAACACAATGCCTGAGAAGAGGTACCTATTAAATGTGCTTGGATATGATAGAATGAATGGATGGAATTATAGCTAGATGGGTGGGTGGATGGATAGATGGATAGGCGATAGGTAGATGAGTGGATGGATTAATTAATATTATTGGCTTTTAAAATTTAAACAATGCGGAAAACTCAAAAAGATAAAAGTTACCACTTTGGAACTATATGAATTACCAAAAAAAATCTCTGGGACTACATAAGAAATTTTAAAAAGAAAAAAAAGTATAACATGATCCATATGTACTTTGTCATGTGATTTTCATGAGGTATGAATTTAAATTAAACATGTTATGACATGTTTAATTTAAAGACAATGAATAAGTATGCCTTTTGATTCAAGCACACATTAATCTATCTCTTGCAGATACATAAATAAAAAGTAAATGGTACCTTTCCTCTCAAATCCAGCTGCTTTGCCCCGAAATGGTGAGATATCTGCATGCAATAAGATGTTAGATGGAAATATATATTTATATTATTCAGCATAAAGACTACTAATAAGCTAATTCCAGTATAATTTAATTTGTAATGCAAATGTGGTGATGTTAAAACAGTATATTTATTTTAAATACATTGATGTATAAAACTTGTAAAAATTATATCCTCTTCAGAGAAAGACAATGTTAACAGTTTTGTCCATATGCTTCCCTGTTTTGCCATATTATGTTATTAATTTATGTACTTATCTATATTATGTATCAATCATTTATATAAGTAATTTTTAAAGTTAATTTTAACTTTTTCCCAAAATTATAGTCACATCGTCCGTAGTAATTTATATCTTTCTTTTTTTTTTTCACTCTTTGATCAAGGGGACCTCTTCAGGACCACGTAGAGATCAATCTTGTTCTCTTTTAATGACTGCATGGTATTCTGTTGTATAGATACACCATGCACAATTCAGTCAGGCTCCTACTGAGAATTAGATTGTTTTCCATTTTTATGCCATTACTAGCAGCACTGCAATGTACTTTTTTGTACATATATGGCTGGCCATCTGTATCTTTGAATGTTTAGTAATCTTTGCAATGTTTTCTATTAGTCTGTCATTTTTTCTTTATAGAAACCCTGAATATTAGGAATATTAGGAATGTTTTTCCATATACATGTTTGACAAATATCGTCTCTCAGTCTGTCACTTGCCTTTTAAGTTTGTTTTTGGCATCTTTCATTGTTTACGGCCTTTAAACTTTTTGTAGTCCAACCTGTTTTTCCCATGGTTGCTTTTTCTTTTCTAGACATTCATAAGAAATCCTTCCCAACCCTGAGTTTAGAAAAATGTGTATCTATATTTGACTATAGCACCTTTTTTGACAGAGCCTTTTAATGCTGATTGAATGTCCATGTGCTCTACCACATTTTCTAGCCTCTTTTACAAGTAAGTTATAAGTTTCTGACTTGCTCTGGGCAACAAGATGTGGGTAGAAATAACACCACAGTCTCCATCCTTTCTGCCCCTGCCTGACCCTCCGAAGCATATGCTCAACCTGCCTAGTGCTGCATGTAGACCATTTCGGTTCAAAGTGATTATTGATACAGTTGGGTTAATATCTGCCATATTTGTTACTGTTTTCTATTTGCTGCCCTTGTTCTTTAATCCTACTTTAAAAAAAAAAATCTTTATTGATTTCAGAGAGAGGAAAGGAGAGGGAGAGAGAGAGAGAAACATCAACGATGAGAGAGTCATTGATCGGCGGCCTCCTGCAGGCCCCCGACTGGGGATCGAGCCCAAAACCCAGGCCTGTGCCCTGACCGGCAATCGAACCTCGATCTCCTGGATCCTAGGTCGATGCTCAACCGCTGAGCCACGCCGGCCGGGCTATTCCTACTTTTGTCTTCCATTCTTTTTCTATCTTTTGTGGTTTTGTTTCAGAATTTTATGATTCCATTTTCTCTTTCTTAGCATATTTGTTATACTTCTTTTTACACTTTTTTCAGCGACTGCCCTAGAGTTTGCAATATACATTTACAGCTAATTCAAGTCCACTCTCAAATTACATTTTACCACTTTACAGATGGTGTGAGTACCTTATAATGACAAAATTATCCTAATTCCTTTCTTCCATCTTTTGTATCATTTCCTTGCTGCCATTCTTTTCATATGCACATGCACACACACACACAGCATACATAATTAAACACATTATTGGTGTTGTTATTTTTAGCATACTGTTTACCTCGTATAAATTAAGAATAAGAAAATTATTTTACCTTCACTTATTCCTTCTTCAGTTCTTATTTTTTTCTGTATGTAGATCTGAGTTTTTTACCTATATTATTTTTCTTCTTTCTAAAGAACTCCTTTTAACATTTCCTGCAAGCTATATCTACTGGCAACAAATTTCCTCAATTTTTTTTTTCTAAAATGCCTATTTCTCCTTTATTTTTTAAGGATAATTTCACAAGGTGCAGAATTCTAGGTGGGGGGGGGGATTTTCTCTCAATCCCTTAAATATTTCACCTTATTGCCTTCTTGCTTGCATGGTTTCTAGATGTCTGAAATAACTTTTATCTTTGCTCCTCTATAGATAAAGTTTCCCCCCCCATGGATTCTTTCAGATTTTTTTTTTTTTTTAATTTTCTGTGTTTTGAAAATTGTATGCTTAGCTATAGTTTGGTTTGACTGTCTTTGTTATTGTTTGGTATTTATCCTGCTTGGTATTTTCTGAGTCTCCTTGGATCTGTAGTTTGGCATCTGACATTAATTTGGGGAAATTCTAGTCATTATTTTTTCAAATATTCCTTTTGTTCCTTTCTGTTTTTCTTCTCTGGTATTCCCATTAAGTGTATGTTGCATCTTTGTAGTTTCCCTACAATCCTAAGATATTCTGTTCTAGGTTTGTTGTTGTTTTTTCAATCTTTTTTTCTTTTCTTTTTGGATTTTAAGTTTATATTGATATATCTTCCAACTCAGAGATTCTACCCCCAGGCCTTATCTAATCTACTAATAAGCCCATCAAAGGCATTCTTCATTTCTAGCATAGTGTTTTTTATCTAGCATTTCTTTTAGTATATCCCTTCCTCTAGTCAGTTAGCCCCTGATAATGCCCCAGCAGGTTAGGCTCTAGTTAACTGGTTTCCCCTGAGGGCAGGCCATCTGAAGAAGAACAAAGTGCTCTGGTGTATTTCTAAGTGGTTTCTTTCCCCCTTTCCCTGACAGAAGCACAGGGGGATTTGCCTTTGATACTGTGGGAACCTGGCCAAGCTCCTGGAGGTAAATTTCATAACATTGTGGGTCTCCCTGAAGGTTATAACTCAGAATTGTCCACACTGAGCCTCCAGCAATTTGCTAATCCATTTCAGGTTTCCCTCCCTCAGCTCTGAAGTCTGCTCTGGGAAGCTGTGTCTATGCACACATCTGTCTGTCTCTCCATTCTCGGGCGCAGTGATTTGCCCTGAGTCTTCCCCTTCATTCCTGAAGGATATGTTCCCTGGGTATAGAATTCTGGGTTCTTTTCTTTCAGCTTTTGAAATGTGCCAGTTCTTTTTGGCCTCCATTGTTTCTGATGAGAAATCCACTGTCACGTGGATTGCTTTTCCCCTGTAGGTAATGCAACATTTCTTTCTGCCTGTTTTCAATTCCTTTGTTTTTAGTTTTCAGAAGTTTGACTAGGATATGTCTTGCCACAGAAATATTTGAGTTTATCCTGTTTGTGTGGGTTGCTCAGCTCCTCTAACCTATAGGTTTATGGCTTTTGCCAAATTTGGGGGCTTTTCAGTTATTTTTTTTAAATACTTTTCAACCTCACCTCATTTCTCCTCTCCCTTTGTGATTTCAATGTCGGAAATATTAGATCTTATTATAGTCCCACATACCACTGAGGCTTTGTTCATTGTTTTTAGTATATTTTCTCTTTGTTATTCAGGTTAAATAATTTATATTGTTCTATCTTCAAATGCATATATTTCTTCACATGTTTTCCCCATTCTTCTGTTGAGAACATCCATTAACTTTGTTTTTGGTTATTGTATTTCTCAGTTCCAAAACTTCAACTTATTTCTTCTTCATATCATCTATTTCTTTTCTGAGATTTTTTTTTTTATGTCTTTTCTGAGACTTTCTAAATTTTTTATTTGTTTCAAGTGTGTTTGTAACTTCTCATTGAAGCCTATTTATGATGGCTGCTTTAAAATTTCTATTAGATAATTCTAATATCTGTATCATCTCAGTTTTGCCTTCATTGATTACCTTTTTTATTCTACTTGAGGTTGTTTGTTTGTTTGCTATGATGAGTGATACTCAGTTGAAATCTGGTCATTTTGGGTATTATGTTATAGAGTCCGGATCTTATTTAAATCTTTTGTTTTAGCAGGTCTCCCCTGACACTATTCTGGTGAAAGAAGGAAGGTGCCACTCATCAATTCCAGGTTTTCCACTTGGCCTTTGTTGAGACCCAGGGGGAAGGGCTCTTCATTACTGCTCCCCATAGTCTGCATTCCCACTGGGGAGGGCGACCTCATTACTACCTAGCAATAGTGAGAGCCCTGGTTCCCACCTGGCTTCCTCTGACACCACCCCAGCAGGAGGGGAAGTTCAGACATTCTATGTTGTCTCTACTGGCCTTGCAGAGTCGGGGGAGTGAAAATCCCAACTCCCCAACCGTCCCTGAAGCTACATCAGTGGGGCAGGAGCACCTTGTTACTACTACATGACAAGGATGGAAGTCTTGGCCTTTGCTTGAGGACAATGAAGGGAAGATAAAACCACCATTTTTTTCTGTGGTGTTTGGCTGGAGTAGAGCAGATATTATCTAAAAGTTTCTTGCTCTTTTCTTGGTTTTTTGGCTAGAAAGTACAGACTTTTCTTGGGGCTTTTTTAGCCTATGTCTATTGGTATTTCCAAGTTGCCAGTTTTCCCGTCTAGGATACATAAGACAAAACAAAACCTAGGTCCCAAGGTCCCCAGTCAGTCTACTTTCTGTTCTCTATCCTTTAACATCTTCTTTTATTTATTTTATATTTAATGTTCAGTGCTTTTAGTTAACAAGAAAAATAAGAAAAGGGTTGTCTACTCCATTGTCCTGGAGGCAGAAGTCAAGATGAATTGTCTTTTACAATTTTGAAATGACTTTCCCCTTGCAGTCAATTCTCTCCTTGCCTGATGTAAAGTTTAATTAACACACAACTTTAATAGCACATCATGCTGTGTGAGTCTTCCCTCTTGTTTCACACACTTCACCTTCATAAAGAGATCTTTGAGAATGAAAAGAAGAATATGTAACCTGAATGCTCATTGTGGCTTTTACTTTTTAATAGTCCAACAGAATTAATTAAATATCTATCAATACAGGACATATATTTTTCTTTCACACAAGGAAATTGTATGTAACCACTTAAAATGAGATATAAATTTATGTATAAAAAGTCTAGGATATATTGCTATGGGGTAAAAACAATGAAATTGCATAGTATTTTTTAACTTTGTGTGTTTTTTTGTTTAAAATTTTTTCTTTTTCTCTTTTTTAAGAATTAAAAGTCCATGTCCCTGAGTTCGCTCTCTTTTTTTCTTTTTTGTTCAATCCTTCCAACCTCCCAACACCCTCCCCATACCAGAGCCTAAATTTTTTTTTAAATCTTTAAAAATAAATAATTTATGCTTTAGCCCAAGAAGCAAGAAATGTTTTAATTTTTCAATAGCTATGCTCTGAAAGCAATTTCATACACTTATCTCATTTGATGTTGACAATATGTATAGCCAGGGAAGGCATTATTCCCAGTTAACTTCTAGTTCAACGCGGTTTCTAGATACCACACAATTATCCATATAAATTTCTTGGGTTCCAAATGCAATCATATTTGCCTTTTTAAAATCATCTACTTGAAAACACTGGAAAAGCATCCTATGATGTAAGATAAACAAATGTGACATGTATAGAGAACCAAAACCTACAAACTTCTGCTCCCTAATTCTTCAGAGACCATTTTCAACAAACAGGTGTTTCTTCTTTTCTATGTACTCGACATACACACCAGATAAACAGCCTTAAAGTTTTTAATCACAAGGTCTATGACATACAACTTTTCTACTTCAAAGGACTCTAATAATAGCACATGCATAGAAATATAGCTCTCTGAGCAGAGTAAACAAACACTTCTCTCCTGAGAGGGATCAGATGAATCCGCTTATGTCAGATCTCTCCCAGAATTCCATTGTTGTCTCTCCAAACAGGCTTTAAGGAAAACCACCAAATCTGGGATTGGGAGTCTTTCTCAAACGTGTTTCCTTTAAAAACACAGGGAAACAGGATTTTTGGCCACAGGAGGTCAAGGTCAGCAATCTAACAGAAAAAGTCCTTTTGAACTTCCTTTCTGAGAAACACATTATGTTATCTGAGGAAAGTTGTTACATTGAAAAATCTCAGTTGACACTCAAGTGATGATCAGTTTTATTCATTGCACAAGGAATGATTTCAGGAAGCATACCTATAAAATCCACAAATCAGATACTAAAACGTAAATTTCCAAGACAATGAGAACAGTAAAAGCTCAGTGAGGACTGGAACAGTGTTTTAGCATTTTTGTGTGCCCCACAAAGAACTGTACAGTGCCTTGCACATAGTAAGTAATCAGTAATTATTTAATCAGTGGTTGTATTTTTAATAAAAGAAAAAGAAACTAATGAAAAATCAGAATTAAGAATGCAAAGAAATGCAAAGAAAACATTCAAATTGTATTGCTTTCAGAGACCTGAGTTTATATGAAATTTTTGCAAATATGGGTGTTGTTACCAAATAAAATATAAATACATTTTATTAAGATAGTTTTAGTACCAATGTCTTATACGTGTACAGTATTTTTTTGAGAATTTAAGAAAATTTTGAATAAACTAGCTCATTTTAGTGTTACAAAAATTTCATTATTATCTCCATCATAAAGATGGAAAAATTCAGATGAGATTTACCTAAAGGCACCCAATGAGTGAGCAATAGAGCTTGACCTTTGCTCCTGTAAATGAGATTGTCTTTCATTTCTGCAAAGGAAGGCAGCTCATGAAGCTCTTACCTCAGTAAGAAGGGCTTAAAGGGCTAGCCCTCAGCACACAATTCACTCCCTAATCACTTTAAGCTGTAGTTTGACCTGCTGTCTCTCTGATATTAAACTGTCACTGAGCTTTGGTTTAGTTTTAAGTAAGAAACACCAAAGAAGAATACACATCAGGTAGGGGAGATAGATATTTTGTGACACTGGCAGGTTTTCTTCCCATCTGACGACCACGTTTTCACTTCCTGCCCACAGAATGTTCAAGGAAAATGTCTGAAAAGTATTTCCCTTTGCTTTAAACTGACCCATGAAAATCCATAAAATTTTTTCATTCTACACTATAAAATGGGTATTCCCAGATAGTGTAGCAATTCTAAATTTAAAAATAAGAAGCATTAAGCAACAGAGTAGTTTGTTTACATGAAATACCATAATATTGCTATTCATCACTTGGCCTTACTTAGGTTTTACTAAGCTGACTTATTTCCATTTAATACACGGGAACTTCTAGTTTTTGTTTTTGTTTTTAAAAATTCACTTCAGTAAGAATCAATATTGGAGCTATCTTTGTTTAAAAGGTTCATGACATCTGTCGTTAACTTATGTTTGGAAACTATAAGATTAAGTGGCCACTATTCTTCCCTTAACTAAATTTTCCTTTTAATACTTGAAAGATCCAGGTTTTGCCTTATGATATGTTAATTAGGGACTGGTTAAAAATGTTTTCTAAAAAGGCACAAAATGCCTATCCAGTGATAAGATTAACTGGACCCAAATGCTAAAAGCAGTTAACATCATGTTCTAGCAAAACATTCTTGTTATGTGGGTGACTCAAAGTTGCCAATGCAGTGGGCATATGCACCCCAACCTACAATGCTGAAAGGTAAAACATCCTAAGGACTTTATGATTTTATAGCTATCTCCGGTGTTGGCCTAATATACAAGGCAGTTTAATGAGCCAAACGCAGCAGGTAGCCTCAGAGGAAGTTCCGCTCTCAATCAAGGCTCTTGCTTCCTTTCCTGCCCCGGACTCACAATTCCCATGGGCAAAAGTTGGAGTTGGAGTCTCAAGGAAATGCAGAACCAATTTAAATGTACTACTACTCTAGACAATGTGTAACCTTTGTTAGCAGCCATGAAAATAAGTATAAGTCTATACATTCTCCTGGAACAGTATTTTGTACGTGGAGACAACTCAACATATGCATATCCAATTGAATAAATAGAATTATATTAAGCAGCAATATAATTAGCTTTGTTGTTAGTATTTCTCATCATTTTATATTTGGAAATTTTGTCTTAACGTGACATTTTGCTTTGAAAACACCTGTGTTCTTTGAACTTAGATGGTACTCTGTCAAAAGAAAAGTGATGGCTTGAATTCTAAAATATTGCAACTTTAAGGGACCAAAAAGTTCATTTTGTCCAGTCATTCCCAAATCATTCTGGTGGCTTAGTAAAAGTTCAGGTTCCTTATCTGCAACATGGAGAGGTCAAATATAAGTGTCTTTCCCCAGGAGTTCATAATCTCTTGCTCCCTCTGGTGTCTGTCTGCTCTACAATGGATCTTTTGAAGCAGTGGCAAACCTCCAGCTTTTTCGTTGCTGTTGTTCTAGTAGCCTCTAGACATCTATAGCATGTCAGGTCCCATCTGCATCCTGAGACTGTCAAAAATAAAGCCAGCCTCAGGCAGCCCCCTGAAATGTCTGAATGTTTGGTGTTAGTTTCAGTCTTCTCTTTTCTTCTCCAGGGGTAAGCCAGGGGCTGGGAGCCTTGCCAATGGTATTATACTGGGCTGGTGCAGGATCTCTGGCAGGTGACTGCAAACTGATCTAAATCTTTGCCTTTGTTCCTGGTGATCCTTAGGCATCTAAAGTATACTGGGCCCATCAGTGCTCAAAGACACCTGAAACAGAAGCCAGTCCTTCGGTTCCCATTAAGTTGAAACACTGGACACATCATCCAACGCTTTCTCTCCCCAGGGAGAAGTTAAGATTTGGAGGTTTTTTCCTGTTCATTCTGGAGGGGTGATGTGGGTGCTTGCATGCAAGTTTATATTACCATCTTTATTCTCAGTTCTCTTAACCTGAGATTCTTTCCTGTCAGCACTCAGATCCAGGCAAGACAGAAACTAGTACAGCACCAGGTCAATCCCCACAAAAAGTCAGAATATTGGACATACAGTCCAGTTCTTTTCTCCCTTCCCCAGGGAGAGCTGGGTGTTTCCTTCCAATCACATGGTGCTGGCGGGGGGTGGGTGAGGTGGAGAATTATGGTGAGAAGGTGTCTCCAATTTTCCTACTGGCTTGGATATGGCTAGTTTCATGCTCACCATATTCTTGAGAACTGACTGCTACCCTCATTAAATCACTCAAGACATAAGCAAATTACACTTTCAAATGCATCCTTCTGCCATGAACCTCATCATTAAAGGCAGCAGGTTCCATTTTCATCTAATATCAAGGTGAATTAATGCTACAAAATGCGTACTCTTGCATTCTTTATCTATGCTTAACAGAGGAGAAAATTCTATTTTAAACAGAATGTGTACAGGATAAATTTTGTTTCTAAACTGCAATAACAACTTTGTTGTAAATCAGACACTGTAAAATAATTTTACAATGTCTTGGAAAGAGCCCAAGACCATGAGTTCTTAAATGGGTTCTCCATGGCAAATGAGGCTGCCAACCTCTGCATGAACAATACGTCTATTCCCTGATACTGCTAAGAAATATCCACTGACATGCATTTTAGTCCGATAAGAAAAAGAGTGGAAATATGTTCCGATCCTTGAATTGTTTGTAACTAATTGTGGGAAAGTTATCTTTAAGATGTGTCTCTTGGGGCTTTTTCTTTCCCAGTGCTTCATAGTACATCAACTATGATTTAAAAATTTAAAAATTAAAGAAAAAAAAATGTATTAGTGTTTCTTATTATTTTATTATTGTTATTATATAAGTTAGATCACTAATTGGAAAACAAAAGAAAGGCACTCAAAGAAAAGATGAACATAAAACAAAATGGGTAAAGTAAATGTGGGCCACAGACTTCCACTTGCAGAACCCTAGAGTAGACAAATGTTTCCTTATTCCTCCTGCCAAGTACAATCAAAACCCCTGGGCCTTAAATATAAGACAAAACAAGAAGACTCTGAAGAAGAAGAAAGACTCTGGAGAGAGGAAAGCACACTAACTGGGGATCTTAGAACCCAAAGAACAATATGGTGGTGAGTTTCCTGGGTTTTCCTTTCGCTTCATATATCCAGACTTCAAGTTGAAGAGGCTAAGAATACATGAATGTCAACAAGCACAGACAAAAGAACAAAAGCCTGCTCTCTTTAGCCAAAGAACCAAGAAAGGGACAGCCTAGCAAGACAGAAAACTTTTAGACAGTAACCACTGTACTCTAGCCAAACATCACAGGAAAAAAACAACAACGTCAATCATGGCCCATCCCACAGCAGAGGTCTAGTGAGGAGTCTCCGCTCCTAACCTCTCCAGGCTGTAAAAGGCGTTCCAACACCAAGTGTAGAAAAGGCCAAGTAGGAAGCCAAGGCTTTCCCTGCCAGTTGGTAACAAGTCCCTCCTACCGACAGTGTTAGCGGAAATGACATGGGGAGCCAGGACTTCCAGCCCCACGGGGTAGTGACAGGGTGATCCTCTGGGAGAGTCAGGCCCTTCACAGTTGTCCAGCCATAATGAGGCCAACTTCCCTCCACTGCAGCGTCAGTGAGGTCCAGTCGGGGAGGGAACGCTCACCTCAATCAGCAGCAGTGTGTCCCCCTCAGGGTCAGCAAAGGCCAAATGACGGACCTGAACCTATATTTTCACCAGGCACTAATGAAGGGCACTCTCTTTCCTTCTCCCAGAGCAGTGTTAAAGAAAGCCAGCTGAGACAGAAGGCTTAAATAAAATCCAAAATCTCACATTATAATATGGAAATGTCTAGGTTTCAACTGAAAACCATTCATCATACCAAAACGAGAAAGATCTCAAGCTGAATGTCAGAGCACAAGCTGGCCCCTTGCACGGAAGGCAAGTAGAGACCCAAGAAAGAGGTACACCCCTCAGGATGGGTAGGTGGCAGGTTTAATAAGCAAGGGAACTTACGTACAAGACTTGTCTTCCGTGGCCTCAAGACAAGTAGATCTCTACACTGCCTACCAGAATCTTAAGAGTTTTCATGGAGGCTTTCTCTGAGTTCTTCATATATTTAGTCTATTGCTCTCTCGAGGTTGCATCCTTGAAAACGGCTCTCACTGTGGGAACAGTGGGCAGAGCGTACATTCCAAGGACAGGGAGGGGGGAGCCTCCCATTGCCCTTGTCCAGCTTGAGAGTCACCCGGTGGTCATGTCTTCTCAGTTACCTCCTTCTACACAGAATAATGACAATCAGTTCATGCCAGCACCAAGATAACAGAGATCTTAGAATTTTCTGACCAAGGTTTTAAAACAATCATGATCCAAATATCTCAGTGAGTAATTACAACCACACTTGAAACAAGTAAAAAATATAAAGCCTTAGAATGTAAGTAAAAAGTTGCAGTAAAGAAATAGAAAATATAAAGGAGACCCTAAGGGAAATTTTGACCTGAGAAATATAAGTAAAATAAAATAAAATAAAATAAAATAAAATAAAATAAAATAAAATAAAATAAAATAAAATAAAATAAAATAAAATAAAATAAAATAAAATAAAATAAAATAAAATAAAATAAATAAAATCTCAGTGGACTTTACCACTCAGCTAGGCACTATACAAATATTTCCAATCCTCGCAATGACTCTGCAGGTAGTTATTATTACCCATATTTTAGAGATGAGGAAACAGCCTTTCTGGATCTGAGAGTCAACTAGGGGCCTCTCTGGAGTGCGAACCCAGGCTTATCTGCCTGTGCGGCCCACGCCTAACCTCCCATAGCATGCTGCCTCCATTAACTCTCCTCTGAGCATCTCAGAAACCCTCTCTGAAAGCCCTGGGGCTGGGCTGGACTGGAACTGGAACTGTAGCTGGAACACAGGGGCTCCTGTGGCTCCCCTTTTTCCCCACCTTCATAGATGTTTTCAAGTCCCTCTTCTCCCGGTTGTCCTCAAGGTTCACCTGAGCTTTCTGCTTTCAAATTTGCAAATAACCCAAGCCCCTGAATCCAGTATGTTTGATGTGATAATGGAGGGGGCAGAGGAAACACTTCTCCAGAACCCCCTGAAGCTGAAAAACAGCCTGGAGCTCAGCCTGAGGGAGGAAGTGGGGTGGATCAACCAGAAAGGATGTTGACCCCCACAGGTCAGACGAGAGGAGGGGCCCTCTGGTCAGAGGGAAGTGAAAACAGGGAGTGCCTGGAAGAGATTGTTCATGCTTTAAACCCGGGCCAAACTAAATGAGTAATGAGAGAGGGTGTGCGGGACCTCACTATATATAGCCAGACCTAGGACTCCCTCTCTCAAGGGAAAAGGAGTCCATCTGCCCCAAATAGTTTTAAGACCTATTGGTTGGCAACCCACCCAATGATACAGCCAGGGGACAGCCGGGTGGGGGGGGGGGGCAGACAAGAGAACTCCATCTTCCCCTTTTGGGACTCTCCTGAGTGGTGTTAGTGGAACAGGATGTAGAGCCCACTTGGGAAGAGGAAGGCCTCCCTTCCGTTGCAAACATGGATGTCTCAGCCCTTAGTAACTCCGAAGGGAGACTGACTCCTGCCTTCCCACAAGCCCCTGGCCGCAGAAGGTGTGCGGATGCTCCCCAGTTCATGGATTTGTGGAACAGGGCTTCTCTCTGGAGGTCTTTTGGCGGCTCTCTCTCTCTCCATAGGGGGCTCACCTTGCAGGGTCTCTATTGCTATATTTTTGGAGATAATATTCTCTGGAAAAGGGCAATTCTAGGAGGACTCTGGCACCCATGTTTCCATGCCCATGTGCAGCTCTCTCTGCTCATGGGAAATTCTGAAGGAGCCAGCCACCTTATGGAGCTCCAGCTATACTACCTCGGGTCTGATAGTGTCCCCCGTGACGCAGGGTGTTGTCCTTTTGCCTGTAGGATAAGGAGCTTAATCAGTATTGCTGAATATTAGGATAAAAGGAGCTCTCTAGTGTCTGGGGGGAGGGTGGGGAAGGTCAAATGTGGGAAGCAGGCCCCCTTCCAGGCTGAGCAGAACTCTTAACTAATGCCAGGTGAATGGGGCTTTGTCTCAAGGTATCAATTTGAACTGATTGGAAGAAAAAATGTTTTCTTAATAATGATTTTTAAAGTTTAGCTCCTAGCAACCAAGAACAATTAATTCAAACAGGAAGTTCTCAGATACAGGGCACTACAGATAACGACACTTATCTGTAAGCCTTACCATTGATTACAAAATTGATAAGAGACACTGTCTTCTTTGGCCTTTAGCTGCTGTTACAGGCAACAAAATGTCCAAATTCTAGAGTGTTGACCCCCTAAACTAAGAAAATCCATCTCCAGGTTTACAGAAGGATACATAAAACTTTCTTTCATCACCAGGAATTTCTGCCACTTCTCCCACGATATTTTCCATTCTGAGGGAATGGAACAGGGATTTTCCTGTTTTATCAGAGCTGTATTTTGCAATACGTATGCCCCTTGTTCCCACTCTAACTCCACCGCCCCCCCTTCATCTCCTGAATGACTTGATTAAATCCACTCCCACTAGTGGAGCATCTCAGAAAATATGCCCAAAGAGCACTGCAGTCTTCCTTCCCTCCTCTCCTCCTACTATGGGGGTTTCAGTATCCACATGGGGAATCCATCCCATGTCTCTTGGCTGCACAGCTCTAGTGACCTTTACCTTCACCCCCTTCAGCAGCCTTACCCCACCCACACCTTTTACATTAGCATCACCCTGACCAACTTAATCTCTGAAATCCCCCTGATACGTTCTCTTTTCATCCCAGTTTCTTCCTCCAGTTTTTTCCAAGCCTAACGGTTCTCTCCAGACCTTATTTCCTCCATACCCATCTCCTTTAAACTGCTGAGCCAAAATCTCACTAACTGCCCCTGTCCCCCTTGTCTGTCTTCCCCACTGGTCCTAAAGCCTAGCTTTGAAAGAATCTTATAGTCCCATCTCTCTATTTCGACATTGGAGCTGCTGACTGCAGTCCTGAAAATCAAAACCCGCCTATGAAATTGATCTGGGCCTTCAACAGTGCACCAAGAGCGCTCTGCCTGGAGCTGCTCTTCTCAAGTCCCGGACTCCAGCCCTCCCACTACCCTCCACCATCCCCTCTGAGGTCAGGACTCCATCCTGATTTTGCAAAGAAAACAGAAGTAGCCTCCCTTAGTTTCTTCACCCTCTCACCCCCGTCTTCCCCAGCCTCAGCTCAGAACTTCCTTCCCCAACCCCCATCCATTTTCCTCATTAGGCTCTTTCCTTCTTCAAGGCTTCAGGTGTCAGCATTTCCTTGGGGCCTTCTGGATTCATAGTAAATACTCGATAAATGTCAGGTTTTATTATTACTTTGTTGTTGTTAATACTCACCCAAGATATTTTTTCCATTGATTTTTAGAGAGAGTGGGAGAGAGAGAGAGAAACATCGATGTGAGAGAGACACTCGATTGGTTGCCTCCCAAATGCACCAGTCTCGACCAGGCTGGGAGTTGAACCCACAACCCAGGTGTGTGTCCTTGACCAGGAATTGAACCCATGAACCTTCAGTGCATGGGCTGACACTCTAACCACTGAGCCACACCAGCCAGGACTCAGCTATTATTATTTTTATCCCATCTCCCTCCACACAGAATCCATTACTCTGCTTTCTGCCAGATAATATTTTTGTGTTTTATTGCACTGACCACACACTAATGATTATTTATCTGTATGCCTTTCCCTCATATAAAACCACAAGCTCCTTGAGCACAGGGACTGTGCCTTGTGTATCTTTGGAAGCAACATAGTATCTGGCATATGATAGATGCCCAATAAATATTTGGTTAAATAAATACATAAATAACTGACTTCTTAGTTCTCAACTGTGAAATGAATATGTCCATCTACACAATGGCTGCAATTCAAATCACTTCAAGAGACCAATCACTGTGCCTGCAAACCAAACCAATTAAGTCAGAATCTCTTAGGGGGAGACAGGCCCCGGGCTTTAGTGTGCAGCGTGTTTTGAGAATCACTGGCTTATGGAAGGTAGTGAGACTCAAGACTCAGAAGGTTATCTAATTCTAATATGTTGTACTACAGTAAATGTGTGACTGTAATCTAATAAGAGAGACAAGCAAACAAGAAATAGATTCATGAAACATTAAACAGTAATTGGGGTGACACCAGTGGAAATGCCCAGTGGGTGGGCATTGGGGGCAACGGCTTCCTCCTGGCACCAACACTGGGGTTGTACCAGCTCAAGTCCATCAAGTTCTCAGCTTTGGGGATCCAGATACTCACTGTTCATCTCCCTGGTTCCTCCTCTCAGCCAGCGTCATAATGTCCTAGTGCTATTACACCTGTAGTCCTAACTTGTGCACTCACAGAACTCTAGAGGAAAACAAAATAGTTAAGACAAGTTGGGGGTCAGGTTGTGTGGGTGTGAAAAGCAGGGCAGGCGTCGCTGGCAGGCAAAAATGACCCAAACCTGTCTAGTCCAGTGGCTCTTCTAAAATTGCTCTGTGGTGTTTGTTGCTGACCTTGGAATGTTTTAGGCCAAGTAGGGTGCCTAAGAAGTCAGCGTGGAGAAGGGGTCTGGGGTCTGACACTCAAGGTGTATTATCTGGGAGCATATATAAAAAATGAAAAAAGATAGACTTTACATGCATTCAAGTAGAGCACGTCTTGCGTTGCGGGCTTTGAGATGTTCACAGCGGGAGCAGCTGCTCTCACTGGAATGAACGTTCACGATGAGAAGGAACGTTGTGCCAATTGCAGTAACACTGGGTAAACTGGCGACTAGGAAACTCAAGGGGACAGAGCCCGGGAATTCAAGCCGGCACCCGCAGCCGAGCTGTGGGGAGCACGCAGCAGGCTCAGGTCCCGGGAGAGGCCGGGCCCGGGAGGGGGGACGGCTACCCCGCTGGAGCCGGGTCGCGCCTGGAGCCGCGCCGCAGGCGGGAGCCTTGCGCCTGGTACCCGCGCGGGGCGCTGGGGGGCGCCAGGAGGCCCCGCATTTCGGGATCCGCGGGCTGCGGGCGGAGCCGGGGCGCCTGGGGGCCCCGCGTAGTCACAGGTGTGTGAGGGCCGGCAGCCCGCAGCCCCTGGGCCGAGGCGCGGCGAAGAAGGCGGGGCCTGGCTCCGCACCGTCCGGGGGGACGTGTCGGGCGTGGACAGCGACTGAGCCCGAGCTCGCCCAGGCCCCGACGGTCGCGGTACTGGCCGCTCACGGGCGGGGACAGCAGTGGCAGGCCCGCGGGGTCGTCCTAGTCCTAAAAGGTGCAGGCCCAGGCGGTGCCTGGCACAGCAGCCCTCCTGTGGCTTGGGCCGGGAGAGGGGGGGGGGGGCTGTCCCGGTCCTGCCGGAGCCCAGCGCAGCGCCGCCCCCCCCCCCCAACCACCCAAGAAGACCTCTCCTCTGCCTGCCCCCGCCTGGCTGGGGATCCAGTTGCTTTCCAAGTCTCAGAGCTCGGACATCTCACAAAACCGGCGGGAAGCACATTTTAACGTCCACATCAAGACAGTGTGATAGTGGAGGTTAATATTAACCTTTATGCCAGAACAGGAGCGCCAGGGACTCCATCCACCAATGATCACTGGGCAGGTTTCACCACCTGGACGGAATCCGCTTCCCGTGATGCAGGGTCCTGCAGGTGCCGAGGAGGCATCCTGGCAGGCCAACACCTGCCCCGAAGGCGGGCAGCTTAGGGGCAGGGTCCTGGGGAGGAGCGTCCGCAGTCTTCCATCCCCCCCGCGAGGCTGCAAGCGCCCCGAGACAGGGCACAGAGAGCTCGGCTTGTAAAAGATTGCGCGTGGGATGCGCACAGCTTCTGCCCCTTTTCATCTCGGGTGGGGAAAAAAAGTGCTCTCCCACTGAGCCACCTATATTTGAAGCGCCGCACTCTCTGTTCATGGGCACACATTCAGTTTTTGCATGAGTCTTAGGACTCTGAACTGTACCTGAAAAGATTAAATCAAGGCCTAAAAACACCTCACATTGGACTGGAGATGGGACAAGCAGAAGTGACCCCACAGAGGCGCGAAGAGGACCACCAACCAGGTTAACAGAGGTTAGTCTTCTAGGAACACAGAGCGCCGGATATATATATACTCTTAACAGAAAAGGGCAGCTGCGGAGCGGTAGGGAAAGTGTGGTCCCACTGTTGGGGGTGGGGAAGAGAGGAACCCCCACCTGTCTTTATGACTGTGGAAGCGGAGAGAATGTGTGCGAGGAAGGCAGGATTTGTAAGCAGTCATTGGCTCTGAAGTTCGGGGGGGGGGGGGGGGGACGGGACTTAGTTTTCCCTTCATGTGCTGCTTAAGTTTTTATGAAAAAAAAATACAAAATTTAAAAATGTAATAAAGCTATTTACGAAGACAAGTGGTTTTATATTGGTAAGACGAAAATAAAGCCTGACAACTTTACTCCTTTACACAAAAAGCCAACTCTCCCTCAACTTTAAAACACTAAAAAAGTAAGAAGCTTGAACCCTGCACAACCAGAGGTCACCATCCCCCGCTTTTCTAACACCCACTGTAGCATGGGGGGGGGGGGCTCAGGACTGCAGCCGGCTCCCTGGGAGCTCTAAAGCTTGGCACGAGTTTGGGAACCGCGCGGTTGGTGCACTTCCAGCTCCGCTAATAACGTACGCTTTTATCTGCAGTAAGTAGCTTGATTTCTTACCTGAGAAATGGGGGAGAAATCAACTCTTTTCTAAAACTTGGAATGCGAACATCCCCGAGTTTTCTCTTTTAGAGAGGCTGCCCTGATTGGACGGTACCTTTAAAATCTTTTCCAAGGTTGTACAATTTCGTGCTCTCTCTCACTGATACCTGGAGATGGGTAACAATTTGGTCTTGAAACTTTTTGTTTAATTTCATCTCCTGTCCCCAAGATGATTCTGCACCTGCCGCTGAATTGTTTCCCCAGAGGTGAAGCTCCCCGCTAGCGAGTTCCCCGAGGTGCGGCCACTGACTCGCCAAGGCAATTTTCCCGGAGGCCGGCGCTCCCGTGCAGAAGCCCCCTCCTCCCGCATCCCCGGGGTCTCTGCGCCCCCGCCCCCCGTGCTCCGTCCCTCCCCGCACCCGGCGCAGCTCCGCGCCCCGCGGGGCCGAGTCCGCGCCCCAGCGGCCCGCGCTCGGCTCAGCCACACCTGGAAGACGCCGGACGCCAGAGTCGCCTTGGCCCCGCCCGGAGCCCCGGCTGGCGCCCCGCTGCTCCCCGCCACCTCGCCCTCCACCTTCCTGTCCCCGAGGGGACTCAGCGACTCAGTCCACGGGCGGTGGCCCAGCCCAGCCGCCACCGCGGGTAGCGCGCTCCGGGTCTAGCTCGGGTGGCCACTGGCGCACCCCGCATCCTGGCGCCCCTGCCCTTCCCGGCACCTCACCATCCTCTGACCGACCCGTCACCTCCCGGGAAGCGGGGGGAAAGGGGGGGAAGCGAGCGAGGGAGGGAGGGAGATGCCAGACCGGCTGCTGGAGTTTCTCGGGCCCGACCCCGCCACCGGCGTTCCAAGCCGGCCACAGCCCGCCGCGTGGCCAGCGCCCCCGCCCGCCCGATGGCACCGCGGCCACCTCCGGGCGGCTGCGCCTTCTGCGCGGACGTGGCCCCTAGAGAACCGCGGCTCCGGCCGCCGGGCTCCCCCCGCGCGCCGAGACTCCGGCGCCCGGCACCGCGACGCGCAGCCGCTGGCTCACTACAGCCCAGCCCCGGTTCCTGGGGCTCAATTTCCCCCTCGGCACAAAGTAATCCCCCGAGACCCAAGTCCCCTCCCCTCCCCTCCCCGGAGGAAAGTCAGTCCCGGATGTCACTTCTGGAGCTTCTGACTCCTCGGAGCCGCAGGCAGGCTCCCGGCCGAGTTCAAAGCGAAGCCCTGCTCTCAGCTCCCAGCCCGGGTCCCTCCAGGCCGCGGACCCTGGCGCCCCGGGCACCCAGCGCCTAAAGCAAACGCAGGGTGTCGCAGTCTCCGTCCCTGCGACCCGGCGGTCGTGCTCTCCTTGGCTTATTCACGGCTTCTTTTTTTAACACCAAAGTAAGATCTTTTCCCTTCTAAGTTAAAACCATTGCAAACTATTGCTACAATGTTCCTCTGACTTAACAGCGGCTGGAGTGCAGGTTCCCGGCGAGGGGAGCGCGGCGCCCTCTGCTTCCAGCGCCTCTTCTGCTCGCAGATGCCTGCGAAGGAGGGAAAGGGAATCGCCTCGGTCATCCCGGGACCTAGAAGCGCCCGGAGGGAGGGGCGGAGGTGGGTGGAAGCCGACCCCTGAGCTTAGGGTTTGTCCTGTACATGATTTTTTTTTTCTTTGTGTAAAGCTTTAGGGATACTACTTTTTCCTAGAGGGTGTAAGAAATAAGCGAATTTAAAATTCCAACCACGGTAGTAAGCAGTCCCGATTTGTCTGGGATGGAATGAAATGCTCTAAAAATATCTTTCCATATAACGCTGGCACCGGTACCCCATCTGCTCCCCACCCTCTGCCGGAAAAAACGTATCCAAAAAATCCGCATTCGCAGAATAGGGGAGCGTGCCCTGGAAAGGACCGGCGGGCCACTGTCTTCACCTCGCGGCGCAGTCAGGCCGGGCCTTTGCGAGGGGTAAAGAACAGGGTGTGTAATCGCAGCAAAGGGCAATGCTAGCCTGCAGGGGAGATGGAAGCGAGGTTAGCTCGGCAAATAGAGGCGCGCAGGAAATGCTTGGGGATTACAGCGAGAAGTCGACGTGGAAAACTGATAAGCAGAATTAGCTGCTCAGACATATTAATTAATTAACCGCCAGAGGAAGAAAGTTGTTAATGTAGGCAACACCCGATACAACTTTTTTTTTTTTTTTTTTTTTTTAAGGGGGATTGACTGACTCCGGAATGGGCTGGAGGTGGGGAGGGCTGCATCTTCTACAACTCTTAATTTATCTTACAAGCCCTTCGGCAATGTCCCTTTTTTCGTAAGTGTGTACATCACTTAAATTTTTTAAATTATTTAAAAGTGAATAAATAAAAATTATGCACTTTCCATACCCACGATCTCCTTACTAAACTACAAACTTGAATTTTTATTTTCTCATTTCTCCCTCCGGCAATCTCACTAAGCCCTTTTCAGTTTTATGTTTTTGGTATGTGTGTGTGCACCTGCAATCCCTGCTATTGTTTTCAAATGTCCTAAGGGATTTATTAAAATAAGCAGAAGAACCCACTACATAGAGAACAACTGTGAAACTGCTACTTCATTTTTGCTGCTTCATTTCGCAGATGTATCAGAATTATTTTCCTCTTCATCCCATCTACCATTGCCCTAGGGAATTGGTTTCTGAGACTGAACGATTTAAAAACCTGAGTATCAAGTTTCAGCATTTCTGGGAACCTCTGGCAGCTAGAAATTATTTCTTACCTTGCTGTCGTCCCCCATTCCACTTTGCTTATTTACCCTCAAGAATTCCAACTCTGTTTCACTCCTATAAAAAAAAAAAAGTAAATGACATGGAATATGATTCAGGACTTGAGAAACTACAACCGGTGGTAGGAAGAAGGACTGGACTGAAAAGAGAATGTTAGCAGGCTTGATATCACATCCAGTGTGTACCAATGAACTGTCCCTCTATAAAGACCTTGGGATTTTCATGTAAAAAGGGATTTCGTATGAACTGAGGCATTTTATATGAAGTTCTTTAAGTTACAACTATTTCTAGTCTTTCTTTGTCATCAAAGATGCGGACCTGTCCAAAGCTTAGGGTAAAGCACAGATGGGCTGTGTTTCATGCTAATGTGGGCAATCTTACAAGGCTAATAAAATTCTCAATCCACTAATCAAAGTACCAAGTTATTGTTGTTTTCTCTTTCCCAGAGGAATAACTAAATTAAACACTCCCCACTCCCTCCCCAAATCTGCCTGGATACCTAGAGACTTGTAAAATCAAAGGGGAAAGAGAGGCAAGAGCATTTTCTGTGGCACTGAAACAATCCTTTAAGAACAATCTCGTTTAATCCCTACAACCATCCAGTGAGAGTGTCAGGCTTTTATTATTCTCTCTACTTTTTACAGATGAGCAGACTGTTCAGAAAAAGATGAGTGACTTCTCCAAACTCACAAAGCTAAATTGCTGAGCCAGATGAACTTCTGACTCAAAATGCAGAGACTTTACTGCTTTTGGAGCAGCCATTCAGCCACTCGCTACTCTTTTTGCTCCAGTTCTTTTGCTAAATTTGATGTTTTGACACATTAGTCAAGAGAAAGGAGTAATAGCCACTGACCGTCTCAAATAGAAAAGAACAAGCAGGAACTCCTGGTTTCTTCAATTACTTTAGGAATCACTGATAGGAAACCAAGGTGCCAACAACCAAGCAAGTTACTCAAGTCAATTTTCTGAGCACTTTTACCAGGTGATACAGAGGGAAAACAGACCCTCCTTGCACCAGCTTTCTGTCGCCAGAGGAATCAGGCAGGCCAGAAGACTGCTCAACCCACTGCAAGCTTGCCGCAATTCTTTTCCTGCTTAACCACAGATCAGGTATACGAGATTCCAAGCAGAGTAGGCACTGACCTTGCTCTTAGAAAAAACTGGGTCAACAGCATATTTACTGCCGTTTAGTTACGTTTATCAGAGTCCCCGTGCAGAGTGTGACTTCACAAACCATCTTCCTGAGCAACAACAGTATTGGGAATATTTGTTATGAATTTGACTTTATCAAAGTGTTTAAGGCTTTGACTAAAGTGGTAACAAGATCCTCAAAGCTAAAATGTCTTCATTTTCAAAAATTAAATTTTACTTTTTTTTCAATTATTCAGCCAAATTGTTGTTTGGACCTGAGCTGCTGAGAAAGTTAACATTCATGAAAATTATCATTATCATGACAACGACTTACTGAACACTTGCTGTATGCTAGAGCTAAGAAATTATTTTTTTTATCTTCACCCCATATGTTTTTTAATTGATTTTACAGAGAGAGGAAGGGACCAAGGAGGGAGGGAGGGAGAGAGACAGAGAAGCATGGAGCTTCCCATAAGCCCCTGACCAGGGATGGAACCCCTGATGGGAATCGAAACTGCAACCTTTTTGGTGTATGGGACCATACTCCATTCAACAGAGCCACCCAGCCGGGGCTAGTGCTAAGAAATTTTATATTGCACTAAAGAATACTATTTTACTATTTAAATACTATTCTACACCATGCTAAGAATTTTTAACATCCAGTATTTTGAATAAAGCTGAGAGAATTGCCAGTGGTGTGGGTTCTAGGTGTGTGTAAGGAGGATGGTGCGAGTTGAATTGTTTCACGTAACGTTGCCTAATAATTCAGAAGAGAATTTAAGGGACGTAAATACCATTTTTCTTCAGGTAGATATTCTGAACTCCTTGTAAACTGGAAGATGAAATCTATGCTGAAATAATGGCTGTAAAATCTCTCCCTCTGTCCAAAATTGTCAAAACAAGGCAAAGGAGAGAGGGGAGAAGAAGGGAATGTTGAACATCTGCTATGTGATGGGCATAGCTGTGAAAATTAAAAACAAAACGAAGTGGGACACTTAAAAACATTCGGCAGAGATTACCTATTTTCGTTTACAGTGCCCTGTTCCGTTTTCTCTGAATTCCTTTTGCTCTGATGTGCTTTTCCTGATAGCAGCACACATGTAAAGAGGAAGCCGATGTCTTTTGTAGTGTGATCCGAATGAAAGGTACAGTACTATTGAGAGATAAATATAATAAATCAAAGATACAGTATCGTTGTGATATCACCTCTTAGCAGCTTGTGTAAGTAACTTATGAGCTTATTTGTAATGTATCAGACCCACCTTGGTAGCTTTAACAGAGAAGCAGTCACTGTCACAGTAGGAAGGAAAATGCCCTCTTAGGGCTGTTGTGGTCCCTCAAAGGCGTGTAGACTCTATGTTAGCATCGAGTCAGGATATCTCAGTCCAAGAAAGGGCTGGATTCCTACCTCCTGCCACACTACAAAAGTGTATCTCAGAAGTAGAGATGGGGGGGGGGACGGTGTATCCTTTATGTATCCGAAGTAAAACCATTAAAAATGAGGCAAGTTTAATACTTTAAAAAATCACTAGCTGGTATCTGCAATCACTTCATCTGAATCTGCTTGAGGAAGGAGGGGTCTGTGCATAGAGTGATATCAGAGAGTCAGCTAAGCTGAATCCCAGTTTTACACTCTGTCCTTCACTTTAAAACTATATTGGTGTCTCTGACAGTCCCCAAAGCCCTTTTCCATCAGTACCTACACTCTTATACTTAAAAATAAAAGAGGGTTATTTAAGGAGAACAACTGTTTCAATAATCTGTTGCTATATAACAAAACACCCCAAAATTTAGTGGTTTACAACAACCATCTTTTATTTTCTTTATGCTCTCCCACCTGCGAATTGCCTGAGCTCATCTGGGCATTAATTCTTCTGGCCTCTAGTGAGTTCCAATCAGATGGTGGCAGGTGGGCAGACAACAGGTGGGAGTCAGCTGTCAGGAAGGCTGAGCCTCTCTCTTCTCAGGGAGTCACAGGGCCTCTGCTCTGCAGCAGTCTCTCCACATGGTCTCCCCACTTTGGTAACTGGAACTTTTACACAGTAGCTCAGGGCTCCCTGGAGTACAAGAAAGTGAATCTGCGGAGACTTCCTAAGGGCTGGGCCCAGGGAGCTGGCACCGCATCACTTCTACTGCATTCTATCAGGTTAGAGTAGCAAGTCCAACCCAGAGTCAGTGTGGGAGGAGTTTATACAAGGATGTAAATACCCAAGGTATGGTTCATGGGGCCAATCACGGAGACTAGCTACCACCACCACAACTGCACAGAGGAAAAGACCATAAATTCATTTGGCAGGGCATCGTGGGTTTCCTTTACACTGAGAGGGAGGGACACACTACTCCCCAGGTTCCTTGATTCACATCTCAAAAAGGGAGAACTGAAAAATATGAGTTCTTGGGCTATTCCTTAGTGTTTTTAATTATAGGGAAACTGTCTTTTTGTTTTGATACTTAGATCCCATGTTTCCCAACAAACCTTCACCATTAGGGCTTCAGATTCCTACAATGCTTGGATGAGTTACAAGGGGCCATGAATTGCCTAAAATCCATGAAGTATTGAGTATGTGCATGTGTGCATGCTCCTAGGGAGGGAATTCCTAGCTTCCCTCGTATCACATAAGGTGAATTCAAATAAGTAAGATATCTAAGAGTGCTTAGAACTTAGCAAGAGCTGCCCTGGATTTTTAACACCTGATATACTTCTAAAGCATCTCAGAAGCAGAGATGGGGAGGAAAGCAATGCTCTCTCTTACGTGTTTGCTCCCAAAGTAAAACAAAAGCAATCACATCAGCTGATACTTGAGATCACTTCACCTCAGTCTCAGGAAAGAGAAGGAATGGGCTGGATGCTTCTGCACACACCCCCTCCCCTCTATTGGGAAGACTAATTGCCCTCCACTGGGGTGAACAGCATTGGGAATGCCAGAATTTGGGGCTCCTTATTTTCCCACCTAAACCCAGTGAGTACTTAAGAATGCAACTTAACAGGACCTTTGACTCTTCCACCTAAGCACTCTTCTCTATTTCGTATAGACGTGGCAGCCAAGGGTAAACTGAGACTCCTTGGGCCAACCAAGTAAGTGCTAAAATGTCCAGTGTGATTTAACCTGGCAACTCAGCCTTGAACCTGAGCAAGTGGGGCCTCTTGGGACATCCTGGGGAAGGAGTTCAGACTGGAAGCAGAACCTGTCAGGGGTCAGAGAAAGAAAGAATGCGGAAAAGGGCAGAGCACTAGAGGCAAAACCAAAACAGACAGACACTTACCTTTCCTCCCTGAAACTTTCTGTCCCAAACATTCCTAGCATCTGAGAATCTTTTCTACAAAACATACACCTACATTCCTCAAGAGAATCTAGCCAACCGTTTCAACCGAGTATCCCTCTTTAACATAAATGCTTTAAGCTACCCTCTTACCCCTTCCTTTTATGTATAGAAGTTTATCGGTATGGAAAATTGTAGTTTCTCACCACCAGAATGCGAGTTCTCCCAGTGCCCAAGCATGCACCCAGGCACAAAGGAAAATGGTGAACAAATGTTATAAGAACTTTTAACACCAAGTTTTCACCATATATGTGGCAGATTGAGGGCTCAGCGTCTCCTCTCCCCACTTGCAAAATGGGAATAACATCTAAGTTCACAGGGTTGATCAGGCTCCAACTCAGCACAAAATGGCATTGACAAAACGCCTGGCACAGCAAGTGACCATTACAAGTCATCCATTTATGTCTCAATCTGCAAAATGTGATGGAAAGAGACACTGCAATTTGCATTGCAGCACCCAGCAGGGCTGAGCCCCTACTTCGCAACCCTGTGACTCAGTTTCTTCTCTAGAACGGCAGCTCAGTGATGCCCTAGGGCTGTAGCTTTATTTGTAAAGCACACTACACACAAGTCATCCCCGGATCCCTCCAAAGTTTACTGCAGGTGTCAAGAAAGAAATGTAATAGGCCACAAATGCAGTTAATCTGTAACACCAAAATATACTAATGAAATTATAGATGTTAAAGTTCATTAAAAGTTAAAGGTCAGGCCCTGGTGAGGTAACTCAGTTGGTTGGAGCGTTGTCCTAAATAAAGGGTTGTGGGTACCGGTAGGATTCCCCGTCAGGGTCAGGGCACATACCTAGGTTGCAGGTTCAATGCCCTGTTGGGGTGGGTGCGGGAGGCAACCAATTAATGTTTCTCTCTCTTCCTTCCTCTCTCAAAAAAAAAAAAAAAAATCGATTAAAAAATATATCCTTCGGTGAGGATTAAAAAAAAATTAAGGTCAAAATGCACATTTTATTCCTGTGACTCCTACAAATTATTTTCAACTACTTTCCAAGGTGTAGACATGTGAGGACTATTAAAAACAAGTTCGTTGTTGGGAAGGAATATAAACTCTTGGTGAAATATGGATGGCAGGAAAAAGGAAAACCAAAAGCCTCTTTCAGCAGGCCTCAGGATTCAACAACTACAAAACCAAAATTACTCGTGACCATGGTCTTCTGGTAAAAGGGATATATTAAAGTTGACAGTACTTAAAGTTCTAATAACAGCCACTACTTTCTGGAGACTACGATCAGTTGAAACAGGCTTATTTGGGGAGGGTTCTTTTCTTAGCAAAAACAATTACATCAGATCTGGATGTCCTAACGTTCATTTCTAGGGCTTCTCTTTGAAGTCAGTTATGTCGACTCTTAAGAGTAATTTACAGTACCTACGTGCTAAATGTCACCATTAAAAATAGTTAACGCTGGTCTCAAGAAATGGCGTCTGTCACAGAGGCACTAGCAAAATAAAAAAGTAGGAGTCCAGATTTTATTTTATTTTTTTTTAAGATTGAAAAATGACACCCGAGACAAAAATTTTTTTGATCAATAAATTTTCAGGAAGTGGAACAAGTCGTTCTGGGACTTTGAAAACTGGTCAACTTGAACTTGGAAACGGGGTTTTGGCAAAGACGACGCTGTGGGAAACAAGTATCTGAACAAATCTTAACACGACCTCACATTTTTCTCCCCCCAACTGTTCAAGTGTCAGACGAAATAAATTACCATAAATTATATGCCAAGGCAACTTCAAAACAAAACAAAACAAAGCATGAGGCCAAGGATTTCCTTAGCTCCTCCGGGAAGCGTGTAACACTGTTTGCGCTTCTGGCCCGCGGGCCGGGTCGAGGCGGGGCCGTCAAACGTCAGGATAGCTGCAGTAATACACCGCGGAGCTGGCGTCGGACACCACGGAGGAGATGGCCCCGTGGCCGTCGGGGACGCTCACGCTCGAGTCGTGCCCCTGGTAAGGGAGGCCCATCTCGGGCTTGCACACGTAGTGCAGATACTGTTCGAACTCCGTGCGGTCCACCTCCCCGAGGAGCTCGGCGGGCTGGCTGGGGTCCGCACCGTCCCGGCAGGACAGCGCCTCCGGAGGGGGCGACGGCTGCCCCGGGCCCGCCGGGTGCTGCTGCGGCTGCATCGGGAAGCCGCGCCCGCCGCCGGCCGCGGGCGAGCCCATCGCGCCGTAGTACATGTGGAGGGCGCTGGGGGGCGCCAGGAGGCCCGGCATCGCGGGGCCCGTGGGTTCCGGGCCGAGCCTGGGGTGCATAGGGCCGGCGGGCGGCTCCGGGGGCCCCCCGTAGTCCGAGGCCTGCGCGTAGCTGTAGGGACCCGCCGCAGGACAGTCCCCGGGCAAGGGCGCGGCGAAGAAGGCGGGGTCCGGGTCCACGCCGTCCAGGGGCGACGTGTCGGGCGTGGGTAGCGGGTAGCCGTCGAGCGCGGGCGCTCCCAGGCCCTGGCAGTCGCGGTAGTGGCCGCCCATGTGCGGGGGCAGCAGCGGCGGGCCCGCGGGGAAGCCCTGGTCGGGGTAGGGCAGGCCCAGGCCGTCCATGGCCACGCGGCCGCCCTCGGGGCCCAGCGCGGCCGCCGGCGGCTCGGCGAGGCCGTGCAGGAAGCCGCCCTCCACCCGCTTCAGCCGCTTCACCTGCTTGCGCCGCCGCGGCCGGTACTTGTAGTTGGGGTGGTCCTGCATGTGCTGCACGCGCAGCCGCTCCGCCTCCTCCACGAAGGGCCGCTTCTCCGCCAGCGTCAGCGCTTTCCACGACTTGCCTGCGCGGTCGCGGGGAGGGGGAGAGGGGCGCGGGGCTTACTCTCCGAGCTCCCGCTCCCCGGCCCCGCGCCGCTCCCCCTCCGACCCTGAATAGTGCAACTTGGGGAGGGGGGTTTAGGGGTCGAGTTAAAAAGCGAAAGTATGGGACTCCGGGGGCGGAGTGGAACCCGAGCGCTTGGGGGATGCGAGAGATCTAGGGTCGTCTAAGGGCATCGCTCCCCGCTTTGAGCCTCCTGGGAGCGGCTTCCCGGCTCATCCACTGCCGCTCGTTGGAAGAACTGAAAAAGCCTCCTACCCGGAAAAGGACCAACTTAAGTCCACCCCAGGGGTGCCCTCGCCACCCCCGGGACGCACGGGAAGCCGCCTCCCCGGAGCCCCTGAACCCGCGCTCCCGCCACCCAAGTAATTCCGGCACCGGGGGCCGAGGCTGAGAGCGCGTTTGGAGAGCCCCGAGGGCCAGGAGCGCGGGAGGAAGGAGGGTGGCGGCGGCAGCAGCCCCCGCGCGCACCCGTCTAGGTTCACGCCGGCGGGCGCGCGGCGCGCACTCCCCGGGGCCGAGCCCGCACTCACCCAGCATCTTGCTCAGCTCGGCGTTGTGCAGGTCCGGGTTCTGCTGCGCCAGGCGCTTGCGCTCGTCTTTCGCCCACACCATGAAGGCGTTCATCGGCCGCCGAATCCGAGACTCGCCCTTGCCCCGGCCCGCGGCCCCCGACGGCGCCCCGCTGCTCGCCGCCGCCTCGCCCTTCACCTTCATGTCCCCGAGAGGACTCAGCGACTCGGCCCACGGGCAGGGGCCCAGCCCGGCCATCACCGCGGGCAGCGCGCTCCGGCTCTGGCTCTGGTCGTCACTGGCGTACCCCGCATCCGGGCTGCTCATGGCGCTCCAGCCCTGCCCCGCGCCCCACAACCCTCGGCCAGACACGCCGCCTCCCCCGGTGCGGGGGGAGGAGGTGGGGAGCGAGCGAGGGCGATGCCCCGCGGGCTGTGGGAGTTCCTCGGGCCCGAGCCCGCCACGGGAGTCCCAGGCCAGTCCCAGCCCAGCGCGCAGCCAGCGCCCCCGCCAGCCCAGTGACACTGCGGACACCCCTGGGCTTCGGGGCCTTTTCTGCACCGCCGCGGCCAATAGAGCAGCGGGGGCGGGCCGGCCCTGAGTCGTTAGGCCCACGCCCAGTGCCCGTCCGAGTCCCCAGTCCCAGCTAAACCCCACGCCCGCCCTTTTCCCCTCCCCAGCCCCGCATCCAAAGCTACACCTGCCCGCGGGAACACTGGCTAGAGCCGGGCTCTGGCGCCAAGTCCTCTCCGATCGGGAAGGGGGTTCTCCTGAAAAACCTCCTGGACTGCTGGGTAGAATGGGGTACGGTAGTTTGGATCAGCACGCTAAGCGTCCACTCTTTATTACAGGAGCTAAGGGCGTTCCAGCCGTGGGCGACCTGGCTTCCACCGAGGAACCACACAGGTCTCTTCTTCAAATGTGTTCTGTCGAGTGAAGTAGACACTGTTGATAATAAATAAAGTAGGTTCTTTCCCCAAGGACCCAACTGCTTGGTGTATTGTATTCAAAATGCTATTCCGAGGTAAATTCTAATTTCTAAAGCAAGGTTAAATATGGAATGACCTTCTCTAGCCAATAGCCCATCATTCTAGAGAAGTAAAAACCTTTGTGCATAACAAGAACCAACCGCTGAAAATTTGTTAATGAATGTACAGTAAGCATAACGTTTTCTCCTATGTGTTCCGTAAAGTAGGCAAGGCTTAGCTCTGATATCTAAAACCGCAGTAATGTTTATCTAAATGCCCGTCTATTAAAGGAAAGAGAACAATCCTTTTGAGCAGCAAAATAACTAGTGCTTAGGGTCAGTTTGAGGTTATTCTGGCAGATATTAGGGATTCCGATATGCTTCTTCAGACTGAAATGAAAATCTGGATGACTATCACTCTTGTGTTTAAATCTAAGAAAACTTTTCAGTGGAATTTTTATCAAGTCCTTATATGGCACTCGTATGTGGCACAACACGTCACGCGCTGTTCTTAGAGCCGTCCAAACAGCAAATTAGCCTTATAACCCCAGGAGGTAGACGTTTCTCTTACAGGAGCGGAAACAGGCACAGAGAGGTTAAGGAACTTGCCCGAAATCACAGCATTGGGTGGTGGAGTTCCTCTCTGGTAGTCTGCCTTCAGACTTGGAGCTCTCTATCACTAAGTTGTGTTTCTGTGTTCATGTCGTTTTCTAAGGCAACGAAGGCAGACGTCTTTACATAAATAGATAACGTAAATAAATCAATGCATCCAATCTCGAGAACAGATATTCTTTTTTTACTGTGAAGGGGTGATGAAAAACTAGGGCTTACATCCGGGATCTGGGAAGTCAATGCTGCAGCTTTTTGTGTGATATTACAACGACAAAGTGATCTGTCAAGCCTGCTTATTAGCAACATCCATAAAAATAAAGAAACGCAGAGCTTTGGGAGCTGCTGGCCTTCAGTTTCTCTGACATGGCCAGGTCTCCAAAAAAGTCCTCCACGCTTGTTGTAAGCCAGCTTTAACCGTGTGAGGACCTGTGCAGTGCTGGCTACCCCCAACCCCGACCTGTAGCAACCAGTCTCCATTCCGGGGACAAACTGAGAAAGTGGTTCTAGTTCCTGGATCTCTCCTGTTCAGACAAGAAAAAGATTTAACCTGCTTAAGGAAATCTTAGGGAGGTGATGGGTGGTGCTGGATCAGTTGATCTGAAACAAATTTAACTGATTATGTCCTTTCCTTTAATGCTTAAATTTTTTTCCCCCTGAAAATTTAGAGAGAGAACAAATTAATCCCCTAGTGCCTCGCTCCTTTGGTATTTTCTTGGAGATCTTCTCTAACTTTTCTAGGTAGTAACAAACGTCTTTTCAAAGATGCAGAATTTTCTAATAGTGCAAAGGTTTTTGTGAATTAATAGGTATTTTCTTAGAATAAAGATTAAACATTAACAAAAAACAATGCCCATTCCAGAATCCATTTTATCTGTTTAATCTACTTGACTAATTCCGTAAAAAATAAAATAAAATAGAAAGCACAATCTAAGTGTGAATCCAAAAACTGTATGCACGCGTTTGCCCCTATGTGCTTCCTTCAGCCTCAGGGCCTGGCCCCCACCGCTTAGCACCGAGAAGCGCCAAGAGCGTGGAGAAACCGATGGGGAAGAAAACCCCGGGGTTCCCCACTACGATTTGCACTTGTGCCCGAAGACTGACTCACTGCTGATTTTTGTTGGGGAAGGTCATAGAGAAGCCAGGTGGGAGCCCTGCATCCTTGCAGCTGGAACTCCAGACTTCAGCGCCCCTCCCCTACTTCTTACAGCATTTCCCCAGGTTGTCATAAAGCAGGAATCGACTTCTAGTTACCAGGAAGGCATGGTGATAGCTCCTCAAGATCAGTCCCTGTTACATACCGTTACCTACACCTAATTTCTTCTAATGAGCATTCATCTGTCATCTACTTAGGGAGGGGGAAGGGTGTTGGGGGCCTGCAGCCCCGCAAACTGGTCCCAGCGTGTGGACTCCTGCATTTCCGTCTCTTTACTAAATGCGGTGTTGGAAGTGGAGCTTGGGACGTTATCGGAGCCAGCCACAAATGCCACATGAAACGCAGCAAACATCCGGAGTGGCTTCCTGCAAGCCTTGCTTTTCTCAACACGAGAGATTTACGGGCGGCGGCGGGGGGCGGGGGTGATTCAAGCAACTTTGGCGAGCAGGAGCCTTGCGCACCCGCTCGCGCGGGCGGCCGGGTGCATTCACACGGCACAGCCCAGGATCTCTGGGCTCCTGGCTACTAATCGCACCCAAGGTCCCCAGGCCCGGCCTGGGGCTCCAAAGGAGGGGTGAGGGAGCGACTAGCGCAGCAAGAAACTGTGCCCGTTACCACTTGGGACCTTGGCCAGCAAGCGCAGAAATTGCAGAAATCACCCGGGTAGGTGACGAGCTGTGGCTCAGACCCGGACTCAAAACCGCGCTTCTCCCGGGCCCCCGAGAGACCTGGCAAAGGCTGGGCGGCTTCCTGCAGGCTGTTGTGTTTTCGATGCTCAGGAAGCGGGAGTCAGACGGAGGACGCACAGTCCCCACGGAAGGCCGCGGGCACCCAGCTGTTGGCGGGTTGGCCCCGAAGGGCGAGTCCGAGGGGGCGGGGAGGGCGGTGCGCGCCGCGAGCCCCGGGGAAATGCCCGGGCGGCCGGCCGATGAATAAACAATGGTGTCCTTTGGACAAAGAACAACAATCAGGCCTTTGCACTTATAAGCCGCGCGCCCGCGGCGGCCTCGGGAGCCCAGCCGGGTGCGGCGCAGCGGGGCCGGGGCCCGCACCTCTCAGGTAGGGTGGCGCGGCCCGACGCCGGCTGGGTGGCGGCGCTGCGCCTCGGGATACCGCTGGCGTCTCCTCCCTGTCCTTGGGCCAGTCCTCGGTGGGTCCGCGATGCGAGGTCGAAGGTCGCGGGCGGAATGGAAGAGGCGGGGAGGAGGGAGTGGCCGCCAGATAGCGACCACCCGCGCGCCGCCGCGGCCCGTGCGGCTCTGCGCCCCGCCCGGGGAAGCGCCTGCTCGCCCGAACCCCTCGACCCCCGCACCTCGCGCCCGGGCCCTGCCCCTCTGCTGCAGCGGCTTCTCCAGCGGGGCCCGAAAAAGGTCTCGTCTAGAGGGGCTTTGGGGACACTGGTTCCGAGGGAGGGTGAGAGGCGCGCGTCCAGGGGTCCGGCCTCGCGGGCCCTCACCGCCCGCATCCCTCCGCGGTTCACCGACCCCTCCCGGCCGCCCAGCCCCGCCCTGGCGGCGGGCGAAGGCGCGACCGTAACCCTGTTCCCGCCTGTTCCCGCCTGGGGTTGGCGCAGGCCAAGCAGGAAATGTGCTGCTCCCGGCCCACTTCCCCGCGCGGGGCCGCGCGCCCGCTCCTTCCGAGACGCCCCCCCGCGCCGCGGGGCCCGGCCGAAGTGTGTGAAGCGTGGGCTCTGCCCTTGATTTATTTTCTGGTTTAGGGAACGTCAGGGGTGTGTGTGTGTGTGCCTGTGTGTGTGCCTGTGTGTGTGCCTGTGTGTGCCTGTGTGTGTGTGTGCCTGTGTGTGTGTGCCTGTGTGTGTGCCTGTGTGTGTGCCTGTGTGTGTGCCTGTGTGTGTGTGCCTGTGTGTGTGCCTGTGTGTGCCTGTGTGTGTGTGTGCCTGTGTGTGTGTGCCTGTGTGTGTGCCTGTGTGTGCCTGTGTGTGTGTGCCTGTGTGTGTGTGTGTGTGTGTGTGTGTGTGTGTAAGGGAGAGGCAGCCAGCTCGTCACAACTCACACACACACTGCCCTGCCCAATCCCCACTTGAAAGGGAATTTCAGTAGTGCCTTGGCTTCCAGTCACCCCCTTCTGCTAACCTCCTACTCCCACCTTACTCCCACCCTAGAAGAGGCCCAGGCTTTCCTTGTAGAGTTATATCCTCAACTGACCAGACAGCCTCTTATCAGCAGCGCGGCCACTTGCACTCCCACCCAAAGGAGAGCAGACACGGCCCCTGCCTCGGAGGAATGTACAATGCAGTGAATGCCATTTGTCTTCCTCCCTGATTTGTTCACTTCCAGCTGGGGGGGTTCTAAGGGCCTGTTCTTCTGTAATTTTTTTTTTTCTGGCATGTAAAGGTGATGCTGACATCAGTAGGTCAAGCGCTTTGAGATATTTTTTTCTAGTAGAAGTAATAGGTTGCCTTTCCACCCCCAGAACTCCGGCTTGCCAAGTTTCCCAAGTCAGCAGGGCTGGGTTTTGCCAGGTGGTTGGTTAGGGCAAGGTGTGCATTCTGTGATCATGGAAGTGATCAAAGTTAATAGATCATAGGACAGACCACTCCCGACAGCTCTGTGCCGCTTTAGCCACAAGCATATCAGAGTTTAAAACCGTACCTGAGTTGGCTTCCAAATTTTCTAAACGGGAGAGAAAATGTTTGGAATCCTTGCTGGATTCCTTTGCGGTCTACTTCAGTTGAGCCCTGTTAACCCAAATTTTCCTCTCTGTCCATTTCTTGGATCTTGCCAACAACTTTGTCAATTCTCTTTAACAGCAACAGTGTCTTTGGTTCATTTCATCTTATATATCCATTGGTATTTAATAAATGCTTATGGACACTATAACAGTTGTCCTTTTTGATTGAGTCATATGGTCATCTCCCTCAAGGCAAGGCACTAAGAATTATCTCTATAAACCACAGCAAAGACTCAATTTTCATCGCAGATACATCTGTGCAGGCCACGTGGTCATCTGACTCAAGGCCTGCACTTCCTCTCTCACCCTCTCCTTCACCAGGAGTTCAGTCTCCAATCATTAAGCACCTGAAATCCCACCTCTTCTGAGGATTAAGTCCTATTGCTTTTCTGAACTCATTCAACATGGCAGTCCAGGCCAAAAATCTTGGAAAATTTTGCATGTGGATATAATGCATAATCAAATTTCTATCTTAGGGGATTTTTAAATGCCAGAATCTGTAGTATTAATTTCTTCACAATCATAGAGTACAGTTTACAAAGCAGTTTCACTAACATTTACTTGCCTGATTCTCATGATAGCCCTGGAGGTAGGCAGCCTTTGTTATTGGTGACTTGCTTGCTTGGACCACTTGCTTACCCTTGCTGGTAACTGCAGTGGGTCTTGTTTTGAATTTCTTTCCATGCCATGTCTATAGCTAAAGAAGGACCTGCTGGCATTTGGAGGAATTAAACAAAGACAGCGATGGGTAGAGATGAATGAAGGACCCTTGGCACAGAAATTTCTAATGTTGTCCCTAACCAAATGAGGCCCAGCTCCTACCTGAACTGCATCTTCCAGGACTTCTGTCTCTCCAAGTAGCTCAGGAGATGCACTGCTGGCAGCCTCTGCAACCCTGACTGTGAGCAGGTACAAGTTCAGCTGCAGTAGACAGCCTAGGTCACATCGCAGGCTCTTCTCTCCTTGGTAAATCTTCTCTCTTTAGAAAATGAAAGGAGAAAAATCATATTGAGTCCTTTCCACAGAAAATGTGATGATAAAACATCCCAGAGCTAGAAGGAGCAGCCTCTGGTTAAGCCAAGACTGTAAGCATGAATGATTTAACAAATATTAATCAGATATGTATGCATTAACTGGTTGGGTCATTGTATGCAGTAAAACTTACAAAATGGATCTAACATATCAATTTGGTTTTAGTACAGTTGTTCAAATTGAAGCTTTAATTTTTGAGCAGATTGAGTCTTCAATATTTGAAGGGTCTATGCTAATTTGATTTTTCCGATAATTATTTTATTCTATTTAACAAGTTAATTATGATAGATATCTATAAAGATAATTAATGTAAATACTTAAAAAATTTTAATTGATTTTAAGGGGGGGGGGAGAGAGAGAAAGGTGGATTTGTTGTTTCACTTATTTATGCATTCTTTGGGATTCTTGTAAGTGCCCTGACCAGGGATGGAACCTGAAACCTTGGTGCAGCAGGGATGATGCTCTAACCAACTGAGCTACCAGGTCAGGGCTTAATGTAAATAAATTCAACACTTTTGCCTAGCATTTGATTTGACTATATTTTAAAAGTGAACATTTCTGATGCACATGCATAACGTAGAATCACCAATTCTAGTTCAATCATATGCAAATATCCTATCCATATGCTCCCACATAAACTGCCTGTTTTCTATTTCTCCACTCCCATCTCTCACTATTCTTTGTCTCCAATGCTATATTCTCACCAACTGGCCTCTGTCTGTTCCTAAAACACGCCAAGCTCTTTTCCCTTCAAAGCCTATGTTCCCTTTCTTCTGCATGGCAACAAGGTCACCAATATTTTTTATGGTTAGCTCCCTCACTCAATGACACCTATGCTGAAAGTCCACCCTACCTAAAATAGCTAATGTCTGCCACCTCCCTGACAAACTTATCACACTCTGGTCTCTCAGCTGCTTTATAATTTCTTAAAGCTCTCATCATATTTTAGATTTGTTTATTGTCTAGCCCTCTCCCCATTAAAATGCTAGCTTCCTGAGACATTTTCTGTGATGCGTGTTGCTGTATCCCTGTGCCCAGAACAGTTAGTGATTGTTACTTCATGGGAGCTCAGCAGAATAGTTGAATGAACAAAGATTGCCTGAGACTAAGATCATTAAAGAATTTCCCCTATGTCTCCAAAACACTTTGACTGCTGGTTAGTTGTTTACTATGCATTTTTGTGTCTTCTTTAGAAGAAAAAAAAAGCCCTTCCCTCCCTTAGGTCTTCTACTGCTTTTATTGCAGCTTCATTATGTCACTTTAAGAGGAGGAATGCTCCCTATGGACATGTGTTTCATTAACAGACTATTATCTCACTGAGTAACTGAGACCTTCCAAAAGAAGGGCCATGCTTATAAGAGCCTCTAAATAATTTTGACTGATTAGATAGCTTAATCCAGTTGCCAGTTAATTGTGTTTGTTTGTGATTAAGAATATGATTTTCACCTACTCTCCCTCCGCAATCTCCCTCTGTTTGGAAAGAGCCAATCTTCCTGCCCACTTCATATCTACCGCCAGCTCTTTGAAGGTGTTTGCTGAGGGGATGAGACCCCAGCTATCACCTGGAGCCGGGAGCTGGGAAGAAGGAATCTCTGTCAAGCCACCTGCAGGTTGACTAAGAAAGATCCCTACGCCCATGGCAAACAACGGGGAGATCTGAGGGCAGGCGCCCTTGCCCCTTACCCACCCCCTCTATGCCCAGGTCACTATTTTTAGGGAGAAAATTACTCCTAAATGATAAATTGAAATGCTGATGAAAATGAATGTTCTGTAAAGCAGGGCTTCTCAAACTATGGGGAAAGATCAGATTTTTCCTTTATTTCCAATCTGTCACATATTACAACTTTTAAAATACAACAACGAAAAACGACCTCAAATTGCTAGAAAAGTAAAATAATTTTTTTGTATTTTATGCAAAATACAAGCTTCCATTTTTTATGATAAGGTTCAGCAGGCATCAAATTACTCTCCAATTGCTACCAAAGTTCCAACCAGTTTACTTGCATTTGCAGTTTCTCTACCTCCCTGCAGGCCAGGCACAGACAGGTGGCAGGCCCACCCCTCAGGGCACAGGCCCTAGGTCTCAGCCTCTCACTGAAAGACCAGCAGCCCTTTTCTCATTTTGATATTTTAGGCTCCTAGTCGTTGTTATTATTATTATTATTTTAAAGGAGATATCAAACTGGTCATAACAGTGATATTAGATGAAAACTTCTACCATTAACAAGCACTCAATCAACAGTAAGCCATTTGTTGACAGTATTTGTTGCTGAAATACGAGCTTATTTGCGCCAGGAGCAGACCCTGCGGGCCTCCGCCTCCGTGGTGCGTGGAGATGGGAATGCGTTCAGTTCCTCTGCTGGGATTTGGTGACGGTGGAGAAGAGGGGAAAGGATTGCAAAGCACCTTGGTGGCAAAGAGGATCGGACCTCAGATTAACCTTATCTTCCAATCACCAGCTTTTAAGTCATGGATTTGAATTCTTTCTTTCGCTGCCAAAAATTGAAACCTATATCATTAACCTCAGGTACTCCCACACTCCATTTTTACCAGCAGAGAAAATGAAGTGAACTTTCTAATAGTTCAGGGGCTCCTTCACCTAAAGCATTTAGCGCTCTGACAACACCCGTTTAAGTGTGCTGCTTCTGTAGGTGGGGTGGGCTCACTCCGGGTGCCTTTTGTCTTTCTAATGAGATCAGGCTTTTTGGCCAAACTCTCCTCACACCATCCCCCAACTCATGCTAACTTCTAACTTTGTAAGTACTCCTGGAATTCTGGCCGTCAAAAATTCTTTTAATTCCCATTTTCCTTTTGTTATCATCATCATTAACAAAGAGCTGTGGTTGCAAATTTCTATATATGGGAAATATTTCCATATAAGAAAATATTGATTTTTTTAAATTACTTATATATTACTAGCATAGTAAGGCTTTTCTTCAGACAGAGGGTTTTAAATTGTAAATTGATGAGAGTTGTATTTTCGAGGCATATACTTAAACTGTTTACCCACAATGTCTTTCATTCTAGATCGCAATTTGCCACACTTTCAGAGATGTTGAAATGGTCCAGTCACCCCCTCAGTTTTAAATTTCTTTATAAATAGCTTTCTTGGTTTCAAATAACCTTATTCAAATGCTCTTTAAATTATTTTATTTTACTATTTCACACAGCCGTGGGATTTCTTTTAAGTCGGGCATCAGCAAATGCCTTCAATTCTTTTAGAGCAAGAGCTTTCTGTAAGGAGATCTAAAATTGTGACACTGTCAAACTGCTAAAACATGGAGTAACACACCAAGGAGAAAAATGATTTCCTTTGTAGATTTATTTTCAGATATAATGAACTTGCACAGTATATTTAAAGTGGTATGTTGGTTTTTAAAAAGTTGGTATTGCTTTTCAAAGATACAAATTTTGAAAGTGATTTGTAGTTTTGGAAGATCTAATAATTAATATTTATACAGTCCCTCACAAAGTATTTTTATACATATACTTCAATTTAATCTTCAAAATAATGCTACTAGTTAGATTTTTTTACGGTCTACTTTTTTCACAGGAGGATAATGAAGTTCAGAAAGATGAAATGACTCACTAGAGTCACAAATCTAGGAAGGATTGGAATCTTTGATTCCACAATTTATGCTTTTTCTACTGTTCCACACTGTTAACATGGCTTCATTCATGCAAAAAGCCTGATTCTACCACTTTCCTATTAACCACTGTATTATTACTCCACTACTTGGAGTACTCCAGTTTCCTTAAGTTACTATGAACATCCCAGCCTGGCTTGAACTTAGGACAATGTGATTTTCAGTATTTTTGCAGTGATACTTTCTATGTCCATAGACTAAGTTTGGATAACAAATATGGTAACACAGCATCCTAAATTTAGTTTATTATCATAAACTCCTAGGAGAGCATGCTCCAGTTTCCCAGACTCCTCCCAACAGAGATTCTACTCCATTGGGAGAGGGCCTTGGGAATCTGTATTACAAACATCTTGGTGATCCTGGAAAACATTGCTTTAACACATTAAAAGGAGTAAATTGTTAATGATAAACAATAGAATTGTTGGAACACAGAGGAAAACTGTAATGTACGCCAGTTTAAATTTAGAGTACCCTGAATGCTATTATTCCTAAAAAGCTGTGGACCCTGAGAAAGGAAATACCTACCAAGAAGGGCTCCTGGTGGCTGAGCTCCAATTTAAAAGCAGAGCCTAGCAGCCATTTCTCAACAGGGGCCTCACGCAAACCACACTTCAGGGCGAAGCCTGCGCTGAACTGCCTACCTGTGCTGTGCTCCTGCCTGAGCCATTCCTTGGAAAGGAGTCCCTGTAATTGTGTTTCATTCAGCCTGTGGGACTGAGACTTTCCCCATCCGATCAGGGTTGTGCAGCTATCTCCCCACACCCTTAGCATCTGCACTGAGGATCAGAGCCACTCCGTTCTGACCCATCAGGACAGTGCTTTTTGGACCAATGAAACTGTGAAGATTTGGAGTCCTCATTTGCATGAGGATGCCCCAGTCAGGGCCACGGTGTGTGTGTGGGGGGGGGGGGTGGCTAAGGGATGTAGTAGCAACTTCTCTGTCTATAAATAGCTCCCCTCTGGCTCAGGGGGTGCACGTACCCTGTTCACCGAGGATTGAAAGATTGCCTTTTGGAGGCTGGAGCTAAAACACTGAAGGCATCTCTCCAGAGCAGAGCAGAGCTGTCTAGCTAGAGAGCTGCCTGGACCGCAGGCCACCTCCCAGCCCTGCTGTGCCACAGCTGTGCTGTATCATGATTGAGCTGAAACACTGAGCTGTTCCACAGCTGTGCTGTTCTCATAGTCACGCAGTATCACATTTGAGCTGTTTTGCACTGAATTAAGTTTCCTTCTTCACTGGACCGCAAATTGGGGATTCCTATTGGTGTTGAATTGGCGTCAATGGCTTAACAGTTGGCAAAGCAAACGAGTAAAAAGATATCTTAGGTTGTTAGCCTCTGATGATTTGTTTAAAATATTTTTTTTTTTTTCCTGAGGAAATGATCTTACTTCATCTTATCACTTTTTTTTCACAAAACAGATTTAGCCTGGGCCATCTTTAATGCCTTTCACCAAAGGGCAAAAATTATGGCTCAAAGCTTTCTTGAGGTACATCTGCTTCTGTAATTGCCATAGTGTCTTCCTCCCAGAAATAATTATTTATGAATTTAATAGCTATTTTTAATAATTTTTGTTAACAGTTCAGGCCACAGTATATTGTAGTCAGTTAATTTTTTTCAAATTGACCTCCTGTCGTATTCTTCTTTATATCATTTTGGGACACAAAATAAGGTGCTTAATAACTACTAATTGATTTTAGTTCCAGTTTCATAAGAATGATAGAAAAAGACTTGGTGTCTTCTTGGCCTTCTTAAGTGCTGTTTCCTGTGTGCTTGTTTATTTTAGTTCATTTAAGTTGCTAGCTCTTAAAATTTCATGCATTGTTGGACTCATATAAAAAATCAGCTGGCCTATATCAAATATATATCTACCACTAGATTAACCTCTGGGTTTCAAGTAATTTTAAGTTTCAAAATGACAATTCAAATTATTTATAAGCATACCATTTATTATATAAATTAATTTTTAAAAAAATATTTATTATTGCAGTAACAAAGACATTGAAAACATTTCAACATTTCATTAACAGTAGATGAATATAGATGAGGGATGTGTAGGTTTTTTTTGTACTATTTTTATTTTAGTAACCTTTTGGTAAGTTTGAAATCATTCCCAAATGACAGTTGTTGTTTTTTAATTGGACATTAAACCTTGAAAACACATTGTGCTAAGTGAAAAAAGCCAGTCACCAAGGGCAACAAATTGCATGATTTCATTTATATGCAACGTCTAGAACAGGTAAACCTATAGACAGAATATAGATTATTGGTTGCTTCGGGATGTGGTGGGTATAGAGGAGCAGGGGTGGAGTGATAGCTAAAAGGTATGGGATTACTTTTGGGGTTGATGAAAATGGTATAAACTTGATTGTAGTGATAATTGCACAACTCTAAGTTTACTAAAAACCACTGAATTGTACACTTAAATGGGTGAATTATACAGTATGTAAATGAAATCTCATTAAAGCTATTATTTTAAAAAATAGAATCTAGGAAAGATAGATATTAAAAGTTTGTTTGAAATTAAAAACTGGTTGGAAGGTGCAGTCACTTTAGATAACAGCAATCAGGATGTCATTCCCTCTCCCTCTCCCTACCCCACTCAGGTGCATTTCCACATTAACAGTAAGTGGATTATCATCTCACCAGAGTAGTTAATTGAAAAATGTGCTAGCACATAAACTAATTGATTTATGATTAGTCATAAGATAATTTTAACATCTGCAAGTTTGATTTTAAACTTTATCTACTGTTTTATGTTTTATTTTCAACTTGAATTCATGGGTACTTTTGAAAGAGCTTCTGTTTAAAGCATTATACAAATCTACTTTAGAATCCTAAGTGAGATATTTCCTCTCTTTCCACCTTCCTGGCTGGAATGGGTAAAATGAGTTTTCAGCCTCTCTCTCAGCCTTATTAAGTTTAAATGGCAATTAAGGTTTGTAGCAGGAATACTGATGAATTTTTTAAAAAGAAAGGTAAGTTTACCTTGATTAAGTTAAAAATGACACTTATGTGATTGTAGGACTGGGAAGAATTTTTAACATATAACCCTCTGTTTTCTAATGTGTATTTTAATGTAGTTTTAACAGGCATTCTCTCTCACTTATTCATTTTGGGACTTGATGAAATGTTTCAGAAAAATTTTGCTTAATGTTCAATGATACTAAGTAAGGTTGGGGCTTAGGTGAGCTTGAAAAATATTCGTGTAGGAGGAAATTATCATCAGTAATGAATATTTCATCTTTTTACATATGAAAGTAAATAACTTTACAGATGGTTTAAAAGGCACATCACCAGTTCTGTGCTTTCTGTAGGTGCTTGAGGACTCAAAATTACAAAGAGAATCGTTATTTCCCCACAAATTGAACTGTGTACTGACCAGAATGTTTTCAAATTTAAGCACGAGTTTCTGTGGCAACATGACATAATGTGGAAATTGCTAGAGAATTCTGCTTGGGTGCAAGAACACTGTTGATTCATTGTAAAGCAAGGCTTCACCAGGTGGGTGATGTCCGCATCATTCTACCAGCCTGAGGGCTAGCAAATGCTTTTCCCAGCTGCTGTTTAAACATCTTACTTGTTCTTCCCGTCTCGAGGAGAAATATTTTTTATGAAAACCTTTGTTGGAAGAGAAAATAAATCCTACTGGTAAGCAAAACCAAGGGCTTACTACTCAGTTTTGAAATCTGGGGTGTGTTTTTCCCCTACCAAAACAAGTAGTTCATTGTAGTCAGAAAGAACTTTTACTTATTTTTGGTTCTTTTATTATCCTACACTTTGGAGAACTTAGTCATTTTCATTTTTGGCCAGAAAAAGAGGGCCTGAAGCGTCATTAAGGAATCAGATATATGGATGACCAAATGGATGATTTACCTTTTATCCACTTGAACCTAATTTGATCTTCCCATAAAAATGGAATTATTTACTTCTATAGAATCAGATAATTCTTGGCATAAACAGAAAACATTATTAATATAATTTAAGATGCAAGGAAAGACAGATTCCTTTTATGGTTCCCAAACAAAACAAACTAACCAACAGAAAACATCAACAACAAATAATTTGAGTTTAAAATTATGCCTCTACTATCTAATTATTTGTATGTGCTTATATACAGACATTCTCTCCATTTCTAATTTCAAAAAGTTAATTGGTGGAGGGTCACATAATTATTGTTCTTTATACTGTTCTGATTATTCTGATTTTTTTTTTTTTAAATCTTACACTTAATTTCAGAAGACAATAACCTCTTAATACTGTCAGATAACTTATTTAGCTCAAATAGGGGAATACCAGTAGAACAGAATTCTGTTTGATAAGATCAACTACACTAAATAATTCTATGGTCTTCTTCAGGGTCCCAAATTAAATTTTGACTCAACAGAAACTTTCTGGAAGGATCAACTCATTAGTTTACTTGCAATCAGCTCTGAAATGGGGACATTTATTCATCCCACAATCTATCATAGTAAAAGGTACCCCCCCCCCCAAAATATCTAACAAAATAACATCTTTTACCAAATCATTAACCTATTTGAAATAAATGCATTTCTCTTGGTAAAAAACCAACAACCAACTTTGAATTTTAGAATGTCATCATTTTGACCTACTTTTTTACACTGGGATTAGTTTATTAAGTTAGATCAAACACAGGCTCTTTGCCTCAACTAAATGGACATGCTAAACTGGCTCCAAAGTTGATTTGTGGAACTCATTATGGACTTCACAAAGTGTTCAAGGTTACTTTTCAATTTGTTTCAGCCAGAATCAATAAATCTCTCACCTGGTTTCTTTGCTGTACGTATTGTACTGGTTAATCATGTATACACATGGCATAGCACATTAGACTTGGAGAAAGAGTTTTCTGAAGGGAGCCAATTTTTAACTACTGTACTGTTGAAATTTGAAAACAAAGGGAAACTGCTCCTGTTTATTATTAAGGTGTGTTGTGAACTAAGAGCCATAAATAACCTTGCTGGCCAATTTCCAGAGCCAGCAGAAGGAAGGGAGTGGGGAGGTGGAGATGGGGGGAGAGAGAAAAAGAGTGAGGGGAGGGGGGAGGGAGGGAGGGAGCGAGGGAAGGTGGGAACTATCTTGTGGAATTGTTTCGTTGAAAAACCTCAACATTTAGAAAATTCTTAATAGGGAGCCACAAGCACCCAACAAGTAAAGGAGATATAGTCAACTCTACAAATACAGAAGTAAGTAAGCTTTCTTACTTAACATACATTCATAATATTTTAAGAGATAGCATGAAATCTTCTTAGAGACTAAACATTGAACTTCAAATTCATGTGGGTGAATATAGAACAGCTGTGGCAAAGAAAATTTTAAAAAATCATCTCTGCAGTGACCCCTTTCTCATATACTATTTCACTCCTTTTTTCTCTAGATCACCCTCCTTATATTTACAATTAAGATTCAAGGTTCCATCTAATGGTGTATGGATGTCACATGTAATTCAGTGGTACCAAATCAACCTAATTCTGCCACAACTGAGCACAAATTAGCTGTATGGCTTTGGACTAATCGTCTTGTTTCTTCTTCAATAAATTTGAGGTTGCACAAGATGACTCTGGTGCCTCTCAGTTTTCACATTCTGGAATTCTATAATTCTCCACGTGGCAATGAGAATTTGGGAGGTAGAATATTTCTAACCCTCCATATTCTATTATGCATAAAAATCACCTCGGGCTGGGGTTGGTTTATGGTAATGTCCATGAATAGAATTTTTACCAAGCAGTTGAGGAAATTCTCACCTGGTTGGTTCTGAAGACCTAAGCATGGTGAAGCCTTCTTGCCTTCGGGATATTTTAAGCTTCTAATGCAGAAGGAGTCACCTTTTAAATGAGTTTACCTAGGGGTATTTTTCACATTCTGAATGAAAATAACAGCTTGTGTATTTAGGTAATTAACATATAGCAAAGACAATCCCAGGAAGAGGGATGGTAGTCATAGCTGGGGGATAGTTTCTAGATTTAAGAAACTTATTCATGTTCCTTGTAAAAAAAAAAATGAGTATGGGAGATAAAGAATGACGAGAACAATGTGTCTATTTTCAATTTTAGTAGAAATTATTTACTATGCCAAAATAAATGTTCAATCTATAAAACACTATAGTAACCTCACATTCATTAAATCTAAACTTTAATCATTTTATATACCTTAATACCATTAAGAGTGTTCATCAATTTCTCTTTCTAGTTTGACCCATTCTAAACCTTTACTTTAATCAATGTCACAAGTTAATGACAGTGATCCATCTGCTCTTTTTTTACTATAGCTCTTTTTGAGATGTATTTTACTTACCATACAATTCACCCTTTTAAAGTGTACAAGTCAATGGCTTTCAGTATATTCACAGATATCTGCAACTATAACCACAATCAATTTTAAAATGTTTTCATCACCTCCAAAAGAAATCTTTAGCAGTCGCTCCTCATTTCCTCTGAGACCTCCATAGCCCTAGGAAATCACTGCTCTGCATTCTGTCTCTGTAGTTTTGCCAATTTCGTATAAATGAAATCACACACTGTATGATCGTTTATGACTGGCTCCTCTCGTTAGCAAGATGTTTTCAAGGTTCGTCCATGTTGTAGCAGATATCAGTACTTCACTTCTTTCTCTGACTGAATAATATTCCATTGTGCGGTGATGCCACATTTTACTTATCTGTTCATCAGTTGATAGACATTTGGTTTGATTCTACTTTTTTAGCTGTTATGAATAATACAGCTATGAACATTTGTATACAGGTTTTTGTGCAGACTCGTGTTTTCAGTTCTACTGGGGTAGAATTGTTAGACCATATAAGGTAACTTTATGTTTCACCATTTGAGAAACTGCCAGACTGTTTTTCAAAGTGGCTGCACCATTTTAAAATCCTACCAGCAATAGGTTCAACTTATTCACATCCTTGCCGATACTTGTTATTACCAATCTTTTTATTATGGCCTTCCTAATGGGTAAGAATGGTATCTCATTGTTATTTTGACGTGCATTTCCCGAATGGCATCTTTCATGTGCTTATTGGTAATTTGTGTATCTTCCTTGGAGAAATGTCTATTATGCCCATTTTGAAAATGGGGTGTCTTTTTATTATTGAGTGTAAGAATTCCTTTTATATTCTTTTACAAGTGCTTTATCAGATACATGATTTGCAAATGTTTCCTCCCAGGTTGTCCTTTCACTCTCTTGATGGAGTCTTTGGGAGCACAAAAGCTTAATTTTGATGAAGTCTATTTTGTTCAATTTTTTATTGGTTGCTTGTGTTTTTGGTGTCATATCTAAGAAACAATGGCCTAACTCAAGATTATGAAGATTTACACCTATGTTTTCTTTTATGAATTTTATCATTTTAGCTCTTATATTTATGTTCCATTTCTTAGAATTTTATTTAATTTTTAAAATTGTAATAAAATGTGTGTAACAAAATTTACCATTTTAACCATGTTTAAGTGTTCAGTAGTGTTTAATAGTTCAGTAGTGTTAAGAACATTGACACTGTAGTGCAACTAACACCCAGATCTCTACATCTTGCAAAACTGAAACTCTATAGCAGTTAAACAACACCCCAATTCTCCTTCCCCCAGCCTCTGGCAACCATCATTTTACTTCCAGTCCATGAATTTGGCTACCTTCTAAAAGTAGAATCATTTGTCTTTTTGCAATTGGTTTATGTCACCTAGCATAATGCTTTCAAGGTTTATCCCTACTCTTCTATTGTATGTATATACCATATTTGAGTCTTTGTTATTATAGTGTGAAGTAGAGTTCAACTTTATTTATATCCTTTTGCATGTGGAAATCCAGTTGTTTCAGCACAATTTGTGGCCCATCTGTTCTTAACACAGATAAGGAATTGAATTTAAATAACTATTATTTCAAATTCTTTGAAGTCAGGGGGGGAAATCCAAAGGCTGTTTCAAAAGACATAGTGAGTGCATAGTGAGATTATTTTGTGTTATGAGTGAATATATGTATTTCAAGAAAAATATACAAAGCAAAATGTGAAGATGTCATGTTATTGTTTCTTCCTTGTACTCTAGAATCTCTACGTTTTTCGTTTTACTTTTGATAAGTAGACTGTCACTGCATGTGCTGCTTTTAGGGAATTGTGAACTGAATAATACAAACTGTAACTTAGAAAAATTCAACAATTATGATTATCATCATCATTTAAATACAATAGTCATCATAAAGTATGCATATGTACACATGAGTCAAAAAAATGAATTATGGAAATCACTTCTTTAGTGGAAATGTGTCACCAAAAATCAATGTTTACTTGACTACCGATAGGTGGTGCTAGACATTTAGACAGGATTTCATTCAATTTTACGTTGCCCATAGTATACATAACTGTAATGTCTCCCACTGGAAAACAAAAACAATCTCTAGAAAAAATATCAAATCACTGAGGGAAAATGGGCTGTCTTCATCATAGTCATGTTCAAATTGACAATAGGTGAAGGCAGCTTTTAGCTAAACTAGTACCAAAGGGACATGTTCACAGATCTAGGCTGCCCAGCACTCAAAACGAAAAGGCTTTCCTGGTGGAATTCAGATGACCCTTGAAGGCCAAGGATACAATCAGTACATGAAATTTCTTCACAACTTTTTTCCTTCTAGTGATAAAAGCTAGGCATTTTAAATTTCAGCTGAATTCATTTCCAGTCAAATACAGTGAGATTTTATTGGTCCATTTTAAAAATTTTTTGGTTTATTTTTAAACTTGCTTCTCATCTTTAGCAGTTTAGGTTTGGTAATTTATTTAGCCTTTACAAGAAACTATTGCCCTTCTTGGCAGGACTTCATCAGATGCCAAGGATACTTATATATTTTTTTATCACACCACAGGGAACTGCTTGAAGGCAGGAGAGCTTTGGTAGGTAGATTGAATAAATTCATATGCTTATCTAGTGTTTTTAAAGTAGGATTTGTAGGCCTTAAAACCCCAGACATTCTTGGAAATTTATGGATTCTATGCAATATAATAATTTTAGGGTTTTGATTGGTTTTTGTTTTTGATAAATATATTTATTATGTGTATATTTTTATATTATGTGTATATATATTTTTTCCAGGTCATGAGGATAACTACCTCATAACCAATCGCTGATGCTCAGTTTCAGTCTCAAGGCTCAGGCTTGGATTTGTGTTTATATACAGTGGCACCAAGCAATACCACTAATTATTAGGAGGAAAAAACCTAGAGAGTAGGGGGACTTATTTGTAATGCTTTTTTTGCTAGTTGAAATCACACTCCTGCCTGTAGGTTTTCAAATAAAATTTAAATAATGTTTAGTATTTCCTAAACATCATTTAAACTTTTCCATTTTAAAATATGTGTAGGTTTATGATCAATGTTAAAATAATTTCATATCTCCTCAGGCAAGGAAAACAAAAGAAAAAATAAACAAATGGGACTACATCAAACTAAAGAGTTTTTGCACCTTAGAAGAAACCATCACCAAAATGAAAAGACAGCCCACTGAAGGGGAGAACATATTTGTCAATGATACAACTGATAAGGGGTTAATATCCAGAATTTATAAAGAACTTATAAAACAACACCCCAAAAACAAGCAGTCGGATTAAAAAATGGGCAAAAAGCCTGAATACACACTTCTCAAGAGAGGACACGCAGATGGCCAACAGACATATGAAAAGATGCTCGAAGGCACTAATCATCAGAGAGATGCAAATGAAACCACAATGAGATATTATCTCACATCTGTCAGAATGGCTCCATCAATAAATAGGCCAGGATGTGCACTGTTGGTGGGACTGCAGATTGGTGGAGCCACTGTGGAAAGCGCTATGAGTTACCTCAAAATATTAAAAATGCAACTGCCTTTCGACCCAGCAATTCCATTTCTAGGAATCTAAGCAAAAAGGGAGCGGACTGGAGGAATCTGGGTGACTGAAAACACCTGAAGAATGAGCTGCACCAACAGGAAGGACTGTAACTGGAGGAGCAGAGGAAGCAGGGTTAATGTGGGAGAGCTGGCCCCGCCATTCCCTTGGTGTGCTTTCCCAGTCACGACACATCTGGAAGAGTGGAAGGCCGGCACCTAGGCTGTAGGTGGGGATGGGGCAGTTTTCAACCGTCTATCCATAATTTCTGTGCCAAGATCATGTCCAGTGAGAAGCAACTCAGTGCCTGTGCTTCCCAGTTCCAATAAATAATGCATTAGAAACACAGGGGGAAAGGAGCCAGGGAGAGAGGAATGGCATTATTTAGGAAACACAATGTTTAAAAGTCTAACCTCAAACCTTGGCCCTGCTGTTACTGTGTGTGACACTGGGCAAATTACACTCATCTTCACAGTAGGTGATTAAGGTGCTTGCTTCGTTTGGTTGTGCTGAGATTTAATGCGATGCTGGATGCAGGACACTCGAGACAAAGCAAGGCCCCTGTAAAACTCACCAAGATTGGTACTTTCTATGCCCTTGTACTCACCCGTGTGTTAACTTTGGCAGATTTCAAACCAAACCTCTAACTAAACAAGGTAAATCTTCAAGTCATTCTCTTGTATCCTTAGCTACCCTTTGGAGGGAACACAGTTCACAAAAGTAAATACAGCAACCACCAGAATGAATCACTCCACATCAAAGCTGCTCCCAGGGAGGCTGTCTGTAACAGAGGCTGGTTAAAATGTCACTAGGAGGCTCTCTGAGGGCACAGTTTGGTTTTACTCCTTTCTTTCCTTCCTTCTTTCCTTTCATTCCAGTTCCAAGACCTGGGACAGCTAACCAGTGCTGGCAACACTTGGGGCTCAGAAATAAATTTTAGGTATGTTTTAAGATAATGCTAATTGATTTCCTCCCTTTGAATATTATTTAGTTATTTCACTAAAATAAAATAACCTGGAAAATACGTATGTTTAAATACCTGCTCATATATATTTAAAAAAACACAACACAAAAACCTACCCCACAAGACAGAAAAGAAAAGGGATGCCCTGAAAACGCGCAGTTCTGTCAGGAGAGCAGTGGCATATTTGAGCTGATAAGCACTCTTGATAAGGAAATTCATTCCAGCAGTTTCTCAGTAGACTCTCCACAGTCTTTCCTTATTTCTCAGAAGTCAATACAAATCAGGAGTTGTAGGCTATCAGATTTGATAAGTTTAGTGGATAAAGGAGTTTGGAAGTAGAAAGGGAGAAGATGTTACAAAATGCTGCAATCTTCCAGGACAGCAATTCCTCTGCTTCCAAGTGTCCCCAAGGGCTCCCAGGCATCAGAGGACAGTCTGATCGCTTTTCCTCCTTGCCTGACTCTGTCTGAACTTGTGGAGATCAGAGTCTCTGTTCTCAGTGCAGAAGGTAGAGGGGTGTCCTATGCTTGGAAGGGACAGAAGAGAAGTGACAGCATGGAATATGCCTGTTGGGACACGTCTGTGAATTCAAAACAGAATGGAGATTTGAGGTGCAAGTGTGCTTGAAAACGATCCCTGGTAAGGACCTGGATTACACTTAAGGGACACTGGCAACCTCATTGTGGTATTTATTATTTTCAACGGCAAATACTTTTATTTTCATCCAAGAAGCCCTTAACTAGTGGTAGCTATGGAATCTGAGGATCGCAGTTCTCACCCCACAAGAATGGATTTCTCTACTACTGTGTGATCTATTTTCTCTAAAACAAGCAATTAGGGATAATCCCCAACCCAACCCAGTCAGATTGCACTATTCAGCTGGATAAGAGATTAGCTAAAACAGACCTTTTCTGAACAATCAAAGTAATTCTGAGGAATGTTAAAGTTCCAAGAGGCATAAACTGTCAGACTTTGGCACGGGTGGTGACTGGGCAGGTCACTAAGGCATTAAGAGAGGTCACTAAGACCAAGAGATGACAAGGCTCAGGACTCCATTTAAAGCCACGGTAACGTGGTAGGTGCCACAGGCAAGGGAGGATGGGAGAAGAAGGGACAGTGGATAGAGGCCACGGTCCTGGTGGTCCCTGGGGAAAAGACCCCCAACAGAGGGGCTGGCCTGCCCCACTATAGAGAGATGATAAGGTTGGGTGGGAGTGAGAGCAGCTGAGCTGGGAGGGACATTTGCAGAGCTGTGGGTGGACTGCTATGGCTTAGGAAGAACCGGCCAAGACAAGGAGGAGGTCGAGCACCAAGAGCAGCACTCAGTTCAAGGGGCTGTTTTCTCTCTCTGTTGATTTGTTCTAAAGGCAGCCCAGATAGAGATAGTGCTGGTCACAGCCAAAAATTAATAAGAAAACTGGAAGTATGTCTGCCTTTTGCTGAAACATATCCCAAACTGCTAGAACTTTCTCATAAACGGTAATATAAAAACCTCAAGAACATTTCCCTCTCTTCAAATTATTCTGCAGCTTATGTCACTTCTTATCCCCAATAAATGTTCCTGGATCTAATCTGTGCTCACCATAAGTGTGTCAGTGTCTTGCCCCATCTAGTTTTGTTCTCCGTAATTCACATGTGTGTATGTGGACTGGCCTCAGTTTGGCTCAAATATCAAAGGAGAGGGATCCAGTTCTCTTAGTTCTCTCAGCAGAACTCTTGGCAAGAGCCTCTGAAATTAGGCTTTTAAATGCATTCTAATTTTGATATTCATAAGAAAAGTTGTAAGTCTTTGATTGTACTTATGAAAGAAAAACCAATTTGATTGTCACTGAGCAATTCAGTAAAATAATTCCCTATGTAAAAAAGAAGTTTAGGGTTCTGAGCTTGCAAGGGGGATGGGCACTAGGAGTGTGAGAAAAATGCTTAAATTCCCCAAATCACTACTGTGGATAGACCATATTTTACTTTAACAATACACCAAAAATCTTTTCCTGCTTTAGAAAGATCTTCTTTAATAACTACAACTTAAAAAAGACTTTAGAGTAATTAAGCTTCATGTAGTAAAATATCCAAACATGTTTAAAAAAAAAAAAGTAATTAAGCACAAGAAATTATTTCAGTGAACATGCAGGTCTTCTTATAGTTAATATTTTGATTATTTTTCTGATGGGTTAGGATTTTTCTTTCAATATGACTAGTTCATGGTAGAAATAAATTGGCTGGCCTTCAGGACAGATCTTTCTAATGTGAACAATCTATTGTGTTTTGTATAATATATGTTCATAACTTATATATATTCAATATATATAACAATATATATTCAAACTTCAAATTCTCAGTGGATCTCCCAACCAAAACTTTAGTAAGAAATCAAGGAAGAAGGACTACCATGTGCAATATTTATTTCCTTTTAAAAACAATTCCTAGATATTGAATCAAATGTTTCAGTCAGTTTCCATGTAGACACTGCCACAGTGTACATCATACAACACACACTATCTGGAACACAAACCTGTAAGTGTGATGACTTGAGAATTCCTTGGCAACAGGGCCTCGGCATCTTCTAGCCATTGGTCCTATGAAAGAGATAAGCCAGATCAGCCAGACTTGTCTTTACCCAGCATTGGAATGCATCCAAAGGAAATACAAAAAACCTGGACATCCGAAAACACCTGTTGACTTTGGAGCATCCATATCAATAACAGCAAAACACACAGCAGATGTGAGCCTGCTCTGCTGGGGTAAAAAGAATGTCAAGTATGAAAAAAATCAAGAGGAAATGGAGAGAAATACTTCCAAATTCTTCTGCCTCTTTGTCAATATCACATAAATTGAGTTATTTTTAATTTGGCCTCAAAAACAATTCCAGTATGGTATTTTCAGTTTTCCACTATCTTAAACAAAAATTTGGTAATAGATATTTTAAAAAACAAATAGCTATATGACCTCAGCCTCCAAGTTTGACCTAAAATGTTCACAGTAACCAGCATTAATGAATGATAGTATGGGAAGTAAAATTAGTTTTTAAAATGTTTAGCAATTTATCTAAATATTTTTATATGTTATTTGAAAAAGGAAATGTTGAGATGAAAGTTCTTAAGAGGGCTTTTCAAATAAATTTACTAGAATAAGGAGACACATACAGGGTGGGGCAAAAGTAGGTTTCTAGTTCATATGGAAAATAATACAATAATTAATAAATAATAATACAAGAATAAACTTTCCCGTCCTCACAACTGTAAACCTACTTTTGCCCCATCCTGTACAAGAAGACTTTCGGGGGGGCAAAACCTTAAATGCTATTTTAAAAAAGAGAAAGAGATATGTCTACTCAGGTCATATGTCCTTTTTTTTTTTTTTTTTCTTTTTTTTAATACAATGAACAAAATTTTATTCTAAAAATAGGTTTCAGTAATAAAACACTGAGCTGATAATTTTAATAAAAGGGGGGGAAGTTTAGAGAATTTTTTTTCTAAAACATACAAAATTGACACTGTAATATACTGCCAACTCCCATTTGTCAGTATTTGAATTACTTGCTTTATGAATTATTCAAGGAAATTTTTAAAAAATATGTTTTTATTTATTTCAGAGAGAGGAAAAGAGAGTTCATTCTCTATGATTTAATCAAAGGGAATGAACTTTCCAATATACATGATCACATTTAAATTAAACCAAAATAATAATTTCTCTTTTATCTTCCTTTCAGGCTTTAATTGTACTTTTATACATGTGAGAGAATATGTATGATTCTGGAGATACAATAATGAAAAGACAAGATTCCGGCCTTACGGAGATGTAACCTAGAGAATGTCCCCCAAAAGTATACAGACAATGAAGATGTAATATGGTAAGTGCTGTGAGAGTGTCATGATCAGGGAGCCTGGGGAGTCAGGGGAGGCCTTCCAGGAGAGGTAAAAGCTTAGCTGATTTTTGGAAAATGAATGAGAATTATACAAGCAAAGAAAAAGAAAGGAATTCCCCGAAAAGGAAATACCTTGTGCAAAAGTCTGGAAGTAAGAGAAAACACAGGCCTTATGCAGTCTTAAAAAAACAGGGAGAAGGGTCTTTACGACCATCTTCAATAGTCAAATCTTTTTTGTTAAAAAGAAAAAAATATCAATTTAGATGGATTTAAACAAAACAAAAGACCATGTAACTGAAAAAAACTGGGGGTAAAGTGGTTCGAGCAAGTCTGAATCTAAGTGCTCTAATGTATCAGAGATCTGTGTGTCTCAGCCTCTGCTCGGGCCCATCTCTGTTGGCAGGTCTAGAATCCATGTCCAGATGTCACCAGAGCCAGGCCCAGATTCCATGGGATGAAGAAACAGCAGAGGGATCTCTTTCTGACCAATATGTCCAAAGCTTAATTTTTCACTGGGCTAGTGGAGAAAATGTCTAAGCCTGAATCAAAATCACCATACCAAAGGAACCTCATTCCCTTGTCTCTCAGCACTGGAGGCAGTTTAACAGAAAGAGATGGAGAGGAATGGCCAGAAATCAAAGCAAAGGGATTGGGGGGGGAGGTTCCCCAAGGAAAGTCAGGTGCTGTGGCCAGAGATTGGAGGAATGGATTATGGACAGACTGAAAGAACAGTGGCCCATGAAACCATATTAAGTAAGGCTGTTGGGCTCCTTCCAAGGGTGGTGGGACCATTCCTTACGGACACAATGATGGAAGGCAACAGCGTGAAAGACAAGGACACTGACTTGGAAGCAGTTGTATTAACTAAAGTGAAATATTATTGTTGCTTAAATTAAGATAGTGCCACTACAAATAAAGAATGATAAATTTGAACCATAAGAAGACAGCAGAACCTAGGTAATTGGTTAAAGGTGGAAGCTATGTGGCTGAGAGGGCTCTAGTGAGAGGGGCGGGAGGATTGAGTGTACTCCCAGGTTTAACGCTTGGGCAACTAGGTGAATAATGGCCATTGATTAGGGGCCCAGGAGCAGAAGCAACTCTAGAGGAGGGCAGGGTGAGTTCAGTGATTCTAATGTAGCTGTGTGATATCTGAGTGCAGCGGATTAGTAGGTACCTAGAGTTCCTAGTCAGAAGTTCAGGAAAAGACCCAGGGTATGTGCAGGTCAGGTTGGAGCCCTGCTAAACAAGGAGATAGAATGGTGAAGAAAACCTATTTCTGGTTCTCAAAGAGCTTGTAAGTCATGGGTTGAGGGCTATGTACACAAATGATAGGGTGTGGATACACACAGGAGACCCCCTACCCTGCCCTAGAGTTACCTCAGGAACCAGGGAAGGCTTTCCTCATGATGAAACCTTGGGGATCAGTCAGAGGCAAAATGCTTCTGGAGATGAGGAGACAGAGTAAATTAACTTGCTAAGTTATAATAGTATCCAGAAATCTTTGTTTTCCCTATTAAATAGGCCTATATATAAAAATAAGTCTTAACTGCCAGCTGGCCTCTGTCATAAAGCAGTTGGAAGCAAGTCTGGCCCTATAGGACTGTGTTTTCCAGGCAAATGAACTGTGGCTAGTGAATGTAGTTTGTGAAAGTGGTACCTGAAAGTCATGGCTTCTTTACCAATTCTGCACAAAGAGCCAGAAAATGCTCTGACATCTGCCTTCAAGAAATAGTCCCCTGAATATCCCTGGGTAAAAGTTCATGAGACCAAAGACCCTGAAAAATGAGCCACCACTGAGGCTCACTTAGAAAATAAACCCTGCTTTCTCGTTTCAGATTTTCTCATAAAGAATGGGGAAAACATAGAGTAAATCTGAAAGCTGGCCCCCAGTTGTCAGTAGAGAAGATAGGCCAGGTCTAGGACAGGAAAGCACATTGGGAGGGATGTCTTGGGAGGGAGTTATAAAAGCCAAAGCACACTGAGGACTTGGTTTAACCCCAGAGCTCCATATAATCATTGCTGTTTTCAGTCTCCAAAGAGGTGCCAGCCCGGGATTTACGAGGCCCTCCTAACACAACCTAAGGAGAAGCAAAAAACAACTTTTACTTCAGGACTAAAGACTGTCCGGAAAACCAAAGAAGTCCTGAATGTCACTGTGAGGAAACACAAAACAGGAGGCAACATGTTTGTGTTGGGCAGATGGGAAATGGCTTCTGTATTTCCATAGGTGATTATAACATCATTAAGGAAATGTGAGAAAGCCATTAGCATTACGTGAATGCTTGTTAATCCATCTGTTTTTAAGTGCCATTCAAATGGATTATAGTTGCGTGTGTAATTTCTCAAAGTACACATAAATGATAGTTTACTTATGCTAATTCACTATTAATTTAAATAGTGAATTAGGTATACCATTTCTAAATTTCCTCTAAATTTAAGATGAAAATAGCAAATACATCTAATACTGACATTTCAGAAAAGAGCTCCATCATCACCAAATTGTAATTCTACAAATCTAATCCTTGTAATAATCATTATGGTTGTCAATATTTATTTGGCTAGTCAACTGTATAGAGGATGTGTACTGACTTGCAAGCCTAGGATGCTAGAAAAATCAGGAAGCACAGCACTTCCTTTCTTCGGCAAAATCTGTATAACTGCTATCTGTGGGGAACTCTGGCTGCTAAGCAAATCACTCTGTTCTATGTATAGCTTTGTTGATTTACGTGGTTCTCCAAAAGGCACACACCCAGGGTTTTGTTTCACATGAAAAATGTTAGCAGACAAACTGTCTAATAAACCTGAAATGCTGTCCTAGGGGAGGTAGAGAAAAAGGGGGGGGGGGGCTTTGAATGACTTAGGTAGCTTTTCTTCTTGACCTACTTGGGGTCCTTCTGTCTCAAACCGATTTGAAGGATGGAATCTCCTTGTCACGTTCAATGTGTGGCACACTGATTGGAATGAGGTAACTCCTACCTCTAGCTTTTTAGAGAGCAGTGGTGTCTTACCCTTGTGAGACTGAGTCTGTGGGTTAGGTGAGCCGGCTCTGTTACAGCGCTAAAGAGATCATTGGTTTTATTCCTAAATGGATCTCTTAGGGTCACACTGAAAAAATGCAACGTTTTTCTTTTATTTTTCTTTTATTTATTTTGAGTTCCAGGGCAACTTTAAGTTGAATTTATTGGGCTGGCATTGGTTAATAAAATTATATAGGTTTCAGGTGCACAATTTTAAAAATTGATATTAGAGAAAGAAAAGAAGGGAGAGAGAGAAATTTGTTGTTCCACTTATTTTGGTTGATTCCTGTATGTGCCCTGACAGGGGATCAGACCCACAACCTTGGTGCATCGGGATGACGCTCCAACCAACTGCGCTACCTGGCCAGGGTGCGTTCCACAACATATCATCTGTATGTTGTACTGTGAGCTCACCACCCCAAGTCAAATCTCCTTCCATCACCATTTACCTCACCTTTACCCTCTTCTACCTCCCCCCACGCCCCTTTTCCTCTGGTCATCACCATGCTGTTGTTTGTGTCTATGAGGTTTTTTGGCTTAATCCCTTCACCTTTTTCACCCAGCCCCACAATCCCCCTCCCCTTTGATAGCTGTCAGCCTGTTCTCTATATCTATGAGTCTGTTTCTATTTTGTTTGTTAGTTTATTTTGTTCATGTGGTACTTGTCTTTCTCTGACTGGCTTATTTCACTTAGCATAATACTCCCCAGTTCCATCCATGTTGTCACAAAGGGTAAGATTTCCGTCTTTTTTTTTTTTACGGCTGAGTAGCATTCCATTGTGAAAATGTCCCACAGCTTATTTATCCACCCATCTACTGATGGGCACTTGGGCTGCTTCCAAATTTTGTCTGTTGTAAATAAAGCTGCAATGAACATAAAGATGCATATGTTCTTTTGAATTAATGTTTTGGGTTTCTTTGCATATATTCCCAGAAGTAGAATTGCTGGGTCATAAGGCAGTTTCTTTTTTTTTTTTAATTTTTTAATTTTTTAAAATATATCCTTATTGATTTCAGAGAGAGGAAGGGAGAGGGAGAGAGAGAGAAACATCAATGAGAGTCCTTGATCGGCTGCCTCCTGCACACCCTCGACTGGGGATCAAGCCTGCAACCCGGGCATGTGCCCTGACAGGGAATAGAACTGCAATCTCCTGGATCATAGGTTGATGCTCAACTGCTGAGCCACACTGATCAGATGGAAGTTTCATTTTTAATATTTTTGAGGATACTCCAGACTGCTTTCCACAGTGGCTGCACCAATCTGCATTCCCACCAACAATGCACAAGGGTTCCCTTTCTCCACATCCTCTACAGCACTTGTTTATCGATTTATTGATGGTGGCCATCCTGACAGGTGTGAAGTGATATCTCATTGTGGTTTTAATTTGCATTGCTATGATGATTAGTCACGTTGAGCATATTTTCATATATCTATTGGCCATCTGCATGTCCTCTTTGGCTAAGTGTCTTTTCAGGCCCTTTGCCCATTTTTAAATTGGATTGTTTGGTTTTTTGGTGTTGAGTTTTGTAAGTTCTTTATAAATTTTGGATATTAGCTCCTTATCAGATGAAAAACACAACTTTTAAGCAGCACATGAATGACATAGCTGGGATTTTAAATGTGGGCAGCTTAGCAGAACCCCGTTGGGGAAAAACTGCTGAAAAGATCACATGTCTTGCAGGTGAGTGACTACAGATGACACATTCAAGTACCATGAGAATTTTCTGGGCTCCTCTAAATAAAAAGGAGCTCCGTCCAGCATTTTCTGCAACAGCTAACACATATAGTGCTCCCTGTGGGCCAGGTCTAATTGCAAGCACTTTAGATCACTTAATCCTCATAGAAACTCCATGACAGGGGCCAGCGAGAGCCAGCAGTTGGCCCCAGGTCACACAGGAGTTAATGTGTGGCCAGCTGGAGGCGAAGCCCAGGCAATGTGAGGCCAGTCTTTGCCCCTAACTGCTAAGCTAAACTGCTTCTGTCTTATACTATCCTACTCCATACCCATCTACTTTCTTCCCTCTCTCTCATCATTTTAAACAAATACAAAAGCTTGCCTAATAGCCAGTTCTAACGTGGGGAGCCAACCACAGTCCTCTTATACCAGATTGGTTCATAGATCTGAAGATATGTTCTGAACTTTGGGAAACACCAAAGGTACAACCTTTTCAATGGGTGTAGAAGCAGGTGACATGATGTGATATGACAGAGAGTGTGCTTAAGTTGGGAAACCTAAATTCCAGTCTTGGCTCTTCTCCAGACCAGCTGAGTGATGTGAGCAAGTTGCTGCCCCTCTCTGGCCTTCAGTCTCCTGATGCATCAAATGAAGAGCTGGCCCAGAAGATCTCTGCACTCCCTCAGGCTCAAATACCCTCTAATGCCATGGTACAAGATTTGAGAGATTTGACAGGGTGTTAAGGAAAGCAGGTGGCAGTTAAGGAAGAATGCTAACCTAGACACTAAATTCGACAGAAGTGTTATGTTTCTGCCCCCATTTCTTGCTCACAAATTCATCTCCCCTCTGATGGGCAACCATTGGGCAGAACTAACGAAACCTTACTGGAGTGACAGAAGTTGTGAACTACTTGTTTCTAAATGTTTATTTAATAGTTTGGTATTTGAAGAGGACTGAACAGAAAAGTGAGGACTCATCATTCTGATGTGAAGATATATACACACAGATTTCTCCATAGCCTGAATAACAGGTGGGAGAGTACTTTAAAAGGAAGGTTATTATAATAATGTCTTTGCAAAATATTTAGTTTCTTGTATATTCTGTTGACCCAAAAATAATTAGAGTGGTGTTTGTTGTCTTTCAAAACCAGGCAAGTATCACTAGTGGGTTCAATAAGAAAACATATTTTACTTTCAAAACATTATCACACCACACTTTTCCCTCAACTTTTTGATCTATTACTAAACAAAGAAAAAGTTCAAATTATGAAGAAAACCTTCACTTAAAAAAAATGAGATTTGTAAGCTCAATCCTCATGTTCTGCTACAATTTAAAAATTATAATGAAATGTGTAGCTCTTTAATTGAAGCAGATACTGACTGTAGTCTTGATCTCTTAAATATTTTTTAATAAGAGTTATTTCTGACTTTTGACTTCCAAGAATATTAAAATTTGGCCTGGCATCTTATTAAAATCTTATATAAGCACAACAGATGGAAGGAACTGAATGTAACAACTGAGGTTCTATTGGCATCTCATCGGTATCTTAAACCAAACTCACAATTACTTTATTGGCATTATTTCATCAAGTGGTTGGGATGGCCACTGGTTTTGTTCCTATGATGGTACATATATCCCAAAAAGACAGTTCCTATTCCAACATGGGAGCTCTGGACTTTTGACCCAGAAGTGCCTTCCAGAGAAATCCTCCTTGGACCTGAGAGTCAGGGTGGACGCACACTTTCGGGACAATATAAAGAAGCCGGTGTGAGCTTGAGCTCTGAAAAGAATTGTGAAGCTGCATCCTGCCAGAGTTTCCTCTCATTCCTGTATTTCTTGTTCCCTGTAGCTCCTTATTGGCAGCTAACGGACTATTCTTTGATAGGGTTTCTGTACATTCTTTCCCACAATGCTTCCTCTTTTTATTTTTCTATCTCCCTCGTCTCCCTTCAGTACCTTCCTTCCCAAGTAACTCACCTGGTTCCCCCCACCCCATGCCTTCTTTCATCTCAACATCTCTTTCTCTGTAAACCCGTCTCCACCCTAATCAAGGCGAGAAAGCAGACAAAAAATAATGGGGACAAGCCTTGATCCCTCGGGGAGAGGGAAATTTCATTTCTTCTTTAGCACCAGATTCGTTCATTTTGTGCCTAATTTTCTCCACGATGAAGCAATTCAGTATTCACCACTTATCTAACTATGAAGAGAAATCAATTTCTCTGCTGTTAATTCAGGCCCAGAATGCAGGGGCTGAAGGGTGGTCAAATAAGGGACAAAGGGGCACTGTTCCCATGTCCCCCACCCAACTGAACTGATTCAGCTGCACACCTGTAGTGAGCTTGGGCAGGTGCTAGGTGCAGAGGAGACGGCCCCACAGTCACAGGCTAGTGGGGAAATAAGAGATGCAAACAAATATCTGCAGCCCAGTGATAATGATAAGGGCTGGTTCAAATGGATTTATGAGTTTGCAAAATAAAGTGAGCAAGTGTGCCCGGGGCTGACAGAGGGAAGACCTCAGAGAGGAGAACCTTTCAGAAGAGGCCCACAGAGTGAGTTCTGCTAACAGAGTGCAAGAGCAGTGATTCTGGCAATTCGGATATGCCAAAGAAGAGCCGTCAAGAGCTTCGCTTAAGTGAAAAGGTGGAAGTTTTCAAGTTAATAAGGAAACCAAAAAATTGTATGCTGAGGTTGCTAAGATCTGTGTTAAGAACAAATCTTCCATCTGTGAAATTGTGAAGTAGAAAAGAAACTTGTGCTAGTTTTGCTGTCACAACTTAACTTGTTATGGCCGCAGGGTCTAACAAGTACTTAGTTAAGATGAAGAAGGCATTAAATTGTGGGTGCTAGACATCAGCAGAAAACGTGTTTTGATCAATGGCAGCATGTTGCACCCAAAAGCATTGAGTCCATATGAAGACTTCAGCAAAGACCCCTGAAACAATTACCCACAACCACATAACTTCTATTACAGTATATTGTTATAACTGTTCTATTTTATTATTATTGTTAATCTATTACTGTGCCTAATTTATAAATTAAACTTTATCATAGATGTGCATGTGTAGAAAAAAACATAATATATATATATAAAGCTCAGAACTATCCACAGTTCAGACATCCACTGGGGGTGTTGGAATGTACCCCTCATGGATAAGTGGGGACTACTGTAATGAGCATATAGACCAGATTTCTCAAACCCTTTGGTCTTGAGAACACTCTACACTCTATAATTATTGAGAATTCCCCAAAGCTGAGTAATATTCAGTTGTATGAATATACCACATTTTGTTTTTCCACTTACCCTTCTATGGACACTTGTGTTGCTTCCACCTTTTAGTTATTGTGAATAATGCTGCAATGGACATGGTTGTACAAATAAATATCTGTTCAGTTCCCTGCTTTCACTTCTTTTGGGTTTTCCAAGAAGCGGAATTGCTGGATCATATTATAATTCTTTGTTTAACTTTTTGCAGAATCACCATACCATTTTCTGCAATGGCTACCCCATTTCATATTATCACCGACAATGCACAAGTGTTCCAATTTCTTCCCTTCCTCCACTGTCTTTTTTATTTGCATTTCTCTAATAATTAGTGGTGGTGAGCTTATTTTCATGTACCTATTGGCCATTTGTGTATTGTCCAGTTTTTAAAGTTGGGTTTTCTGAGGTTTTTTGTTGTTGTTGTCCTTTTATTAGTTAAGAGTTCTTTAAGTATTCTAGAGTCAAGTCCCTATCAGATACATAATTTGCAAAATTTTTCTGTTCTTTGGATTGCCTTTTTATTCTCTTGTTAGTATCCTTTGAAGCACAAAAGTTTTTAATTTTGAAGAAGTTGAATTTATTTTTTCATTGTTTTTTTTTGTGCTTTTGGTGCCATATAAAAGGACTATTACATAATTCAAGGTCACAAAAATGTAAACTTATGTTTTCTTCTAAGTCGTTATAGTTTTAGCTCTTACATTTAGGTATTTGATCAATTTTGAATTAGTTTTTACATGACATGAGGTAAGGGTGTAACTTTATTTTTGGCATGTGGGTATCCAATTGTCGAAACACCATTTGTTGAAAATATTATGCTTTCCCCATTGAATTGCCCGGGCACACTTATCAAAAATCAATGAACTATAAATATGAAGGCTTATTTCTGGACTATCAGTTCTGTTCCATTGAGCTATATCCTTAACTTTGTGCTAGTGTCACACTGGCTTGATTACTATTGTTCTGTAGTAAATTTTAAATTGGGAAATGTAAATCTTCCAGATTTATTCTTCTTTTCTAGGGTTTTTCAGCTGTTCTCTGCCCCTTGGATTTCAACATGAATTTTAGGATGGGCTTGTAAATTTCTTCTAATAAGCCAGCTGGGGTTTGATGAAAATTGAGTTAAATCTGTAGATCAATTTGGGGAGTTTTACTACCATAGCAATAGCAAGTATTCCATCCATAGACATGGGATATCATTTCATTTATTCATAAGTTTTTAAATTTCTTTCAACAATGCTTTCTAGTTTTCCGAGTACAGTTTTTGCACTGCTTTTCTGATTCCTGAACATTGTATTTTTTTTTCAAGGCTATTCTAAATAGAATAACTTTATTAATTCCATTTTCACTTCCATGCTTACTCTTAACCTCAGGCTTCATTTCTTATTTTTTTTTCTTCTTTCTTATGTTTTATTTTGCTTTTATTGAATTTATTGTGGTAATATTCATTAATAAAATTATGTAGGTTTCATGTGTGCAATTCCATAACACATCATCTGTATATTGCATATTTACCACCCCAAGTCAAGTCTCCTTCCATCACCATATATCCCCCCTTTACCCTCTCCTACCATCACCCACTCACCTTTACCTCTGGTCATCACCAACCTGTTGTCTGTGTCTTTTCATTTTGTTGATGGTTTCTTTTTAGTTTGATACAGGGCGCGAGTTCTGCAGGGTGGGGCGACAGGGCGTCCAGAGTGTGAGGTTATTCTATTCCCCAAACCTGGTGCCATAAAGAGTGAAGTGCTCCACCCAAGAAAGATGTTGGAGAGTGACTCAGAACAGGGATCCCGGTGGGTGTCCCCTCAGCTCTCTCCCCAGAGCAACAAACCCGAGTATCCCCTCACACAACTCTAGCCCACTCTGCCCTCCTTCTGCCAGAGCCCAGGGTGAGTGCCTGGGAACAAGATTGTGTGTTGGCCCTTTTAATGGGGGCCTGTGTCTCTAGCAGACTGCTTTCTCTCTCTGGAAGACAGAGCCCCTGCTGATTTTCACAGCCAGCTGTTACGTGGGCACCTCTTCCTGGCTCTGGTGCTCTGGGCCAGAGAGCCCAGCTATGGGCTGAGACCCCACACTTCTCAGGGGGAACCTTTGCAGTTGAGCTATCCCTCTGGAATCTCACTTCGTTGCCTGTGGGACCAGGGCCAGCCTCTTTCACATCTCTGCCTTTCCTACCAGTCTCGATGTGGCTTCTTTTGTAAAACCTTGGTTATGAGACTTCTCTTCAGCTAATCTTCAGTTGGTTATTCAGGTTGCTTGCTCTTTATGTTAGTTGTAATTCTGGTTTGGTCCTGGGTGGAAGTGAGTCTAACATCCACCCACTCCACTGCCACCCTGTTGACTTGAGCTTCATTTCTTAAGAAAGCAAGCTTCAGATGAAGAAATCTCAATTTATTCTGAAATTCTTATGTATGATCGGAAGTTTAAGTTACATGTTTGATTAAATTTGTTTTAAAGATCTCAGATGTTAAGACTTGAACTCATTTTGACACCTTATTAAGTACATGCATCTAGTATTCAGGTTAAGAAGGACCAGAAATGTGAATGCACTAGCGGAATGGTACGGCTTCCTGGAAGTGCAGCTGGAGTGAGAGAGGTCTTGAGGTCACATGGAGGGCACAGAAGCCAATAGCCTGTCCCACAATGACACCCTGGTGATGTTGGGCAAGGTTTTCATCTTTAAATTGCTCATCTTTAACATGGAAATAATAACAGATTATACAGTGATTTCAGAGCAGTTTCCAAACTGAGGTTTCCATACTCAATTAGCAGACAAACTACTTGGTACAGAAAGAAAATATAAGAACTTCTATTTGTTTATTCATATCACCCTTTTAATTTGTATTTTTGTTTATGCTTTATAAATATACATAATATATTACAGTGGTATGCTTGCATACTTAATATTAAATTAGAAAACACAATTTGTCAGTTCATGACCAACAATTTTTTACTGATGGAGACTATTGATTGGCTTAATTCACTGCTTAGCATGTGGCAAATGCTCAGTAAATGTTAGTTACCATCAAATTAATATTTATAATTGTAATATCATTATGAGTAAGTATAAAAGGATTAGTTATGCTTATTTGGTTTATTGTCTTGGCACCATTGATGAAATTGTGAAGTACACAAAAGTCAAAGATCACAATTATCAGAACAAATGACACACCAGCTCAACCACAAATAAATAACACTTTATCATTTAAGAGTATAGGAAAATATTATGATCAGCAAAGAAGGAAAGTTGATTTTAATTTCATGTCCTTAATGTGTAAACACTCAGCACCCTGAAAAATATTTGCTAATGGACTAGGCTTAAATTGTGCAGGATCAATTTTTTTTTTCTAATCTTAAAATCTCAACTCATGTGAAGCACGGGATCCCCGAGTTGTGGGAATTCAAGAGATCTCTTGGTTCTTCAAGGCAGCCAGGTCCAAGATTTGGGCGTCTAATCTGGGCATGTCCTTCTCCAGCCCAGCCTGTTTCCCTGCCATTCTTCACAAGGACTGTGTGTATGGCACCACACTTACTTTCCCAGAAGTGCTTCTGGGACCTCAGTCTGCACAAAGGGGCTGTTAAATGTGTTTCCCTCCCTGCTGGCTCAGCTTACTCCTGGGCCTCAGGTCACATACAGCTCATAGTTCCTATCAACTTTTCCCAAAGGACCCCTGGGCTCCTGCAGGAGCCAGCACTTCCCTGGAACAGGAAGTTCTATTTACACTGTCTTGGAGCCTGGTGCTCATCCATAAAAGGGAAAAGAGTCCTTTAGGGAAAGGGCAGGGTGCTTGGAAACTCTTTAAAAAAGTGAAAGCTTTGCAACCAGTTTCTGTTGTTGTACACCGTTGGTTGGTACAGTTTTTCAGAATATAAAAACACATGCTCTTTGGACTAGTTGAAAAGTAAATTTGAAAGCTGAAATTACAATAAAGAAAAAATAAGGGAGAATGTCATGTGAACCCTCCAGAGTGACACCTAGGGCAGTTATTTCTTTGGTCTTCTAGAACATAATTCCATGCAGACATACTGGTTTATACATGAATTATTCAATCATACTTTAAATGAGGAAGAGAAGCTATCTGCACTTTGCAATATCATAATGTTTAGGTCTATGGATAGTTGCTACTAATTTCCCAGGCTGGTGTCTAGCATGTTTTTAATCATAATTTAAATTATTAAAAATAATTGTTAATCACTCTTACTATAAATGATAATTATGAACAATTATTATGAATTGTGTTCTGAAGAGTTAAGTACATTACACATATAAACTCATTTAACCCTCATGATATCCTTGTGAATTAGGTACTATCAGAATTCCCAATTTACAGATGACACAAAGAGGCTAAGTAACTTGGCTAATGTCATGACAAGTAGTGAAGCCAGGACCTAAACCCCGGGAATCCAGACCCATATATTGATGCTCTAGCCATTACATTCCACTGTCTTCTACACCCTACCTAACCATGTCTTAAGCAATTTAGATACATTACCATGTTTAATTTAAATAGCACAAATAATGTGGCAAGTTTCATGAACTAAAATATCCCATCATTTTTATTTATTCAACACTTGACAACACCTAGGACCATCACTAGATTAAATACAGTGATTCTGATGTTGTTGGGACTGGAAAAATAGGCTAGAGGCCAGCATCCTTGGTGTGAACACCTGTGCATTGCTGGTCAGAGATCACCACCTATCCAGCCACATTGTCCCTCCCCCCTCCATCATCACTTCCACTCAGGCTTTGCAGCCCCACGTGACATGAGGTTCCCTGCACGTCACTCTGCAAATGAAGAAAATGAGTAAAAAGGTAGAAGGGAAAGATTAACACAATAACTGATAGCCTAAGGTTTAGGGGAAACCAGTAAGTAATCGCTTCCCTTCATAACCTGATTTCTCAAATGAATTGTCTTAGCTTTCTTCATCTTCTAGTTCCTCTTCATCTCCCTTCAGTGTGCTGATTATCAGGGTCACTAATCACCACATCACTGCAACCATAAACCACATCTCAGTATCCTCAGGTTCAAAGCAGAATGGAAAATAAACCTTTTTAAAAGAGGGAACGGCCTCTCCATATCAAGGGAGGAAATCTAGGGCTGATGCAGGTGAGGGTGGAGAGCCGGTGGCAAGAAATCAAGGGAGGTCTTGTCTGGTATTTCTGTTTTGTTCTGTTTTTTTCTGAAATATGAAGCAAAGTCATTGAAGAAGAGGTGGGACATATGTGAGGTTGAAGGAGACAGAAAATGTTTGAAAAATTTTTTGAGGGCTGGCGAATAAGCAGGTCAGAGAGGCAGAGTGAGGTTGCCAGCAAAAGGGAGCATCCCATGTGCTTGGTGATCAAGAGTGGGTGGTGATACCAACTGCCCGTCTGAGGAACTTTCCTCTCATAGTGCCCAGCTGCCTGGGTGCAAGGACAGATAGTGAGTAGAGTGCATTCAGGTTTGAGTTTGCCAGGCATGTGCAACAAAAAGAGTGTACGTGTGCTTAGAGTGCTTGGAAGCAAGTGGTTGGCAGGATGGACCCCAGAATCCAACTTAAATATTGGGAGAGATCAGAGAGGAGGAGCCCGGGAATAGGGAGAAAGTGGGGAGGTGCAGAAGTCACCAGAGGGGGAAGGATGGTTGTGGTGGGAATCGTTGCTCAAGAAGCTGCAATGACAGGCTGCGTGGCCAGCAAGGAGGATGTTGGAATCTGTGATTTTGAAGGTGGAGTAATTTCAAGAGATAACATGTTTCAGACTTCACATTCTGCACCGTGAGAACGGGAAGCGGTGGCCCAGCAGAGAATAAGGTCATTGGGTCAAGGAGCAAAGAGGTTGCAGAGTCGGATGTGCCCAGAATGAAGGCAAATGTAAGGATGAAGATGAAGAATCAGGTTCCAGAGTGTAACGAATGGTGATGAGTGCCTAGGAGAGGGCTACCAGTGCTTTACCTGTGTTATTTTATTTAATCTACAAGATAAAGCAACACTGGGAAGTTATGTTATTGTATTATCCTAATTTTTAGATGAAGAATCTGAGGCACAGATAGTTAAGCAATTTTCCCACAGCCTCGGACTGGCAAGAGCTAGGTGCCATTTGTCATCAAAGACTGCCCTTCTTGTCTCCCCTGGTAAATGGCACCCTCCCCCCTCTGGGGAGACCCAGGTCACATCCTCCAGCTCTCTAGCTATCACCACTCCCCACCCCAACCACTCAGCACTGTCTCATCCACCTCCTTCAGGCATTGCTCCCTGACTGTTCCTGTCACTAGCACCCTGGGTCAGTCTCCAACCCCTCTCTCTGAGTCTCTAATCTGTTTTCTTTCTAAAACACAAATCTCGGGCCAGCTCAGAGGAGGCTTAAATCCTCAGCACACACACAAGGTTGACCCCTCCTCACTTACCCAGTTTTCATTCTCACCTTCTCATCTCTTCCCCACAATCTCCAACCTGAATGGAATGATTTTATGGCACCCCAAAGCCAGCATGCACTCTGTCCCTCCCAAGGCTGTGCCTCGATCCTCTGTCTCCAACTCCTTTTCTTTCTCTGTCTTTGGGACAGCTTTCCCCCCTCCCTAGCCACGTTCTACAAGTTTCTCTTCATCTTTCAGGACTCATTTTCCTAGAACCAGCTCAGAAGTGTTCCCCCACCCCCAAGATCCCCATAGTACTCAACCCACTGAAATGTAATTCCCTACTTAAGTGTCTGTCTCCTCCCCTGACTGCCAGCCCCTTGAGGACAAGGCCACTTCCCATTTGCCTCAGTGCTCCCAGGGCCTGGCCCAAGTTCCTGCACAAGGTGTTCAGGAATTGTTGTTGGAATAAGTAATGAAAAAGGAACCCATATGAGACCAATGACCCCTTGAAGTGTCCCTTAGTTCTACCTTTGGAAAATAAAGGAAGAGCTCACTGACACCCATATGGAGGCGCCCACTGCATCTATGGAGTGTTCTTACCTGTTGTAACACAAATTTTAGACCCACTAACTTTAGTTATAGATCTCACTTGAGCAGCAATTTTCAACCAGCATGGCAAGAATTTTTAAAACATGCAATACCTGACTATTTAGTCAGGGGCACTGACCTCTTTTCCCTTAGACTGTCAAATAAAAATATGACATCAACCAGCTCAACAATAGCTGTCTGGTGTGAATGAATCAAAATTATACCTATTTTTTGTCAGATTGGCAAAAAATATAATACATTTTTTGGTGTGCTGCAGAATTATAGTAATTAGTTTATGTGTGTCGTGAGATGGAAAAGGTTGAAAATCGCTGCACCTGAGGGTTAGCTCCTTAAAAGCAAGGTATTGGTCTTGCTTATAGCCCTACTACCAGGTAAGGAACTTGCTACTCCACAATGTCTATTTCATGAAATATATAAATAAAAGATCTCCAGTCCTTACAACAACCCTACAAGGCTGATATAATTCTCCCTATTACACCATCAAAGAAACTGAAGATCAGAAAGAAGTAATGTATCCATTACTCATAATCTCTTATAGTCATTCTTTTCCTTCTGTCCATGTCCTGGCTTTTTCTACTATTCTGAGCTGCCTTTTGAAACCTTCTTAGTTATGAGAGTTGGTCATTCAAATAAAAGAGTAAAATAAAATTATTTTAAAAAATGCAAGTAGACAGAATTTTCCTATTTAAAATTAGAAAATCCACTGCTTATAAAACTAGATTTGGTATGCACTCAAAAAATGGAGTCATAGCCCAGCTGGCATGGCTCAGCAGTTGAGCATCAACTTATGATCCTGGAGATTTCGGTTCTATTACATGTCAGGGCACATGTCGGGGTCAATCTGGGGATTGTGCAGGAGGCGCTGATCAATGACTCACTCATCATTGATGTTTCTATCTCTCTCTCTCCCTCTCCCTTCCTCGATCTGAAATCAATAAAAACATATATTTTTTTAAACAAAAAGAGTCATAGACATTCCAAAGAAAATATTGTTGGTGGACTTAGCACCTGGAAGAGAGTGAGCTTTGGGCGCCTAGGGAGGTGAGAGATCCAGTGGCCAGGCTCCAGCTCCCCAGCTCCAGGGGAACCACGTTGTGGTGTGAACAGCAGCACAGAAAAACGCCAGCTGCTGTCCTGAGGGCACCGTCTGCTGGAGGCTGGCTTCAGGGACTGACCTGCTCAGTGCAACTGTATTGCTTCTTAGCCAGCATCAAAGAGCAAAGAAATTAACCAATTTCTATCTCATGGTCTAAGGGAGGAGGTTGAAGACAGTTTTTTATTTTATATTCTATCACCTTAGGATCAGGAAACTCCCAGATTTCCTCTATGATGAAATACATATTTTTTTTCACTTGAAAGTTATAATTTCTTAGCAAAGATTACTCAGTAAGTCCCTACCATGTTCCATGAAGACAATGTGTATTTTTAGTTTCCTCTTGAGAGCAAGGAAATACACTCATTTATGGAAAATGATTTCACTAGGGCCCCCAGTGAGTCAGGCAGAGAACTGAACTGGACATTAGGCATCCGGGTCTCAGTTATTAATCTTCAAGGTCCTGCTAATAACCTGAGACAAAGAAAAGCAGTCTTAAGATGTGTGGTAACCAGCCGTGAGACTGCAGCACTCTTTCCAATGGAAAAGCTCTGAAGTGCCCAGGATGACATGGGGTAAGAGGTGTAAGGCGCTCTGCACCACGCTGAGGACATGGTAGCTGCTCCATAAAGCCTGCCCCTCCTCCTGCACTGCCCACCAGTCTCTCTCCTTGTGTGAAATCTCATCAAAGAGACTGGACTCACCCGCATTACAATTCCTCCCAGTCTTTCATTTTTCACTTGACATTTTCTAAATTCAGCTTTTACAGAGAAGTGAGATGTGATGTGTACCTGGGCTGGTGCTTTATCAATCTCCTGTGCTGTGGTTATGATGTTTTCTGATTTCACTTGGTCGAAATAAGGGGGATTAGATTCTCACTTCTGAACAGTAGAGTAAAATCTATGGTGCTTAAAAAAAAAAACATTTAAAAAACCTCTAGTGTTTCTTGATTGGGGCTCTGGTTACATAGGTGTGTTCAATTTGATGAAATTTATCAAGCTGTACCTTGAGGATATTAAGCTAAGTGAAGTCAGCCAGGCACAAAAGGTCAAGCATTGTATGATCCCACTTATAGGACTTATACTGAGAGTAGTCAAATTCAGAGAGACACGCTGTCCGGGCCCAGGCAGAGTGGGATGGGACGTTAGTTTAATGGGCATAGGGTTTCATTTCTGGAAGATGAAAAACTTCTAGAGGTGGATGGTGACAAGCGTTGCACAACAATGTGAATATACTTAATGCCATTGAACTGTACACACATTAAAAAAACATTAAAAATGGTAAATTTTAGTTAAAATGGTAAATTTTGTGCTACGTATACTTTACCACAATTTTATTTTAAAAGAAAAATTAGTCAAGCTGTATATTGATGATTTGTACTCTTTTCTATATGTAAAGGTTTTATTTTATTTTTTATACCTAGCCAAATCATAAGAGTTTCAGTCATTACTCTCTGGAGACTTTCAAGGCATGGTGTTTTTCCGTTAGTCAGACTAGCAAACGTTTCTGTTTCACGAAGGACTAAGGATAATTCCTGCTTTTTCATCTTATCCCTAATCAAAAAATGAATAAAAACCAAGATTTGACAACTTTGGAGACTCCCCCTGACTGTTATTTCCTGAAATTGGTCTGTGGCCATTTATGCTTCTATTTAAATTTCCCTCTTCCAAAATGGTCTGTGTTGGCAGGCATGCCCTCCAGTAATGAGGAGACTCAGTTCTCACCAGGGTTTCCTCCCAGTGAGGGGACCCCAGGGTTAAACAGTCATCTAGTGGTGTCCGGAGCCAAGCTTTCAAAGATTCCGTGATTATCAGGAAACCTTCTTCAGCTGAGTGATTTTTTTCTAACTTCCCTGTCAGCAGAAATAATCCTCCTGAAATAAACTGTTCACTTTGGGCATGGAAATCAAGGGAAAATGTTAGAAGAGATTAATTTAAGATATTACTGCTGATTTGTCATTATAATTTACTTAAGAAAACATTCATGAGCCACTTCTTGAAAAGAAATCACTTGCTCATGAACAATGTATGTTTTGGTGAAGGTTCATAATTATGTAACATTAACTATAGAGAATTATTTGTTTAAGTAAAACTTAGATTTGCTACAGTTATGATTGTATATGTGTGTGTTCTTAATTCTGTTTGTTGATAATAAAAATTAGTGAAAAGTTAATTGTAAGTTGTTTAGAACCCCATTTATTACATATTGACTTGGCCATTTCTTAATTGTGTGAGTCAAAAAATAGCCAGGAAGTTAGAAATTCAGGCTGTTTAAAGATGAACTTCCTTTATAGTATTTATTCAGTAAAATAATATTTTTGTGGCTTTTTATTTTAAACTTGATTTTCTATTTAAAAATATTTGCCATGTCATATGTGCTTTCTGATTTTTTATGTTAAAATGAATCCACAATTACTGTTTCAATATATATGTCCTGAAACCAGAAAAGCTATTCAGATTTTCAAGGCCATCTATTAAAGTTACATTTCTACATGGCATATAAAGTTATTACTCTTTATTTTAAGTTCAGTTTGACCATGGCATTGAGAAGACCTACATTGATTCTGCATCTGTGGGGCCTAAATGATTTGTAAAACATTTAAAGATTTACCCAAGTAATTTTTTGAATACATCAAGAATTAATTTCTTTTCCCCTGAATTTTTTGCATGTATTATAAATAATATTATAATCACAGTCCTCCTTAACATTTATCGAGAACTTCCTATTTTCCAGACACTATTCATGTACTTCACATGTATAATTTCATTTAACCCTCCCATTAGCCCTGTGAGCTAGTACTATTATTATCTCCACTAACAGCACTATTATTATTTACAGATGAGGAAAACACAGAGAATTTAAGAACCACAGAGCTATTGTGTGACAAAGCTAACATGCTAAAAGAGATCTAATCCAGGTGTCTCCTTAATGTCATAGTAGCTACTTAAGAGGCAGGTGACACCAGAAGCTAAACACCTGCAGGGCCTATGAAGTAAGACATTTTGATTTTTCTGGTCCCTCATGGTCCCACCTGTGGCCAACACACACCCGCAGTAATTTTGATACAACGCTTATGAAACCTCTGAACGTTCACTGGCTTGGGGACAAGGCTGGAACCTCTCTGCTCCACACCCTCCATCTCTGTTTGAGCAGCTTCCATGGGTGGGATTCCAGCAACTACACAGAGCTGAGCGCCGAGCTCCGCCCAGAGACATGAGAGAGCCTGGCCGAGGAAACCTGGTGCGAACTGGAGTCTACCCAATTTTCAATGAAAACTAACTTTGAGACTGAACTTTCATCTTTCACCACTTCGGTGAAGTAGAATTTAGACAGAACATCTCAGGATTTCCTGACTTTACCTTTTACGTTGAAGGATTATGCTCCATGGTACAGCTGAATGGACCAACTATCTTTTATTAAACTCTTGAGCTTTCTTGGCTTTTGAAAACTTGCTGGAGGGAAATGTCCAAAGACTCCAAAGTTTAGTTTCTTTCCAGAGCTTAAACTAATATCCCCATGTAAATCTGTGGAAGATTCTGGCAAATAGTTAAAGCCCGGATGAGCGAGTGCTTCCTCCTAGATTTTTGGTGAGGAGTAACTGGCATAATGAATATATGTGAAAGGCTGAGCTTACCTTAAACTTTCTAGAAGCACCCGGCCAGGTTGGCTCAGAGGTTGAGCATCAACCTAGGATCCACGAGATCTCGGGGACAATTCCCAGTCAGGGCACGTGCCCTGGTTCCAGGCTTGATTCCCAGTCGGGGGCGTGCAGGAGGCAGTGATCAATGACTCTCTCATCATTGATGTTTCTCTCTCTCTCCCTCTCCTTCTCCCTTTCTCTCTCTGAAATTAATCAAGATTTATTTAAAAACAAACAAAAAGCCTTCTAGAAGAGGACCCATCTGTTCAAATACACCTTAAAAAAGCATTTTGTGGAAATTAAGGATTACAACATTTATAAGGCTTTCCCCATTAGAATCCTAACTTTATTAGTAGTTTGGGGTTTGCTTGCTTTACTCTATTGGTTCTACTTACACATCCTAAAACAAGAGATCAATACTCATATGAGAAATTCAATTAAAAAAAAAGTATTGAAATTTTAAAGATCTCAAATTCAAATTGAAACTTCTACTTAGTCTCCTTTTGAATCAAACTCCAGTAAGGACAAAAGAAACCTTTATTTGCCATTATGTTTCTTCTTTGCATAAATATTATATTAATTATACTCTAATGAAATATCTAGAGCATAGGCTATCCAGTGAATTTCACTCTACTAAAAATTTCAAATAGTAACACCATGGAGGTCTCATTTATTTAATATTTGCCTTGAAAGTGGGGTTAATTTTGAAAGTTTACAAGCAAAGTTAGATATGTATAACATGTAATACAGAAAACACTAACCTTTAAAACATCAACTCCTAAAAGACTAAAGAGTTAAGTTGAACTACATAAAAAAATGTTGAAGGAATTGGAATTGTTAACAAGGCTAAGTGAAGACTGGGTACCAAGAATGGGAATGGAATGTCTTCTGCTTTTACAGGACTTACAGGGGCTGAAGAATTTGAAAACAGCTATACTAATAAATTTTGAAACTTTATGTTAATCAATAGCAAAAGTGCATGTTGCAGATTTAAAATAGACTCTACATTAAATAAAGTTGATATAATTGTGATATAACACAGCCAACTAAGGCTGTGCAGAGGAACCATACATTCTATATAGTTATTAATATTGTTTTACTTATATGAGGGTCTCTAGAGCTATCAATACACAAGAACATATTATTGCCGCAATTTCTTCACTCTGTGTTACAAATAATGAAACAGCACCAGCAGCTTATCTGTCCCTCACAGGCTACCACAGTTAACAAGGCCACTTTTTAACACGGTTTTTAGATTCAATTTTATATCCATCCCAATTCCTATAATTTCAGTGTCAAACAGTACCAAGCATTAGCAAAGATGCTTCACATTGAGATTTCCAATACGCTGCTAGTAAGAAAAAAAATAATTTGACAATATCTAATACCTAAAGACATACTTTCAGATGCTAACAATACCTGGGTATTCCGATCCTAAGTGTTTACCCAATAAACACTTGAACACGTGCCTCAGGAGACATGGACAAGAACATTCATATTGGCATTGTTTGTCATAGACAAATACTGGAAATAGCCCAAATTTCCATTGACAAGAGAATGGATTGATAACCTAATACACAGTACTCACACTGTTGAGTACTACTACAGAGATTGAAATTGGTTAAAATTAATGTATTAGTGTTCCATGTTTCTAATTGAATAATTTTGTTTTATCTAAGTTTATTAACTTAAAAATTTCAGAAGGCTATGCACAGCAAAAAACACCATCAAGAAAGTCAAAAGATAGCCCACAGAATAGGAGAAAATATTTTAAAATCATATGTCTGATAAAGGACTTATATCTAGACTATATAAAGAGTTCTTATGCCCCAATTTTTAAAAAATGGACAAAGGATCTGAACAGACATTTCTCAAAAAAAAGATATACAAATTGTTAATGAGCACATGAAAAGGTGTTCAATATCATTAGTCATTAGGGAAATACAAATCAAAACCACAATGAGATACCTCTTCACACCCACTAGGATGGCTATCATCATAATCTCGGACAGTATGAAGTGTTGACAATGATATGGGGAAATTGAAACCCTCCTACACTGCTGTTGGGAATGCAAACTGATGCAGCTTCTTTGAAAACAGTCTAGCAACTCCTCAAAACGTTAAACATAGATTTACCATATGACCCATCAACTGCATTCTAGGAAGACACCGCCCCCCCAAATTGAAATGTGTTCACACAAAAACTTGTACAGAAATGTTTATATCAGCTTTAGTCATAACAGCCAAAAGTAGGAAAAAACCCTAATATCCATCAACAGATGAGTGAAAAAATAAAATGTAATACTTCCATACAATCAAGTATTAGACAATAAAAAGGAATGAAGTACCAATATATAATATTACAACATGAATGAACCATAAAAATGCTGTGTCAAGTGAAAGAAGTCAGACACAAAAGGTCACACATTGTATGATTCCATTTATATGAAATGACCAGAAGGATGAATCCATACAGATAGAAAATAGATGAGTGATTGTCTAGGTCTGGGAGGTTGAAGAGTGGGCGAGAGGAAGGGGACTGACTGCTAATTGCTACAGGTGTTTCTTGGAGGAAGGTAATGAAAATGTCCTAAGGTCAATTGTGATGATGGTTGTTCAATTCTGTGAATACATTAAACATGATTGATTTGTACACTTTAAATGGCTGAACTGGATGGCATGGGAACTGTATCTCAATAAAAGCTTTCAAAAAGGTCATGTGCTTTCTAATACCACATATTCAAGTTTGAAAATATGCAAAATAGTATTACATATGGTACATACAAACACATGTTTGGAAACAAACAGGCAAGGGAGGAATTCATATACTGAAAAACTCATAGTCATCAGAATAGATGCCAGCCTGTGTACAGCAGTGAGCGCTTGAAGAACATCCATCCTATAGGCAGAGGAAACATAAATGCCAAAGCTGAGACAGCGATCACTCTGTGCAGGGAGAGGGGAAGGGTGTCAGAAAGGGAACTCAGACAACCTCAACTGTTTCTTTAAAAAAAAACTCAGAAACAAATATCGCACAATGTTCAGATTTCATCAAAGTTGGTTGGCGAGTACATGAACATTTGTTGTATGACTCCCTGTATTTTCCTGTGTGTGTGTGCCTGAAATTCTTCACAGTTTAAAAAATTCTACCTTTCTAAGTCTGTCTCATTAAAGGCCATGACAAATGCCTTCGATGGGGGCTGTTGGTTGCTGGTCGTTAAACATTTGTCAGCATGCTGCTTAGTCTGGGCCTGAAAAATCTGCCCATTGCCACAAAAGCAAGGACCAGAGGGGTCTTCATGCCTAATGATGAGAAAGTCCATGTAGGCGCATTGAAGGTAAACCAGAGCCCCATTACCTGGAGCCATTGCCACCCAGTTCCATGGAAAGGTCTTCACTGCCAAAGGGGGAACTGCCATTGAGCATAAAGCTGAGGGTTCCCCTGTCACCCCATCCCCACCCCCTCACCTCCCCCATCCAGCCTGGTCCAACACTCCTGAAGTAGCACAGCTTGTAGCCAAGTCCAAGGCCGGCCAAAAAACTTCCTGACCCGGAAGCAGAAAGTTTAAGAGCATTTCTGGTAACTGTTAGATTAAACCCTTGATTTCTGGGAGCAGGTTGCTAAAAGTTAACTTTCTGGCATAGGCATGTAGTGGGAAAGACTCGATCAGATATTTAATAACCCAATAGCAATATTCCAAAGCCAAGAACACCAAACAATTTTTTTTTAAATTTTATTTTATTTTTAAAAGGAGAGGCTAGTCTCTCTTGTTCATTTTGACACACTGCTAGGACCAGGGTTTAACGGCTTTTTAAATTTCTATAATGTACTCCAAGGCTGAGAGTACCATAACAGTTTAGACCAAATGCAAAACATACTGAAAGTAATTCTTGCATATTAAAAGCAAGCTCCCTCCGTCACCTTGACCCGGATTTTCCTCTCTCGCTGCAGGCTCCTTGCTTTTTGTACAAAGAGCCCAGGGGTTGGAAAGCGGAAATGAGAACGAGACGGCAGGTCAACAGGAATAAACTGCCTACTGTGTGCGGTGGTCAGATTACTTTACAGATGTTTCTGTGCTCCCCTAGCAGAAGATGCTCCAGGCATTTGCCTACGTTACAAAACTGTTTTAAAAGTTACTCCCTTTCCTCGTGTGACTCATGGTCTTGCAGGTCCTTCTGGGGGGATAAAAATACAATGGATTACGGCATTGCAGAGTCTGCAGTTCCCAAGGAAGAAGTGGCTTTAGACATCTATATTCCAAGCTTGGTGACCGAGTGCCAGCGAGTGTGTCCGAAAGCAGTTGGAAATCGGACAGTTTGTGCTGCAATGCAAGGACAGGAAACATTGCGAGGTTCTGCAACCGTGGTTGGCTTGAGATAATACCATTGTATAACCGGGCGCAGCGACCGCTCCCACCGCTGAGAGCCCGGGGCCTGGCGTCTGGCTCCTTGGCTGCAGGCCAGGCTGAGGTCCTGCCGTCTGAAGGCAGGGTGTGTGTCCCCTCCCAGGCGGTCCACACACACAGTGCCGGCCACACCTCACCTTCCAGAGGAAATCTGGCCAGAAAGCCAGACTTCATGACTTCGCCTTTGAGTCTTACCCACCCCCAACCCTTGCCCTGGCTTTTGTTTTCCACTCGGTTGCAGTGGTGGTGTTCACTCTGCACTCTGATGGGCATTTCAAGTCCCAGGCATTAACCGAGCTGATGACAGGGTTATTGGAAAGATACTGTATCTTGCCATGCCTCGCAGCCTCCACGGTTAGCCCTGAACCCTGGCTCTTCAGAGAAGCCCCAGCTCTCATCACTTCTACCAGCCGCCCTTCCCACAGCTCTTGCTGTTCCATCAGGCAAGAGCACTTACCAAGGACTCTTTTAGACGGATTTAGCAGCAATATTGTTTGATTTTAACTGGACATTGTTCTAAACACACAAAAGAGTTCAAGGATGTGGCCATTGGGTTTTGTTCCTCTCCCCCCCTCGCCCCACCCCAAGCTGTCAGGTTTCTCTGGGAAAATGGGATGAAAATGTTTGGGGACATTTCCACAATAAAACACTCTAAAATTTTTTTTTTTTTTTTCAGATTTCCTTTCTAGTCATGTCAAGATTATAACTCAAATCTGCAAAAGTCAGGAAATTCCAAATTTATGTTGACACTTTCCCCTTGAAACCCTCAGCAAATGATAAACAGTATAAAACTTCTGTTTCAATTCAAAAGTTCCAAATATGACACAGGTTGCCAAAGTTTTCTAGCAAAAAGGTGCTTCAGGGTGAGAAAAAAAGGCCTTTTAGGAAGCAAATATAATCTAATCTTGCAGGCCAATAATTTTTCTAAATGATTTCTCAGTACAGAAGATGAAATGGTCATTTCAGGTACGTTGGCTCCTACATTTATTTTTTACAAATGGAAAGGAGTTATATTTAATGATGGAAGCAAATGAGAAAGTGGCGGAATTTATCCACGAGATCAGTGGTTCTCTGGTGAGAATGAGTATGTGGCACCAACCAGAGGGTTTTTCTGGACCCCCCACGTCAGCTCACTCTCAGAGGTTCTACAAGCCTCAGTAGAATCTTCAGGGCAGTGGCCTGACTTCACAGGGGGACAGGCACAGCTCCCACCGCCTAGCAGCTCCCATCGCTGTCGGCTTCGAGCTATGGGATAAGAGCAAATTATCTGGCATATCTCACAGCCAGTTTCCTCATCTATAAATTGGAAGATGATATTAGTATCGACCTCACGAGTTATTTGAAATTAAACGAGATAATGTATGCTAGCACAAGAAAGTTCTTCTAAAAATTCCTTCATAAAGATTAGTGAAAATACTGATCATCCAGATAATGTATTCACAGAGTTACGGAAAATAAGCATTGTCAGCACGAGTGTCAGAAGCATATTAGAATACGCTTTAGATAAGAGCAGAAAAAACCGGATGGAAAGAAAATCTTAGGGATAAAGTTCCACAAGGAAAATTGAATGTTCCTTAAACAGACATTTCTAGGGCTGCGGAAATGACTGATTCTACTGACAGAAAGAGTGAAAAGCAAAGCATGCACCTTCTAGGTCCAGGGTGGGAAAGGCCCATCGGCTGCAGATAAAGAAAACAGAAAAGCATGTGGTTTGCACATCATAATCAAAAAGCCAAAATGTACACAGAAAATGGGCCTTCTAGGAGACATAGAAAGGGAAGCCCTGGCCTGTTTGCTCAGTGGTTAGAGCATCTGTCCTCGGACTGAAGGGTCCCAGGTTGGATTCCAGCAAAGGGCACGTACCTTGGCTGCAGGCTACATCGGGGCACGTTTGGAAGGCAACCAATCCATGTGTCTCTCTCTCATCGATATTTCTCTCTCTCTCTCTCTTTCTCTCTCTCCCTCCCTCTTCTTTGAAAAGCAATGGAAAAGATATCCTCTGGTAAGGATTAAAAAAAGAAAGAAAGAAAAGAAAAAAGAAAGTTTCGGGGAAGAGATCTGTAGATTATAGAAAACCAGCGAGGAAACCAGGTGAAACCGGGCACGGGGGAAGGCAAACCCACGGGCAGAGAAAGCAAGGTCTCCCTCCACTCTACCCTCCTTTGTAAACCTGTGATCACTTGGCTGAAGGCCTGGGACTGGGGAGAAGGGTGGCTAAGCTCCGACAGTGCCCAGTGTTGACACCACATGTCTCCAACTGACATAGTCAGATGACCTGGGAAAATTAAGTTACTTTTTTTTAGACTACAGTAGGATAAGGAAATCTTGGAGGACTGAAAAAGGCAAATGTGTTGTCTTTCATATTAAAATAGAAAAAAACTCACACCAGCAGTTCAGGCCATTAAATGAACAGATCAGCTTAATTTTCATATCTGTAAGGATATTATATTTAAAAGTCATATGTCAATACAGAACCAAGAAGACTGTGGGAAGAGGAAACCATTCCAGACCAATTTCATTTCCGTCTATGATAGACAGTGAGGCCATGTAATAAAGGCAGAACAATGGATGTGAAATCTGAGGAAGCGTGTGCCACCATCTGCTCACAGGACGGGGCTGGCCGCGTGGGAGCGGGGCCCGCCAGCGCCCGGGCCGGCCTCCCCCCTCGCCTCTCCCGGTCCTGGTCCCTTCTCCCCAGCCACCTGCCAGCTGGGGCTGCCTCTCCGCAAGGCGCTTGCCTCACGTTGCCTTTGCTTTTAGATTTGTTTCCAGCCACATCTGTTGTTTTCTAGGTTTACGTGGCAGTAAAGATTCTGTGGAGAAATGAGGGTAAGACTCGGAGTCACAACAAGAATGGATGCCTGGTCCTGTCATTTGCTTCTTGCGTGGACTTAGGTGGGTCACTGACCCTCTCTGACTGAGATAACGTCTCTTATCCAATGGGGATCAAAATACCATCTTTTCATGACGACTACGAGGGTTAAAAATCAAGGGCATCCGTAATGCATGGTTCAGTAAAGGTTTTATTTATCCCTAACTTCTGATCTCACATGTTTTCTAGCTCTGGGCTTTATCTGGGTGCTAGATCCTTTTAGAAAGATATATGTAGCCTTCCCCAACACAGCCTAATTTAAATTCACTTTGTTAGACATTTGGTTGTCTCCATGGGACCCCGCCATTCCCATATTTTAGTTTGGACTGGGAAAGCAAGCCCCAGCACCCAGCTGGGGCCCGGGAATGTCAGCAAGAGGAAGCGTATCTATCCTCCGGCCAGCCGCCCCTTCAGGGGCCTTCCCTCCTCCCTTCCACGGGCCTCATCTCCTTTCTTCCTCTCTTTTGCCCTCCTTCTTAATTCCTAGGCCTTGACGTTGACAATGAGGAAATTCAGAGTCCACACTCTTGGACATGAGACCAAGCTTATTTTCAAGACTGATTATCTGGGGGTTCAAATGACACCAGTATTTCAGTGCCGATTTAAATAAAATTGGAGTCCCAGAGAGTTAAAGGCTTTCTCCGTCTCTGCCACTGTTACCCCTGGCGAGCGGCTCGGCCTCTGCGCCCCTTGGAGTCTGACCCCAGGCTGACTTGGCCGCACGTCGCCCTCAAAGCTGACACCCTGGAAGTCCGCAGAGCGGGTAAATATTTACCTGGGGGGGGGGGGAGGAAATGGCGGTTCCTGCGCAGGGTAGGTGACGAGGCCGCTCATTTCTCTGTGTCAATAGTGTGAAACAAACGACGGCCATGTGCGGTGATGGCCCGCTCTCCCTGAGGCTCAGGGGAGGCAGCTTCCCACGGCCGTGACCTCCAGACTCCCTCTGGCGCCTTCGGGAGCAGCGAGCGCCGAGCAGGCTGCTTCTGCCCGGCTGTCACCTCTTTCCTGCATCGTGCTGCTCTCCACCCGCGAGGGGAGCCGACCTTAGAGATCTCCGCAGGGACCTTTTCATTCTCCCCAGAGGGCTGGAGGGTCACATGTGTCCACGGCTTTCCGGTTTTTCTGTCTGCCCCTACCTTCCGTCTGAAAACTCTCTGCTAAAGAGGGGAAGGGACAGTGGGGACAACATGTGCCGAGGTGGCGAAGAGCAAATGTGCCTGGGACACGGAGGCACTAGACTACTGGCAAGTGCCGAAAGGACAGTACAAGGTTGGGGAAACTGCCCTGAATGGCCTGAGGCAGGAGGGAAACTTTGCTCCTAAAGAAAAGGGAAACCAGTGCGGTGTCCTTCATTAACTGACTTTTCAGCGCATCGGAGGGAATTACTCGCCCCTTTCAGGCACGTTAAGCTTGTCAGGATATCACAATATTGGTTTATAGTAAATGACTTCTGATGAATTTGGGTAAAGGGTAGGCAAAAGTTCTTTGTACTAAGAGATTTTCTGTAAGTTGGAAATTATTTTGCAATAAAAAGATTTTAAAAAATAAAGCTAACAGTTCCCCAAAAGCACACCCATGGGCTGTGAAAAATAATGAAGACAGTTAGATAGCTAGTCACGCACACAAAAGCAATCCGTGCAGTACCGAGTGATACCTCCCCTCTTCAAACCTTCATTCCACCAGCAGTGACGGAGCTCCAGGGAGAGCCAGGTTCCTCTCTGGTTGGGGATGTAGCTGTGGACCAGAGAGAAAGGGAGAGACAAACACAAGCCTACAAGATCCATAATGTGATCCACTCTGAGCTCGGATGGTGATGTGTGCTGCCCAGAGGAGCAGAGAGGAGGCGAGTGGACTCTCTGCAAGTGGCCGGGCTGTCGGGAAGGCCTCTGACAGGCACTGCCATCGGAACGAGTCCTTTTGGTGAAAAGAACCAGCTGCGTGAAGATCCCGGGGGAGCACCCAGCCTGGGAGAACAGCACACGCAGCGTTACTGAGCAGGAACCAGGTGGGGGCTGGAGGAACAGCCAGAAGGCCAGTTGATTAATTAACATAATGATTAATTAATGGAAGAAACCTGAGGAATAGGACTAGTTCAATCTCATCATTAAACAGGAGGGTAAACCTGCCTAGAGCATTTATTGTCTATATCACATAATTAGTTAATGAGAGTAGGACTAGCTCTAAATTCTTTTGGTAGGTGGCTCTTCTTTCAATGTTTTTTAAAACCAATTTCTCTCTTTATTTCTTGTTTCAGTTTCCCCGAGGACGGACTTTCTTCCTTGCTAGGCTTCATGTCCTTGGACTCACAATCATGAGGAGCTGCCCAAATCTCATCTGTAGTGAAGATCAAACAAGAATTAAACAAGCAAACAATAAACATCATATTGACTTAACCCAACCACATCAGGTTAATTCTGAAGGGCACCTATTACTGTCTGGTGACATAGTTTAATGGAGTGAGTTTAAATTTCCTCATATGTTCATTGGGCAAGCAATGTTCACATGCCCAGGTGTTGTTAATTAGTGATCTAGAATTGCTAGACAACAAGGAGGAGCCAAACTTCAGCAGAATTTAGGAGCAACAGGGTACAAAGTGGCCATATCCTGATTGACACTGTCTTCAAAGGTCTGCTAATCCTAGTATCTACATGAATTGTTTTATGACCCAAGTTGAGTTACCAAGTGGGCTGGATGTTGATGGGAAATACTCTAAAACAAATAGCACTTGGATTTTTTGCTTATCATGATAAGATTAGCATTTTCAGATAGGCTTCTGAAAACTATTCTATTTCTTTTATGACAAATTGACACTGGAGGAGTAGAGGGAAGGAAACATTGCCTCTGTGAGTCGGGTGTCTGTGGACTTTTGTTGTGCCTATGTTAGGCTAAGTTTGATTGTCACAATCTAATATATGGACAAGCCCTGGCTGGTGTGGTTCTCTTGGTTGGAGCATCGTCTTGTGCACACAGAAGGGTCATGAGTTCGATTCCCAGTCTGGGCACATACCCAGGTTATATGTTTGATCCCTAGTCCAGGCATGTACTGGAGGCAAACAATCGATGTCTCTCTCACATAGATGTTTCTCTCTCTTTTTCTCTCTACCTTCCACTCTCTCGAATCAATGAAAAACTTATCCACTTGAGTGAGGATTAAATAAAATAAATAAAAATATAAAATATGGACACAATCTTTTTATATGGATTTTTCAAAAAAATGGTTAAATTTTATTCATGACTGAAATGTTAAGGAAAGTTGGATGCATACATAAAAAATATTTTCAAGGAAATTTAGCTAATGTGAATTTATTTCTCGGGAGATCTGAGATTCTCATTCCTCACCAGGGCTGTGTGACGGCCACCTTAGTCCACAGAGTCAATCACTAAGCCTTGACCAAAAAAAGGGTGCCTTGTATTTATAGTTAGTTATACTCAGCCAGTTGTGAAAATACTTTCCAGTTTATTTCCTGCACACAAGGGAAATATAATTATATAGTTTATTAAATATAATAAATACCTGGGTGCAAAACAATGCAGTGAACATCCCCCTTATAAACTGGGTATAGGTATGGTTACGCACAGGACAAATATACCTGCTCTCTGGCTATGTGTTGGAATTTGAGAGGACTAGAAGATGGAGCTCCTCATGGGGTCAGGAAGTAGTTGGGTAGATTTGGGAGACAGTTTTACAGGTCTGGAAAGGGAAGGTGGCTGAAAGCTATTGCTCTGAGACCAGAGGAACCTGCTTCTCTCCCTCCCCCCTCACAGGAAAATGAACAGGGAAGTGAGCAGAGAAGGGGGGTAAGAAGAGGTGAAGAGGGCTGTTCTTGGGCCAGATCCCCAGGATGTTATGCCCACCTACCATGTTGTGCCCTAACAAGTGCATGAAGCATGAAGAGTCACTGTGATTATTAAACTAAACCCTGCACATTCCTCTCTTCTTTATAGCTTATCAGACATATCACCTAGTCATATGTACACAGCTCTAGAAACTAGAGACAATTTAGGAGATATGCATGACAATAACTTTCCTTATTTGATAAGTGAGAATATAAATGACTAGAGCATGGCAAGGGGAAGGAGAGTAGAAGAGAATGTTGGCAGAATTCAAATGAGAAATGTATGCCTACTTTAAGGCACTAATCTAGAACTGGGAAGGAGAGAATATATATGAAATATTAAAGAATTACCAGAATTTTATGACATGACCTTGTTTTTAAAGGTTAGTCATTGAGTTAACTATATGGGGGGTGGATTAAACCAAGGCCACTTTAGAAAACTTTTGTTCTCCAGGTGATGGTTCAGAGTTGCCCTCCTGAATTCTAACTGGGCATTCCATGAACGTGGATAAGTAATGACTTTTTTCTTGCATTCTTTCCCTTCACTTCGTGAAACTCCCTTGACCCTCTCTGCTCTGGTCTAACAATGAAATCAATGGCATCACTGCAACTTGAGGAAAGAAAAAGGAGCCCCTCAGGGTCTGCATGCTCTTTTTCTCAGAGGAAATTAATTTGGGTGTTCTTTAGTCAATGCTTGAAAGCATTGAGATTCTTATAGCAGATGAAGGCCTGGCAGTGTAGGCGACAAATGAAAGGCCCAGGAAGCATAAGCTTTTTACCTAAAAAGACAAACCGCCTTCACAACAAACAATCCATCTCTCCCAATAAGAAACTAAAAAAGATAAGGGTTCTGCTTCACCTACATCTGTGCATGGGCCTGGGAGTAAAAGTTTTCCATCTTAAACTCCAAGGACAGGTGTAAACAGAGGCTCAGGGCTTCCTGGGAGGGTGATTACAAAGAAGAACTAATCAGAAGCCTTTCATCTCTGACCCTTTACCTTCAGCTCCATTCTGGGGCATGGAGGTGACAGGGCTTGTTCCTTTGTGCCCAAGGAAGTGACAGGCAGCCTGCTGATCAATAGCCCCCTTTGGTAGTGTCTTCAGAACTTAGAAGAGGGATCAGAAAAACGAAGCAGAAATCAATATTCAGGTCTGGTCAGAAGGAGGTTATCATCACATTAATTTCATTTCTAAAAAAGAAGAGTATAGCAAAGACAAGCCGATTCCCTTTCTGATAGTTAGGACATGGAGGTGTCTTCTAGAGAAGTGAGCAAATGAGAGTCTTGGGTTTTAGTCAACTTAACGCCCAAGATGAGATGTGGCTGGGTTTCTCAGATTTGACATTCTCTGTGCTATTCACCATGCTTAATTTTCCTGTCATCATAAGTTGGACAATAACTTGTAGCTGAAAAACAAAGAAGAATTTCTAACAACAAATCTAAGGCTTTAGGAATAGTTACTTCCATAGATAAATGGGGATGTTGGAAAGAATCAACAAAGCAATTAAGAGACTGGAGGGGTTGATTTATGGGGACGATCATTCCTTTGATGTTTAGCTGAGCTAATCAATGATTCTTTTTTTCCTTTTTGACTTGGATTAGGGAACAGGAGATGAGTAAAAGATTAAGACTAGTAACCTAAAATACCTGAAATGAATAATTTTACAGGAGAGACAGGAATTCCTGTCAAATTGGCCAACATAATTAAATAGATTTAAGAAATTAATTCAAAAAGTTATTTATGTCACAATCTTTTGTCCCTCAGTAGCTCTCTTTTATTACTTCTCATGTTGAATATACACTCACTGGCTCTTTGTTAGTTTAAAATAGAAAAAAAAAATTACAATTTAAATTCTTAAGAGAAGGATGTTTGAAATATGAAAACAATTGCCTTTAAAAGACAATAAAAACCCACTCCATGAGATATTTTAAATGACATCAACACATGTTGTGTCAGAGAGAGATGAAAGGACTGAATTTGTCTCTTCCATCTCTGCTAGGTAAAATTTCTTGTGGGAAATATGTTTTAAATTTTTTAAACATAGCTTTTCCTTTTTTTTCTATTGCCACCACCACCGCCAACATATTCTCTTTTTGAACGTAGAAATTTAATACATTCACTTTTCCAATTAGCACAAGATTAAGATTTGGGGTGTCTGACTCAGACAACACACTATCTACTTAGTTCTTATTTGATTTTTAAAATGAAAAGGCGTAAGCTAGAGGCGGGTGCTCGGTTAGAGTTGCATCAGTACAGCCAGCGCCAGCGAACGTCTGCTGGCAGGTGTTTAGTGCGCACCTGCTGGGCCTGTCACGCGGTCGCAGCCACCTGGCCTTCCTGCTTCTCATACGCGCCGGCTCCTGTCACTTGCTAAGTCAATCATGATACTTGCCTTCTAAGTGGCCTGTCATTATACTTGGGATAAAAATCCAAGCCCCTGACCACTCATTTCAAGAACCACCCAGACCACACTCTCTGCCCACCCCTCCATTTCCCTCCCTGCCACGCCTGCTCCCCCTGCTCGGGCTCGCTTCGATTCTGGGTCTCGGCTGTGTCCTCTGTCTGGGTTGCTCTTCCTGCAGTTCTGCTCAGGACTGACGCCTTCCCTTCCTTCAGGTCTTGCTCAGGTGACATCCCTTCAGGGGGGATGCCCGTGACAGAACTACATCAAGCAGCACGCACCATTCCTGTCATACTTCTTGATTTTCCCGGAGTATTTATTGCTCACTTGAGTCATATTACTTATTCACTGACACATTTATAATATGTCTTCTTCATTAGTTAGTGCGCTCCATGAAGGAGTGACTGTCCTGTCCGTCACAGGGTCCCCAGCATTTGGGGGAGTATGCAGCACAGGGTAGGCACCCGATATGTATTTGTTGGAAGAAAGGCAGGAAAGAAGTAAAAAAGAGAAGGAAGGAAGGAAGGAAGGAAGGAAGGAAGGAAGGAAGGAAGGAAGGAGGGAGGGAGGGAGGGAGGGAGGGAGGGAGGGAGGGAGGGAGGGAGGGAGGGAGGGAGGGGGAAGGAGGAAGAACAATGCACAATGCCAGCACCATGGGGCTCTAGATAGAAGCAGAAACACATAGTAGGAGCTCCTGAAGAACAGAAGTAACGTCCTCCTGTTACCTGTATGCTCCTTGTGCCAAGCACATCTTAAGATTTTAGAGAGAGCAGAAACTTAACAAATAGGCTAAAATTACAGTTAAGGAGAATCACAAAAAGGTAGCTGCAGTAATACAGTAGACCCTTGTTATCCACATGGGATATTTTCCAAGACCCAAGGTAGATGATTGAAACCATGGGTAGTACTGAACTTTGTATATTCTGTGTTTTTTCCTATACATACATACCTATGATAAAGTTTAATTTATAAATTAGGCACAGTAAGAGATTAGCAACAATAATACTAAAATAGAACAAATATAACAATATACTGTATTAAAAGTTAGGTGAATGTGAATTTGTCCCAGAGCATAAACTGGTGAGTACCAGAGCTGGGGGCTGAGGACAGGGCGTTTAGCTCCAGAATTCGAGCTCATAACCGCGTGTGAACTAGTAACCGACGGGGTGGGGTCCCACTTGCACTGGGAGGCGAGGCTCACAGAGTGGAGCTGAAGAACAGACCAGAGAACAAGTGGTGGGTGGCATAGTCATGAAGAGGGTATGGGGGAGGCGGAGGTAAGGAGTTCTCAATCCATGTTCCAGCTCACTAAGGTGGACTTGTCCTTTGGAGTTTTTCCTGACTTTCTGTTTTATTCTGTGCTCAAAACATAGTACTCATCCAACAAATGTTTCTTGACCTGATAAGTAGGGTGACTGTAATATAATAAAGGTAGTGAGACGAGATAAAAAGAATTGGTTGAGCTCAGGCCATTGATAGGCAAGAATTTGAGATTCATAGGAGGATAGGGCAATTATTAGAAATTTCAGGTAAATTATTCAGATGGTATATGGGAACCATGGGAGAGAAAAAATTTAAGACAAAGAGACAAACTAGGAAATTAAGGAAATTCTGTGTCAATCAAGGTAATGGATTAATGATAAACTAGTATTTAATAAAATTAACAAACTATTAGAAATGTCCATTGACAGATGAATGGATGAATAAATATGGTATATACACACAATAGAATATTATTCAGCCTTAAAAAAGAAGGAAATCCTGACACATGCTACAACATGGATGAACCTGGCAAACATTATGCTAAGTGAAATAAGCCAGAAGTGAAAGGACAATTCCTGTGCAATTCAGCTTATAAGAGGTACCTAGAGTAGTCAAATTCATAAATACAGGAAATAGAATAGAGGTTACCAGGGGCTAGAAGAAGTGGGGAGCAATGGGAAGCTATTGTTTAACGGGTATAGAGTTTCAGTTTGGGATGACAAAAAGTTCTGCAGATAAATAGTGGGGACAGTTGAACAATGTGAGTACACTTAATATCACCAATATGTACACTTAAAAATGGTTAAATTGGTAAATTTTATGTTTTGTGTATTTGACCATAATATAAACAAACAAACAAACAATTAGGTATGGGAGAAAGAAAAGTGAAAGATGGAAGATGGTTTTGCATTTTGGACTTGAATAGATGGGGATGGCTGAAAAGGGAGGTGAGGAGTCTGGCTCAGATGCAGGAGTGTGTTTTTGGAGTGAATTTAAAGGTGGCTATGTCTAGGGAAAGCCTGGGAGTGAGATGGATGTGGGGTGGAGGGGATCAATGGGGGTAAAAAGGGGACATCTGTAATATTTTCAACAATAAAGACAAAGAAACTTAAAAATAAATAAAAATAAATTTTAAAAATAAAGGTGGCTGTGAACATTTCAATTGACCAGAAGGCACTGGGTGTCCATTGCCTGGACCTCGGGTAAGGAGAGCACCCGACAGGGAGAAATTCACAGAGAGTTCAGGCTGAACCAATTGGGCAACAGATTCATGACAGGCTCGCTGGGGTGCTTAGTTCATTTACTCACAACTTGCATATTTCTAAGGGAAATAATAGACTATTAAAGTGTTGTCTGGGTTGTAACCTTTGGGGATATATCTTTAAGACTGCTTTGAAGGAATTCATACACAGAAAATTTATTAGTTCCTTCTGAGCGCCGGGAATTGCCTTGGGTTTTTCCCTCTGTGGATAAACGCTCCCTCCCGAGGCTGAGTTCTTTCATCCTGCAGCACATGGCCTGGGTGTCAGGCTACGCAGATACGGCACAGAACGGCCCAAGCCTGCCTTCACGCAGGCACCACAGGGCCCAGCGGGACCATGCCCTTGGCACCGCCCTGAGCAACCTTGATAAAATGGGTGACCATTTTTATGGGCTTGTGGAGAGATTTCCAGATGCCTTATCTATGCCCTGGAATCAGACGCTCAAGCCTGACTCACCCCCACGTTTGCCAGCAGATCCTGGAGGCCCACAATGTGAGGAAATCAGCAATACACAATTGGGGAGGTCTTTTGTGCGGCAACCAAACTTCACTTTTCCTGGCTCTAAATAGCACCTATGCTATGGCCACATGCCGTGCAGGGGCACTTCTGTTTCAGTTGTTCAGGAGCAACCTTCTACAGTTTTATGTCAAACTGAATGATGAGGGATGTTTCCCTTAATATTAAGGCTTCATCTACAAAGTGATCAAAACACCCATCCACTGTAAAGTACAGAATAGGAAATTTACTCAATAATATTGTAATAATAACTATGTATTGTGCCAGGGGGGGACTAGACTTATCAGGGTGATCACTTCGTGAGTTATATAAATGTCTGATTACTATGTCATATACCAGAAACTAATATAATATTGTATGTCAACTATAGCTCAAAAATAAAAAATATATTTAAAGAAAACGCCCAGTGGCTCAGCTTGGTCCTTGTCATGGAGGGTCCCTACCTCCCTGCTGCTTCTGCTTCTGCTCTGGGCCTGGGCCCAGCACCAGGCAACACCTCTCCCAGTGCACTGCCGTTGGTCATTAAGGACACGAATCCCACAGTGGACTTGAGCAGCCACCCAGCCAAGGTTGACAGTCGAAGTGGTCCTGGCTCACCCAGGTGGCAGGTCCATGTCCCGCACCACCTCCTTCCTTCTGGCCTTGGAGCCAGAGCTCAAGGCCCAGCTGGCTCACCTGGGTGTGCGGGTGAAGGGAGATGAGGAAGGGAACAGTCTGAAAGTACGAGAACCCAAAATTCAGGGTAAAAGTGAGAGACTCTTCATGGTCAAGCTCCCAGTTACCCTCAATCCTCGGATGAAGATTTCAGTCATTTTGGAAACCGTATATAGCCTTGTGCTCCGTTCTCAAATAGATGATCCCTTCCAGCAGCTCCAAGATTACAACTCAGAACCCCAAACCCAGCTGAAGAAAGTCAGTGTGCCTTTCTCTCAGCAGCTGGGTCTCCTTAGCTTTGATGAGCCTGCCTGGACACCTAGCACTAGGCCAGAAACAGGCTCTATGCTGATGGGCCGGGACTGAGATGGGAGGCTGTTTTACTAAAATAGGAAAATAGAGCATAGGCAGAAAAAGAATTGCTCAGTATAATTATCAAGTGTAAAAGAATCCATCTGGTATTAAACTTAAGAAAGTGGTTTTATAGATGTTGCCTCTGAGATGCTGCATGTGGTGTGGGGTATGTATGTGTGTTATGTGTTGTGTCCATGTGTGGGGGGGTGTATGTGTGAGTGTGGTGCTTACATGGAGAACAAAATGTCCACAGTAAAATACCCATGATGCTCAATGGGATGAGAGAGGCCTTCTAGGGTTGTCAGGAATGAAGCTCCAGTGAGGTCATGGTTAAAGGTTGAAGCATTATAAATTAGATTAGAAAAAAAGCCATCTGGCAAAGCAAACAGTAAGGGTGGGAGATGTGGAAAAGAAATATAGATCGCAGAGTCCAAAGTGGACATGCTGACATTTCATGCGGTTCACTAACTCTACTTTGTGGCCTTCATAAATTTCACTCAGAATTACTGTCAATGAAATTAATGAAATCTGTAGTTTTCCATTGGGTCAATGAGACCTCAGCTTATCGTAGGTATGCTTCATATCATCAAGGGCTGGGCACTGAGTTTGCTTAAAGTACCTGCCAGGAATTTCATGAAAAACCTTTGTAGTGATCTCTCTCAACAAAGTTCAGGTAACTTTTGGAGTTGGAAACTGTGATTCAAAGACAGAAGGGGGAAAAACACCAAAAAAACCCCTAAAAACAAACAAACAAACAAAAACCTTGGGTCTAGCAAATCAGTTTCAATTTCTGTAATTCCAGAATAAAATCTTGCTTCAACTTTCTTAAAAGATGTTCATAAAAAAATATTTGTACTTTTATTGTTCCAAATAGAAAGAGAAAATAGAGAAAACAATGGCTCTTTAAAACACAGCACTTCCAAAATTCGAGATTTAAAGTAGACATTATAGAGATGTTATTATATGTGTTTCTTTCCTGAAGGCTAATGCATATATGCTGAAATGCATATGTGAGTCTGAGTGTATCAATAACATACTTAACTTCAAGACATTGTTAAAAAAAATTTCTACTTTTACACCATATCCATTTTCAACAATATTACATAAGTTAGAAAGTAGAATTTTGTTTCACTTATGTAAAAAATTCATATGCATTATATAAAATATAGTAATGGTAAAGTCCCACATAAAAGAAAAACATTACATGCTTGTTCTAGATCAAAAAACAATAAGTAACAAAAATGAGACCAAATTTACACTGGAAATTGACATTTTTATTTCTTTTGCCAGGTCTACACTTGACTGCTTAGAGATTTAATTTAGGTTATTATCACTTCTGTTTCTCTATGTGGAGATGTCTGTTCTCTGTTAATTATTCTAAGATATGGAGAACTAGGAGTGATTCTAAGAAAGGAAGAATTAACTTTGTGTTCTCACTATCAAAGAATTTTAAAATTTCTCTCCGTTGGAGTTTGTCTCTCTTAATACTCGCCTTGTGTCTTGCCAGCCTGAACTCTTCTTTCCATCTAAATACAGGTTCTTCTCTAGGATCATCGTAGATTTTTGTCTGGGATTCCAAATCCTTGTTGAGAAATATTCTGTCTCTCTAGCTTCCCTAACGTGTCACTTGTTCTGTATTTTGACCATCTGAACTTCTTCTACCAAGGGAGAGATGGAATATTTTGTCTCAAAGTGAGGTATCCCGTGTTTAGCTTCTGCATCATTGATGGCAAAGCCCCTCCCCTAAAATGACATTAAAATCCCACAGGTTGGAGCTCAGAGCCACAGTCTAATGGCTCCAGTAGGGCTGGCTCTACCTGGCACTAAATCAACTGCTCTTTAGAGATACCTGATTTAAAAAAAAAAAAAAAAAAAAAGTTGGGAATAAAGAAGTGGAAAGAGAAAATGCTAAAGGCAACTGTTTGCTAAGAATTTTAAGAATATTTACTGCTTCTCAAAAGGCCCCTTGACATTCCCAAGCCACTGAGGAAAGTAGCATGGAACTCAGCAGTGTAGGTCCTACTAATGTCCTGCCGTCGGATGCGAGGCCCAGAATTGGAAACTGGAATCATGAGCAGGATTAGGGCCTTTTGACCAGTGTCATGGCCACATTAGCATCCACAGTGTACCATTACTTCTGCTTATCTGACATTTCATGCAAGGAGTGGTGCCACTGAAAGAGAAATAAATGTTTCCACGACTATTTTAAAGGTAGTTAAATTGAGACCAGGAAAATAAAGGACTCTAAAGGGTCAGTCTGTGCTGCTCTTTGGTACAGAATTTAGGTTTCCTGAGCTCCAGGTTTTCTTCCGCTTGTCATCCTTCTTGGCTGGATCTTCCACTTGTCATCCATCTTCCCACCACTGAAAACAGGCAAGTAATTTCTCTCAAGTTAGGTTGTTTCCTGTTCTAATCTTACATCAACTTCTCGTCTTCCAGATCAGATCAAAATTAAATATTGCAGTGTCTGCGTGTATATGCACATTTGTAGAATGAAGAAACATTTCCAAAATGGAAATAAAATACGTACTAACTGAACTAGTAAGTGATGGTGTTCTTGAATAATGATCATCTTTTTAAGAAGAAAAAAGTCTCAAAGACAGCAAAAAAAGTTGTGCTTAAATTCTACATGAGCAGCACTATCTAAGTCGTTCACAGTGGTTATCTCACTTAGGCCCCATAACAACCCTATGACTTAAGTATTGTGAACCTCAGTTTATATATAAGTAGGCTGACGTGCAGACAAGTCACCTCACTTGCCCAAAGTTACACAGTTGGCAGATGCAAAGCCAGAATGCAAGAATTCAAGGAAAGGTGTGATTCAATTACAAAGTTGGGCTTAGCACCATCATAATTTATTGATTGCCAAGTTATTTCTTTGATAATTATCAAACTGCCTTTGATAATTTTTTCATAGGATTTCAACATCTAACATAGTAAAACCTAGTCATGATTCATAAGTTTCCCTTTAATAACCATCAATCTTGTATTCTGAGAACTTAGAAGTCAAAAGACTTGCCAAGAATGTTGGCAAGGATGTAGAGAAATTGAAACCTCATGCATTGCTGGTGGGAACGTAAGATGGTGTAGCTGCTTTTTAAATTTTTTTTTTAGGAACCTCCATACTGTTTTCTACAGTGGCTGTAATTTGCAATCTCACCAACAGTGGGATATGGAAGGAAAAGATGGAAAAGTGATCCATGAATTTTAAAAAGATAACTAAGGGATGCAAGGCTAATTAGCAAAGGCATACCCAGTGCTAGATATCTCATACTCTGCAGAAAACAGAATTTAATGTACACAAATTCCTTTAGTAGGTCACTTGTTAGAAGTATTGTCTCAACATTATAACTAGACCTCTGTAACTAACTTACAAAGAAGAAAATAAGATTATCTTACTGCAAAGCTACTAGTTAATGATAGTGGTTGCAGTGTACTTGCTGATAAAGCAACTCTATCAACATAGAGTTTGTCATGACTCACTGAAATTTTCTCTGAGAGTATTTGCTAAGGAAAATTTTTAAAGTAACCAAAGGAAAAGGTAGCCTGCTTTAAAATGGAGTCAATAAGCATGGAACTCTTAGAAAATCATCATATACAAATATTGCTATTAAAGCACATGCTGTTAATATGATAATCACTAGTGATTTTTATCTTATTATTGGGTAACAATATATTACTGTATATCGATATCATCTATCTACACCTTTATATTTATTAAGTAAAATAATCAAATGTGTTTCTACCTTCTCTTTTCTGTTAATAAAGATACTCAAGGAACATAAAAGTAATAAAATTATATTTTTTCAAATATTCCACATGTCAAATTTTTTGCCTATATCTATGCAGTGTATACTTTGCTAACTCTCTTCATAACAGTCCACGCCAAAGAATTAAATCAGGTTATAGTTTCTTATGGATGGTCATTATGTAACATGGATGTTTTATGAATTGATTGCTGCAGTCAGTGGTTGATTAAAATTGTTCTGATTTCTTTACTAAGCAGACAGAATTTTGACTTTTTAAAAGGAGAAGGTCAGCGGAGTGGTCAGAATGTTGTAGAAAAATAGTGGTGATGGCCGCACAACCTTGTGAATTTACTAAGTGCCACTTTGAAATAAAAGACAAAGGATATTTATTCTGTCTTCCTCACCTAACAGTACCTTTTTTTTTTTTTTTTAATGTTTATCTTCTTTTTTTTCCTCTGGTAGTGGTATCTGATCAGAGGTAGATAACACCTAATTTAAATCTTAATTATAGAACATAGTTTAGAAGATGATTCCAAGAGGAACAGGAAACATGGTAATTTACTGGAAGACTGTCAGCAATTTAGCATCTCTGGCTGTGGAAATTTGGTTTATAATATTCATTTTTGTTTTATAACACTGAGCTCCCATCAGGCCCAAAAATCAAAAAGAGAGACAAGATACACTCTGGCCTACACTCCAGACACACTTCCCCAGGCAAGCTGGCCCTCCCCTCTGGGCAGCAGTTGGCTTTCTAGACGACACATAAACAAGTGTCTTTGACAGAAAGGCCAAGTGGCTCCAGGTCCTGACGATAGCACACACTAACAAAGCAGGGAAGTCAAGACTCCGGTCTATTTACAAAGCCTACGTGCTAGAAAGACAGAGATAAAGCCTTTCCCAGCCAGCACGGTGATGCTCTCCTTTCTCCCGTTTCCGAGAGAATAACCCCAGCTGAGAAGCCAACAGAAAAGCAGTGGAGCGTTGCTTAGCCTTGGCCATGGGGCTAGAAATTGTCAAATTCTAGCCCCCATGGAAGGAGACGACACAAACTAAGGGAGGGCCCAATCTCCCCTCCCCAACATTGCTTCAGAATGCACCTGTTAAAATTCAATAATCTAGGCGTGCCCACACCTTAGACTCCATCAAGTAGGCAATGAATCGGATGCTGCTGCCTCCAGGTTAACACGGAGAACGATCCGGCAGCTTAATGCTCCTTCTGCCTGAAAAGAGCTCTCTTCTTGTAATGGAGTATCTACGCAGAAGTTTTACTAGAAAGGACTTGAGAAACTAGCCTGGAAAGACCAGAGGCCCCCTAGCTTATCCTCTCCATCCAGTGTCCGAGGCTACAACAAATTCCCCCAAGGTTGGGTCTGCTGTACACATGTCTGATGAATAACCCCAGTTCCACTTGGTCCGAAGTCTTCTCTCGAAGTAGCAGGAGACTTATCTCTACCCACATCCCCAACACGCACACAGGCTTGCTCTTCAGTCATCCACTAAGCGCTCTGTGGCCACTCTTGTGTTAGGTGCTGAAATAAAGCCATGAATAGAACAAGGTCCCTGCTTTTGAGGTTTAAGGTTTAGTAAGGGATAGGAGAAGCAAACGGGTATTTAAATGACAGTGTGATTGGAGTGCTATGATCCAGAAGTGCACAGAGGCCCAAAGAGCCCAGCTCAGTACATGGAAGGAGGCTTGGGGGAAGCCTAGCTCCAGGTCCTGTAGGATGGGCAGGCTGGAGCCAAGTGAGCAGGAGAGGTTTGGAGGAGCAGGTCAGGGCCCTGCCCAGGGGTCAGTGTGGGCAGACAGTGTAGCATCCCTCCACGAATACTTGCACTTGAGTCCTCTTGGCCACTTGGGCATCACTTTTCAAACAATGAGAACCAACGATCTGAAACTAATGAGAAGATAGAAATCAGAAACACTTAGATCAACTGAGGCAAAGGGCCAGTTTAATAGTGATTTAAATATTAAAATTTAAATATCAACATGTACAGTAAGCTAAATTCTAGACCCGCAAATAAAAGTCCAGAGATGGCTTATTTGTCTCATTTTATTTATAAGAAAGCAAATATTTAGCTTCTCTGAATTGCAGAACCTAGCTAGGAAAGGAAGAAAAAGGTGAAGGGGGAGAGAAAAGAGAAGGAAGGGGAGGAAGAGGAAGGTGGAGAGTAGTGAAGATGAGAGAGGAAGGCAGGGAGAGGAGCAACCAAGGACGGGAAGGGAGAACAGGCACCCTAGCCACCCAATGACATCATCTCTCTCCATTAGTCAAAATTCTTCCCTTCAAAGGGAACTGACATATACTAACCAACTCTCACTTGGCTCATGTCTGGATTATGCACATAAATTATAAATTGAATCCTCAATTTTATAGGAATAGATATTATCTAAATTTTAATCAGTGAGAGAATAGGGGCCCAGGAAGTGAACGGTTTGCCCAAGATGACAATGACGTAGCTATTAAGTGACAGAAGCAATGCGGTATTAGCTTGCTGTTGCAATGTGATACGGTAGAACACAAGTTGAGTTCGATTATTTTAAAACAGAATCAGAATTCTTAGAAATGGTTTTCATGACTTTACTAAGCTTAAATTCCACAATTAAACCAAAATGTGTACAGCCACTATTACCAGCTTCAGTAACACTTGGTGTCAGCCCTCAGTTCCTTCCCCTCTTGACCCCACAGCCGGTCACGAAATCCTAACACTCATGCCTTAACTCTGATTGCATCTCTCCATCCCCATGTCCTCCTTCCACTTTGGGACCCATCTCTGTGGGCTGTGCCCAAGGCCTTCTCAGGTCTTTGTGGCTCTGCTAGCACAGGGCCTGTGTGGCCAGGCTGCAGGAACAATGGTCATGTCACTCTTTGTCAAACCTCTACTGGGTCCTTATTGCCTCCAGGAAATAAATATGCACTTGAACAGACAGTCCTAGATCATTTTTGGAGCCAGGAACAGTCAAAGGACACAAACTTTCAGTTCTAAGATGAATAAGTTCTGGGGATCTAATGATGACAGTAGTTAATAGTACTGTATTGTATACTTGAAATTTGTTAAGAGAGTAGATCTTAAGTGTTCTTACCACACACAAAAATGGTAACTAGGTGAGGTGATGAATGTGTTAATTAACTTGATTGCGGTGATCATTTCACAATGTACCTGTGGTTAAATCACCCCAACCTGCAGTTTAAAAGTCACATTGCACAACCTAAATACAGACAACCTTGACATGTCAATCATTCCTCAATACAGCTGGGGAAAAAATTAGCTCTCTTCCCAGCTCTCTTAAAATATTAACTCTTTACTTATTTACAGTTATGAGAATTAAAGGAACTACTATATATAATACATATAAAGTTATCTTTATTCCTTGCCAGAAAAGTTTTTTTCCCCTGCTTTCCTCTTTTTTTTCTTTTCTGTTTTTATTCATCGGAGTGCTTGCATTCTAACATGGAACGGTAATAATAATAATAATAGCCTGTGCTAATGTAAATAAACTTATGTTTAATGCTGACTCTGTGATAAGCACTGTTAAAAGTACTTTACAGACATTAACTTATTTATTTTATTTTACTTTTTCCATCACCATTTACCCCCTCTATGCCCTCTTCCACCACAACCACCCCCTGCAATCACCACACTGTTGTCCATGGCCATGAGTTCTCTCTCTTTTCTTTTTTACCCAATCCCTCCACCTCCCCCAACACCTGCACCCTCCTGCCCCCCCCCCCCCCGCCTGCAAGAGCTGCCTGTCTGCTCTCTATCTATGAGTCTGTCTCTAGATATTTAAATCTGCAAAGGAAACCCCTAAGAAGCTTTTTTTTTTTTTTTTAAATAATGAGTTTTTATTTATTTATTTATTTATTTTTATTAAATCCTCACCAAGGATATTTCTTCCATTGCTTTTCGGAGAGGAAGGGAGAGAGAGCAACAGACAGACAGAGAGAAACATCGATATGAGACACATCTACTGGTTGTTTCCTGCATGAGCCCTGACTGGGGCCAAAATATGTGCCCTTGGCCAGAATTGAACCTGGGACCCTTCAGTCCTCGGGATGATGGTCTAACCACTGAACCAGATCAGCCAGTGCCCCTAAGAACCTTTCGAAATATCACTATTCTTATCCCCATTTTTTTAGATACAGTAGTCCCCCTTCCACAATTTTGTTTTCTGAGGTTTCAGTTACTTGTAGTCAACCTTGGTCTGAAAATATTAAATGGAAAATTCCAGGAGTAAACAATGCATAAGTTTAAAATTGCAAGGTGTTCTGAACAGTGTGATGAAACCCATACTGTGTGTGCCACTCCACCCAGTGGACCCGCACTGGGGACGCTGCCGAGTAGCGTCACCGAGTAGCCATCTGCGTTAGCAGATCAACTGTCGCTGTATCTCAGGGTTTGTGTTCAGGTAACTTATTTTACCTAAAAATGGCCCCAAAGCCATTCACATAACTTTTATTTCAGTATATTATTATAATTGTTCTATTTTTATTATTAGCTATTGTTGCTAATTTCTTACCGTGTCTAATTCGTAAGTTAAACTTCATCATAGGTATGTATGTATAGAAGAAAACATAGTATATATAAGGTTCAGTACTATCCACTGGGGGTCTTGGAACATATCCCCCATGGATAATGGGGAACAACTGTATGTCGAAACTGAGGCGACAAGTTTAGTGACCTGCCCAAAGTCTTAGAGCTGTGCTAACATAGGCAGGCTGACTCTTTAGCCTGGGATTTCAATTCCAACACTGAACTTTTCCTACTTGGTAGTTTGGGGGTGAAAGAATTAGCTCCTTTGATGCCAACCCCTCCTTCTCTAATTAAAACCAGGCATTTTGGTTCCCCCAGTTCCAATATACAGTCAGAAATACACTGTAGCTCTGCCCTGAGGCAGCGTGGCTACACATTTTAATTGAGTTTTCCCTCTTATCTCCAAGAGCTTTTACTGTAATCCGCAGATTAAAGCTGTGATGATTGTGGATGAGCTTGTTTCCTGGGGATTGAATCTGATGGCTGAGGGAACAGCCAAGGAACCCCAGCACAGTGAACTGGAAGCCAGTTGGTCATCTGTCAACAGGAAACCTGCCAGACCTGGGTCAGCACAGGTACATGGACAGAAACAAACTGTGCCAACAGGCACTGTTGTTCTTTCTTTATTTTTTCTTTTCTTTTCTAAATTGAGCAACTCTTGCACCACCCCCACTGACTGGGCAAGGTAAGCCAATGAAGATATTCAGAGAAAGGATTTTGATGTGAAATTCCTGGGTCCTGGCAGAGGGTATTTGTCCTTCCTACCCCATCTTTAGCCCCCATCAAGCCCTAGCCCTGTAGTGAGGAGTGTCCATTTCCGACAGAGAGCCACTGGGGGTTGTGGCTCACGTCATCCCATTATCAAGACCTCCAGCCTCAGACTGACCCTCCTCACCAAAAGAGAGGCTTAGCCGTGAGCTCACTGTCACAGGCTTCCCTTCCAGAGTCCTGGCTGGAGGGCTAACTCACAGGAGAGTGAACAATGGGCCTTTTTTAGCATGTAAAATTGTAATAAATAAACATTCAAAGGCAAGGGAAGGGCTATACATACCATGTGTTACTGTCACTGTAGTTTGGAATTTGGGGTGCAGCTAGTCTAAACTGAAGAACCGTTTTGTAATTTGTTTATTTGGTTTTAAGATCCCCATGGTTACTAAGGTCTGCTTGCAAGTAAACCTCCTTGTGACTTTAGTGACAAGATAAGGATCCTTAGGTCTCATAAACATGTGTCTGGGCAAAAGCAATTGAGTTGCCTAAGAGAAGTAAACATTGTTATCTTATGATGCTGTTAAATTGTTTGGCAAACCCTCTCTTCTAGATTGGTAGGTTGTACACAGATAGTTTTGCTTAACTTCCTACAAATTATCATAGACTCCAAAAGAGCAGGAGATTTTATATATATATATAAATAATCTTTATTGATTTCAGAGAGAGGAAGGGAGAGGGAGAGAGAGAAACATTAATAATGAGAAAGTCATTGATCGGCTGCCTCCTGCATGCCCCCTGCTAGGGATCGAGCCCGTAACCCGGGCCTGTGCCCTGACAGGGAATTGAACCGCAATCTCCTGGATCCTAGGTCCCCTCTCATCCATTGAGCCACATTGGCCAGGCAAAGAGCAGGATCTTTATTAACAAATCTGTATTCTGTTTCCAACAGTCTGCTCCTGGCCATGGTATTGATCCAGAATGAGTCAGGATTGGACTCTTAGGACAGCTTCTTGCTCTGAGATCTAAGGAAAGTAGTTGTAAACTTTGAACTTTTGTTGCACAGTATCAGAGTAGATGCTAAATAAATATTTGTTGATAATGAAAAGATTGCAGATGAAGAAGAGAAGGAGGAGGAAAAGGAAAGCAGGAGGAAGGAAACAGAGAGTGATCAGTGTATTTTCCAAAATATAAATTGAAAGCAGTAAAATTATTCACCAGGATTTTGAGCAAGCCAGTTTTCTAAATGTTGCTTAAATGTGAAAGACTCTTCAGGATTAAAAGGAATCCTAAAAGTATCTTTAAATTCAAGGTATCTAAAAATGAATGTTAAGTATGTGTTTTATGATTACTGTATATAACATAATTATATGGTTAACACAGCTATTAGATAAGATCATCAGAATGAGGCTTTATCATTATTGAAAAGCTATTGAACATATTATAATTTTAGAATGCTAAAAATCTGTAAGATAATTATTTTGATGACAGTCACCAAAATTGTAACCTTAGAAATCTAAGAGAAAATAAGTTCTAGGCAGATAGCTATGTAATTTTCACTTCAGCAAACTTTTTACACAAACAGAAGTGTTTCTTTTTAAAAATCTTATAAAGAAAAGAACACTAAAAGATTTCAAAACCAGAATAAATTTCTGATGACTTTTATTTTTACTATTTTTTTAGAGGCATGCTGCTCCAGATATCTGGGTGATTACATACTCACTAATGTATTTCCCCTTCATGTTTATTTTGGAAAGATGGCAGGTTATTTTGAAAGAAAGGAAGAAAAAACAGACTACAGAGGAAGCAGAGTTGCCTTGTATCTCATAGGGCAACGGATTACTAAAATTACCAGACTTTACGGAAGAGAACACAGATTCATTTTTTTTGCACATTTTCTTAAGTTTCAACAAGATGATATACCCATAGTATTTAGGAGAAGAACCCGAAGCCAAAAAATAATAGGAAAAAAACTTTAATTTTGTAATTTTCCCTGGAGCACAAAACCAATAGTGATGAGGGTGGCATTGTTCCTGAGCTTTAGCTACCAGACAAAACTTTCTTCCAGTAGTTTGCAGACTAATTAGGTTTTATAGCTGATTATAGCACTGATAATTCAGAGATTAGCTATCAATACAAAATATATAGTCATATTATTACAAGTCAGTTTGTTTTATTTAATATTCCTGCCCAGTAACTGGATTCGTTTCAAGCATTCATCCAGACTTCAGACTGAAATTTATAAGGCACTAACTGTGTACCACAAAACTGTACCAGGGATACAAAAGTAAATAAAACAGAATTCTTTCTCACACAATGCTCACAGTCTGCCCATGTGGCCTTAGATATGGCAGAGAAACTCATCACAGACAGCACTGGAGAACTGATGTATGTAATAAGGTATGTAATAAAGCATCAACCCTTCCACAGTTCATTGTGTGAACTTCTAAAACTATTTGTTTTTATCTCCTTGAACAGGAGATAGATTTTACATTGATTTACCTCTGGAAAAAAAGTGTCCTTCCTCCAACAATGAAAAATTTCTACTGTACAACATTATTTTAATTGTGTCTCTGCAGGAAGGAAGAAGTCCAGAATGATCAAGACGCTGGTTGTAATCAATGACCTCTTTCAAGATACCTTGAACTTTCTTTTGTTGATCGGACCTTCTAAAAGCGTGCTGGGAGTCAAGATCTTCTGGCTTGCACCCATGTTAAACATCGCTTAATCGCATGATGCGACAATTCGTTATCAGATGACCCTGTGCTCATACACAAACACAGCCACTATCAGACACAGACAGGCCATAATCTGGCAAAACCTTGATGAAACAGAAATAAACACAATGCGTAGTGCTTATTAATAAACTCAGGCGTTTTGGCACACAGAAACATTACAAACACCCTCAAAAGGAAAGTGCTATGAGGCTAGGTTTCCTTATATGAACCTTACCATCTACGTAAACAGGGGAGATAAAAGGGAAAGAGGTGAATCTTTTGAAATGGTATATATATGTCTTCTTCAATCTTGGAAATAACAACTCCCCTCTTAAGAACTAATAGTTTCTGCAATGTGTCATTTTCTCAAAGGGAGGGGGTGAAGGTACATCAAGATTCTGGCCCTCCTGCCTGGAAGCTTACTCATGAAAAGGTAACTGGAAAGAGCTTTAGGGGCAATTATTAGTATGTAGAAAAACTAACTTACCGCATCCAGCCAAGTTAAAACGCACACTACGAACTCAGTTAATAAATCTTAAATTTTGTTTTAAAATAAAAACTAAAATAAGTTTCAAAATAGCAAATACCAAAAAAAAAGACCTCAAAAATTGGTTGAAAATAGTTGAAATATACTTTAGTTTGGGTGTGTTAAGTCAAGTTAAAACATGAGGAGAAAATTGAACACTGTTTCTTCAACACTTCAGTAGTTTTGAAACCTTCTTGGTATAAGTAGTACTGTGTCTATGCCTATAATTTATAAAAAGTCTGTATTTAGATAATCTGCTCAAAATGGTGCCTAAAATCTGTGGTAATTTCCAAAAAGTAATCTGATCAAATGTAATTTGCTGCAGGTCCTTCTCAAATGACTCTTCTAAAGGTTTCCTTCACCCGCCAACCCCTCGAGTTAACGACCCATCTCCCTTTAATGTGAGGATGAAACTTGTGCCTCGGTCTCTGAATCGGGTACTTCTAGAGTCACCAGTTACTGGAACCTGCCCCCATTCCTAACCTCCTGGTACCTCCAGGGCTGGCCTCTCTTGGACAGGGCAACCCTGGGCCTCATTTCACATTCTGAGCTGTAGGGTTTCTACATCCTGCCAGCGTGGTTGGCTTCTTTTTCTTCTCCTGCGCCCCCATGTAGCCCGACCCCACAGCATTCTCTGCCCATACTCTGCCTCCTCATGGGGGATCCAACCACCTCCTGCCTACCTTCCACTTCCATGCAAAAGACCACCAGGATGCATCCCAATTCTGGAACCTTCCACAAGCCCCAGTCCCAACTTCTAACCCCCTGATGATGGCTCAATGACTTCAAACGTGTCACTTATTTCACAGACCACTTCCGACTCCCTCAGCCACTGACCCTGCAAGGCAGTGTTGACCTTTCCCTCCTAATCACCAGCACTCCATCGGTACCCAAACCGTGCCAATTTCTGCCTGTGTCCCTCTGCCCTTTGATTAAAAAAGTCAGGCCCTCACTGGGATCTAGGCCAAAGAGAGTCAGAAAAGGTCAAGCTGCTACCAGTGGAGCAAAAGACCATGCATGCTTTTCACCAGGAGTCTCGGTACAGCGTGGAGTGGCCTCTGGGAGCAGTGGGAAACCTTGTCCTTGCGATGGTCTTTCAAAAGCAAACCAGTTAAAAAGCTGAGGAGAGCCAAGAAAGCAACCAGACAAGTGCTGGTAAGAAGCAAGCTGAACACCTCACTCCTTTCCATCTGTAACTTCTGTCAAGGAGGGTTATAGATGGTCAAGGAGCATTTTTAGGAAATGGACTCAATAGGGAGAATGACATCCTGATTTCTCAAAATTTCCATGAGACCTTGGACGGCCTGTGTTCAGTACTGGTGTGTGTGTGTGTGTTTTCTGTATCCTTTCACCTGAGAGAGAAGCATATTGTAGAGTACAAGAGGAAAAGAGAAAAAGAAAAAAAAAATTAAAGATAGCTGTCATTAATAATAGCTACCATTTATAGACAGCCTAAGATGAACCCAGCTATAATTAACCATCTTATATGCCTCACAAAATCCCATGACAAAGAAATTATCATCTCCATTCTACAAAATGAAGAAAAAGGTACAGAGAGGTTAAGTAGTTTCCCCAGGGTCACACAGCTAACTAAGAAATGGAACTAGTATTCAAACCAAGGATTACCTGGGGCCAAATCCACTACTTTTTTTGCCTGTACTGCTCCAACCCCCAGAGGGAGTGTTCCCCAAAACACGCCCCTTGTCCTTACTAAAGCACTCCCCCCCTTTAAGATTCTAAAGTTAGACTATTGGCTGATGCTCTAGAAGTCACTGATTATATGGGCAACACATGTACAAAAATGTAGAGCATCTTCCTGATTTCCTTTCTTGGCCCTCCTCAGCTTTTTAACAGGTTTGTTTTGAAAGGCTGTCCCAAAGACAAGGTTTCCCTGCGCCTCCAAGGTCACTCCACACTGACTCCTTTTCACTGCTAGCGATTTTCCAAAGTAGATAAACGTAGTCACTGATCAGAATTCCTGGAGCATGATCTGCTCTGACTGGAAGATGGTGACACAGGACTGATAAGGCCAGGCTTCCTAGTCACACAAATCTGGGTTTGCTTCTTGACTCTGCCACTTGCATTCTGTGCTCCGCGACCTTAAGTTCCTGACTTAACTTTTCTGACTTGCCTTGATCAGTTTCCCAGGCTCCATGTTACCAATCCAGTTTTCTCTTTCTCGATGTTTCCATTGAATATTTATGAGCCTTTCATTTCCAGCCCTGGTCCCCAGCCCCATTCAGTCTTCGTCATCTCTGAAAATAGTGACAACACCCAGTTGTTTATTTCAGAAACCTTAATACCTTATTGATTTTTCTCTCTTTCTCTCCCAGAACCCCACACCCAATCCATCTTCAATACCAATAAATTTTCCTTCTGAAGTACAGCTTGAATCTTCATATTTCTCTTCTTTAAAATTACTAGCCTGGTTCATGCCACCGTCACCCTTTCCCTGGACACCAAAATATTCTCATAATTAATCTGCCCCACTGCTCTCTCCTCCCCCTTCAGTTCATTCCCCATGAAGCAGCCACAGTGACTGTTTTAAAAAAGAAAGAGCACCGTGTTTTCTAACTTAATACAATGGACTCTCACTTGAGAATTCCAAACGCTTCCTCGCATCCATTAAGACGGCTCTTATTTAAAACAAATTTTTAAAAAGGAAATAACCAGGGTTAGCAAGGACTTGAAGTAACTGTAACCCTCTCGCGTTGCTGGTGCGGATGTCAAAAGCTGCAGGTGCTGTGGAAAACAGAATTAAAAAGAGAATTACCATGTGGACAGCAATTCCACTTCTGAGGGTATACCCAAAAGAATTGAAAGTAAAGGCTCAAAACGGGTATTTGTACCTTATTGTCAAGCATTTTACAAGCACTGTTCACAGGAGCTACATGTCCATCGACAATTGGATGGTTAAAGAAAATGTGGTCTATACATACAATAAATATGATTCAGCCTTAAAAAAGAAGTAAATCCTGCCCTAGCCCAGCGGCTCAGTGGAACATCGTCCCGCACACCAAAAGCTTGCAAGTTCGATCCCCCATCAAGGAAGGAAAAAGAAGAGGTAGATCCTGCCATTTGCAAGGACATGGATAAGCCCAGAGGATACAACGCCAAGCGAAAGAAGCCAGGCGCAGAAGGGCAGGTACTGTTTGATTTTACTTACATGACTTGCATGCAGAGTAGTTACAATCACAGAGACGGAAGGTACAATGGTGGTTGCCAAGGGCTGTGGCGAGGGGGGAACAGGGAGTTGTTGTTTAGTGGATTTAGAATTTCAGCTGCAAAAGATAAAAAAGTTCTGGAGGAGGGCGGTGATGGCTGCACATGGGCGAATGTACTTAATGGCATTGAACTGCACACTTAAGAATGGTTAAAAGTGGTAAATTATATGGTATGTATATTACAATGCTTAAAAATCCAAAACCCTTCTGATGACCTACGAGGCCTTGCACGATCCAGCCCCTGCCTACCTCCCCGACCTCCCCTCTCACTATTCCTACTCTCCGTGCACTGGAAGGGCGCTGTGAACCCACAGGCCTTCCTACCTCCACTGCCGCAGCTTAAATACAGTCTCTGCAGAGAAGCTTCCCTCCCACTCCAACCCTCAGCCAGTCCCCTGCCCTTCTCTGAAAATACTCCAACTTCATCACATGTCCCAGGGGAGTTTACATCCACATGTAGTAGCTTCACTAAAGCTGCCTTGCTTTTCAGGAATCGGTGAAAAACCTAGGCTTCTCTCACCCACAGGGCCCACCAGGCTTCCCGAAGTGATTGCAGGCATGTATGTTGGAAATAATAACTCGGGATGCATGTACACGGGAATGAGTATTTCACTTGTTTAGTTTATTCATCCTGGGAAAGAGACTTCAAACTCTTTCCCCTGACTCTGACTTAAGTAGTTTCCAAAGAGGTGAGGGGAGACTTTTCAACTTTTAGATTAAAAAATAAATACATTTGCAAAGTCTTCCTCTGTCCCTGCCTTCCATCGTGGGAGTTGTTCTTCACGGGGGAATTCCTCTGAAATAAAATCGGGAAAGGCTCCAAGAGAGTTCATGTGTCCAATACTAAGTATTCTGACTTCTGAGGACACGGCCCAGCCCACTCTTTAATCACATCTGAGGAAATTCCCCTAGCCTGGGTAAAAGATCACAGTATCTTAAGAAGGTTGATGAGCTCATGAAAAGCAATTAAATTTAGAAAACCGAGGCACTCCCAGGAACCTTCTCCAAGCTACTGCTTCTCCATTAACTCCTTGAAATTTCCAGATCATCACCATACCAAATTTTAAATTATTTTCACAGTAGCTTTTTTTAATGCATTGCAAAGCTGTTTGTGTTCCATGTCTCTGAAACTTCTGTTGTGCTATCTTCATCAATATTAAATAGCTCAGAAAATTAAACTTTAAAAATGTTGTGAGCCCCATTTATCTTTGATAGACTTGGCAGTCCAAATTTTAATTTTTAATGTGAGCATTATCTCATAACTACCTTGAAATTTTATGGGAGAAAGAAGTACATCAGGAGATCTCAGATGATGGGAAATGGAAAGAGCTTTCAAAATTACTAAAACACTTAAAATTTGCAAGGGAAATCAGAGATGTCAGCACTAACAGATTATTTGTTTTTATATAACAATATTCACAACCAAACTACCCACCATTCTCCTTTAAGGTGGAGATGTAATAAAATGAAAATTGTATAAAGTGAATTGTATACTTGTATAATTTACTTTACATGGGAAACTATTTCCCAAACCCCCTGTAAACGCTGGAGCTTCCCACCTCCTCTTTCTTGCTAATGAAATATATATGTCATACTTACTATTTATTTCTTTGGCTCATAGAACAAAAGATTGAAATTTCAGGCGAAAAGGAGCAATGAAGATGGAGAGTGCTTTTTTCCCTTGCTCTTTTGGAAATGTATTAATCCTACGCTACTAGAGTAAAGAGAGTCTGGAAAAAAAAAAGAGTGTTTTGTAGATGACAATTGTTTGTAAATGCAGAAAGCAAGACATTTCCATGTATGGGCTTTAAGTGCATTCCATCCAGTGCAGTGTCAAGTTTTGTGTGCGATAAGGCCAGAGCAGGAAGCCACTCGAGGTCAGGAAGGAAGTGCTGTCAAGCTTGGGAGCGGGCAGAGTCGTGCAGGGAGCTGGGCAGGCTCAGAGCTTCAGCTGTGTAACCACTGCCCTATTTTTAAAAGATAAACAGCATGAATAGCACAAAATTCTCATGGTGGTCTCTTCAAATTTATCCAAACCACACAAGAGCTCACTCTTCACCTTTGTCAGGCTTTGCAGACCTCCCAAACATGTGCAGTAACCATTTCTTCTAGGACATGGGGCAGAGATGCTTCTGAGGGTTTGATTATGGCCTTTTACCCAGCTGACTGAGGGCCTCTGGTTATCCTAGCAAATCTCCAAGTATTCCCTTTTTCTCCCATCCATTCTCAACCCACTATCAGCACCTCTTTGCTTATTGATTTTTTTTTGCTTAGAGAGAAATCCTAGTAGTAATTAACAATAGTAAGAGAAAATTCTCGCCTTAGTAATGAGCCTACAGACATGTCTAAAATGCAGTCAGTCAACTCATTAGGCTAATGATGTTGACAATGCTTTTCAGAGTTAATTTCCAGATCAACAAGCATTTATTGGGTGCCCATCACAGGCTAAGCATTGTGCTGGCCATTGAGTTCCCAAGAATTAGTCAGCTGCCCTGGACCTCCTGGAGTATGTTGTATAGAGTGTTAATACATTTACTCCTTCTTAAAGATACTAATACTTTGCATGCATTGTGTCAGGGCAGTGATGATAGTATAGAATGGACCCAACGGGAAGACCAAGGAGGGGGTCCTTATCCAAGATCAAGGTTGGGATGGGACCAAGAGAGACTCCAGGGTGGGTGGTATTTCCCAAAGGAGGTGGGGAGAAAGCAAGAACAGAAGGGAAGTGCGTCCCCAGGCTCAGGGCAGCATCCACCATGACAGAGAGGCCAGAGACAGCATGCGGCACGCTAACAACAACGCTGGCTCAGAAAGCAGAAGCACACCGCTCAGCGATTTCCCTGGGAAAATGAGTGGAAATCAAGGGTGCAGATTCAGAACCGCAGGCCCGCGTTGGAAGCCCAGGATCTGACATCTTGAACGCGTTCCACCTACTGGACAGAGCTGGGATTACAAAAAGGAAATCAAGTCAGAACTGCAAGAAGCATAGCTTCATGAAGGAAAGACTGATAAATCGCACTACATAATTTTAATTTTGTTAATCAAAAGATGCCATTAAGAAAGTGAAGCACTCTTAAAAAAAATAAGAAAATTAAGGAAAATAACACAAAAATTTGCACAGGAACTTCACAAAAGGGGAAATTCAAATAGCTAAGAATATATATGAAAAGATACCCATATGTTTACCAACTGAGGAAATAGAAATTAAAACCAACATAAGGGCACAATTCTTTAAGCATGACCTTGGCCTCCTCAAAGAGGCAGAAAGTCCCCCCCCAATCACTGTGTTATTTTCCATTTATTACCACTTGGAATAGGATATCATCATTTATTATGTCACCACCCACTAGAATGCAAATGTAATGAGTTCAGGGATTCTGTCTGATTTGTTCTTTGATTTTTTCCCTCAAGACCTAAATCACACAGTAGATGATCAATGGATATTGATAATTTGGTGGGAGTATAAGTTGGTAAAGCCTCCTTGGAAAAAAGTTTGGCATTATCCTGTAAGGTAAGAGATAGGTATACAAAATGACCTATCAATGACACTCCTACGGATACTGTTGGAAGAAACTCTTACACACATGTGCACAGGGCCATGTATGTGTTCATTACAGCCTTGTTTACAATAATCAAAAATTGGAAACAAGACAAATACCATCAGCTCTGGAACAGATGAACAAATTGTGGCCTGTAGTACTATAGAATGTTATATAGCAATGAAAATGCATAGCTATTCTTAATATGGATGAATCCTAACATAGAGTGAGCAAAGGAAGCAAAGACATAAGTGAATACATACATAGTAATTCCATTTACTTACATTTCGTAAAGGCCAAACTAAACTGTAATATTTAGGGCTATAATCAGAGGTAGTAAAAATGATAAAGAAAAACAAGGGTTCAGCTGGTGTGGCTCAGTTGTTGAGCACTGACCCATGAACCTGGAGGTCACGGTTGGATTCCCTGTCAGAGCACATGCCCGGGTTGTGGGCTCGATCCCCAGTAGGGGGCTTTCAGGAGGCAGCCAATGGATGATTTTCTCTCATCACTGATGTTTCTATCTCTCTCTCCCTCTCCCTTCCTCTCTCTGAAATCAATAAAAACATTTAAAAAAAGAAAAACAAGGACCGTATATGTCAGTCTTTACCTCTCCATGTTAGGATACTGAGAACCTGACAATGTTCTATATCTCAGCCTGGGTGGTATTTTTATGAGTATTGTATAATTATTTGTCAAACTACATGTAGATTTTTTATGTACTTTTAATATTCATTTTTTTTATAATTGAAATGTTTTAAAAAATACAACACTAGGTTTTTTAAAATTAGGGGATTAAAAATGCAAAAGCAATCACCCTAAAGGTAAAAAATAAAAAAAGATGTCACTGGAATCTGTCCAGATCCAGACATATGTGTGCTGTCTGTTCCTGAAGAAACAGGAGAGCCAGGCAGGTAGGCCCCATCATCTCTTCATTTAAAGTTGCTCATCTTATTGTTCAAGGTCAAAGTTTCTACATTCAAAAACATCCTGTTGACCTGCCACAGGAAATGCAAAACGCTGTCAGAAAGTTTCCCTCATTTCTTTTGTGTGTGCTTTTCTTATAACTGCACAGCAGAGACATCTGAGGGGAGAGGAAGTGCAGCAGAGAGCCAGTGAAGGGAGGAAAACATCTCCATCTACCATGTTTTTAGAAAGGGGAAAAACTGCTCAATCTGAGCAGTAATAGAAAATTCCACTTGCTTGGTAGTGTGGGCTCTGTATTCATTATTTTGTATTGTCAGGATATTGTGAAGAGAACCCCTGGCTCATTGGATTCACGGAGGAATGCAGGCTTTGCCAAGGGGAGTTACAGGAAGCACAGTTCACATTTCATGCAGGTCACCATAAGCTGGTCCAGTCTGCCACCTTTCTGTGTTGGGTGGTTGCCTCACTGGGTAACCTCTGCTCAGGCTGAAAGTACCTGCTCAGGAATAGGCTGAGCCACTGAGAGCTGCTGGAAGCCCCAAATCCAGCAATCAAGCTCTGATGAGGGCTGGGCTATAGCTTGCTCTATCCCATGCTAAGGCTCTCCATCCCAGGCCCCCAGCTTACTCTTTTTACCCCCTGCTCTCCCTGCTAGGGGATATTCCCTTTAGAGGATACTCCTTTTTGCATGGTCTGAGAGGGCAGCCCTGTCTCCCTTGCCCTTACTCCAATATTTTTCCCCTTCATTAGAGGCATTGACTTTTCTTGTCTGATCAGGGCCAACATCATTTATGCAGGAAGCTTCCCTCACACCCACCAATCCATGCAGACATTACAGGTCCTTGTTTACTCTCCATTCAGCACATTATTTTATTTGCCTGGTAAACTGCATATTAATTGCATTTATTGCCACTAGACAGAAAGTTCTGTAAGGATATTTACTAAAACTATCTTTTTCACCATTGATGGTTCCATTTAGATAAAATTCTAGAAGATGCAAACTAATCTATGGTGACAGAAAAGAAATCAATGATTGGCAAATATCAAGGGGAGGGACAAGAAGGGACCAAAAAGGGGTGGGAGACAGGAATTACAAGACTTCAAGGAATCTGTGATGGATATTTTCATTTTATTGCTTTGTGGTGATGATTTCATGAATGTACACATATGTCAAAATTTATCAAGTTGTATACTTTAAATATGTACAGTTTACTGTAAGTCAATTGATTATATCCTAATAAAGTTATTAAAAACATCTATTTGGAAGAAAACTGAAAATGATCACAAAAAAGTAATTACACTGCCTTGGCTGGTATGGCTCAGTTGGTTGGGCACCGTCCTGTGCACCAAGGGGTTGCCAGTTCAATTCCTGGTCAGGACACATGCTTGGGTTGCAGATTCAATCCCAGTAGAGGGTGTGCAGGAGGTAGCTGATCAAAGTTTCTCTCTCTTTATCTCCCTTCCTCTCTAAAAATCAATTAAAAAAAATTTTTAAGTAATTATACTAGCCCTGGCTGGGTAGCTCAGTTTGTTAGAGTATCATCTGGATACACCAAGGTTTTGGGTTCAGTCCCTGGTCAGGGCACATACAAGAATCAACCAATGAATGTGTAAATAAGTAGAACAACAAATCGATTTGTCCCCCTCTCTCTCTCCCTCTCCTTTCCTCTGTTATTAAAATCAATCAATCAATAAAATTTTTTAAAATTTGAAGTAATTATACTAATTCACCATAGTGATTAATGAAAGAAGAGGGTTAAATTTAATAACGAAACCCAAATTATACGTTTGTCCATCATTGATTAAGTAAAGTTGGAAACTAGCCTATGGATCACTGATCAAGTCCAAGGCACCGCGAATTATTGGACTCAATGCATCATCATATGGCTATGGGTTCTCTCTTCTCCAAGTCTCAGGTGTTAAAGTCAAGGAAGAAGTTGGGGAAAACTGCCACTTGGCTGAAATTCTGCCAGAATTTCTGAAGTTACTTCAAGCATTTGACATCATGTTAAATGATAGAAAAATTCCAACTCATGCAAGTCTCTCCTCTGAGAACGGTCATTTTAAGTTAACTTTGCCATCTGATAATTACAAACTTTGGCTTTAAACTCTCCACGTGAACACTTTGGCCCATTGCTAAATAGGGAAAACAAGAATTGCAATTTGGCAGAAATACAGATTAGATGTAGATTACAGACAGAACAATCTGTCACTTTCAGGGAACATAGACCAGCACAAAGCACATTAAGTAGCAGTTTTCGTTGCACGGCCTAGATGGCAGGAAGAGATCAAAGAAACATGCTCTTTGCTATGTGAGGGAAATCAGTCATAAATAAAATTAACATGCTGTGTTTATCCTTATTTTGAATACAGCTTTGTTTGTACTGAAAAATAAGCAGAAAATAATCAAGCAGTGGGTGTCATTGCTCCATTTCATTGGCAGGGAAAAGCTTTGCTTGGATATCAAGAGTTCAACAGGTTACGTCATTCTCCATTCAGCTGTCAATCTGCTATAGTCTCTTCAAGTTGTCACTCAAATGCTTTCATTTGTATTGCCTTTATTTATTTATTTACTTATTTTTCATGCCCCAATAAACTTTATTTATTTATTTATTTATTTATTTATTTATTTATTTATTTATTTATTTATAATGGCTGAAACAATAAAGATCTAAAACCCCAGCTTCTAAAAGAACCATTTGTTCTTGCCAGTCTCGTACCTCTCTTCAAACTTGACCTTGGCCTCCCGTCGGGCCTTGGTTTCAGAGGAGGGTCTCTGAAGACGTCCTTGTTGCCAACAGTTTTGTCCAAGGGGATATCCACAGAGTACCTTGTGGGCATGAGGTGACTGTAGTTATAAACTTTCACAAAAGACTTGACCTTTGACCTCTTGGCAATTTTCTTCTTGCCCACGGCAGCTGTCACTTTGCTGGGATAGCGGTCAATTCCAGCCACCAGAGCGTGGCTGTAGGGGGGTATGAGGTGCCATCAACAATGTTCTTCATGACAACTGCCTTGTGTCTGGAGTAGCGTCCGGCCGGGACCAGCACCACCTTCCCAGGTTTCATAAACTTGCCCATTTCGAAGGTAGCCACTCAGGCTAGAGCCAACAAACTTTATTTTTATTTATTTAATTTTTAAATCTATCTTTATTGATTTCGGAGAGAGGAAGGGAGAGGGAGATAGAGAGAGATAGAAACATCAGTGATGAGAGAGTCATGGATCGACTGCCTCCTGTGTGCCCCCGACCGGGAATTGAACCCGCAACCCAGGCATGTGCCCTGACCGGGAATCGAACCCTGATCGCCTGGATCCTAGGTCGACGCTCAACCTCTGAGTCACACCTGGCCAGGCATAAACTTTATTTTTGAACAAGGTCACAAAAGGATGAATTTTGATCTTTAGTCACAGTATAATTTTGCTCTCAAAGAGAAATCCAATATTTAAAAAGTCATGCAACCCTTTCTTCTTTTAGAACTGTTTTGCGTTCACTTGTGTCTTGGCACCCAGCTTATGTGTGCTCTGAAACTTTAGAAAGAACAGTTTTTGAAAGTCACACTGGTAGTTGGGAAACTTGGAAAGTGGAAGTAGCATCCAGTCCTGACAACTGAATTTACTGTATATCATGAAGAAGATGATATTAGTTAGACTCCACTTACTGAACATTTACTTTTGGCCCAGCACAGTCACAGGGCACACTCTTAATTAGGAAAGTATCCTGAATGTAGGGTGATCATCAAAACTGGGGGCTTATATAAGACATCGATTTTGGCTATTTTGAAACATCTTACTCATGATTTTGTTGCGTGTGTTTTGTTTTTTCACAGACTAAAACATAGAAAGCCCCACCATTGGACAGCACTTGGCTGAAATTAAATAGCACTAAGATGCAGGGATTTTAGGGTCGTACTATTACTGGGATTTTTTCCTTGTTAACCTTATCACCATCCTCAGGTGTTAATGCTTCCAGCGTGCAGAAGGAAAACTTTTTAATCATTAAAAATGTTGTTTTGTCATTTTAGGAGTTCATCAGCATTTATTAATATTCTAAAGGGGTTGGCTTGCTTTGGCTCCTTCTCAGATCCTTTTTTTTACTGTATAACCTCTGTTAATTCACAAAGAGCAAAGAATGTATAAAGGAAACTTGCTTGTAGGGCTTTTACTTTGAAGGGACAGGCTCAGATCAATTCAACTGTTTGCAAAGAAAAACTTCAAAGCCTTTAAGAAAGTGCCTCCCTTTAATACAGTTTGTTAGACTTGTTCCCCTATTTAAAGGTACAAAGATGAAAGAAAGTTAATCCTCCATAAATTCTCCCTCCTGTTATGCAGAGGTTCAATACAATACCTTTTTCCTTAGTAGTTCTAACAGAAAAAGATAGGCAAGAGCCAATAATTAGCAGAGCTGCAGACTACCATTGTTTTAAGTCTCCAGAGGTACCTTAACCTCAGGATACACATCAAGTCCAAATATATGCTCCTCTCAGTCCCATGCTGTCTCATTCTTGGGTTATTCTGACTTTCCATGAAAGCACCTCAGAAGGTGCTCTGAAAATAAAATAAATACAATCTTTCACCTCTGGGAAATCGTTTCAAACCAAAGACTAAATTTTTCTTCGTTTTCTTAAAATTGCTACCATTTAGGTAAACTACACCTCATCGATACTTAGGATTATAAATTTCTCCCGCAAAAACAAAGAGAACCCCTCTATATCTTGATAATTTCTAGCTTAGGGTAAGCTTATAAAATCCTGAACATGTTGATCTTTGCTTATTTTATATTACTAGGTGAAAAATCCTCAGACTAATTGAGGAACTCTTCAATATTACAAAAGGTCTACAAAAACCTAAGGCCTGTCTGTTCTATGGCATCATAGGCCTGAATATTATTTTCTCAAAGCTCCCTTCCTTGACATAAAGATATAACTATTCACCCATATTCCTAGTAATTGGCCTAATGCAGAATCAGAAGTTTTAAGAGCTAATTTACATTCCCATTGTTGGATGAAATGGCAATAAAACACAAAATTCCTTCCAAAAATATGCAAATGATTTTCTGAAATAATTGAGAAGAGGGAATGAGGGGTTCTTGTTTAATAGGCAGAAGCTTTCTGGTTGGGATGATGAAGAAAAGTTCTGAAAATGGACAGTGGTAATGGTTGTACAACATTATGCATGTACTTAAAGCCCCTGGCTTGTACACTTAAGATGGTGGTTAAAATAGTAAATTTTATATCATGCATATTTTACCACCATAAAAAATAATAAATAAATGAATAGAGCTTTATATTAAAATGTTAAGCCCTGGCCACGTGGCTCAGTTGGTTGGGTGTTGTCCCATGCACCAGGAGGTTGCCAGTTCGATTCCCAGGCAAGGGTACATGCGAGGGTTTTGGGCTCCATCCCAGGAGGGGGGAATGCAGGAGGCAGCTGATTGATGTTTCTCTCTCTCCCTTCCTCTCCCTCTAAAAAAAAAGTCAACAAACTATTCCTTTAAAAAAAAATGTTAAATAATTCAGGGCTGAGAAATAAGAGCAAAAATGATACAATGTTTCTGGTGGATAAATTATCACTATTAGATATAAAAATCTAATAAAATGAAATTTTTGACACAGCAATTCCATTTTCATTTTTCATCAATTTATTCTAAGGACATAATTTTAAAATGTGCACAAAATCTATATGTAGAAGAGCATTTATGATAACATTGTTTGTAATAGCAAATTGTTAAGAAAATGTTTGGAGGACCTAAACGTTGAACAATATTAGCTTAATAAATTCTGTTTAAAGTTAGTAAATGAGTTACCCTTACCTCTCGGCTATGCCTCCCTTAGTATCTCCTGCCTCTGACTTTACATTAAATCTCAGAATTCCTCTGCTTCTTTCTAAGTCTGTCTTTCAATTACCAATGGTTCACTCAACAGTTACTTTCTGATACTTTCTCGGTGTCAGGACCATAGGAGGTGCTGGCAATAAAGCTTTCAATAACTCAGACAAAATCTTTTTAATGCCGCTGTAATAACCTTGTTATTATTAACAGGAAAGGAATTAAAGGAAGACTAGATAATATAGGCATGCCATTTATACAGCTTTGCTAGAAAGCTATAATTTAACACGCTCCAAGTCTGTTACCCGCTGACCCACATGGGAGGCAACTGGACAAAGGCAGCTTGGACGCATGCCCGGTAGGGCCTGAGTTATGTAGGAAGGTGCTTATCTGTCAGTCACACCTGGGAACAAGTCAGTGGCCAGAACAGGCATGGCCACTGCAAGGGCAGAAACCTGCATATTTAAACTCCTAGACAAAGGGAGTTTGGTCGTTGGCCCTCTTACTCTTGGCTCTTGGTCCTCTTGGGACTCCTGTTGGAGGGGAGCACATCCCCCTGCATTTGCCCACATAGCCCACAGCCATGTGGACGCCACACAATGGACTAATGGACTTTAATTAGCTTGGATGCTGAACTGGGCCTGGCTGCTACTTGGAACAGAAGCTCTGGACACTAGCCCTGCTTTTGGCTCTACTGAGCCCCCAGCTTTCAGGACTGGTTTAAAGGACATAGAACTCGGGAACCTGACAAATATAACTCCACTCAAATAGTCTTTTAGCACATCTCATTCTCCAGTGGGGGCTTCTGAAAAATGCTTATTTCAGCGGTGCCCCAAGAACCCCACTCCCATGAGCAATGGGGAAACCAGGCCCACTAATTTCTCCTGCAACATTTTCTCTCATGAAGTGTATAAGCTTTGGGAGAACACAAAAAAGAAAGTCAGCAATTATCACATGACAAGTGCTGGGATATGGAATGGTCTGGGAGTGTGTTGGTCAGGCCCCTAAACCGGAGATCCGGGTGCATTCGGATGACTTTCTGGTAGAAGTTGCATCATCAGTATAAGTAGAAATTAAGTAGGAGGAAAAATGTGAGGGGGAAAGAAGAATGTTGCAGGCATAGATGACAGCATTTATAAGGACTAAGATAAAAGACGGCAAAGTGTATGTAAGAGACTGTCATTCTCTCCAAATAGCTGGAGCATTTGATGCCAGCAAAATACAGCAAAAAATGTATCTGTGACCACACAGCTTCAAATCAGATTCAACCTCAAAACCAAGTACCTGGTTGACTCACCTACTGATGTCTCCAGAGGAAAAGGCTATAAGGGCCCCAGTTTCACATGCCCCATGCTGAGCTCACCATCTACACCCCTCACTCCAACCCCAGTTCTTCGGTTGGAGATCTCAATCACAATGAAAAGTGCCACCAGAAACCCAGAAGCCACACATAGCTCTCCGGCCTCTTCACCCTCCCAATGTCCTTGGGATAGGCTTCCGTGGGCAGGGGAAGGTATCAGCAGGAAGCTGAGCTGCGGTGATGTAGGCCCCATAATGGTCCCGTGGAGCCCACAGGAAATGCGAGAGCTGGAACATTGTTCCAGATTCAGTTGATTTTTGTGGCTCCACCTCAGTCGGTGGCTGGATATGAGCTGCGCAATGGAGAAGGCCTGGGGAAGTGGTTAGGAGTGGCTGATAGCCTTCCCTGCAGTGCAACAAGTCCTTTCTTAGGGAGATGTGCAGGCCTATCTTCATGACCATTACAAACAAAATGGAAGTCCTTTCCTATATTTCCTAAGTATTTTTTGAATCAGCCTTGCTTCTCTTTAGTTCTACTTTCCAAACTCTACAGAGGCCTCTTCCCTGGTGTCATTGTCACACTCTGGGGCCCCGCCAAGCCCCTCTCCACATTTCAGTTCTAACTCTAGTAATCTTCCCAAAACCCAAATCTGATGGTCATTCTCCTGCTCAAAACCTTTCACAGCTTCTCAATGCACTTAGGGTACAATCTGAACACCCAATCATACATGACCGTGTTTATCTCACGTTTGACCTTGACTGGGTAGTGTGTTTACCCACTTCCCCAACTCACTGGCCATGAACATACTGTCCTCCACTTGATTTCCTGAACCCCAAAATGTTTTTTTCACAGAGCCTTAGTGCCAGTGTGACCCACTGCCTGGAACACCCTCCCTCTGTCTTGGTCTGGTTAATTTTTATTTATCTTTCAAGCCTCAGCTTAAATACCCCTCCTTCCAAAAAGCTATGGTTCTATCATATATCTATTCTTCTATATCACTGTGTGGTGTATTACAGGTTCTTGTTTCTTTCTCACTAAACTATCAGCTTCGTCATGGCAGGGACTCTGTCAATCTTGCTAATGTTGACAAACCAGCCCAGAAGCACTGTACTTGGTTGGCTTAGAAGGCAGCCCCTAATATTGCATTCCACTGGCAACACATTGCTGACCAGGAAACATGTTCAAGGTGCATTGTGCAGTGAGAAAAGCATGTTTCTACATAGGATTTAGGGTATTATCCCATTTTGTAGAGGAAAATGTTCTCAGTGGGAAAATAATCTCAAAGGACAAATACCAACATGATAACTGAAATAGTCAACCTACTTAATGAAGGGGTGCAGTCATCAGTCTTTTCGTTTTCATTTTTGTTGATCTGTGTTTTCTGAAATTATGGGAGGCATGAGGTTTTTTTTTCTTTAATAATGATAATGAGAAACAAAGAAAACTTTTATAGAAAAGTAATTTAGAAAATTCAAGATTTTGAGCTGCAAGATCTATTATTTCAGAATGCACAAGCTTTGCCAAGAATAGACTTCTGAGGTAATTTGTTAAATCTACAAAAATAAGAGAATTTACTCGACTCCTAACTCTTGAGTCAAGGATTAGAATTCTCAAAGTTCACTGTTCCATTCTGCTTCTATTAAGAAGGAAAATATTGCTGCTTCCCTAGAAACAGGCTTTGTTTTTTAATGTTGGTGTTATCTGCACTAAATTTTTCCTCTTTTCATTAAATCTGTATATTTTGGAAGGATGCTTTAAGTACTATCAGAAAGCACTTCACCTTCAAGTTATTTTTCTTGTACTGACTGACTAGGTCTCACAATATTCCCAAGCAGGGCAAGATCAAGCATACCACAGCCCTTCTCACAATGTGGACCTATTGTTTGGGCCATTGGGATGTTAATCAGGATGAGACAATCATATATTTAGTCTACATTTGTGGTTGTTCAATGCCAACATGTTAATTTCAAGAACAGCATGATTTATCAGTTGTGTGTGAAAACCACTTCACAGCACATAGCTGATCTTTACTCTTTTCCCAGATCGTCTCAGAAATCTCAGCTTCCTGGTTTCTCACCTCCCCTCACCCCCTGATGGAAAACAGCAGGTTTTTAGGCAGCAACTACTTTGGGGGGATGGTGGGAGGTAGGTCTTGCGGTTACTGACTATAGATGTTTGAGAAAGTTAACCAAATACCCACCAGCACCATTAACACATTAACTCTCTGGCTAGTTTATCTTGGCACCTAGATGAGAATGATGTTGGCAAAACTGCAACAGAAACCCAGATAAGTTTTGAAAAGGCGAGTAGAAGGGAGTGTAGGCAATCAGCTAAGGGAAAGGGCCTATGAAAGATGACTTAGCCTCTTAAAAGTGGCAAAATGCAAGACTCGGAGAGGAAACAGTGAAGGCAGGTGGAGAACATTCCCCTTGTAATTTCCCCAAGTTTCTTATAGAAGTTGCTTTCAATCAGATGGTTTGGAATAGTCTGTAGGACTTATTGTATTGCTCCGGAGAGAGGATTCGAGGACTGGGCACTAAGGTAAGCAGTGTTCATGCATAAATTACCTCATTAATCATAACAGCCCAGGGAAGTTGGTGTTGCTATCTCATCTTATAGACAGATTCAGAGAGGTTCAGGGATGTGCCCAGAGCCTTGGAGTTAGACTGACCTGGCCAGGCCCTTACTCTCCTCTTCCTATATCCATGGAGTCAGCAAAGGGGTTCTCAGACCTCAGGCCTCATCTTTTCTGCAGCTGCCCTCATTCCCTCCACCACCCCATCCTATCCCAGGCTTTAAACACCATCTGAGTGTGAACCTCTGAACTCAATCTGCTAGCTTTAACTGCCCACCTACACTCCACTGAGATGTTTAGTGTGCTCACTAAGGACACATGTCCCAAAATAAGCCCTCCCTAGTATCCTCTTTCTCTGGAACAGCAGCTCAATTCTTCTAGTTAACAGTCCAGGAATCTTGCAGTCAGCTCTGATTCCTCTTTCTCAACCCCCACCTCTGATCCAAGGAAGAAATCCTGTTGCTTCTTACCTTCAGAATAGATCCAATATCTGACCACTTCTTCCATCTCCACTCCCTACCCAGTCTAACACACCATGACTGTTAAAGCTCTCTGCCTTTACCCCTGTCACCTGTCTATTTTCTGCACAGAAGTATCTAGCCGCTCCCCAGTGGCTCCTATCTCACTCAGGTAAAGCCAAAATCCTTCCACTGGCTCCAGAGACTTCCCCACATCCACCTTGGGACCTCATTTTTAACCCGCCCTCCATGGGTCTAATCTCACTGGCTGCCCTGCTGTTCCTCAAATGCACTAGGGACATTGGGGACTTTGCACTCAGGTATCTCCTTACTTCCCTGAGTATTTGCTAGAATACTGTTCAGTGAGGACTTTCTTCCTGCTTTCTTTGTACTCTCTATAGCCTTTCCAGCATGCGTATTCCACACAGCACTGGATCCCATCTGCTGTGCTACATAGCTTACCCTCCCCACTCCTGCAAGATAGAATGAAAGTTCTCAGAAGATGGGAGTGCTTATTGTTTGTTCTCTGGGTCACTGCTTCCCTGGAAGAATTCCTGGAGTATGGCAAGAATTCAATAAACATTTATTGAACAATAGGATGAATATATTTGCATAACTTTAACCCTGCATATTTAAATGGAATTTGCCATTGAATGTCTCCTGAAGGACTTCTGGTCAAGATGGCGGGTAGGTAAACACTGTGCCGGCCTCCCTCCCATGACCACATCAAAATCACAACTAGACTACAGAACATCCATCATTGAGAACCACCTGAAGTCTTGCTGAACAGAAGTCCTATCACTAAGGATAAAGAGAAGAAGCCACATCAAGACTGATAGGAGGGGTGAAGACACAAAATGGGCAGGCCCCACACTTATGATGTGGCGGCTATGAAACCGGAAGTTCCCCCCACCAAAGAGCAAGGTGACCCAGCCCCACACCAGACGCCCCAACCCAAGGTTTCAGTGCCAGAAACAGAAGTCCCTTAACTTCTGGTGGTGAAAACCAGCAGGGATTGTGGCTGAGATAGACGGGGGGCTGCAGGAGCCTGGGTTTGCAGTCTCAGAACATGACTTCCACTGCAGCATATTGGTCAAAGCAGTCACAGGGCCAGCCCAGATTCAAGGCGATAACAATGAGACATCATCTCTTGATGGGGCTTGACAAGGTCACATTGCACAGTGCCTATGAGATGGGAAACATTGCTGTAGCTGTCTTTGGACATGTGATCTACCACATCTAGCATATTATTTGTGAAAGGCTTAATAAGCAAATGGAATTTTTTTGTTTTTTGAATCCTCACCAAAGGATATTTTTTCCCTTGTTTTTCAGAGAGAGTGGAAGGGAAGGAGAGAGACAGAGAGAGAAACATTGATGTGAGAGAGAAGCATCGATTGGTTGTCTCCCACACTCACCCTGACCAGGGCTGGGGATCAAACCTGCAACCTAGGCACATGTCCTTGGCCAGAATTGAACCCAGGACCCTTCATCCCCCAGGCTGACACTCTAACCACTGAGCCAAACAAGTGAAATATTTTAAAGGATAGTAGGGATTATGTATAATGCATCGAAAAAGAAACTTCAATGCAACAAAAATCTTGCATGAAAAATATATTTCACCTGTAGGAAATGGTAAAATTTACCTGCTTTATTGCTGTTGAAAGAGAAAATAGGCAGATGACCAAAAATTTATAAAGCTGTTAATTCATTCCACAAATACTTTTTGAATGTTTAATGTGCTAATCTTATACCAGTAGGTAAAGTGTAATTTTTCAAAGAAAGCTTTCAAGCCATGACTCCTACTTCTTTTCTAACTACAACCGCCATAATTTTTTTCAAAAAGAAGGTATGAGAACATAGGAATCACAAAAACAGCTGTCATGTTTGGGGGAGATTAATAGGTGTTCGCAATTATGCTAAGCTCGGTCCCTCTGAACCCTTTCAAACCCTGCAAAGTAAGCCCACCATTAGTCATTTCACAGGTGACAAAAACTGATGTTTCGAGGGGCTACATACAGTCAAAGTTACACTGCCTAAAATATTTTCTTTTATAATGGATTGGCTGAGGAAGCCTTAGTGATTGAGAACATAAGATCATCTTTTAGAAATGTTACTGTTTATATTATTTTTAATTTACAAGCTTACCCAGTCAAGTTTCCCTGGAGTAAGAGTGCTCCTCCACTAACATGAGGCTGTGATTGGGTCTTCAGGACTGGACAACATTCATCAAGCTCCACACACTTCCAAGTGGCACCGTCCCACAAAACACCGTCATATTTATAGCCAGTGAAAACTTGTATATGATGACTACCAGCACTACTGAAGTCTGAGTGGAAAAACACCCAGCTTGTCTCAAACAACCACACAATTGTCTTGGGTCCAAAATGGAAAACGCTCTTTCTCCCTCTTCCTGCTTCTGCCTCCCCCAAGGCGGCTGCATGGATCTCTGCTGAGCCAGACTTTCCTCTCCTTGGGGTGGATGCTTCCTCGGGCATTCAGAAGGGGAAGGGGTGGACAGAAAGTGGAGGCGGCCACTGAACAGCAGGGCCCTCGAGGCGGGAGGCTGTGTGAGCCGAAGCCAGAAGTCCCTTGAGGGAGGTGAGCCCGGGGAAAGAATGGAGGGGCCCGAGGCCTGCACAGATAAGGATCTCGCATTCTCCCTGCTTTTCCTTGTTGCTCAGCTCTGCAGCAGGGGCTCGCCCACCCTGTGCCTTTTAACTGTCAAGGAGCCAATGCCAAGTGCTGGGCCAAGTCATCATCGATGACATGTGAGTTGTGTGTGTTCCAAATTGGCCTTCCTGCCTTTCTGCAAGAAAAACAAACTTGAGCTGGACCCCAACAAACATGACAGGAAAAATAACAACCCTTGTCGAGGGCTGATACTGAAAACGACTGGTCTCTCCACCCCAAGCCAGCCCTTGCTGCGGACAGGAGCAGGTCCCCATCTCTGGCTCCAAGGGGGGGGGGGGGGGCAGGAATTCTGAAACTCAGGAGCCTCCGTGGCATAGTGTGTGGGGGCCATGAGGTTGTTCCTTCTGAGGTCACCTGTGCAGAGCACTGCCAGAGGCCCTTTTCAGATCCCACAATGACACCACAAGATAGCATCAAGCTCATTTTAAAGAGATATTGGTAACACAGTGATCAAACAACAGAGCTACATTAATTCTCAACAGTGACTAACAACATACTTCCTACTTTCGTTTTATGCCTGCATTAGAAAAATGAGAAGTCAGAATGCATGCTATTGCTGGACCCATTTCCCCAGGTAATATGCTGCAAGTCATTAATGAAAACTACTGGTATATATAGTAATAAACCAAGATGTAAAACATTATTATTATCTTGACTAACACTTTTTTTTTAAATCCTCACCTGAGGTTATTTTTTCCATTGCTTTTTAGAGAGAATAGAAGGGAGAAAAGGAGGGGGTGGGGGGAGAGAGAGAAAAAGGGAGAGAAAAAGAGAGAGAGAAACATCGATGTGGAAAAGACACATTGATTGGTTGTCTCCCGCACCCGCCCGGACTGGGGCGGGGAATCGAACCTCCAACACAGGCGACCTCAGAAGGAACAACCTGATGGCGGTCTAACCTGGATGGTAAGGCAAGAGAAAAAATAAGTAAGATGTATATGCAGTGGAAAGTAGGAAATACAAATATTATTTAAAAATAATGATTTCATGTGATGAAAAACCACGGGGATTTATATATACATTTTTAGAATTAATAAATTCAATTAATACTGGCATAAATACAAATGAAATAATAGGACAATAGGTATGCACTTCCCCAAAATATTCTTTGTTTTGGCAAGGGGGAGGGGTAATACAAGTTTCCAAGGTTTTGACAAACTCTCCCTTGAGAGAACCCCCATACTTTGGTATACAGCCTTTTATACTTCTCACTTCATCACACAGAATGTTGAAAAGACATGTACTTCAGGATTAAGAATTAGTAAAATTAGTTTTTACTGCTTCCTCACATTCTTAAGTGAAGCTGACATTTATCTTTTCTGCCAGTGCATAGCAGTGAAGTCTAAGCAATGACTAATACTGAAGTTTGGAGCCACTGACTTAGTCAGGCTAAGGAACCAGTAGTTTTGCCTACCATGATTTTTGCAACATTAGTGCAAATGGCATCACAGTGAAAAGGGGCAAATATGTTTTAGTGTTATTATGAAAATAGTTTTTACATGATGGGCTCCCTAAAGGTGTTTTAGGACCCCAGGGCCTATGGACCACTTTTTGAGAATTACTGAGCTACCAAATTTGAACAAGGCTTTTGACACAGCTAGTGTATTCCTAGGTATTTACCCAACAAATGCACCTTGATGCAAAAAAGGTGCATCAAGAAATGCACAAGAACATTTCTAGAAGTACCATTCATTAGAGCCAAAATTGGAAACAACTTAAAATGTCAATAAAAATAGAATAAGTTGTGGACTATCCATACAATGGAATAGTATAATGCAATGAAAATAAATAAATGTCACAAGGCTACATGCAACAATATGGAAATATTAAGAAACGTTATATCTAGAGAGAAAAATGTCAGTCACAAGATGTAACATGTGATTCCATGTACATAAAGTTATCAAACAGGCTAAATTAACCTACAAGGCAATGCAAGGATGGATTTGAAATTTAAAAACCTTAGTAGACTATACAAGTGAATTCTTTGGCCCTTGAGATTATTATAGGTTTCTTAAGACACAAAAAGAGCTGACTATGAGAAAAGATTAATAAATTTAGCTATATTAAAATTTAGAACTTTTTCATCAAAAAATCTTAAAATAAAAAGATACATACAACCAGAAAGAATTAATATCAATAGTACATAAATAATTCCTATCAATCTATGTAAAAACAGATTTAACTTCATAGGTAAATGGGCATCAAACATAAATAGGTATTTCACAGAAGAAAAAATATATTTGGCCAACAAGCATATGAAGAGATGTCCAGGGTCATAGAGACAAGGGAAATACAGATCAAGACCGTGATATGACATCATTAAAAAATCCATTTGTTTAGGAAAAGTTAAAATGATGTGGCAACAACAAGCATCAGAGAGAGAGAGAGAACCCACAGGCTCTCTTGCACATTGCTCGAGGGAGTGCCATGTCGGAAAACAGTTTAATATTGCTTCTAGAAACTGAACACCCACACATGTGGGTCTATGTCAGGGGAAAGCTTTACACAGGTACATCAGAGCAGGAATGTTCAGAGTAGCATTTCTCACAACAGCAAACACTTGGAAGTAGCCCAAATATCCATCAAAGAGGAAATGCATGAAAAATTATGTAGTATGTTTACACAAAGGAGTATTACACTGGAGCCCAAACGAATAAACTACAGAAGGAGACATCAATATGGAAGAAACTTAGCAGTATAATGGGTGAAGAAAGTAAGGTCCCAATAATACATAAAGCATGATATACTTTTTGAAAGTTGACCACAAATATAAAATTTAAAAAGGGAACGTTTATAAGAGAATGATGAACACAGAATTGAGGCTAATGACTTCCTGTGGAGAAGGGAAGGGAAGTGTGTCAGAACCCATCGTCAGATGTGGGTGTTTTCAAGATCTTAGCTTTTGTGTTTGGTGGTGAGTTCACAGAGGCTTAATATATTACTATCCATAAGTAAATCAATAAATAGGTGATACTTGGGCAAAATTTGAAACTGTACAAGGAACAAGAATTATGATTAATCCAATTCTGTGCCTCTGAAGTTAGTCTTTCATTAAAAAATATAATAGGTATAAAAAATGTAACAATTGTGTTTTTAAAAATTGATTGGATGAAAAGTAAAATGTATACAAATGAAGACCAAATTGAATTTGAAAGATCAAATTGGAGAACTCTACCAGGAAAAAAAAAGGCAAGAAGGATGGAGAAAGAGAAAATATTTTTTAAATTAAGAGTTATTATCGATAGATGTAGAAGTACTGAAATCCAGGTAATAAGAACCACCAAAAGAAAAATAGATAAATGAAGAGAAAAAACAATAGAGACAAATATTCCATAATTAAAGAATTATTAAGAGCCCATAATTTGCCAAAGGGGAAATGTAAGTGGGAAAATAGCACACATAGAAACACTATAGTAATATTTAAGAACATCAAAGAAAAAGAAAATTCTAAAATTTATATGAAAAAATTATCAAACAAGAAGAGCCCAAAACAGCTTAAAAATAGAGTAGTAGAGGTGTATTTGTCCTACCAGATGTCAAAGCACATCAAAAGCAACCATGCTTGAAACTGGGTTATCTGTGTGTGAACAATGGCACAGACTAGAAATTATAGACGTCAACTCATATACATGAAGGAACTTAATATATTGTAAAAGTCACTTTACAATTCAATGCTTGTGATGCTTATTGGTGTTGGATAATTGGATAACCAAGTGGAAATAATTAATTCGTGTACTGTATTATTCGTTTGCTAGGGTTGCCATAATCAAGTACCACGATCTGAGTGGCTTAAACAACAGAATTTTATTTTCTCATATTCTGGAGGCTGCAAGTCCAAAATTAAGTTGTTGGCAGGGCCGTGCTCCCTCTGAAGGCTCTAGGGAAGGATCTATTCCAGCTCTCTCTCTTAGCTTCTGGTAGTTCCTTGGCTTGTGGCACCAAAATTCCAGTCTTCACATGACATTCTCCGTGCATGTGTACTCATGCATGTGTGTGTGTGTGTCTATGTTTCCTCTTGTTATAAAGACACCAATTGTATTGGATTAGGAGTCCTTCCCATTCCAGTATGACCTCATCTTAACTAATTACATCTGCAACAACACTATTTCCAAATAAGATCAGATTCTGAGGTATTGGGGGTTAGGATTTCAACATATGAACTTCAGGGGCACATAATTCCACTCATAACATATCTCTGCCTTAGTTTTTACACCAAAATAAATGACACAAAAATGAAAATTCTGAAAATAAAATTCAATTCTCCCAAAAGCCAGAGCCATAAAAAACAAACAAAAATGTATTGGAAAAAATCATGTTATTTTAAAAAATTCTACCTGGTGGAAAACCCTATAAATAAAAATGTAAATGATAAACACAGAAAGAGATAGTTTTGCAGTTGATATCAAAGAAAAAAGCGTATCTTCTTTAACTCAAAAAAAAGAGAGCAGCAGTAAAATGGAAAAACAAGCAGAGGTTCAAAAACAACCAAACTGTCAAAAGCACAGAGACTTATTTTTCTGAGATAAACTGGCTCTGAAGACAAATCCCAAGTATTAACTCACAAAAATTCTTTGAGCAGAAGACCCACAGACAGAACAATGCCCCAAGGGGATCAGACCAAAGAAGACAATGGTCTTACTGGGAGATAAACACTAAAAATAAAGCTCAAAAGAAAAGAACTCCGTTGGTACATAGAAATTCTGTCATATTTTTCAACTCCAGAAAATTACTTAAATTCTCTAAACGAGTTAAGATTTCAATACATGAAATGCAGATAATGTTGCCTACTTGCCTGAACCTTTGTAATTATCAAAGGTGACTATACAAAGATTCAGGATAATAAATAGCACATTTAGACATTATACAATAAATGCTTATTATGAAAAGCCCTTAGAATAGTGCCTTACGCTATAGTTAGTACACACCAAAAAAAACACTAGCCATTGCCATCATAATCATTATTGTTATTAATATTGTCTCCTCCCAGCATGTTTTATTCTATAGCTTTGTTATTTGAAATACAAAGTTTTCCTGGTGTAATAAAAAGTGATCTCAATAGATGGCTCTCTGGCCCTTTGACTCTCTCAAGGGAAGCTCGATTGCCCTGTTGGAAGGTAGGCTCCCAGATTTGTCCAAGCCTTGTAGTCCTTGAATTAAAGAGTCCTAAACTAGAGAAAGCTCTACATAAACATTCATCTCCCCCACATCTGAAGCCATGCCAACTATTTCTTGGGATTATTTATAATAAGTCACTTTTAAAGATAACAGAAAATGCAAGTTAAAATAAATTATTTTTAGTCCATAAAACATTTATTCAGGATCCACAGATTAATGCTTTTAAGCAGATCTATTTTTCAATCCAAGGAATAATTCTGTTATAGGAGTGTTATCTCCATTTTTGGTGAGGAAACTAAACCTCAGAACAGGTAAACACTTTGTCCAGGGGCCTGAAAGGAATTGAAGAAGAGATTCTTCCAGGATTCATGCTTTGTGATCTTAATAATCTTTGTCATTCTGGACGCACATGTGATGCCCAGATAGTGGTTAAGGGAGTACAAATCCATCACATGACCAGGTTATAATGTGGTGCCACATATTCAGACCTGTACTGAGGCAGTTGGAATAGTCTTAATTAACTTGGTAGACAAAAAATCAGGAGAAGAAAGGAAGAGTTGACTCCATTTTGTGAAACAAGATCAAGTATGTGTTACTCCTATAAGGAGAGCAGAAACCATCTGCCTCAAGGGCCTAATTTTTATTTATTTATTTATTTTAAAATTAGCTTTATTTTATTTATTTTTTAAATATACCTTTATTGATTTCAGAGGAAGAGAGAGAGAGAGAAACATCAATGATGAGAGAGTCATTGATCAGCTGCCTCCTGCATGCCCCAGACTGGGGATCGAGCCCACAACCCAGGCAGGTGCCCTGACCAGGAGTCGAACCACAGTCTCCTGGATCCTAGGTTGATGCTCAACTGCTGAGTCATGCTGGTTGGGCTATTTTATTTTATTTTAATCCTCACCTGAGGACATGCTCAGAGAGCGGGAGAGAAAGAGAGAAACAAAAGTGGCTGCCTTCTGTACATTCCCCAAACCCGAAAACCTTTTGATGAACCAGACGACGCTCAACCAGCTGAGCCACTCCAGCCAGGCTGCCTTGAGACCTCTGAAGACGCCCCTCCGATGGGCTGATTTACCTTAAGAGATGAGGGAAAGACCACTGCAACTGGAATGTTCTGAAACTGGTGCCAGAGATAGACTAAGCATTTTCTTGATGACCCTGCGCAATACTGTGAGGAAAATTGTCTGCAAAGGCCTATTTCATACCGATTTCTCTTATTTTCTGCCCATTGGCAAATCTCTCCCCTAATTTTGCAAAGACAAAATTCCACATTCGGCAGCTTCCTCATATTGAGAACTCTGATGTGCCACTATTAAATTTTTCCCAAGATTTTTTTCCTTCCCCTCTCAAACTGCTTCCTTGGTCAAGTTTGGCAATAGCTTTGTAAGTAATGAGACATAATTGTCTACAATAATGAAAACCTACAGAAATGTAAAATTTTTTTATTTTCCCCTTAGGCATACTTAGTATTCCCCCCTCTCCAGGCAGATCATTCTAAGTGTGCAAGCGTGTGTGCACGTATTATAAAGACAAATACCTTGTTAATAAAATATTCAATTTAACTTCCTAAAAATAAACCAACAACAACAATAAAACCACACTTTGTCCAGTGGGATATAAGATGTCACATGAAGAAATAGAGAACACCCAATCCCTCGGTCTCATGGCTCTTCTATTTGCAACATGTAATTCAAAAATTAGAAATAAATCTACATCAAAGCTATAAAGGAAAAGAGATAATGATTGGTCAAACTAAAACAAAGTGCTTATAAAATAAAATTTGAAACCCTGGACTTTGATGTGTTCAGAAAATTATAAATCAAATCTGACCCAGCCTGAGAAGCCTTGTGAATTCTGCTCATTGTTGTGATGGGTCAAAAATCCAGCTATTTGTCTAAGAAATCCAGGCAAACCTGCAAGGAAAATAAACTTCAGAAGAATTGCTCCTAATATAACTCTATAGAAAGGCAGAAAGAAATAGATTTAGAATCCTCAAATTGAAAATGTAATAAAATGGACAACTGGGAACACATAGCCCTCGGAAAGGAGCCAACAGGTGAGCCCTCGAATGTAGAAGCCGGGCAAGTGGCCTAAACCACCTCTTCCAAGTCAAGTCTCCAATGGCCCAACTGAATGTACCTTTGCAGTGACCAGTTCGTCCTGCCTAATAATTTTGATAGTGCCATTGAGAGCTTACTAACTAACCTCTTAAATATTGTAGATTTCAAAGAATTAAAGCAAAGACCACCAGAGATCAAAAACAAAGACGACACAAAGTCAAGTTATTATTTCCTGGCCAGGCAAGGAAACACACACGAATAAAGGAATTCACCGAGTAGTTCACTCAGGGGAAAAGGCGAGGGGCTGAAGGTGAAGGCGTGGTGGTCTGGGGAATGAAAACTGGCACTCTGGATAGGGCAAGTCCACAGTAAAAGACTGGTTAAAACAAGCCCCATTGTCCACTGGTCAAGAAAAAGGCTTGGGTTAGACCCAACTAGTGTCAGTTAGTTAAAATCAGTTCTGGTGAAACACAATATTCAGTTTTTTGGCATCTCCTGGGCGAATGCTGATGGAAATGGAAAGTTATACATAGGTTGTAACAACCACAGGCAGTGTAGCACGTATGAAAATATCCTGAATACACCTCAGCATCACAGTAGTGAGTTTAGGTGAAAGGAAGGTGATAGGTTTTAATTTTCATTTTTGCTCTTCTTTCCAGTTTTTCACATTGATCACATTCTGTTTATGTTTCAGTAAAAAGTTAGTACAAACAGATGCAATGCAAATGAGTTCACTTTTCTCTCCCCCGAGGATCTAAAGTTGAAGCGAGCTCTGAGATCTTATTGGCTTCCGGACAGACAGAAATGACAGATTGACTTCTGATACCTGACAGATTTTTGCCTCAAGCCCACGACTCTAGCCTCACTGCATGACAGTCCCAAATGAGTCCGATCTGAAGGTGATTATGGAACACTAAGAAAGTTTGGGAACCGTTCCAGTTCTTCACGCCACCCACATGAATACCTGGAAGCGCAGCGTTGCTGTGCGCGTCCCCTGGGCCAAAGCGAGCTGGCTGCTCACTGGAAGCAGAGCGGGAGCTGACACTCAGCAAGAGGAATTGAAGACCAAGTACAAAGCTTCCCAACTGTCGGGGCCAGAAACTAGATTTCATGACAGGGAGACACAACTCCCACTGATTTATCTCTTCTTTATCCTGTAACTGGTGATTTCAAGTCTATTCCTTGATTGCTGGGTGGAGGGGTTTTTTTAAATGCAGAGGAATGTCTTTTCTAAACCAAATCAGACCTGTAATTTGCAAATCCCTATAGACCAAGCAGGATGGCAAGGGCAGACCCTAGGTTTATCAAGAATAAAGAGGGGGCAAAGTTCAGAGATTCGGGAAAATTCAAATAGGCAACTGCCGGATGGTATTAACTTAAATAAACCAAACGTAGGGTTAAATAGGCCTGCTGGTGTGAAAGGTGACATCATTACTCAACTTCAGCCTTCCAAAACAATGGAGAAATGTGAATAAAATTACCTACCAGCATAAATCATCCTTACCCAACCCGAATGCCAAGGAGAACTAAGGAATTACCTGCTTGTACAATCAAAGATAGATGAGTCCGTCTCCCACCCCTCCCAGCAATTTGCAGAAGCAGCAAAAGATTAGCCTGGCCTTACCACAGAAAGTCAGGCAATGACAAAGGGCAGCGAGGGCAGGAGTCCAGAACAGCCCCAAATGTCCCACTGTAAGAAAATTCTTGTTAAATTAAACATTGTTATTTTAAGAATATAAAGTGGAATATAAAAATTGATATCTTTTCATGCCGATTGTGATTTTTTTAAAAAGTAATACATGGTCAAATAAGTTTTTCCCCATAATTTCTAACAAAAATGTATCTTCATCAACTTTATGTAAGACCATTTTTTCAAGGTTTTTCCAATTTCTTACAATAAAAGTAATATATATATATATGCTTATTAGATTGTAAACTTGGAGGACAAGAATTTATATATTATTTTTTTCTATCCATTTCCATAAAAAGTGTCCAATAAATGGTAAATTAATCACTTTTGGTTGCAACTCTAATAATTTATTCTCTAGAATTTTCAGATCATAAAGAGAACATGCACCAACAAAACAAATTTATTAAGATTTGACTTGCCAAACTATATACTCTTACATAATAGCTAAATTTTATTTTAGAACACTTTTAATACAACTAGTCAAAAATTTTCACAAAAAGGCAGCCATATATCAGCTTTCAATTCACTCTGTAAAGTAATTTAGCCATTCAATCAAGGGAAAATTAAAAGTAGAAGATCCACAACAATGAAACACCACCCATACTTAGGAGAACGGCTAAAATCCCCAAAGCTGATGATACAAATTGCTGGCCAGGGTGTGAAGCAATAGGACCGCTCATTCATTGCTGGTGGGAAAGCACAATAGTACAGCAATTTGGAAGACAGTTGGGCAGTTTCTTACAAAGCAAAACATAGTCTTACCATATGATTCTGTGATCATGTTCTTAGGGTATTTATCCAACTTATTTGAAAACTATGTCCACAATAAACACCTGCCTGTAAATGTTTATAGAACCTTTACTCAACTGACAAATGCTGGAAGCATCCAAAAAATATGCTTCATTAGGTGAATAATAAACTGTGATACACCCATATAATGGAATATTATTCAGAGAAAGCAAGAAGTGAGCTATCAAGTCACAAAAAGACATCAATGAATCTTAATGCATATTACTAAGTGAAAGAATCCAGCCTAAAAATGCTGCCTACCATGTGCTTCCAATTATCTGGCAACTGAAAAAGACAAAACTATAACAATGGGAAAGAAGAGCACTTACAAGGGATGATCTTTGAATAGGTGATGCACCGGGGATGATTTTTAGTATGCTGAAACTATTCTGTATGATGCCATAATTGTGTATACATAACACTACGCACTTGTCAAAACCCACAGAACTTTAGGGCATAAAATGATCCTTATTATATGCAAGCTTAAAAATCTTTTAGAAGGTGGGGTGTCCCAGAATGGGATACAGACTATGACAAAAGAATGTAACTGTATTACAAATATATAAAACAACCTTACTGAAGGGCGGATACTAATTAGAGTAAGTGCTAACCTAACTAAATTTGGAAATGAGAGGAATCTGTAAAACTAAGGGCAAATAAAACTTTATATGAGTGCTGTATTCTAATTGAGTATTTCCTTCCTGTGGGCATGCAGGTTAAAATTCTGATGCCACTCTACGTGTAGACTGGAAGGGAACAGGTGAGCATATGGATGCCAGATAATGGGAGTCATATCCTGTACTGCCGAAGGGGGAGTTTACAGAGAAGCAAGAGGCAGACACTGGAATGATCAATGCAGAAATGTATTGAGTTGGAGACCCCAGAATGAACTCCTATCTAGTTTAATTATAGATTCAGATAGTCACACAGAAGTATTTTTAGGTATACGTATATACACAGATTAGTGTACACACATATTTCCTGGCTCTGTCAGCTAAAAGGGCCTAGAAGCAATGACACCCCAGTAGCAATGAGCAAATCTAGCATCCATTCTAATATTTCCAATACCATTCACCAATAAAATACCATTCACTAATAAAAGGAGCCAGAGTTTCTTGGAGAAATGGCTAATTCTAGGACTGGGGCAGGCAATATACAATCTAAGTCTGGAGCATTTTGTACTACCAGGAAGTATGGAAATGCTAAAAACACACACCAAAAAAAACAAAAAACAAATGCAAACCAATCAGACAAACAAAAACTCCACATTGATGGTAAAATGCAAATGGTCCTCATTAAAGAGCTCCTAAAAGCAAAATCTGTAACAATTTAAGCTTAAAAATAAATAATTAGTATTAGATTATAATCTGAAGTATAAAATAAATATCCTTGAGTCCACAGTGATATAAATAAATGTTTGAATAAATAAACAAATGGGGGAGGAGACCAATCTCCCGTGTAGAAGCATTCCAAATAATGTATGTGGATACGTCACCCAGAAGGAGCTGAAGCATAACGCTCCACTCCCGAAGTGTCCACTGCACGTGGTAACTTCATGCTGAAGAGGACAGATGGACAGTGGGGAGAGCTAATTTTTCAGTGGAGAATCTGACAAACACTACTTCAGCCGGGTGATCAAAGTCGTGGTCAACGGTGATGTCATGTTGATAGTATGTACCCTGGTTATGATGTCATGGAAAAAGCACTTTACCTCTGTGGGCTTCCTATAAACCCATGATCCATGCTGAACTGATTATGAGAGAAACATCAAGGAAAAAACGCCAACCGAGGTGTCCTGTACAAAATATATAATTCAACTAGAACACAGAAGACTCAAGTTCTAGTTCTGGCTTCATCACTAACTCGGTATCTTAGACAAGTTGCCTGATGTTTTGTGCCTCAATTTCTTCACTTATCAAATGGGGATAAAACACATGGCCACGTAATTCTGAGAATTAAAAATGGTTTTAAAAAGTAAAGGTTTATGTAACCATAAGGTGCGTGTCACTCTCTACCACTACAAGAGATTTAGTCACTCTTTTCAAAGCAATTTGTATAGAAAAATAATTGTTTTTATAAAAATTCAAGCAAGAGAACATTTAAAGTAAAATGTGACTGTCCCACCTTCCCCTCTCCCCACCAGCAATAACTTTTAATAGTATTTGAACACCCTGAAGTTGGTTTTAGAAACCACATAAAATCTACCTCCTCGCTTATAAAATTAAAAATCCAGGATACCATATAATCATGTCAGCCCATTTATATCTATTGTTGCCCTGCATGGGCAAAGAAAAAGCTCAGGACACCACGTAACATTTCTTCAGAAGCCTTACATTATTGCAGAATGGAAATGTTTTCGTAAGGGTACAAGGCACGGCTGTTGATATGCCAGCATAGTTTCTGGGCAGTGGCTTGAATGGGAGATAGCAGCTCTCGTGTGAGCCATGCTGCCCTCGAGGTCCTCAGGGCCACCGGGCATGCCCCCGTCACAGTAACAATAGCAGGTCACGGTGGTGGCTGCTGTCTCCAGAACTCAGCCCTCACCCCGCCGCGGCCTCCTCCCAGCCTCCTCCCAGCCTCCTCCCAGCCTTCCCTGGAAACCGGCGACTCCCTCTGAGTGACGGTTGCCAGTGTCCCCAGCCGATTAGCTCACTTGCAAGGCAGCCAGCCGTCCTTCCTTGCAATGACACTGACTCGTCATGTGACTCGCACTCGGTCTTCGGACATCAGATGGTTCCAGAGGAAGAGAGTCCTCCTGTAAATGGGATACAGTCATTTCCACTGAGCACTTTGCTGAGCACTGGGAGCACTGGCTGGGGGGACATTTTTATTGTGAGTTTTTTTCTTTGGTGGAGACTCTTCATTTTAAGGAAAACAACATAAAATGAGCACCGGTTTGAAATTAGACTGAATTACATTTGAGTCTAAACTTGTGATACACACATACTCATATGCAAACATAATAACAAAAATCAAGCATTTTATAATATTTATGTAACATAAACTATTAAAAAAGAAAAGGAACATTACAGATCCATTTGAAACCTCCCCTACTCCCATTCGTCCATCCCATCCAATTCCCTTTCCTCTCTCCCTAGAGGCACCTGAATTTGGCAGTTGTGTATCTTCTCCATTCATGCTTTTACACTTTAACTGTTGTTTCTACACATAAACAATAGGAAGTGTGATTTGGAGTATTTTTTAAATACATATATCACACTATAAACACCAAATGGAACCTATCTATCCTTCATAGTTGTTTTAAAGATTAGAGATAGTACACGTAAAGCATCTTCTACATATCATAACATTCAACATATCATAATAAATATTATTGTCTATAAGGCATGTACTTGAAACCAAAAATAATTAAAGTGTCTCTCTCAGTAGAACTAGGGCTGCAGGCCGCTCCGCCCACACTGGCCTCTGTGCTGTTGCTCACATGCTCCAGGCACTTGAACCCGCTGTTCCCTCCGCCCGGGGTCTCTTCTCCCCTCTGTTCACGAGCCTTCATCCCTCATGTTACTCCAGTGTCTCTGCTCAAATAGCAACCCCGTCACTTTCTAACTCCTCACTCTGCCTTTGTTTCTATAGCTGTTATCATGGCCCATCTATTTGTTTCTTGTCTGTTTTTAGATCACACCTTTGGTTTACTCGTTGCTAAATCCCCAGCACCTAGAAGAGGGGGAGCCATGCAGGGGGCATGGAAGGATTGAGCAAAAAAGAAAAAAAAGAGAAAGAATTAATGGACATGGACAAGAGTGTGGTGACTGCAGGGGGGAGGGGGGAGGTGGGAGTGGGGGTGAAAGAGTAAGTGTAGGGGGGATAAATGGTAATGGGGGAGGAATTTAATTTAAAAATTTTTTAAGTATTCCTTCAATTAAATATTATATGAAAACAGCAAGACAAAATATTTTATGTGTATTTGACTACAAGAGTATCAAAATGTGCTTTTGAAAAAGACTATAAGGGAGCCAAACACAATGATGAGAGGATTATAACTACCTAAGGGTTGCTTTTCTTTTCTCATAATGTTTTATAACCTTTTGGGGGAGGAATGGGTAGGAAACATAAACTTTAATCTTTTCTATGCCAGACATAAAAAATTTTATTTAAAAGGCGTAACATCTTTTATGTATTAATAAAGATTACAAAACAAAATAGAAAAATAATTTTAAAGTTTTTGTTTTGTTTTTTATCCTTACCTGAGGATATTTTTTCCATTGCTTTTCAGAGAGAGTGAAAGGGAGAGAGAAACATGTCGAATGGTCGCCTCTGCACGCACCCCAACCAGGGCCTACAACCGAGGTCCGAGCCGTTGTCCAGAATCAAACCCAGGACCCTTCAGTCCGCGGGTCGGCGCTCTAACCACTGGGCAAAACTGGCCAGGGCAATTTTAAAGTTTTTTATTCATATTGGCAAATGCTCTCAACAATATTGACAATGTGTTTTGTGTAAATTTTAATTAAAAAATGTTATGCCAAATATATGTGTGTATATATGTGTGTGTGTCTACATATACATAGACATAAATTACATATACATATATCATATATGTAGTATTGGGTTTTATTTGCATTTCTTTGATTGCTGGTGAGTAGACATCTGTATAATATGCTTCTTTGTGAATTTTATCTGTATGTGTGTGCCTCCCCTATTCATGCCTTTATCAATTTTGCTCTTTTGGAGCAGTTAAATGTTTATGTAGCTGGATCCAGTAAATTCATGCTAAGGAATTTATTCTAAGGGTGTGGTATTCCTTTTAAAATAAGGAAAAAATGTATACCAAAAGTAAATTCACTAAGTTTTACAACGTAACCAGTATAATCAAGAAGTAAGTAACAGGGAATATTGCCATAATTTAACTGTTGTGTCTGCCCTCAAAAAGGTTCAGTCTACTTAGAAGGGAAAGGCAGAAAATACCAGAGACAATACAGAAATATTCTATGACACCATATAATCAAAAGTTGAACTGTTGGCCAGATCTTATGTATTAGCGGCGTTCCAATGACTAAGGATGAATGTGAGCTGCTGCAGTTAGAGAAAGAAAAAAAAAATCTTTGGAAGAGGGAGCTCTTGAGCTGGGGCTTTAAGACCTAGGACTGGCCTAGACACCAGGAGGAATTCCTGCTGGGACTGCAATAGTTTATGCCTGGGAGTCAGATTGCATGAGATGGGCAGAGTGCAAATGTCCTGACTGAAGACGGGGCCTGGTGCAGAGGAGCTGGGAATACTCTAGGTGGGAAGGGACCAGGCCTTGGAGCGTCTTTAAAGTCAGTCAAAGACCGTTTTCAACTTCCTGTGCTGGGCAATGGCAAAGGAGGCGAAAGCATTGGTCTATATAGGTTCACCTGACAGTAATAATTGGCCTGAATCTTAGAAACTTGGAAATAAAACTTTAAAATCTAGCTTCCCTATCTCTACAAACTCAGAATTTTCTAATGGAAATAGTTTTCCTCTTTGAATTTACAATCATACAGCCTGGCTTTCATTTTTGAAAATAATCTCCTTCCTCTTTGTCTTAGTTTGTAAGTAAAGCTTTTAATAAAGCTTTCTGTTCAATTTTTTAAAATCTACATCAGCCTCCGTGGCCAACCTGAGAACCTATGCTGACAATCTAGTAGATACTCTTCTGTATTTCTCTCCTTTCTATAGTCACATGGACAAGCCTCTATAAGTACACACACATAGGTACTGTTTTACACAAATGGGGACACAAAAAGCTAGATTTTAAAGTTTTATTTCCAAGTTTCTAAGATTCAGGCCAATTATTACTTATTTATCTCCATTCTCTTTTCTCTTTTAACAATACCTCATGGAAATAAAACCCTTCTAGTCAATCAGTACGTCTCTAATTCATTTTTTATTAGTGCTGCATAATATTCTGTTCTATTCAACCATTACTTTATCAATCTTTTTTAACCACAAACAGAGCTACAATCACAGTCCTTTTCCTGTATGTTTCTCCAGCACTAGTGAGTTTTATGGATTGGATGAATCATGCATCTGCTATTTTAATGGGTACTGCCAGATCTTTTCCCAAAAGGCTGTAACACTCTGTGTGGAACGGCCCCTTTCCCTTCATCCCCATCAGTAACAAGTGTTTGGCTCATTTGAACACGTCAGTTTACAGCTCCTGTGAAGTGGTAGTTCACTGATATTTAATTCCTGTTTTCCCGGTTGCTCACGAGTTCGAGCATGCTTTCATATGCTTTTGGCCAACTGGATTTGCTTATCTATGAATTGTTGACTTATACCCTTTGTTCATTCTTCCTTTAGGTGATCCCCTTTTGTCACCCAGTCTATTGAGTTTTTAAAATATTTGTAAATCTCTTTTACTGTAAAGTATAACACAAGTACCTAAGATACAAATGTACCACTTAACCGTTTCATAAAACAAAAGCCCTGCAACAACCATAGCAGCACCGGGTCAGGAAGCAGGGCGTTGCACCCACCACCCTCCCCCAGAAGCTCTACCTGCCTTCCTCTTCCCAAGCACAAGCCCCCCACTCCCCCACCCCCCCTAAAATAACCAATATGTATTTTGACTTTAATGGTAGTTACTGTAATGTCCAACTTTTCTTTGTAGTTTTAACAGCCAAGTATTCAACCTAAACATTATAGCTTAGTTCTATTTTGAAACTTTATATAAATGCAAATATTCCTTTGTATCTGATTTCTTTCACTAGGTTCACTTACATTTGTGGAATCTAGTCAAGTTGTAGCCCTATTTGTTTTCATTGCTATAGTCCCAGAAGGAAAGGGCTGGAGGAAGAGCATTCCAAGGTGACAGATTTGTTGCGCCAAGGCCTGGAGTGAGAGGCGGGCTGGCCTCCCGGGGAACGGGGAACGCGAGTATTTCAGCGCTGCGGGTGTACAGGCCACGGGAAGGACAGCCAGCACCCAGGCTACAGAACAGAAGGGCCGAGGCCCCAGGTTGCCTTCCATCTCTCCCGCAGCTTCACTGATCAGCTCAGTTGACAGTTAATTTTTTTCTTCCACTAAGTTCTATAACATCAATTAACTTTACTGCTCATCATATGTTACCTTGATTTGGAGATTTTGGCAAATGTCTCATTTACATGGAAAATTTCTAGGGGGAAAGAATGGCCCTTGATTTTTCTTTGTAACACTGTCGAAGTCTTTCATACAGTTGGTGCTCAGTAAATGCCACTTGGATGAATAAATAAGACAGAGAGGCCAGGATTCTTTTTTTTCTTTCTCAAAATATTACAGATGTCCCTTTTTCTCCTCAGTGACCCCTTTCACCGCTTCCACCCCCTCCCCAGCCCCTCTCCACACCATTGTCCGTGTCCTTGGGTTGTGCACATATGCATATAAGTTCTTTGGTTAATCTTGCCCCCTCCCCCACCCGCTCCCTTCCATCCCTCTGAGATTCGTCAGTCTGATTCATGCTTCCATGTCATTGAATCATTTCTGTCCATCAGTTTATTAAGTTCTTTAGATTCCTCTTATAAGCGAGATCATGTGATGTCTGTCTTTCTCTGCCTGAGAGGCCAGGGTTCTTAAGCCAGGCCATGTTTACAAGTCCTCTGCTGCTCTGAGGATTCTAAGTCAGATCAAGTTGGTTTGGTCGTCCGTTCTTTGAAATACCTCTGACTTCTTTCAAAGGCTCAGCACAGCCTTAACATATGTTGACTGATTTTCTCTAAACCATTTTTTCTGTGTTTTTAACAGTACTGCTTTAAGCAGCTCTTTCACGTGCATGGTTACTTTTTGTTCCAGTCGGACTCTTGAGGAATTCTTTCAGAGCATCCCGACAGGGTCCTACTCTTCCAGGTTGCAATGCTACCTAAACTGCATATTCCAGCCAGGACATAACCCAGCAGGACGAGAGCACCTGGTAGGCCCAGAGACTACACTCTCCCAGTTCCCCCTCTTGCCTCTCCTGCAGGCTCACCCTGGCCTCTCTCCTCCTTGCCTGCTCCAGGAAAGAGCAGCAGAATCTTTCTGCCCACCTTCCTCTTTCTGCTCCCCTCAACCTTTGAAAGCTCCACCCTGTGACCCCAGATGATCTCTGACCTTGGGTCAGCCAAGCTCCAGCTCCTGGTAGAACCAGCTGCCAGTGGAACCATGTAAAGGAATCTCAGAACCCTATACCAGGGTCCTACTGCTCACATCGGTCTTACTAAGTGAATATTTTGAAATCAGATGTGTTGTACTGTCCCCCACATCCCCGTCCCCTCCTTTTGAGCACCATTTTAAAGCTATGTAGATCATTACTTTCATAATAATTAAAAGCAAAGGTGGCTTTTCATAACTTTGCCTCAGTCTTTTTTATTACCCCACTCAAAAAGCCTTAGGACTCCTTCCCATCCCTCCCAGTAGGTTAACGTCCATTCACTGGCTCACTAAACTATTTCTGAATATTTTCTGTCTGCCATATGCTGCATTTAGGAAAAAGAATATATATATAAATATATTAGAAAATTCCCACCATGAAGAATTTCCATATGATTCAGGTGAGAAATGAACGAGTCCATGATAATAAAAGAGACGTAAGAAGTTAGATAGAACAGATTGTAACTGTTGCAGGAAATGGGACATGAAAAGAATCTCTGTGAACCATTGCAATTAAGGAAAGCTTCGGGGTAAACGAGGATCTGCAGTGGGTATTAGTGTATGGCTAGTTTTTGGAAGGTGAAAATAGAGCAAGCACTCAATGCTAGGGTAATCAGAAATGACTTAAAAAATTGAGTGGATCATGATGCCTCAAAGAAGTGACCTCAGAAAGATGAGCTGGAACTAGACTGAGGTAAGTCAGTGAACAGAGGACTTGTCTCCGTGGGTGACAAGGAGCCTCCAAAGGATTTTGACCCTGGTAAAATAACAGCAATGTCTTGGGCACATTAATGCAGCAGCAAAGCTCAGAGTGGTCAGAGTGAGCAGAGAAACTTGAGGCAGGCTCTTTGCAATCACTGAAGCGTAAAGTTCTAAATGCACTTTCATTCTCATAACAATTCATTCTTTGTGCTCAGCGTGTGTCGGGCCCTGCACCGGCTGTGGGGGAAGCCATGGTGCTCTGCCAAGGAACCCACAGTTGACTGGGCAAAAGACAGCAAAACAGTCATGGGGGATCTAGGAGGAATTTTTCCGATTAAGTCCATTGGCTGAATCTCTGACCTTAGAAGAGAGCCAGCACACGTTAGGCTCGTGTGGATGTTTGTTCATGAACTTCAAAATAATGTGAATAGGACAACAGGACTCAAGCAAGAGTAAGCACACCGCTCACTAGCAAAGCACTCAGAAGGGCGTCTCACTCAATATTACGAATGCAAGAAAACTTCCCAGAGTCCTCCAACTTTGTTCTTTTTTAAAAAAAAAATTGGGGTTTTCATGGTCCCCTTAGGTTCCATATGAATCTTAGGATTTTTTTTTTTTTTCTCTTTCTGCAGAAGTGCCATTGGGATTTTGATAAGTATGCCTACTTTTGTGCATGTTGCATTTATGGTCCTTGAGGGATATCCAAGTTTAGTAGGCAATTGGTTTATGACTCAGAAGGCACTGAGGTTGGGATAGGTCATCTTGCAGGGCATTCCTGCTTCCCAAGAAGCTTCAGATAACTGTTTTCCAAAATAGCAGGGAGAAAATATATAGCCCAATGTAAAAGATGCTTCTGTGTGGTTGACATTTTCTTGCTTTTCTATTTTCATAGAGTTTATACCCAGTATTTTAAAAACAAAAATCATTTGGCTTGATTGTCTTCAAAGAAGAAAGATAAGACTTTCCTAAAGTTGAGGGAAATCACACCCTCGGAGCCAAAGAGGAGGCTAATGTTCACCTGCTCCTTCCCTCTGCCCAGCATCACCCACATACTGCTCGGCAAGGTCGCTCAGGCCCAGGACTATTAATGATGGACAAGCTCCCCAAGACATCCCTATGCATACGGGCAATTTGAGGAACACTGGACTGAAGCAAATACAATTTTTACACAAAGAAATTCAACTAAGAAAGTAACAATCATAATCATAGAATAATGATTCTTGCATAGTTTCCAGCATACAATTGATATTAATTCACATAGGAGAACATTTTACACATTTAGTGTTTGTTGATTCTTCATTAGACTCAGATCCTTATTTCTTTTAAAATCTTTTAAAATGTGCGACTTATTTTTTAAGAAATACGTCCATAAAGTATCCCTTCGTCTGTGTCACTTACTTTCTCTTTAAGGTTGAATGCAGTTTCCAGCGCTATTTTATATCATGAGTCTCATACTTGGGAAATCCTTTACAGTAGCTGTTAAAACCATTAAGCCGTTGTCTTCGATTTAATCTTTAAGGTTGACCAACCAGCATTGAGTCACTGTAATCTTCTAGGTCAGACAGGAAAAGAATTGACGTCGTTACAAAATACCACTGCGTAAGTGTCTTTGAGAAAATGGCAGCGAAGTGTACACAGTTGGGTAATGTGATGGGCATTGGTCCCCGAGCAGGTGAGCAGAGGGCCTGGCACCTGGCATTGCTCCCCTAGTGATGCTCTTGGGTGAGCTGTTGAGAATCCGTGACACACTTTCTCTGACATAACACACCTCAAGGAGATATCAAGATGTTTCCTCTCTCAAGCAAATCAAACAGCCTATTAGGAATGACAATTTGGCACACGCTATGCTCAAGGGACAAATGTAATAAGGGATGTTTCATACAAAGGGGCTTCCACCGTGATCCAGCAATGTTGATCTGCAGCTAAAAACAGAGATGCTTAAAAATAAACCTTCAACTTCTCACCCTGAACAATAAAGATGTTTTCCAGAAAACCACACACAATCTAAACAGCCTGAGAGCTAGCCAGCTCCTTTCTCCAGCTTTTACTTTTTAAAAAAAAGAAAAAATGCAAAGAGGATCGGCTGACCTAGTTGGTTTATCTCACTAATCTGTAACACTAACTGCCCAAAAGAGATTTATAATACAGACATGCCCACACTGTCTTGTTGGCTTGTCTCTAGCTTTCAGAAACAAAAAAAAAGCTATTATTAGCCATTAATATAATATCCTAAATTAATATAAATGCTTCCGTATCAGAAGTTAGCATTAGTGTTCAACTCAATTTTAAAGAGATAGGCTGGACACCTTGGTTTCAATCACACATTTATTCTCTCTCCCTCCCTTTCCCTGTCTCTCCCAGCCTCCCCCAAATTAAGTCAAAAGGAGAAAAAACTTGAGATGATTGAGGATGGAGAGGTAGATGTCCATATTAGTCTAAATGCAGGGCTCGTGAGGGTGTGCACAAACAAACCCAGGAACTAACCGTAGCACAGAAGGGTCAAGGTTGAAGACAAGGCAAACTTCAAGTTCGTTCACATCAAAATTAATTTTTAAAACATCGTGAGTCTCCTGGAACATTGTGTCCATTGTCTGCTTCATTCTTGTCCCAGGGTGCTGATCAGCAAGACAGGAAGATGTGAGCCCATGCCTAGGCGGTGAGTCTAACTGCTAGACAGCCAGGCTTTTGCCCTAGTGAATTATCGCAGACAGAGGACTGTGGGGGGAAAACAAAGAGATTGTGCTGCCCAGAACCCTCAAGACCCTGGTGGGAAGGAAGGGGGGAGGTTAGGCACTGACTATGCAGAGCGGTGGCCCCATTCGCTGATTCTTGTTTGTATAGACTTTCACCACGGCCTTCCTATCCCTGTTCCCAGACCAGCTCCTTTCTAATAAATCATAATGTCCTTCTCCAAGGCTTTATGGTCTCCCCTTCCCCATCTGTGAAATTAAAGCATGATTTCCAAGGGTCCTGACTATCTCTGGTTCTCAGTTCGTTTGCTGTCATTTATGGTGGGGGAATGAAGCCCAACCCAGTTCCTGCCGTGAGCCAGACAAGCCATGCGACACCCAGGAGGCTGGTAAAGCTCCTTGTGCCAGGTACTGCTGAGGGGTCTAGTTTCCTCTAGCAGGCCTGGGAAGGCCTGAGCACCTTCTAAGGCAGCTTGTCTTGGTCTCTGTGATCCGGGGGGGGGGGGGGGGGGTTCAGCTTCACCCCGGGTTCTAGGATTCTCTCAGGGGTCCCTTGTCCATGAAGAGTTGTTAGCTGTTGATCTTGCTAGAAGCAAAGTCAGGAACAACCTATGTCGCCATCTTAGTGATGGCCTGTTTTTTTAGCGACAGCCAATATAGGCAAATGTACTCAACGTTCTGGCGACAGGAATGTGGAAATGAGGCCTGCTTGGCTCTGCCTCTAGGAAGTGTGCGACTGGCCGCCCTGGCTCACCTCTGCGTGCCACTCGGCTCCTCCTGCCTGGTCCTCTTTCCTGGGGGCTTTCAAAGCCTCTTCCTGCCCCTGGTTCCCTGGGGTGGAAGGCAAGACTGTCCCCTTTTCCTCTCCCCCAACCCTAAACTCACACCGTCAGACTCACACACAGTAGCGTAGCACGCACCCGGCTCTCACTCTCTCCCTGCCCTCCCCCTGGGCCTCTCACCAGATCTGAGGGGCACAGAGGACAGGAGAGAGCCACCGTTCAACCTCATCTTAAATTGCAACAAAACGCAAGTCCTGGTGACTGCTCATTGTCATATCCGTGCTAGAGAACAAGGGAAGTGCCCAGACTTTTTAATCAGATGGAACTCCATCCCTCTTCACAGTCAGCGCTGGTGGAAATCTGAGCACTATCAAGGGAGCTGCGGAGGAAAGGAGAAACTCGCAGGAAGTCTGCAGATCTAGGAAAGCAGGACTTTGGGACACCCCGAGGACACGCCCAGTTCAAAGCAAAGGTTCTTATCAATACTGGGAGAACTATTAAAACAATCATGTCCCTGGAAGAGAGAACCACGAAGGGCAAGTGTCAGATTTCTAAGAATGTGACTATTGAAAGCCAATTTCTTCACTCTTGAATTAGGCAGATTAGGTTTATTCATCCTTTCCTTTCCAGTAAATATTTACTGAGCACCTACTAAGCATCCAGGACCATGCTTTGTGGTGGTGGTGGTGGTGGTGTCCGTGATTTACTTTCATTACCTCAATCTAATCAGTGTGTGCTTGTGTGTGTGCACGCGTGAGCACGCCAGCTAGATTCAGCTTTAAACTTACCCACGTGTCATCAAGAATGCAAGCTCCAGGGGTGGTTGGCTCACTGCACTTTCTAGACATGGCACAGAGACAGCTTTATCAGCCTTCTGCCACGCAGATCACAGTCGGCCCAAAGGATTTGAGCTTTAGAGGCCTATCAAAATGGATATTTATTGCCAACACCAGTGACTTACTAATTATCATAAGGAATGTTAGAAATCAGCTCTTACTGGTGAAAATATTCAAAATAGGAGAAATGGTGTAATAGGTTTAGACTCTTGGTTTGGGGAGATGAAAAAGTTCTGGGGATGGATGGTGGTGATGGTTACACAATGTGAATGTACTTAATGCCACTGACCTGTATACTTAAAAGTTGTTGCAATGGTAAATTTTACGTTATATCTATTTTATCACACAAAAATATCTTTAAGGTTTAGACACTGCCCATCCTTGCATGAATAGGTACTAGCAATAGTGAGGCTTGTCACCAGCATCCTTCAGAATGGTCCCCGAGGCTTGGTCCCTGCTGGATCTGTGTCACCCTTGCTTTAGGAGGATTTCTGATTGCTCAGTGCCAACTAGGGGCTTCCGAATTAGGCCTGCAGGGCAGAGGCCAGCTAACTTTTGCAGTGAATGCAGATGGTAAATATCTTTGTGAGGCACACCATTTCGGTTGCAACTATTCAACTCTCCCATTGTATCAGAAATGCCTAAACGAATGAGCGTGGCTGTGTGCCGATAAAAGTTCATTTACAAAAATTTGGCCCAGCACGTAGTTTGCCGTCCCCTGGTCTAGATCACTGGAATGGTATGTCTTGTGATTTTTTCCCCGTAATGATCTGTAACCCACATGCCACTGGGGAGCTGGGACTTTTGAGCATAAGGTTCCCATTCTCCTGGATGGTGCCATTCATAATACAATAGTTAATATTTCTCCACTGCAATTCTCCGTGTCTAATGTTTGGCTCTCCTAGTGACAAGTGGACAAATTCTTTCTGTTCTGTAACATCACCTCAGCCTTGTACTTTCAGCTTGGCCATGTCGTACTCTTCTATTAACATATTGCTTGCTTGGATTCACTAGTATTTGCTTAGAAATTTACTGCTTATGTGCATAAATAAGATATTCCTGCAGTTTGATTTTTGTGTGCTCCCCTTCCCTGTTTTTTTGATATGTAACCTTGTAGAAAGAGTTTACAAGCACTTTTTTCTCCTATGTGCCAATGTCTCATACCTAACACAAGGGTTTGGGACCAGGTGGTCTTATGACCTTCCAGGTCTGAAATTCTCCTTATGCTTATGGCCCGGGCAGAAAAATCTTATATATTAATAAGTCTTACATATTGTTTATTATTCAGTACTATTTGCCCTCCCATCGCTGCATGGTCAACAAATTAGCTCATTATTGATTAAATGTTTTGTGTATTACTACCGTGTAAGACACATTTTTTTTAGTGAGCATGTACTCTCTAATGACAAGGCAAATGAGAGACAACTTGTGCTCTTTTAGGATGTAAAAGCACTAGTTGATGTAATAAATACTTTCTATTTCCATCCAAGGAGAATGCTTCCACCTCCCTTCTTTGCAACAGGCCAAAAGAGGTGCGTGTGCAGCTAATAAGTCTGGGCACATGTTTTCACATGTTCTCCTCATTTCCCCATTTCCCTGAACATAGGGTTTGTACCTTCCCAGAGTTTTACCAAGATCCTTGTACCCTGTATTTCATAAGCTTGAAGACCAGCTGTTATTCATTAAGTATTTGATGGGAAAAGAAAAGAAAGAAGCCAATAATCTGTACCAGGAGAAGATCCTTAGCCAATCTTTCAAAGTTGTCAAACTTGATTGCAAAGACATAAGTTATGGTAGAACATCTCTGGACTTGAATCCATCTTTGCCAACTAGATCTCCAGGAGAGGATCGTTCTAGAGGCCTGTGTTTGAACGCACAGTTCTAAAACTTTGTAAGAACCTGAATTTAGGCTTCCTAACTAGAATGTTCCAATCCATGGTCCTGTAACCAATTTAGAGGGTTATAATCAGAATTTTTTTAAATTAAAAAAAAATATTGGAGTGGATAAAGATAAATTATGTCTCATGAAGCTTTTGTTTTACTGTGTGTGTGTGTGTGTTTCTATATTGGGTCATATATAAAATGTATTCAACTGCGGGTCGCAGGCAAAAAGACTCGCAAGCCTCTGCCATAACCCTCAAGTTCTTTTCATTTGAAAGTAAAACAGCATTCTGCATTAAAGGGTAAGGATAGAAATAAGAAAATTCTTTTTTTCCTAGGGAATAGGTGGGGGAGGGTAACCTTGCATTTTTTGTAGTTACTAGGAGAGCTGGAGGTAGGTAAACATAAATCACAAGGAAAGCCGCAACTAGCTTCTCTCCCTGATAAGCTTCAGGTCCTTCCCTCGGAGACTTCACCCCTTAATGCCTTCTTTGGTAAACCAGAGCTAAAAAACTAATTAAGTCTTTTTATTTCTTGACTCTGTCTTTCTCCTCTGATTTGCTTTAGGTCCAAGAAATGCAGAAAATATATTTTATAGGGTTTTTTTTAACGCCTATGGTATTCAGAGGTCAGACGTTCAAACCTTGGCTCTGTCATTTACAAGCTGTGTAACTCAGCGCAGAACGCAAACGTCTCTCTGCTTTAGTTTCCACTATAAAATGGGGATAGCTGCGTTGTGAAGATTAAATGAGCATAAACATGAAAAGTGCTTAGCACAGCAGTCATCCTTGGTTATTACCCAGGCTGGCACTGCCCTACCGGCCAGGGACACAATTTTAAAAGACTCCTCTCTGGTCTCACGGAGTTGCATTCCATTTGGGAAACAGGAAGACGTGCTCCTACTAAACATATTTTGGGGAACATGATGGAATAGTGGGAGGAATATGGCCTTTGGAGCCTAGACTTGCGCTCAAACCCTTGTCATGTATTTACTCACTGAGTGACCTTGAGTGATTTCATTAACATCTGAACCCATTTCCCCCTCTCTAAAATGAATATCTAATACTTGACATGGAGATAATGCTTGTAAGGCGTTATCTAGAATGGACTGACTCCTGTTAATTTTCTCCTTTCCTCTTTCAGGACCCCTCACTGTGCATTCTAGAAGTCTGTGGTGATTACTTCAAAGTCAGGATGTTGCCCTTCTGGCTCCCACTAACACTACTCCACAGGCGAATGTCACTTGTAACAGTAAGGCAAAGTGTCCCTGTGCAATCAACTATATCCCGGATCCCCAGAACAAATTGTTACTCCCACCGGAATTGTCCTATGATCGCTGGAAACATTTTTCTTGATAAAATGATTTAAAATGCTAAAATAATTAAAAATGTTAAAAATAAAAATTTTAGAGAGCCATAATTCTCCTTCTTACTAATATATTTTTGCTATTACCTTGTAATCTTTGTTCACATGCAGGCGTGGTTTCCCCTAGTTTCTGTCAAGGACTGATGTATTTATAGTCTACTTTTTTATGTGACATTATCTTATAAAATAGCATCAGAATAGATTGCCTTGTAAATTTTTGTGATATTGAATATGAGTATTATCTGCAGGTTTATGCTACAACAAGCCTTTGTGTGAGAAGAAGAATTTTCATTTTTCTCTTTACCAGATTATATTCTTTGGAAAAATTATGAAAGTTTTGATGTTTTATGTTTGTAATGCAGTCCCCGATAAAAATGAGAATGGCCTTTTGATAACAAACAGTTAGATTCTTTAACTCATGCAGCCAGGAATTTGATCTGGGGGCTGATTTCAGGCTTGGAGATACTGGGGTGCAAATACATTCAAACAGAGCTGCCCTGAGCATCCATGTGGGCAATGCACTCATCTCGTTTTAAAATGGCCAGGAAAAGCAATGTGCGCGTTTCAGCGGTGCAGTCCCCCCACAAATCACGCAGCATTTCAGGAGATGAAAGCCACCCTGGACTCCTGGAAGTCTGCAGCAGAAGTGAAGGAATGGGGGAGGGAGGACAGGAAGGGAACAGGACGAGTAATCCGTTACACATACATTGTGTGCCCCAAGAGCAAACGGAAAGGGAGCTCAGGGCGCTTCGAGAGGTAGGATGTAAATCTGTCCTGAATGGGCATTATGTCCTATCGACGTCTATTGTTTCATGGAGCCCAGGCCTAACAATGTCCCATTGTGGCAAATGCAAAGGCCAGTTCGTTAAATCCCAGTTTTCTAGATCTCTTCCCTCATTTTCTGTCTCCGGGACTGTGCCCCTGAGGATGGCTCTGCTCTCACTGCCTGCGCTGCCACCCTGCTGGCTGTGTAAGTAAAGATGGTTTACAGGCTCCTGGGTCTGGTTGGAGGACACTAAAAATCTCTCGACCTTGCTCTGGTTTTATTGAGGACGGTAGCATGTATTTCCAGAGAGATGACATGGGGAAAACTATCTCTGAAATTGCCAACCCAGAGCAACTGCAAATCTGCAAAGTCACCTCTGGAACTGCAAGGATGCTTCACGCCGATGGAAGATGCTCTTGAGGGTTTTATGCAAATCAATGGATGGTTTGATATTTTCATTTGAAAGGGAATTGAAAGACCAGCTTCAATTGCCAGAGACTGTTTGCTTTAAATAATCCTGGAATGGGCATAAATACTAAATGGATTTTTAAGTCCCTGAGCTAAAACAAAAATATGGCTACAAAGTGTTCTTCCTGCACACTGGTTTCTCGGTCATGTGGCGTCTTGGTATTGCCACAAAGTGCACAAGAACTGAGTAACCAGCCAACTGGAAATGGGTGATAAAGAGGCATTGGGAGGATGGAGAAATGCCTGGAACTCATCCACTTCATGTTCAATACCTCCTAGATGAAGAAGGTGGTAACGGCTAATAATGGGGGTGATTTTACATCAGTTGTCGATGGTTTCTATAGAGCAGCATGCAAACGAAAACCCAAGTGTTTCAAAGAAGGGAAAATGCTGCTGTTGCCACTGTGTTCTGTGGTCATGTTCTTTGCCTTTTCCTTCCTGTCTGGGTCAGAGGACCTTGGTGCAGATTGACCTTGGTACAAGACTCCGAGACAAGAATGCCTGCTGGGCCTGGGAGTACACAGAAAGAAGGGGCTGGGTCTTGGGTCTCATAGGCTGATCCCGTTGAAAAGGGATGAGCTGCGGAGTCTAAAATGTATTCCTATGTCTGGTCAGAGAGCCTGCGAAGTGTAACAGGAAGAAAAGCATCCCAGCCCTGACACACTCTTCCCTGGGTGGCTGGATTAGCCGCTCAACCTCTCTGCTATAAAATGAGGGTGGTAACTGTCCTTGCTTCCTCCCTAGGACACTGTCGGTGAACAGCGACGCGATGCGGGTGAAAGTGCTGAATAAAAGTAAGTTACTAGTATTCAGTGCTGATTATCAAACATTTAGAGGATGATGATACTTGAGCTTGCACTAGTGTCATACTTCTTTCAGGAAGCATTAGTGACAGGTGAACCTCTTCTTAGCACCCCCCCCCCTTTTTTACACTGAGTAGTTGAGAACTGCTTTCCCTATTTGCAGAGGTTGTGTTTTCTCCTTTCCTCCATGGGGGCTGGGGTGTTGGGGTACCTGCTGGTATCTTACTCAAGCCCAGCAGCAAGCCCATGAGGTCTAAGCTCTAGGAAAAGGTGGAAGTAAGCTGAGGTAGGGGGCTTGCGTGGACATGTTGTAAATCAAACCAGGATACACATTTCTCCTGTTAGGACCATTTGATCAAACCCAATTTTGGATAAACAAGACTTAGGTGACATTTTTCTAAGTCATGGTATGATCTTCTTAACTTAAAATGTCGTTTTAATGTGTCTAGCTTTGTTACATGTCTTTAAGATTCTTTGGGTGCCAATTTCTAGATCTACACCCACTCCCCTGATTTACTAAAGTGTTATCCCTTTTCCTGTCTGACTGTAGAATACAGTGCTCTCTAGGTAAGCACTGCACTCTCCCCAGCCTCAGGGAATACTTAGATGGTGTGGGTGACTGAATGTCACATGGAACCTTTGACATGATATAATAGAAAAATAGTAAGTTATAACCCTTCCATGTGATTTATTCAAGCTCTGTTTCCCCATCTGTGATATGAGGCATTTGGATAAGATGATCTCATCGGGTTCAAAAATGAAGTGAACGATATCCTTTCTCTGTGGGGATTTTCTCTTCTGCTTCCCTTTCCTCTTCCTCCAGAGCTTAGTAAATAGTCAACCTGGGGAGGGGTGGGGGAGGCTCATGGTTCCTCTGGTCCACTTCACCCGCCCCCACCTTTCCAATATTTACCAATGGGAAAACCCAATATTTCTCTGAGCCGGTCAGTAATCATGTGGGGAGTGACTCTTATAAACAAAATCCTTGTGAGGCTTTGGGAACACAAAATAAGTGAGTGCCTGTCTTCTAAGGGTCTTTCCAGTTTAGTGAAGGAGAAAGTCAGAGAAACAATGTAATGAGGTCGGTGCTCTGCAAAGCACATGCTCAGGTGGGAGAAGCATAGACGGGGCACTAGAGGACCTAGAGCCAGTCAATTAGGTGTCACGTCAGTACACAGATCTCATAGTAGTATGGGTTCAGATTCATGGGGTTCCATGGCTAGCTTATGCCAAGTGAAGTAAATCATGAAGTGTTGGAACTCTAAGGGAAATTGAGCTACTTTCTAAACATTATAATATAACCAGATTTCATTTTACGAGGTGAGAGACCAGTGGCCAGAGATCTGGGCCTCCATTAACCTTCATACAATGGGACTGATAAAGCCCTCTCTTCAAACAATGTCTCGGTGATCACTTTATCAGATGTAATTACATTTTCTAATCTTACAGTGCCTTTCTTGCAGGTACTGAGGGTCTCAGGTTAAGGATCTTCCTAGAGGTTATCTGTTTAAATTCTGTCCAGTTGAAGGCGGCAGGTCTAAGCTTTATTAAGCATTGTCTGGCTCTACAGGTGGTATCAGAGCAAAGCAATCCCGTAAACCCAGACAGATTGACCCCCAGTGCTAGGGGCCATCTAATCAACGCAGATCTCTGAGCAGATCTCTGAACAATGTCATCGCTACACCACCCATGCCCCTCCCTTCTGCGTGTGGAGCCTGAGAATGATGCAACCTCAAAGGCATTTGGTGAAATTCTGACTGGGGAGGTGCCTGGTTTGTTCAGTGAGATCACCTGAGCTATAGTCACCTCCCGGGGAAAGTTGGGAATACACATGAGGCTCATGGTTGCTAGACCCAAAGATTTCACATACTAGGAGGCTCTCAGTGTGATGATGTGATTAAAGACAAGTGGGATTAAAACCTGCACTGGTCCGAGATTGTGTTAAAAACCTCAGGTAGATGCATGACCTAGTTGTTATATGCTTGTCCTCACCTGGCTCTTCTTGTGACTTGATTAAAGAGAGGAAAAACATGGGGTGGGTGAGTAGCGGGAAGGATTAACCTTAAATGTCTTACAGTTATCCAATACCTTCTTTTGGTGAATTCCTTTCTTCATGTGGAAGTATTCTCCTAGTAGATTTAGATGCCACCAGCTCTGATCAGGCTTCTTGCTTAGTGCTGATTTAATTACAATCCCCTTTACCATCTCAGTAAACAAAAGACATCACTATCCACCATACCTAAAGCTACAAGGTTAAAAACCTCAGAATTTCTCTCTTTTTAAGTAAGAACCTTGAATATCTGGTTAAATAAATAAATAAATAAATAAATAAATAAATCTTGCAGGTCCATTCTTTGGAAATAATTGTGCAATATTTTCATTTCTAACACATTGGTTCCTAATACTTACATTGTCAGGGCTTATCCTTAACCTTTGCACATTACACCCAAGTTCTTCAGGGGGTAGCCCTTAAGATGTGATACAGCAAAGCTTTCCTTATGAAAAAGTTGTCCTGTATTTTTGTTCAAAATTTGTCCTTTCAGAAGTGATAAATGTTTCTGACATCCAGGTAATTCAGGCACTGTAAGATGGTAAGTGGTGAGAAGGGATAAATTAGCTCCTGGTTTGGTGTGACCAGGGAAGTCATGCCCAATGCAATTTGGACACCTGGTGTCCTGGGGAAACATGGTACCCAAAAGCCAAAAATATTGTCACAGCTCTACCACTAAACCAGCTCTGCAACCAAGAGTCACTGGGCCTCTATGTAGTTTGAAATTTACATTTTCATGAGGAAGTGGGACCTGTGATGTCACTTCTAGGCCTAAAATGCAGGAGGATGGGATTTAAACTGGACAGGGGGCCTTTCTTTCTTGTACCATCTTTAATTTATGGGAACTATTAATCTAATCTATTTAAAGAAAGTGGTGCTAGTAATACCAAGATGAAGATTCTACCAGTAAAAAATAAAATCCTTGCCACTTTTTAAAAGTTACATTTATTAAATTAACATTTATTACCAAGTGCCAGGTAAGCTGTTCAAAAGGAATCACTGGGTTAAACCTCACAGCAACCTTTGGGGTAGGTACTATTATCATATCCATTTTTGAGATGAGGAAACTGGGTACAGAGATATGAGGAATATTCTCAGGATCATACACTGATAAATAGTGGAGCTGAGATTAGAATGAATTCAGACCACAGGTTCTTTACTATTATTCATATTATCTAAAATTCATAGTGATTTGAACTGTGTTTCATCTGTGAACACCAGGGATTGCACAGAGCAGTCAGTGTGTCCTACAGGGCTGGGGCTGGGACTGACTTAAAATTCTCCACTTACATGAACTTGAGTTTTTGTTTAAATTTTCTTTATAACCCTGTAAGTTAAAATCTGTAAGTTCTTGGTCTTGTGTGAATCAAAAGAAAATGTCAAAGATGCTTATGGAGGAAGAGAGAGTATGAAATATAATTAAGTAATTGAAGGAAATTATAAGTTTCAAGCTGCTTTAATCAACTGAATCTCTCTCTATTTGTTGTAGAAAGAGAACAGGATGATTCAAAGCCAATCCGTGTTCCTATCTTTGGGGAGTGACCATTGTGATTAGTACAGTTTCTGAAGATATTTTAGCAATCCCGCCCTACCTCCACTCCTCTCACCCCCAACCAGGCAAATCAGTCCTAGAGGCCTGAGGACTCCACCTCTCTGTGATATGTAGAGGTGAGAGAAAGGTTCATGTGAGCAAGCAAGCTATGCAAAGAATTTGCAGTGGACACTGAAATTCAGGAATGGAATGGCCTCCAAATTCCCCAAAGTATTTCATTTCCAATCTTCTTTTGAATTAGAGAACATGGTCTGAAACCACAGCCAGCCAGAATTAAAAGACAAAGCTCATTTTCCACGAGGGAGGGCCCTTCTCCACGGAACACCCTTCCTCTCATATTCTTACAAAATGATGATTTGCTGACCCTCTAAGTGTGGAATCTCCCTTGAATCTCCTGTTGGCCACCCTGCCCATCGGCTAACACTGAACTCTCCCATGGCCCCCTCTTGTAAGTAACATATGACCAGGTAGCCAAAAGAAGTGAGTGGGACAGGATTTTTAGGCCAAGGCAGCAGCAAAGGCCAAGAGAGGAGAGAACACTCAAGCAGCTCACAAACACTGAGCAGATGTTCTTCAACTTGGCTGCCTATTAGAATCACCTGGGGAGCTTAGGAAAGTCCCCATGCTCATGTTGCACCCCAAAGTAATGAACAGGATCTCTGGAGTCAGGACACAGACATCTGTGATTCCAGTTTGAGATGCTGTGGCCTGGATGGCAGAGAGTCGGCCCAAAGAAAGGCCAAGGAAGAGGCTTGGGCTGGCGCTGAAAACAGGATAGGGCAGGGATGAGGCTATGTGGAGGAGAGAGTGGGGCCTTCAATGAATTGTCTGGTTTTTCATCACGAGAGATGACCAGATGCTGCAGGTGAATACGAAATGAGAACAGTAAAGCAGGAAAGACAGTGAAGAGGCCGCTGTGAAGGCCAGACGGGGGTAGCAGTGACAGGCCAAGCGAAGCTCCAGACGCAGTCAGGCTCCAGAGCACACAGAAGGTGGGGCTAAGGTATTAAAGGAAGGGGCATGGGAAGCGTCAGGGAACGGGGACAGACACATGACCCAAGGGGATGACGAGTGGAGAGCGGGTCATGACTATCCAAAGCAGCCCCGTAGGCCTCTCCCGCTGCCTCTCAAGATGTACTCACAAGAACAAGCCAATGAGACCAGTAGCTTTTGGGCCTCTGCTCTGTGCTCTCACCTTGGTCACTGGAGTCACCTGCTCCTTGTTGTGGGGAAACAACCAGAAGAGCAGGAGTTATCGTCTCCAGTCTAGCAGCGACCACACCTATGTCTTAGGGCCATGACCAGCTTCCATGAGCATCATGAAAGTATCTGTAAATGACCATCTTCTCCAAACCAAAAAGTGGAACACATAAGCTGACCATAATTTTTTATAACACTTCAAGTATAATCTCAGAGACATCATTTGGATACCAAAACATTAAAATTTCTAGCTCCTTTTTCCTTTTTATGTGAATATAAAGATAAGATATTTAAAACAGGACTGTGCTAGGAAGCAGGCCATCAATGACTCTCTCAACATTGATGTTTCAATCTCTCTCTCTCCCTCTCCCTCCCTTTATATTTATTTAAAATATAAAGATATATTTTAAATAAATAAATAATAAATAAAATAAAATAGGACTATGCTAGAAAATTTGTAAGTATAATCTCCATCATCACACACTGCATGTATTGTACACTTTGTACAAAAAGGTTTTGAAAATTTTCACCAAAAATGAAGGCATTAGCACAGAAAAAATAACAAGCTTTCATGAGCTTCAATCTTCTAAAGTCATTCTAGAATCTATGCAAAGTTATTTGGAAAGAGAAAGGAGGAACCAAGAAGTAAAGGAATTTTCAAAAATGACAAAATAAAAATAAAATAAAAAGTACTTTGAATTATGAAATAAAGCTATAAGAAAGAAACTGAGCTCCATGATTGCAAATTTAAGTATTTAGCATTCAATTCATTCTTAGATTAATTTCAGTTAAGGGTACCAATAAGTTAAAGTGTGAACAAAGACTGCTAAATGGAGCACAGAGTCCCAGCCTGGAGGTGCCCTTAAACTTTCTGTGGGACCCCACAAGCCCTTCCTTTCTGCCCTTCAGATATCACATATGTCTAATGAGCCATTGAAGTAAGTGTTTCTCCATCCTGCTGCCCATTAGAATCACTTAGAGAGATTTTAAAACCCTAGAAATTTCCAGAACAATTAAATTGGACTCAGGTAGTGGGTCTTTGGCATCAATATTTTAAAAACTCCCAAGTGATTCTTCTGCATTGCCGGAGTTGAGAGTTTCTAGATGAGCTAGATGATTGCTATGTTCTCTTTAAAAAATTAGATTTCTATTTCATGGGACACTTCTCCCTCAGATTCTCATTCCAGAAACGAAAATCCAGAATAGCACAAACTTCCTTTTGTTTTCAGCTGTGATACATACACATACAAAAACACCACACATGGAGGTCAAGATCAACGTTTTAAAAGGGAATATGCTTTCAGACTTTAAGTATGACCCTCAATATCGTAATGGTTTGGTTTGTTTTAAGGAGAAATTGTAAATCGCTTCTAAAAGGTATTTGGTGCTTTCAGGTGCTGACAGGTCCTCAGGTGAGCACAAAGACAATGACAGTGGGACAGAGTCCTTTGCCAGGGGTGAGTGCCACGTGGGAAACTGGCTCATGGTGGTGTCATTTCAGCTCCTAACCTTTATGCCAGTGGAGTGAGCAGTCTCTCTAAATACAATGGAACCTCTGCCACTTTGAAGATAAGCTTGCACAGGCCGCTTAAAACAATAATTCTGTACTTTCTTTCCTGTTTCTAGATTTATTTTAAGTATTAGTATAAAATGTCAGAGCAGCTGATAGCAGCCAGATCAGTTTGTATAAAGCTCAACTGCCTGTTTGTAGTATATTACAGCTATATTTGACACAGGAAAGCACTTAATCATGCATGCTATCAGAGCACCACACCCACCTTTGTGAGGGACCCTCGGAGGCTTCGAGATTTATCACTGTGAACTTGAACTGGATGGACAGGCCCTAATGGATAATGCAAGCTACTTCTGAGAAGTTAGGGCTAAAAGTGTACCATCCACAACCCAACTGCCAAGAGAAAGGTCGGGAATGCAAGCCACCTCCCAGGCATGGCCCAAGTGTGTCTCATCTATGCCCTAGCTTTTATCTCGAGATGTTGAAATTTTATGAGAATAAATCTGATGACATTGTAAGAACCTTTCTATGCCCCATTTGTGTCCAAAACTGCCTTTTCTGAAGTTCCCTTAACCACATTTTCCTCTTTGTGCCAACTGATAAGGGACACTGCCCAGACAGAAAAGGCGAGCATTTTTCTGGTGTTTTTGCAGTTAACCAACTTCTTTTCCCTTGAATCATTTTATTGGCACTTGGGAGTGGGGGCAGGGGTCATGCTCTCCATTTTCATATTGGACATCAGAGACCCTTAGAGATAAGCCAGCTGACCAAGGAGGAGCTGTCCACAAGGGACCCCAATCCAGAAGTCCCATCCCTAAACCCTCCCCCTTAATTGGGAAGCTCTTGGGCTCTGACTCTGAGCATTGTGAAAAGAGTGATAATACACTTGCAGATCACCAGAAACCATTACTAATTGAAAAAGAAAGCCCAGAGTCTACCAAGATCTCTTAATGTCTCCATGTGACCATTGCCATAGTGAGAGGGGCTGAGGGCAGCCGCACTGGGGACGTGGGTAGAAGGAGAGACACCAAGACTCCAGCAGTGGGAGGAACATGGGCCGCCCAGACCAGGAGATGGCATCTAAGGGACTAGGAATAATGGGCCATTGCTATGGCACCTTTATTTTCTGTTCCCATCCATCCTCCAGGTAGCCTTTTGATTTAGCTTCCCTAGTAGACTTCTCTCTTGAAAAGACATGGTTCCCATTAGAAAAAAGTGCATGGCCTTCCTGTCTCAGACCAGTTTTATTAGCTTGGACAGTATAAGCCAGTTTTCCCCTAGAACCTGGTTACCCTGGAAAAGCTGAAATGACAAAGCAATATGACCAGAGCTTGGCAACTCTTCAGATATGAGGGGTTAACAATGAAGAAAGAATTTAAGACAATATCAAATTTCTAAGTGAAAGTTCCTAGAAGGATGATACGTCCCATATGGAATAGGAAAAGGTAGAATCTACCAAAGTATTATTAACCTTAAGGCCTTCCCTCACCACTGACCCTCTCTTTTAATATCTTGTGGTGAAGGGTCTGTTGGAAGCAGTATGTAATTTCAGGGGTCATATTTCACTTCCATGTTCAGTTAACACTATGTATTAAGTGCTTACTGCATGCAGGACACTGAGATGTACAAGAATGTAAGACACAACCTACCATACCCAATTCAACATAGTAGAGAATATAAACCACACATATAAGTAACTAAAAAGCCAAATGTATTGGTTATTTGTACTATATATGATTTAGGATGTTGTCAGCTGAAGATAATAGAAAATTCCAACTTTTAATTTGATTTAAAGAATAAAGTAAGTGTATTATCCGCCTTACCAGGAAGTCTAGAAATAGGGTGATTCTGAGGAGATCACCACAGACTCGGTTCTTCCCATCCTTCCCCTCTGCCATCTGGGCATGTTGGCCTTGGTCCTCAATCTCATTCCCTCACAGACACAAGAGGGCAATAGTTTCACTCACTGCCCATGGCACAACAACACTGGGTTAAAGAACAGGGTCCAATTTGTTTTTCTTTCATTTTTATGGTCAGAAACTCTTCCTTGGATCTGCCCCTCTCCCACTTCCTCTATGACTCAATTTTCAGAATATGTCACACGACCTTGCTTATATCAATCACCAGCAAAACAAATAATACTAACCTGATAGCTTGGGCCAATCAAGACTCATCACTCTGGACCTGGGGAGGGGAGCCCTGGACACCAGACACCAAAACAAAATCTGGATTTGGCTCTCCAGGTAAAAAAAAGCGGGGAGCATGGCTGTTAGGTAGACAATCAACAGGATTTACTAAAAGCTGCTTAGTTGCATCCCATAGATGTTTAGACAAATCTAAACCAGGACAATAAAATATCTGAGAATCTTTCATTGCTTTTCAAGAGACAGAAAGAAAAAAAAAATATATCATTTTCCTCCAGAACTGAGGACAGCTCCTGGGTAAATACAAGTACCATTCATGGTAGCACCCATTATGTGCCAAATACTGTGTGCCGGGTACTATGCTAAACAGTCTAGGCTCAATAAGCTCTTTGAGTTATTAACAAAATCCTGCAAAGTAAATGCCTTAGGTCCACTTATACAAATTAAATAAAACTAAAACTAAAACTTGCTTCAAGGAAGTTAAGTAACTTGCCAAAGTCACAGAGCTAAAAAGCGACAGAGGTGAGAGCCAGCCGGTCCTATTTCAGGTCAAAGCCCCTTGTCTTCCAGTATACAGCTCTACTACGTAATTCCTGAGACAGCTCGTGGGGAGCAGAGACTTCGAGGGTCTGTGTGTGACAGGGGGTACAGGGGGATAGTTTTATTCCCTCCCACAGGTACTAAAGTGCTATGGAATATGAGCCTTAGGGTTGCGGTGAAAAGAAGCCCCAGAGACCTTGTCTGGGGGAGATGCTAGTATTTGAGGACCATCTGGGAATCAGGAGTTAAGACTGGACAGGGGCATCTTTCTCTTTCTGCCCAGGAAAGGTGAATTCTCAGCATACTGATTATAATGGGAAAAATGAGGCCAACTTGTAAAACTCTCAGACAGATATGCCAAAAGAGTCAGGCTATTTCATGAAAGCTTTCTTTAGGAAATCTGGAATCTGCTCTGCATCCATCCAAATTACAAGTCAAGGCTAAAGACACATTTTGTGTTGTACTTCACAACGTACAAAGGTGTTGTTACTTCCCAGTCAGGTGATGAAACAGCCTCTAGACCAGCACCTATAAGCCACGGGCAGCTATGGAGCACATGAAAGGTGAATAGTATGGCTGAGGGACTGAATTTTTAGTTTACACTAATTTAAGTTTCATTTAAGGAGCCACATGTGGCTAGTGGCTACTGCAGTGGCTACTACAATTGTAGATACTGAGTGACTTACTCAACTTCATTGCTTTAGTAAGCTTGACCCCCCCATTTGTGGTAACAGGCTGCAACAGGAATTCTTCCTGGGTCCCCTGAGTTAATCAACAACTTGATTTAAATGCTGGGAATTAAATTCCATTGTGAAAACTTCTTAAGTATGAATCTGATAAAGGGAAGGGACCAAAAACAGTTGAAATGAACTTTCCCTTATGTCAATTAGGTCTGAATTGGTTGGGCAATGGGGGGATAACATTTATTCCATCACCTGAGTGAGGTTTTCCACTCAGGCTGTGGGTGAAAGAATGAGCTTTTGAACCCAGTAATGCAGGCAATTGCATAAGATGGCCTAGTCACCGAGGGGCATGGCCATAGCTGGCCTTCACTTTCTGGGAGAAAAAAAGAGCATGGAAGTCTCTCTTGTGAGTCACCCTGAAAACCATAAATTCTGGAAGGTTCTAGGAACCAAGCAAAAATTATTCTCTGACACTATTCTTTCTTGTCAACACTGAGGGGATATAGGGAGAGCAGGAGGAGTAGAGGAAGGGTGAGCTTTCACGAAGAAAGGGGAGAAGGGGATAAAGAATTATATAAGTCCCCAGGGCAAACATTTCATCTATTTTGAGGGTGTAAGTATATATAGTCCTCGAGTCCCTTAAACAAAGACTTCATCCTGCAGTAGGTGAGGAGGGTCATCCACTCTCTGTAAGGCCTGAGGTACCGTTTCTTTATCTGCACACTTTGCCTACTAAGGGATTTTGGAAATGGTTGGGAAAAGCTGCCAACGGCAACACCCGCAGCTCGGGCCCTCCGCGACCTTCGGGAGGCTCGGGCTGCCCTATCGCGTGAAGCTGAGGGGTTCTCAGCATGTGCGTTCCTATCGCCACAGCCTTCAGATAGGTCCCTTCCTTCCTGCAGAGATAGAAGCCTAGGCCAGCCGGGCAGGTGACCCTCACCTCCACCCCGGATTTAGTCAGAACCTTCGTTTCATCGCCATTATTAATAGCTGGGTGTGCTAATGTTTCCTGAAGGACATGATAAGAACCACAGAATCAGAAGGAAACGAGTCCATGACTCAGCACTTTCCCCCCCATCCGACAGCCGTGGAAGGTTCCTGTTTGACCTAAGGATATCTGTGAGGGCTGGGACTCTTGCCCAGTGTCTGCTTGAAGATCTAATATAGTGTAGGACACTGGTGTGCAGCCACTCAAATTCAGGAAAATAGGACATAGGCTCTGTGTAATGCCACTCTAGCCCTCTGGCTACCTGAAGGTGAGGGTAGAGCTGCCTCCTCACCTTAATTCCGGTGCTAGTTTCTCATTTCCAGTTAGCTTGCCAAGGGGAGGGAGCCTAACGTTTACTGAGAATTGTGTTCAAGGTTTTTATGTATCTCTCAGATTAGCCTCTTCACCTCCTTGTGTGATAATATCGACCTATTTTAGAGATGGGGAAGCTGAGGTTCAGAGGCAGTAAGTACCCACGATCACAAAGCTCATTAGAGGGAGAACCAAAGTCCAAACCCTGATTCTCGGTCACTTCAGACAGCGTGATCTGAATGCAAGAAGGGCACTCACTGTTACGCACTGAATCGTGTCCCCCAAGATTCAAATGTTGAAGCCCTAACCCTCAATGTGACTGTATTTAGACATATGGCCTTTAGGGAGGTAATTGAGGATAAATGAGGTCACAAGGATGGGGCCCTGATCCTACAGAACTGATATTCTTTTTTTTTTTATGGAAATTATTTTAATTTTTTTTTCTATTTTTTTCTATTTTTTCTAATTCTCACCCCAAGGATATTTTTTCCATTGCTTTTCAGAGGGAGTGGAAGGGAGAGAGAGAGAGGGAGAGGCTTCTATGTGAGAGATACACATGGATTGGTTTCCTCTTGCTCTCACCCCGACCCAGGACAGGGATCAAGCCTGCAACCGAGGTATGTGCCCTTGATCAGAATCAAACCCAGGGCCTTTCAATCCTCAGGCCAATGCTCTAACCACTGAGCCAAATTGGCTAGGGCAGAACTGATATTCTTGTAGGAAGAAGAAGAGACACCAGTTACACGAATTTAAAATGTTTGCAGGTACAGAGACAGTTTTCAGGGTTAGGTTCCTATGATTTGAAACACTAAGCTATAGCCTAAAGGTGGAAGCAACCCAAATGTCCACGGATGGATGAACGGAAAAGCAAGATGTGGTATATACATACAATGGAAAATTATTCAGCCTTAAAGTGGAATGAAATTCTGACACATGCTATAACATGGATGAACCTTGAAAACATATGCTACATGAAATAAGTCAGACACAAAAGAGCAAATATTGTGTGATACAACTTATACAAGGTATCTAGAATAGGCAAATTAATAAAGTACAATGGTGTTTACCAGGGAGGGGAGAATGGGCAGTTACTGTTTAATGGATACAGAGTGTCTGTGTAGCCCGGTGAAAAGTTCTGGAAATGGAGAGTGGTGGTGATGTCCCAATATTATGAATGTATCTAATGTCACTGAACTGTACACTCAAAAGTGGCTGTAATGGTAAATTTTAGGTTATATATATTTTACCATAATATAATAACATTACAAAGACCCTCTGAGTGAAAAAGGTGAAGATATTAAAAAGTACAAATTGGTAGTTACAGAATAGTTATGGGTTTGTAAAATACAGCATGGAGAATAGAGTCAATAATATTGTAATAACTATGTATGGTGCCAGGTGGGTACTAGACTTATCAGGGGATCACTTCATAAATTATATAAATGTCTAACCACTATGCTGTACACCTGAAACTAATATAAAATAATATTAAATGTCAACTGTAATTGACATTTAAATAAAAAATTTCCAAATAAAAAATAAGGAGAAAAAAGACCCTAAGAGAAAATTCTTCAGTTTTCAGCATAGATCCTTTCCACATTTGTCCTGAGTCAGCTATAGGTCATTACCCAGTTGGTTCCAGTGCCTTAGTCTTTTATTGATGCTATCCTAACCCCCAAATAAAATCTTTCGGCACTTACCAATCACCATTGAGCCTGTTCATGCAACGAAAAATACAGGACATGAAAAAGGAGACACAGAAAAATGGAGAGATGCAGGTGAACAGATTGTGTTGGCTGAGGAAAGACCTTCTGCTACTTTGGAAAATTTAAGGAAAATATGTTAAAAACTCAATAAGTGTCAGGGTTTTAATTTCTTTTTTTTAGTTATGAGAAAAAATTTACTTTTCCCTCTCTCCAATGCATGACTTATGAATTAATGGTGATTTTTTACTCATACTACTCATATAAGAACTATGAAGAGCCTGAGATAGTAGCATCAGACTCCTGAGTCAGAGACCAAAAAATTATTTCATCCCACATAGCAAACAACATGAGCCTCCACATATTGGCTTCAGTTCTTGCCTCCCCTACCATGAGGTGAATGCAGATGAGCCCAGATGGGCACCTGCATACACAGTGAGTTGCATTATAGAATAGAATAGGAGCCCTGAGATTAGGAAACCCAAATCTTTTATAATGAGCTACAAGTATGCCTGCCCTTTGCTCCAAAAGGAGTCACTATCTATCGTCCAAGGATATTTGCTATATAAATGCCTTAAGCATTTATATTTATATTTACATGTATATTTTTATTTATATGGAACAAAGGGAAGTCGGTGCTTCTGCAGCAAGATTTTCAGGAATTTAAGAGGCCCATGTAGAATTGTTTCTTCACAATATCCACCCATCATTTCTACACCACCTTGGTTCCTGGTAAGTTTTTCCATATGTACACAACTCTGTAATCCACTCCAATTTATTGACAAACAGAGGCAGGGACGAAACCTGTTTAATTTGTCTCATGTGGCATTTAGTTAAGGCTGCTACCTACAGGACTCTAAGCAGCAGGATGAGGCCAGCCTGCAGTACTGACCTCAACCTTGCACTTTAGGGTCTCAGATCCACCAAGCTGAATAAATCCCACAAACCATCAGAGTCCCCCTTAGAACTCTAAGTGATTTTCTCCTTAACTTTCTGTATTGATCTTTTAACTTGGCCCAAGATATTAACCCAGGTACAGAAGAAGAAAGAAAGTCTAGGGCAATTATATCAACCATAACAACCCTGGCCAATGAGTTTAGACTTACCTAAATGGTTTTCAGAGATGAGGTCATATCACTGATCACTTCAGCTAAAATCAGGGATTTATACAACAGACATCTATTTTCTCACAGTTTGGGAAGCTGGGAAGTCTATGATCAAGGTGCCAAGGTTGGTTTCTGGTGAACCCTCTCTTCCTGGCTCGCAGACAGCCACCTCTGTGTTGAGAGGGGGCAGAATCTGGTATCTCTTTCTCTTCTTATAAGTATACCAGTCCTATTGAATTAGGGGCCACCTTTACAACCTTATTTAACCTTCATTGTGTCCCTAAAGACTCCATTTTCAAATAGTCACATAGGGAGTTAGTAATTCAACATATGACTGGTGTGGGGGCCACAACTCAGTCCATCATAACATTTATTTGCTCACTTTGGCCTGTGTGAGCCACTATAGGAGGACTTGGTAAACAATTTACTCAACCTTGTGATCACTTTCTCTAGGGCCATGTTAACCCAACAAGAAAATCCAGGTAGCTGAATAAGAATTAAGTTTGAATCCCCTTTCGGCTGGGGTGCTCCCAGAGAGCTTACCACAGGCCAGCCTAGAACTGCTGTTAGGTGAAAGAAAGGAGCATCGTGCCCATTTATTATAAGGGCAGAATCCCAAATTTTCAAAATAGGTCCATATAACTATTGGGAGACAATTTCCCAGGGTCTTTTTACACACCTTGTGAGCAAAAACACTGGCTCTCTTTGTGCTAGCCTCTTTTCCCGAATGTTTGTCTAGCCTACAGTCTTGAAAGATAAGTATAATGTATCCCTCCAGAACAAAGGGCAAGCAAGTATGTTAACTTTCCAGTTTAATAATGTTTTTCTCTAGGACAAAGATCAGGCAAGCTCATAGTCCACTATTAAAGATTTGGGCTCCTTAAACTTGGGGTTCCTTTCCTGTATGCAGCCCATTGCATGCACAAATTTGACCTTCCCCTCATCATATTACCCTGTGGGAACTCTGGCTACTGCTATTGCCTTGAATGGCAAAGTCCTTTGTCTCTGACCCAGGAGTCTTGTGTCTTCTACCAGCATCACTGAAATGATGGCAGGCTAACTTGTTAGTACGCAAGTAGGACGAACACTTCACAATTCCTGATGATCACCCCACCTCTTTTGTCCTGATCGTTACCCAAGAAGCTGCTGAGAGAAGACAGTTCCTTTCTGGGGACTGCCAAATTCAGTAACAAAACTGTCTCACTAATATGTGTGGACCAGGAAAAGCTGAAGGAGTAGAGTCAGAAATTTTTTTCAGTAGATTTCTGAGCAGGCTGTTTCAGTACCCAACAATACAGGATTCTTGTGAAAGGCAGAGAGCACAGAAACTCCATCAGATACTTGACCTGCAGCACATTGTTGAGAGCGTTTTGCAATAGGAGGCTCACCATTGTCAGAATGCAAATGAGCCAGAAAGCCAAACACAAGACATGCATCAGTTTCAGGAGCCACAATGCTCTGGCAGGGGTTGCTGGCCAGACTAGAACAACACGAAAAGAATCAACAGCAGTGAGGCACCACCAACAGCCCTGAGAGAGGTCAAGGGTCCAGTGTAGTCCACCTGCCAGGAGCAGTCAAGGGCAATGTCCCATGTCACACGGCCTCTCACTTTGTGAGGAAAGGAAGGTGTGACAATTGAAGGGTGAGAGACTGCAGTGTAGTTCTGGAAAAGCTCCATTAAGGCTGACAGGGAATCCTAGAGCCAAAGAAATCTGCCATAGGCATCCCAGGAACGGGCCTCAGAATCCCTGGTGAGCTCAGCCATATGTCCTCTGTGTGAATGGAGAGATAGACAACAGAGCTCAGCAAATGCGGCCGTGTCTAGCCACACTCTTTGCAAGTAGAAAACCTAAGAGGTACATTTAATGCCAACCATAAGCGGCTCTGGTTAACGAAAAAATTCCATGATGAATCATATTAAAAGGGACTAAGACTCTAGAATAGAAAATGGAATAGCAAAAATGCTAATACATATTCAATATATATATGTATACATATATTATAAACATATAAAAGGAAAAGAATTAGTCATATGTACTGTCAATTTGTAATATATAAGTATTTACACTTTTAGAAGGGTCTATGAGAAACTAAAAGCCATCTGTAAAGCTCCAGAGAAAGGTATACTAATAGGTATAGAAATTTTTCACTGTGATAGATCGTATTTTTTTTCTTGGTAACCAAAAACAGCCTGAGGGATTTCTTTTGGTCTTTTCTCTCTCTGGGACTTGGCCAAGTAGGAGGAGGGAGTAGAGAAACACAGCTACCTCCCTTCTCACAGCCCAGCTGGAAAGGGCCTCCCTTTGGCTATCTCATGCCAGGATCTGGTGAAAGGGAGAAGAGGAGACCACGGGGAGTAGCAGGCCTAGAGAGTGCAGCTACATCAGAATGTCTCATCACCTACATACTTACCAGTCAGTTTTAAGGAGTCATTGAAATATAATTCACATATAAAATTCACCTGCTTAGAGTGTACAATTCAGTGGTTTTAGTACCTATACAGAGATGTACAACCATCTCCGTGATCTGAGTTAGGATAGTCATATTATCCCAAACAACAAACCCATTAGCAGTCCTTCATCCAACACCCCCCTTCCCACCGGCAGTCCTAGAAAACCCTTAATCTACTTCCTGTCTCTATTGATTTGCCCATTCTGGACATTCCATTTAATGGAATCACATAACACGCGGTCTTTTGTACCTGGCTTTTTCATTTAGCAGTGTTTTCAAGGTTCATCCATGGTGTACACGTATCGGTACGTTATTCCACTGTACAGCAGAATAACATTGTATGGATAGATTACATTTTGTTTATTCATTCATTAATGGGTACTTGGTGTGTGTTTTTTATATGTTTTTGGCTATTATGAATAATGATGCTTTGGACATTTATGTACAAATTTATGTGTGAGGACGTTTTCAATTTTCTTGGGCATACACCTAGGAGTAGAATTGTTGACACATACGGTAACTCTATGTTTAATGTTCTGAGGAACTGCAAAACTGCTATTCGCACCAGCCACACCAATTTACATTCCCACCAGCAATACATGAGGGTTCCAATGTCTCCACATTCTGGCCAACACTTGTTACTGTCGTCTTCTTTATTACAGTTATCCTAGTGGGCTTGCAGTTGTGTTTCACTGTGATTCTGATTTGTACTTCTCTACTGGCTAATGATGGTGAACATCTTTTCATGTGCTTATCTGGCATCTGTAAGTCTTATTTGAAGAAATGTCTGTTCAAATTTTTTTAATTGGGTGACTTGTCTTTTTGTTTTTGATTTGTCAGAGTTCTTCATATATTCCAGACACCAGTTTCTTATCAGATATGTGATTTCCAAAAATGTTCAACAGTTCTGTGGGTTGTCCTTTTACTTTATTGATATATCATTTGTAATACAAAAGGTTTACATTTTGATGTAATAAATTTATTTTTCTTTGATTGCTTATGCTTTTGATGTCATATCTGAGCAAGCACTGACTAATTAAAGGTCACAGAGATTTATGTTTTCTTCTGAAAATTTAATACAGTAGTTTTAGCTCTTACAAGTAGGTCTGGGACCTATTTTGAGTTGATTTTGCGCATGATATAAGAAAGGGGTTCGATTTCATTCTTTGGCATGTGGATATCTACATCCAGCACCATTTGCTGAAGACTGTTCTTACCCCATTGAACGGCATGTCGATTTTAAGCAAAAATGATTGTTTTTTTATGACTACAGTCTGAGAGGACAATCAGACTCGTTAACTCAGTCTTCTCATATTCCAGAATTTCTAGTACTTGGTATTTTGTAATACAAACCTCCTCTAAACACATTTATTGACTAAACAAACAGGAAAACCATACTTAATCTTGCTGAACTACCTAAAAACTTAAACTCCTTCTGTTTGCTATAAATACTCAGTCCTGTGAAAGAGGTTGCTGGTTTCTATTGAAACTCGATCCCAAAGTAAAGTATTTATCTGGGAAGCTGGGAGACTGATTTTCCTGTTTTATCCATGACCTCTCCCAATAAATGCATTTATTAATTTCCATGAATTGTTGTGGCTGGTGGGAGGTGTGTAGCAGCTGCCAGTTGTGTGGCTAGAAAATGCAGGCTGCCAACAGCAGGCCACAAAGACTATTGAATCGGACCTTCCCAACTTCATCATTGCCTTGGCCCCTATGAGTTTATGCCTTGGTCTTCCATCTTACTACACAGAGAATAATGCAGACACTTAACTATTCGTCAGGCTAAATCTATTGCAACAGTTCAAAAGCATCAAATGAGATTTCTGCCTTTAAGATGGACCAGTTCATGCAAGCCACTTGATGGGTTGGCGGTACTCAAAACACATTGGTACAGAAAATTAAAGATTTAATGCAAAACTTACATTGTTCCATGAGACTTCAGGAAAAAACGGCTATTGAAGGGGCCTTCAAAGAGCCCAGACAAAATCTCAAATGAAGGGTCATAATTATCTTGGAGAAGTCAATCCCTAATTCACCAGTACTGTTACTTTAGCCTGGTGTTGCTCATTCTAATTCTTACACTGCAGCCAGAGCCAGAAATATTCCAGGAAAAGGACACTTGCATCATATCATTCATGAGTTCTGTGCACAACCCGGAGAAACACGGTGCAGGCTCCTCACCCATTCAGAGCAGCAGGGGATGCCTGCTCTTTCCCCGAGGCAGGGGTATGAAAAGACGTCGAGTTCTAGGACTTCAAATCTGGAAGAGCCCTTAGAGATTCTTGACATGCCCTTATTTACAGGTGAGACAACTAACGCCTAGGGAAGTAAGGGATTTGGCTTGTGTCACAGAGTGAATTGCAGTTGAAGAAATATCTGTCACATATTTGAAGCATGTTAATGTTCTGAGTCAAAATCACTGATGTAAGACAGTTTCTCATTCAAAACCTGCTGCTTCAAATACTCAGTGAACATGCCACTGTCTTAACTAAACTTTGCTTTTTAAGATTTTTATTGATTTTTTTTTTTTTTTTTTTTTTTGAGAGAGAGGACGGGAAAGGGAGAGGGAGAGAGAGAGAGAAACATGGATGTGAAATTGAAGCATCGATTCGCTGCCTCCTGCACACTCCCTGCCAGGAATCAAGCCCTCAACCCAGGCATGTGCCCTGACCTTTCAGTGCATGAGCAATGCCCAACCAACTGAGCCACACTGGCCAGGGCTTACCTAAGCAATCAACATCAAGTGTTGGGCAAAAGTGGGGTGGTAGAGCAGTTACTACAACTTGAAAGAAACCAAATCTAAATATAATTCCCCACTACCTTGTTGGGATACAAAAGACATCCTCTAGTACCCTTTTCTCAGCATTAAATGCATTACAATGAGAGGTCAGTTGACCTTTGCTCCTTGTATTATTTTGACATTGTTCAGAGCCTCCCAGTTTGCATTTCACTGAGCCCAGGTGCTGGGCCACCCCTGAACATGGATCCCCAGACCTAACTGTCAAATTCAGCAGTTATTTTCTCTCTCTCTGCAGCTGCACTCAGAAGACTGCTTTTGTGGACCACCAGGAATTTCCTGTGATAGAATATCAGAAAGCTACTGGTGACTCGGAGGAGGTGACTTCACAGGGCAAAAGTTCCCTTTCTACAATAAACATTCTCAGTGTGGACATGTAGGAGACTTCCTACACAGACCCCACACCTATGAGCCACTTGTCATCTTGACACCAAATAGCCAGAGGAAGAAATATAACCATTTGTAAGAGATTATCTTTTTTAAAGTGAACTGGCATCTGGGGTCTGAACATGCTAACATCATCATAAAAACCAATGAAGCAAAAACTTACCTAAAAAACGATATTAAGAGCCCTAACCAGTTTTACTCAGTGGGTAGAGTGTTAACCAAGGGGACTGAAGGGTCTGGGGTTTGATTCTAGTCAAAGGCACGTACCTCAATTGAAGGCTCAATCCCCAGCCTGGGTCGGGGCGTGTGCAAGAAGCAACCAATTGATGTGTCTCTCTCACATTGATTTTTTTTTCTCTCTCTCTCTCCCTTCCACTTTCTCTGAAAAGCAATGGAAAAAAATATCCCCTAAGGATTAAAAAAAACCCCACAATACTAAGAGAACATAGAGGTTTTTTAAAGCAAATAGGCAAGCCATTTCACAGTTCCTAAGTAAGGGGCAGTCAAATGACTTATGTCCCTTTAGCATGTGAGGGCCCCACTTCCTGGCACACTGACGAGCCTTGTGCCCCACAGGAGACCTGGAAGCATCCAGTTGTCATGTTCCAGGAGGCTTTACCTCTCCAACAGCCATTCCAAAAGCCACCACTCATAAGAGTTGCTAAGAAGCCAGAACTGCTAGGCCATCAGCAGTGGGAGCTGACATCCAAGCCGCTAGGCCTGAGAGGGCAGTGGGCACAGGGCCCACGCTTCTACCAGCAGCGAGAGGTGGCACCACAAGCAAAACTTCTTGGACATTTCCTCTTCTGTCTTCCAAATATTGCACTGGGCTCTTCAACTCAGCCCTTGTGCCTCAATAGTGTAAAGGATTCTCACCCACAAAATCTCACCCTTAGAAGCTGCTAGTATTATCTGTAAATAAGAAAAACTGTAACAGGTGACTGACTTGCTAGAATGATAGAGGCCAGATCAATCAAAAGCTGAAGGTGAGCTTCCACCCTCTTGAGGATGTTAATAATAATAATCCAGATTCTTTGCAGGGACTCTGGCCTGCACACCTGGCTGCCCCTTCCACCCAGTTTACAGCTCTGGCCTCCCAATTTTCACTTGTGTCCATTAATTAGTGTTTCTCATTAGTATGCTTAGTTTTCCTAGGCAGCTAATAAGCTCCTCTCCTTTTTGTAAAATATGATCTAATTGTTTGATAAGGCTCACATTTTCCTAGGCTTGCTCTCTCTCTCCCTCCTTCCCCGCCCCCCCCCCCCACCACTGCAGGAGGCCTAGGGTCCTTACCAGGCTTTTAGTGAAAAGGTGATGTCCTTGCACCTGCCCCAGACTCTGTCTACCTTAGGGTCACTTAGAAAGCCAGTAGGACAAGCAGCAGAGTTATAAGCCTCTTCAGTACAATTCCTTTATCTTCATGGAGCTGGATTAACCGTAGTTCTCCTGAAGGGCTCCAAGGGTAAGAGACGCACTTCAGCCATCTCTGTCTTCTAGTCCTGGTTCTCTATGAATTGGGATTACAGGCAGAACTTTGTAGCAACATGTTGGCACCTCTTACACCTTTTCTGAGGCAAAATACAGTTTGCCTTTGGTATCACTTCTACTATCTCCATCTCAAGATTTGACAGTGACTCCTCTTTAGGCTATGGTGTGGATAACCCAGGCTCTCTCTCGGCCCTTATTCCAGGACACTCTAGTCAAGCCTGTCATTGTTTGCAGTGAGGCACATCTCCTAAGGGTGGTGACTCTAGGGGCTTGGTCTAGAAAAGGGAATTAATAGGTACCACATGTGACGGGATTTCAGATTCCATTCTTATCTGAACAGCAGCTTAAATCTTCAGAGATGCCTTAGTGTTTGAGCCCTCCATTCCAGTAACCAGCCCCAGCACCCTCCCAGCCCAGGCAGATCTGTCTCTGGTGAAGGAACAAAGTGCATATTGTAAGGTTTGGGGAAGAGGGCAGAGGCAAGCCTGTCTCCCCACTTCTCACAAGCCTACTCCTCCCATTCTGGGGTGGCAGCTCCACTCCTTTCCCAGGATGCTGGGTTCAACCTTGATTTTCACCCATTGTTCAGCTTCCTCCTAGTCAATCTCCTAACCCAGACTGAACCATTACAAATTAGCATTTACAAACACGTTTGTTTAGGTATAATAAACTGGCACTGACTTCTTTTCTATAGAATGTTCAGGAAGGATATATACAATGGGACTGAAACAGAAACCCAGGCCTGGAGAACAGAAAGTGAAGTAATCCAGGTCCCAGAGTTGACCCCCCTCCCCCGCTGTGACAAAGAACTAGGTACAGCATCTCACCAGACCTCAGCCTGCTCAGTGTATAATCAGTGGATCTCTGAGGCCCTCAAGCTCTAAAAATTTTAGGGCATTAAGATGATTTCTGAGCGCTTATCTAGTACCAGACATAAAACAGCCCAGATCCCTGCCCCATGAACATAGCATAATGGGAAAGGCAGGTATCAAACAATTAATCATAAACAATAAACTTAGACATGTCTCAATTACTGCAGAGGAAAGCTCAAAGTGCTCTCAAGGCAAGTAAGCCAATCCAGGTCTTAACTTTTACAACTACCCAGCAGCACTCACTTGTTTAAGGAAATGGCAAAAATGTGCATGGGGAGAAAAGGTACAGAAAAGGCATGAGTTTAGTTACAGTGGCAAATATGGAAGGTCCAATGGTGTCATCAAGAATGCAGAGTTTGAGAAAAAGAAAACTAGAGCCAAGGAGCCCATTTTGGCCCCCCAGTTCTTACTGCCCATGCCCACAGAGCTCATTCATTGACAACAAGCCGAAGACCCCTCACGGGCACAGTCACTTCCTGGCGAAATCTGTAGCAGCAATCATTCGATGGCTTCATCAGCGAAAGAAACTGACCTGGCTGACTCAGACAGAAAAGCGGACACTAAATTCCTCAGGCTATCTGGGAAAGCTGGAGAACTGGGTTCAGAAAATGGGCAGGAACAAAGGCAAGGCAGGCGAAGTCCAACCAGAATCACAGCACAGAGCCAGGCCGCGGTGGGCAAGGAGCACGCACCTCAGGAGTTCAGACTACAGGCCTCTGAGGCAGCCTGTTTTGTTGACATGCTATAACCGGTTAGCTGTGCAACCTTGAGCAAGTTGTTTAACCTCTCTGTGCTTCAATTCCTCATCTGTAAAATCGACCTTTAAAAATGCCATATTTCAAAACAAGTCTAAAATATTGTCAATTGCAAGATGTACTGATATATTATGAGCCACTAGGAAAGAAAAAAACAACTGCCATTTAAAATATGACACAGTCCTGTCCCATCACTTCAACTTTTTATATTTCATAAAAAATCCTTATTACACCTATTTAAATACAGGTTTTAGCATGTCACTCTTATACATAAAAATAAATTAGTTACTTCTAGGTCTTTCTCAACTCAGAGCCCAACCCTCCCTACTGGCTTGTCAGCCAGGTCATTGTTGTCCACATGTCAACACACACTGGCTGCTGTTCTCTGGACCAGCACAGCCACTGGGCAGCATTTCTTCAAAAATGGCTCCAGTCCTTTCTCCGGGACTTTCATCATGCTTTGGACACCCCTTCTCCAAGGTCTGGTGCTGCTGCTTTCTTGATCTTACCAGAAGTATCAAGGAGCTTCCAGAACACAGCCAGAGCCCTTTCCAAATGATCCTCAAGGGGTTTGTTGCCTGAAACAGGAAGGCTTAATGGTATCCTCTGATGCCATCAGGAAGGCAGCTGAACGTGTGCAGCGAGACGGGGACGGTGACTCCGGCAGGCAGTTATCATTCATTCACGATTCACCCCGGGACAGCAGTGTCTCAGAGCCCATGAACGGTGTTCCTATCAGTCCTCAAGAGAGTGTTGTGAGGCTTGAGTTGACCTATGCTACCAAAAACTTAGAGGCCTGCACATTGTCAGCACTCAATAAATGTCAGTTATTTGTTTTTGCTTTTAAGAAATACTTGTAGTAAATTATGAGTGGTTCATAAAGTTGTGCCTTTTTATATTAGTTTTGTAGATTGAGCAGGGTACCTGGAAAACAAGGTAAAATGAGCTAAACTACTCTACCATTTGCAGGCTTTCTAAAGAAATTTGAAATTTAGGGGACTATCCGGGAAGATAGATAAGCGAAACGGTTTTTCTTTAGTTCTGCCAAGTAGCCTGAGATCTTGATGACACTTAACATACATAACCCGTAGCTAGGATGCAGGCCAGCTCAAAGGAGTCACAGTAAGTGGAGGGCATTCCTTATGGTTCAACGCAAATGTCTAAAAAATGTTTTCCCGTTTTTTCCATTTCTAATTATTTCAACTTAGCTCAGTTATTATGTAGTGTACTTGGGAACCCCAAACGGCCTCATTGGTGTTCTTTGCGTTATGATAGGATTTGGAACCCTGAATTCTATTTCCAACCATGACACCTAATGCACCTTCCTCCCCTGGAGAGCTCCGTGGGAGATGGGAAAGGCTCTGGCTGTGGAGGAGCTGTCAGGATAGGGGGTGGAAGGAAGACCAGGACGCCTTCTTCCAGATCCACCCGTGGGAGTAATCAGAGAGCGGGCAGCAGGCAGTGTGGGCCAGCCGGTTGGCAGGGCTACTCTGCCCAACTGGAAAAACCTCCACTTCACAATGCTTTTCAAAAACATATAAGACATTTTAACCTTTAAATACCATCAGTCCCTTTCCATCCCATTTGCTTTTCATGCAGTTTAATATTTCTAAGGGAGATATGTGAAGAATATTTTGAAATCTTGATTTGGAAACTCATTGGCTACATGGACCAAAGTTTTGTTATCTGGTTTCATCTATAAAATTAGAATAAATAGCTTAGACCCAGGTGGCAGGCACACAGGAAAACAAAACAACGTGGCCACTGGCCTTTTCTCTGCATTGGCAGGCCAGTTTGCCAGCTGCCTAGTGTTAGAACAGCATTTCTAGCTTAGAATACAGCTTTGAGCCAAAAAGTATATGGGTATTTTTTATTTTGGCAAATACTGTCAAGCTGAACTCTAAAAGGCTGTACCAAAATATAGTCCCAGCCATGGTGTCTGAGAGAACCCAGTTCTACCTATTCTCCCCTACACTGAATTCTTTATTATTTCACCATTGGTGAGGTTGTGCAGATTCTGCATGCTAACTTCTCTGAATTTCTCATTTCTCTGTGGGGTTGTTTCATCTAACAACCGTAACCTAAGTGCTAACTGAAGGAGGACCGTGAGCTGATAAACCGGTGCCATAGAAAAGATTCCTTTAGTTTCCCAAGTGCATTTAGGCCCAATACCCACTGGAAACTTCTCTCCAAAAAGCCTGTTCCTAAAATCTGGAGGTGGAAAAGAGCACTTCAAGGAGCTACTAAAGGGTCCCCCCCCCCCCCATAAAAAGATTGAGCATTCTGTCACTGTGTGGAGACTTGAGAAGCCAGGAAAGTGCAGCCCGTGACAAAATGCTGTGTGGCCCAGGGGTGTAGGGCAACCAGCTGTTTTAAGTTCTCTCTTTTGTCACTTAGCTAAGCCTTAGAGTTCCCCGTAGCTGGTCAGCCTGAAGTCTCCATTTATATATTTCTTTGTTTATTCTAAAGGAAAGAAGCAGGAAGTTCTTTCTTACCAGTGGCCTTGACTAGATGTCTTTGATGATGAGATTTAATGGATTAAGGTTCATCATAGTTTATTTATGTCATTATGAAATGACGCCATCCTTGTTTTTAGTCTTTCACATTTCTTTATGAGTGTACTTCTTAAAATAAATAAATTATACACACACACATCCATAGTTTAAAGCAAAAATTTTCAATTTAATTTACTTATTTTACTTATGATTGTAGCTCCATCCCAACCTCTAATACAAATGTCACATCATTTTCAAATATTTACCTGGATTTTTAAAACAATACTAGTTTTAGTCTTTCTAAAATGTTTTAGACTTTTAAGAGAAATTTAAAAACATTTCTTTTCCACAATCATTCATTAACTACAACTTGTGTGTCATACATAACATTTTCGTATTATCTTTATTTTCTCTTAGTTCAAAGAGCAAAATGTTATTCCAATGGGAAAAAAAGTTGATTGCAAAAACACTAAACAGTGGTGACGCTAACGTCACACTTAAAAAGTACTATAGGAAATTTGAGGGAATGGCTCCTCTTAGTGTTCTGGGTATGGTACTGCAGTATGCAAGCACCTTGTTTCAGGCTCATCAAACTTGAATGTGCACAGAAATTATCTGTGGATCTTGTTAAAATGAGAGCTGAGATTATTCACTACTAACAAGCTCCCAGAGGATCCCAAATTCAAGGGTTTATGGACTTTTAATGAGTTAACTATAAGTCCAGTTGTCCAAATAGAATTAATAAGTTGTAATTATATGTAAAGATATTTTTAGATGTTAAAAATTCATAAGGCAAACTCCTTTTCTACAAGAGGCAATATCTTAGTTGAAACAAATGAATGTTGTTAAATTACTAATTGCAGAAAAATTGCCCTAAATTTTCTTTAATGCTCAGCCCTTAATTTTGTAACTACAACATCCAAAAATATGCCCACTTAACTTTTCTGCCCACTGCCTTACTATTAAAGCAATTCTAAGAGCAACGTTTCCATGTTCTATTTTTGTCTCCCTAGTGGCTGGTATAGGCTAAATTATAGCAGGTGTCCAGCCAATTGTTTTGGGAGATGAATCTTCCAGGTGAGAGAAAACAGGTGGGTACAAAATCACTCACCTCTGGCCACAACAGTGACAGGGACACAAGCCCAAATAGTGTTTACTTCAAGATCCTGATGCATAAGGAAAGAAGTCTGTCATTAGAGACTGTCTTTCCTGAAGTGGTCCATATAATTTCCTCATAATAATAATGAGTGTTCTTGCTTATTGGACCTCCACTCTGCCCAGCCCTTGTTAAAAGAATTATATATCTTCTCTCATACTCAGCAGCACTGCTGAGTGAAGGCATTACTGCTTTTGCCATTGGACAGGGGAAGCTGCTGAGGTTTAGAGCTTTGACAGCCCCGCTGGGTACGACGAAGCTGACTCTGGAAGTATGCCCAGGACCATCTATTAAAAAACCCAAGCTTTAGACCACTTGGCCACCACATTTAACACTAGCTTATGAGTGCTCACCTTCTGGGGTTTCTCTTTCTTAAATAGTTTGCAGCTGACTTTCAAAAGTGTATGTATAATATACAGTCTCCGTAAGTATTTATTTATTCTTTACCCTTGAGATGCAAAGAGATATTATAAATGTAAGTTTAGGAAAGTTTATATCTAAACAACTTTATAGTGTTTCTGAGAGAGTTAAGTGAAAATAAATGTAAAAGTCATGTTGCTAATTTGGATATGGTTTCCTCTTATTTATTTTTTGTCACCAACTATAACCAATGAAGGACTTGAAGAACTTGGGTTTGCCATGCTCAACTGTTTCCAATCCCTTTAAAATTAAAGGTGAATCAGTGTGCTGGTAGTAGGTTACATATAGCATCCACTACAAGGTAATTTATTTAGTTATCTGTTCCCATCTACTGGGTGTGTGCACCTGTAGGACAGAACTCTGCCTTTCTGATTTTAGTATCTCCATTGCCTGGAATTGTGTCTAGTGTACTTCATGTTTGTCGAATGTATAAATCATGAATAATTAATAACCCTAATTAAGTCCGACCAAGATCAAACCTAGAAATTCCCTAAGAAATGTTCATGTTTGGTCACTAGGTGGCAGTCTTGCCTAATTTTAGATGGCTGTGGGTGTGTGCGTGGGGGTGTGTGTGTGTGTGTGTGTGTGTGTGTGTGTCTCTCTCTCTCTCTCTCTCTCTCTCTCTCTCTCTCTCTCTACTTCTTTACTTGAAGAACTAGCATAACATTAATTAAATTAACCCAGGAAACCAATAAACAGGGAATCCCTAGTAATTATTTCTCAGGTGTTAAAGAATCTTTTTGAATGCTTATCAACTCAAGTTTTTCTGGTTTTGGACACAGACCATGTATATTGAAAACAGGCTGAAGCCACACACCAGGAAAGGACTTAGATCTAGATCGAAAGCTTCTTGCTTTCATACTTAGATTTTCAAGTGATGTGAACTCAACAAGAAAAAGTTAGTCTGCCCTTGTTCTCTCCCTCATTACCCTTGGGAATGACCAGCAGTACAAGAAGCACCTTTAGGGTCCAATGCTGTTACACAACTAAAATAAACTTGTATCTCCCTGCTATATAGCAACTTAAAGATTGCCTTTATAAAATAGAATGGACAGATCCTGTGGGACATGCCTGTTTTGGCTGAGACCTGCCTGCACAGTTATAATAGTAAAACCAGGATACAGCTGTTAATGACTAAGTCCATGCTCGGCGAGTAAGTGCTATGGAGCATTCCACGTCACCAGGCATCTGTTTCCTGTTTTCATTCTTCCCTTTATCACTCTATCCCAATTTCCTTACACCTGTAGGTCACCTAAGACAGCAATTAAGCAGCTCTGGTGTTTGCCTGTGTTCTTTCCCATCTTTAACTGCTGCTCGGGATAGCTCAGTCATTCTATTTGGAAAGGTAGGGGAAGGGAACCTAAGGTCCCTCAAAAGCACATTCTGAGACTGGAGGGCTATTGCCTGTGTCATCTACCTTGACCTAACTTTCTCCCTCATTTCCAATTAAGAACTTTCCTGTTGAGGCAATACCAGCCCCTCCAAAAGGACACTTGTAAACTGAATCACAAATGGAAAACTCCAGCAGCACAAATAAGTCAAGGCAATAACTGACCTAGAGCGATGCCCCACTGTAACAGTGGGGAATTACAACCTACCCCACCATTCTTTCAACATTGTTTCTGTAACTGCTGACTCTGACTGATGCATAGCATGTAGATAAACAGCATGTTTGTATAAGAATCCTAGGAACTTGGAAGTATCTTCAGAAGATACAGACTCTGACCTTCAGGCATTCCAGCTCTGGGAGATTTGCTGACCTTCAAACAAAAACCAGGAGGATGCACACTAGGCCATTGTTTGACCAGTTTCAAGGTCCTTATCAGAACGGACCTTGCTGGCCTGCACATAGAGAACTTTTCAAGCCCCTCCTGATTTCATTCTGCTTTTTCTCCCTCCTTGTAAAAACCTCTGCCTGCACTGAGGTAGGAAGATGGGCTTTGGAACAAGTCTCTCATCTTCTCAGGTGGCCAGCACTTAAATAAACCTTTCCTTTCTCACCAGCACCAGTCTGATGAGTTTAGCTTTCATCGTGGCAGGCAGCCAAACTTGGGTTTTGGTTACATCACTTCATGCCAGAATACAGAATAAGATGTGTTTAAATTTAAGGCACTTCATTTCTATGCAAATAGATTAATGTCAAAGTTTTCCTCAGTCCAAGGTAGTATCTTTATCATCATGGTATATTAGAATTTACAGACTTTAGGTCACTTTACACAACTCTTGTATCATACAAAGATTAGGTGTCACTGCATTTTACAGTTAAGAGAGGTTAAGTGACTTGTCTAATGGCCCCTATTTCAAATGGCTTAATAATAGGATACAAAGCTTAAATACCCTAATGAAAAATACTCAGAAAAGGTATCTTTGAAATACATTAAATGCAATAAGCAAATTCAGAATGTGCAAATCTACCCTTTTGATTGGGGAAGAGAAAAAAAAAAAAGGGCCCCTAACTAAGTGGTTTAGTCACCTCTAGGAAATGGTTCAGGCAAAAATATGGGAATATGGACTTTTACTTTTTACACTTCAATATTACATCATTTCAAAACAAACATGAACTACATTGTTTTTGTTGTTAATCCTCACCTGAGGATATTTTTTCCATTGATTTTTAGAGAGAGTGGGAGGGAGGGGGAGAGAAAGATTGACGTGAGAGAGACACTTCGACTGGCTGCCTCCTGCACATGCCCCAACTGGGGCCAGGAATCAAACCCATGACTCTTGAGTCCATGGACTGATGCTCTAACCAGTGAGCATAACAGGCCAGGACAGAATTACTTTTAAAATGATCTCAAGTTTTTCCCCAGCAGTGACTTAAAAAAAAAAATTAAATGTATTCTTCTAACTCTTAGTGACTATCACTGTCAATAAAAACATTTTCTTTGTGGCATTTTTCTTTGCAACCTATCATCTCTCTTCCTCCATACACTATATTCAAATATAACTTTAGAAAAAGGAGGCACAGAAAAAAGTGAATGATTCTTCTCAGATGGTTTCTGGTGCTATGTCATCACTCTAATTCAAAAACATTTGCTTACCAAGATTGACGAATTAACCAACTTACCGACTTTTCTAACTTACTGAACTCAGCATTCCAGGATAGTGGATATACTAAACATAAAGTTAAAAAACTCTGCATTTTTCTGTCTATTGTAAGTCAATTAACCTAAGGGTTGAAGTGTGGTCTATTCCAAATTAGGTGTCAATTTCCCTCCAGTTATGCAATACATACTCTCTTATTCACCCATCATAACAGAATTTTTAAGAATATAAGCTACCAAAGCAAAGGCTTCAGGGTGCTTTGCAGAAGAAGACTGCATCCAAGTTCTGGCCAATAGGATTTCAGCATAAGTTTTGTATGGCAGCTTTTACAAATCTTCCTTAGAAAAAGCTGAGTCCTTGTTGATTTCTATTTGGATCATGAAGACACACATCTAACTCTAGAGACGAGAGAGCTACACAGGGAGAAGCTATGGGCTCTGAGGCTTTGTGGAGTAGAGCCAGCAATCAGCCCTGAACTAGTCTCAGCACTCCGTGAGAAAAAGATAAACTTTACCTCACTCAAGCAACTGTGATTTGGGGTTCCTATCAATGGAGCCAAAACTAATCCTAACACCCCAACTCTGTCACTTAGGGTCTCAGAAAATTAAAAACATGTTTTTAAATTTGTGCCTATCCTCTGAATTCCTTAGGTGGCTATCACAGAAGATGGTCCTAATAGTGATTCTCTTAAGTTCTATATTAGGAATGGTTTAACAACAAGCCAAACTATATAATCCTAAATTAAAACTGAAATACACTCTTGGTACATAAATTACTTCTTTATACATTGAATCTCAGGTCAGCAGTATACGAGGTAAGTTAACAAAACAAAATATTGCACCATTTAGATTTTTTAATTTTTAAAGAAAATATATAGCTGAGAATCATTTTATTTCTACTGTAGTAGATATAACATACCTTTGAAAACTTAAATAAGCTTACTGACTGCTGAATCTTTTACATTAACTGTGCTTAATTTTCACATTACCAATTGTTTTTATGGCTTATATTCTCACTGAACAATTTTTCAACATCACTTAAAATGATTGAAAAACAAATGTCTCCATTATCTATGAAATAAATAAATTATATTCATAAGAATTAGAACACATTTTTTAAAAAAAGAATGTTTTTACTTCCCTTTAGTTACAGTTTTTTGTTTTTTTGTTTTTTTAATATATCTGTATTGATTTCAGAGAGAGGAAGGGAGGGAGGGGAAGAAAGAGAAAAACATCAATGATGAGTCATTGATCAACTGGGGATCGAGCCCACAACCCGGGCATGTGCCCTGACTGGGAATCGAACAGCGATCTCCTGGATCCTAGGTCGATGCTCAACCCCTGAGCCATGCCCGGCTGGGCAGAACACTACTACTTAGAAGCCATTCACCAGTCTTAAACCTTAAACTCACATCCCACATCATAATCTCCTTAAGTTGGAGGCTTACCATCTTTAATATTGGGTAGCTGGGCTTCCTTGAGGCTACTGATTAAGAGGGAGCACCAACTCACTAGCAACTGTTCTAACCTTGACTAAGCAGGCCTACAAATCAATCTCATCCCATTTACATATTCATTCTGATTTGCAACAATGATAAGACCAGACCTAGATGAAAAGATCATGAAAAAAATCAGCTAAAAGTATTTAAGATATTATAATCTTCCTATGGCATACCACCAGGGAGTTTGTATCTTTGAGATAGAGCCTACGAAATCTTAATTCCTCTATGCAGTCCTACCTTACTACATTTTAATTTTAGATAAAAAAAGATATGATTATACCGAAAACATTAAGGAAAAAAAAGGCATCTGGAGAATCACAAATTAAGAAAATACAAGGAGAAATACATGTTTCATTCCCTTTTCCAGTACTCTCTTCCAACTCTGCTTTCTTGGAAGAGAATTCATGAGCTATAATACTTGAGCAAATTCTCATCTGTAGGTTTTAGAATTTTCTTATCTGCCATATTTACCACCCATCCAGGAGCAAGACCAAAGAAAATCTGCCTTGGATCCTTCCGAGTACTAAGCATTTTGAAGAGTTCATCTTTAGTGATATCAGGTAAAATATAACCATACTTCTTGGCAAGTTCAAGTCTTGCTTCAGGAAATTTAGCAGGATCCGCCAGGTAACCACGATTCTTTGCATCTGTGTAGTATGGGACCAGGGCTTCAGGTGGAAGCATTCGTTTTGGAATGGGTTGTCCCCGCAGAAAGAATGGAACAGGTTTGCACAGAATTTCTAAAAAACATTTTTAAATTAAAAAAAGATGCAAATATTGGCTATATACATAATAATCTTCTTTAATAATAATTTTCTTTTCATTATTAATTTTTAAATATTACCAAGATCAGAAATTAATTCTAAGAACTATTTTTATAAATAAGTTTGTCTTAAGTAAGCAAACAGAAAATCTTCACTTTCAAAAGTGTGCACCTTAAAAGTCAAAGTTACTCCTGGGTTACCAATGAATAATGAATTTTTTATACGTAGGCTAACATCATATTTAAGCCTCATGTTTAAAAACAAAACCTAAACCTGTTTATGATATACTGGCTGAAATGTATTAAAAGAAGATGGAGCCCTACTAGCCACACCACTAAAAAGAAACCCTAAAACAGAAAAACCAAGGTGCCTGAACAGCAAGTTAAAGAACTATGAGGCCTTTTTTTTTTTTAATATATCTTTATTGATTTCAGAGAGAAGGGAGAGAGAGATAGAAACATCAATAATGAGAGTCATTAACTGGCTGCCCCCAAAGGGGATCGAGCGCACAACCCAGGCATGTGCCCTGACCAGGAATCAAACCATGATCTGCTAGAACATAGGTCGATGCTCGACCACTGAGCCATGCCAGCCGGGCACCATAAGGACTTTTAAAATCCTCATATGGAAGCCAGGGTGAGACAAAGAAAGGGAAGAAAATGACTGCAGAACAAGCTTACCCAGACTTCTTGGATCATAGAAGGCTGTAGTAACAACACCGCCATTTTTTTCAATTGCAGCAATGGCTAATTCTGAAGCCAACTGTACTTCAATATTAATTTTTGCCTTAAAAGTATCAGCACCCTATAATATGTCAAAACAAAGTCTGTTAGTAGATAGTCTGAATTAAAGTAAATTAGTTACGGCAAGCTTCCTTTTTACACTGTTTTCTCCTCCAAAGTGCCTACAATGTAACAGTTATCCCTACTTTATTTATTTTTAAATGTTTTTATTGATTTTAGAGAGAGAGGGAAGAAAGAAGAGGAAGAGATAGAAGCATCAATCAGCTGCCTCCTACACACCCTCCACCTGGGGATCCAGCCTGCAACCGCAGCATGTGTCCTGACAGGGAATCGAACTGGGGACCCCTCGGTGCATGGGACGATGCTCAACCAACTGGGCCACAGCGGCCAGGGCATTTCCTACTCTATTTTTTAATTTTTATTTTTTTAGTCAGTCCTACTTTAAATACCTCTGCTTTGACATCCTATCAAACAACATGAAATTCTTTTACATTTTTTTAGACCATCTTGTTTTACCAATTTTCAAGGATGACTGTACTTTCATTTGATGTATTTAGTAGACACCAATATAACTTCCCAGTACTTCATTAATTGTAGACTGCATAATCCTCGTAACAACTCTATAACAGAATTATTGCTAAACCAACGCCAGAGATGGGGACACAAAAGCAGAGAGGTTAAGTAACTTGCCCAAGATCACAAAGCTAGGTTTCTAATCCTGGGAGCTTAGTCACAAGTGTCTGTGTTCTTAACCACACTGTGCCATAAGATAGAGATAAAAATTTAACTTCCTTACCCCTAAATAAGCAAGAGGCCAACAGATGGTTTAAAAGGGGGACAAGTGGGCTGGAACCAGCAAAACAACCAAAGATCTGACAAGCATATCTTAGCTTTGGAGGGGTCAGTCCCCTCTAGGGAAAAAGACAAAAGAGTACAATAGAAATTTACTTTGCATTCACTACTAACTTTATTATAGTCTCTAAGCTATAATAATAACAACAATAATAATAATAAAATGATAGTCATCTAACTTTCCCGAAAATGGTTAACACTAAAAAATGTGGTATTAAACTTTAAAGTTCTGGTTTTGGTCACTTTAGTTAGGATGTGCTATATTTTACTTTAATTTCAAAACATTCTGACAAAAATAAAAAGGTGGTGGAATTACCTTCCCTTTTGTGGTGACAAAAATATTTAGTTAATTTGATGAGGTTGAAATAAGCTGGCTCCCAATCATGTTTCTTAATTATAAATGTTTAATGTATTTTTAAAAATATTTCATCAATTTCAAGATACATTTTCTTGCATTTTTCTTTGTATGATTCTGGTCTGCATTTGTATTATCAATGGCACCTCTGACTCAATAAAACATTTTTACCATATTATCTGTGATTTTCAATTACTATACCATAATTGCTGAACCATTTCCTTACCTTTGGGTACTGGGATTAGTTCCACTAATAGCATTTTTAGAATTATCTTTGTATCAGTTAGGGTTTTTCCATTTTTCCTTTAGGACAGAGATTTTCAACCAGTGTACCGCAGGACACTAGTGTGCCACAAAAATTTTTAAAACATGCAATACCTAGCTATTTAGTTGGGGGCACTGACCTCTTTTCCCTTAGATTGTTAAATTTCAAAATGACAACAGCCAACACAGCAATAGCCGTCTGGTGTGAATGAATCAAAATTATACCTTTTTTTGTGTGTATGTCAGATCGGCAGAATTTTAGTAATTAGTTTATGTGTGCCATGAGATGAAAAAGGTTGAAAACTGCTTTAGAACATATATTCCCAAATTGGTATTTTTGTGCTGAAGGATAGTAACAGTCTTAATAGCCACTATTTGTTGCAAATCTGAAATCCAGAAAAGGTAAACCAATTTACAAAGCTGTAAATGATGTGTAACGGTACTTATTCAACCACTGCCCTGGTGCAGTTTTCAGAATTATTTCTGCTAGATTAATAGACACTAATTTAAAAACTATCGGGTTGTACCGTTTAATGGCTGATGAAGCCATGGATTTTTCCACAGGTTAATTACATGTGTACTTCCTTATACACTCAGAGTAGCATACTGAGGCTTAGCTATGTATTTGGTATTCTCTTTTCAAATCATTTTATTTGGAACGCTTTATCCATAAGGCTTATTTTTTCAAAGGAATCTTAAAAGGTTTTTCCATAAATACATGCTTCCCTCTAGTGGACACAGCTATATTATTGACGTATAAGAAATAGGAACAGTAGATCAACACAATGTACAAGTTTATCTGCTTTTGACACTCCTGGTAAATTACTATAAATAGAAAACTTCTATACTGAAATTAGAATTGGATCTGATTTATTCCTTTCCTTCAAAAATATTAGTTGAGTGATTATCATCAGCCAATATTGAAAATATAGCAATAAATCAAAGTACCTGCTCTCAAAGAACTTACATAATAGTAAGACAATAAAAAATAAACACATTACTTGGTAATAAATGTCAGGTGTTCATATATTCAAAGAAAAATACTTCGGGCAGGAGAAGGCAGGCAAAGGATGACTGCCGGGGAGGGGGGGCCAAGGGGGAGGTGGGATGTGTGAATGCTCCCTCATAAAATAATGACATAAAAAGTCTTCCTGGTATGATCACATTTGAACAGAGAACCAAAGGAAGTGACGGAGCAAGCTGAATGGATGGATATACAGAAGAGCATTTCAGGATCAGGGACCAGAAGTCACACAATGAAAGAATGCTAGCTTTCTAAAACCACAATTCAGTATAACACAATCACTACTACATACTGGTTATGACAACTCAAAAAAATAAAAATAAAAGAAGGCGCAGTGTTGATTAAATGGAAACCAAGAATAGCTTTCTATGTAACTCCAAAAAAAAAAATCTAATCCAGATTTACCTCCTCTACCAGCTGGACACCATAATCCCTTTTATATGGCTGAATGGTCACACCTCTTCCATTGACAAGCTGGGTTAAGTCAATAGGTTGAGTAGGATCAACTCGACCCAAATCAATAAGATATTGCAGTCTGTTGAGACTCAAAGGTTGATACTGACGTCTGAAGCTACAAAACAACAAAATATAAGTTAAAAAACTCAGTCAAACTTACCTATCTGTAAGTTCTCCAGATCAACTCAAACCTTTGTCCCATGCTTTCCACCATCAATTCAGGTGGTTTAACAAAATCAAACCCTTCTGAATACAACAAAAACATGTAATACTGCTTGATTTTGGGTAACGAAACAAAACCAGTACCTCCTTTTTTTCACTAAAAGTAACTTACCTCTCTAAGCATTTCACTCATTTACACAAGTAAATAAATTTGTGGAAAATTTAACCCATTATCTGAATTATGCATTATTGGATGACTACTATGGGCCACATTTATATACATATTTTGCTAAGCCTCTGAACAAGCATGAAAGCAGGCATTACTATTTCCATTTTGCAATTCTGAGTGCAACGTGTGGGGTTTTTTCCCTATTAATCCAGGCTAAATTTCATTACCAAAAATGTTTCAGAGGAACAGAAGCAAAATTTGGTTTCAAAGTGAATTTAAATTTCTACCAAGCTATTTTTTAGGTGATTCTCAGTGAAAATTAGAGATTTTTACTTTAAAAAACAAAAGGAAACTTACCTATGTCCTTCATTAAACCCATATTTGGGGATTCGGAGGTAAAATGGGGTCTGGCCTCCCTCGAAGCCCAGTCGGGGCCGGGTTCCCCTCTGCCGTTCTCCTTTATGGCCTCTGCCACATTTTCTACCTCTTCTCCGACCTCTTGGTCGTCTTTCCTACAACGAAAGAAGAGTTTTATGATCTACAGACGCATTTTTAAACATCATGCTTTACTTTTTCACTGTCTATTTTTTATGCCACTTATTCATCCAACCAACCAGTACTAGCTAAAACTCCTAAGTGCCCAGCACAATCCTAGCTGCTCTAATGTCTACACACTCTAAATCAGTCTCTTTTCCCCTGAAGATGTAGCTGATTCTTCTCGTTCAAGTCCAAGTTGTATTTCCAAGGACGGAATGGGGATAAGATTCCATGACAGGCTGGCACTGAAAAACGCCTAGAATTAAACATCCACAACAAACAATGATACTGGATATTCAAGAAAATGTATTTTGCAATTAATTGTAAATATATAATTGTTACATATATTATTTTAAGATTAACTTACAGAGAAAAATACTGTTTCCTATCACCTCACAAAAAGCAATGTATTGAGTTTTTAAATGACAGTATATCGCCCGGCCAGGCGTGGCTCAGCACTGAGCACTGACCTAGAACCTAGGGGACCCCGCTGGATCCCGGGTCACGCACATGCCCGGGCTGCGGGCTCCATCCCCAGTAGGGGGCGCAGGAGGCGGCCAATCAGTGACTCGTCATTGATGTTTCTCCCTCCCTCTCCCTCTCCCTCCCTCTCTCTGATCCCAATAAAGATATATTTAAAATTAAAAATTAAAAATATGACAGTATGTCAACTAACAACTTTTCAGGGCTGTATTCAGTGATTTTTCAAAAAAGACATTTAACCTAACAAATCCAAATCTTTCCCATGAAGACAAAAATAAACTGGAAAAGCACTTCATTTTAAATCCAATTTTGAATAAGGCAATCGTTTTGTAGTTCTTGCGACTTCGCTCCTTCTCCCTCATTAACTTAATTACGCTTTTAAATGCAAAGCTTATTAAAAATCGGGACCGCGTGGGAAGATTTTCCTCCGAGCAGTCAAGGATCACCGGGGCTCGGCAACCCTCCGTCCCGCCCGCACCCGGGGGGAAGGGCTCTTCCAGCACCACCCGCAGCGAAAGGCCGCTTTCGCCGCCCTCCATCCCCCAGCGCTGCCGGCACCGCCACCAGCCACTTACCGGTCTCCTGGAGCCTGGATTCGGCTTTAAGTTGGCCAGGCTCACACGGGGCAGGCCCCGGAGCAAGTCCAGAGCCCTGGACCCACCGCCGCGCACAGGACCGGCCATGACCCGCACGGCCGCAACCTCCACGGGCGCCGCGGCGCACCTCGGGGCCCACGTGACCTCAGGGCGCTGCTTTACGGCCGCGGCCCCGCCCCTGTCGTACTGCAGTGTCCTCCGCGCCCGCGCGCCCCTAGAGCCTGGAGTCCGGCTTTTTTTTTTTTTTTTGGCCTTGTGATCCTAACTTGCGAGTTCTTGCGTCGACGCCGGGCTCTTGCGCCGCGCGGCGCGTTAGCGACTCTCTGAGCTGGTGTCCCGCCCGCTAGTCCTTTCGAGGCAGCGTCTTCTCTGAGCTCTTCGTGGGGCCCGGAATAAACCAACGCCCTGAGTTACTAGCTTTGCGCTTGGGTGGTCACGTAGGGCAAGATAAGAAAATAATACTGAATACGGTATGTCCAAATAGGTACGGACAACCATTGTATGTTTTTAATATTTTTAACAAATCTTTTCAAAGGCAATCCTGCGGGCCGGGCCGGTTAAACGCCCTGCTGATGCCGCCCTGAGAAGAGGAGGAAGCCGCGTTCCCGTCCGTGCTGCCCGGACCGCGTCGCTGGGCACTAACTTCGCTGAGTGTTAATGAGCGGAGGAGCCCTCCCCGGGCTTGCTGAGCGCCCGACCCTGTGCTGAGTCGGCCCCATTGGATTTCTCTCACCCAACCACCGCTGGGAGAGGCAGATGTCACCCAGCCTTCCAAGGCTCGGAAAGGCGGGCCGGCAGCTTGCCCAAGGCCTCCCAACCATCGGCCGAGCCAGATTCAAACTTACACTGCCTCCTGGGGTAAAACTAGTTCATGTTGGCCCTGAGAAGTTGATGTGGAGAATATACATAGTTCCAGACTGTTCTTGACTTTTAGAAAAGCTAAGGCAACGTGAGTGAACCCGAGCAACCTGAAATCTTGGGTAGGGAGAAGGAGCTCATTTTTCTAGCTCTGTAAACGAGGCGAACACTATTTCCTTAGTCTCAGAGGGACGGGATGGCAGCAAGGCTGGGGAAGGCTCTCGAAGCCCTCCTGTTTCTATTGCACGCCTGCCAGAGGGACCAGACCTAACACTGCTGGCTTTACACAGCTGTGGAACTCTTGCCACTTCCAAGCATGTGTCTATAGCTCTCCTCCCTTTTCATTGTCCCTTGTGAATATGAAGGACTATGGTAGAATCAGATATTTCTGATTCTCTGCCTTCTGGGACATGGTGGGATTGCATTTCCTAGATTTTTTGTTTGGGTGGGGTCTTGTGAGTAGTTCTGGTCCATGAGCTGTAGGTGGAAGAGTTGTGTAATTTCCAGATTAGCTTTTCATTGCTGGCTGAGACTCTCCAGAATCCCCTTTCCATTTGCCACAGCAACCTACAAGTGTCAAGATGGTGGTTACTCTTTCAACCTGCACCCTAGAAGATAAGCAGCAGAGTTCCTCAGTGGGATTATGATGTCATTGAGAAATAAACCTTTGTTTAGAAAATGCTAAAAATCCCTTTGTAGGATTCAGTTCAAACGTCCTTTCAGAGAGGCAATCCTTGACCACTCAGTCTAAAAAACAGCACAAATATGAGTAACTTTCTAACATATTGCCTGTTTGTCTTCATGGTACTCCTTACTCTCAGAGGTGATTTTATTATTTTTATGTTTTAAATGTTTTTATTGACTTTTAGGGAGAGAGGAAGGGAGAGGGATAGATAGAAAGATGGATGAGAAACATCTGCCACCAGCTGCCTCCTGCACGCCCCCTACTGGGGATCAAGCCCACAACCCAGGCATGTGCCCTGACCTGAAATCAAACCAGTGACCTCTGGGTTCCTGAGTCGATGCTCAACCCCTGAGCCACACTGGCCGAGCTATTTTTTTTAATTTGTACTTATTGTATACATCACCGCCCCCCTCAAAAAGAACTCAGAAAACTCCATTAGAGTAGAAGACCTGCCTATCACTCACTGCAGTATGACCAGACAAAAGAAAAGGGTTTTGAGGTTCTAATTCTTCCATGTTTATGAAGTTTAGGATTATTTTATCAAATTAAAAAAATCTTATTAAGATATTCAAAAATAATTTTCATTAAAGTATAAGTTATTGGGATTTTAATTGGGTGAAAATTGTATTAGTTAATTAATTCTCAGGAAATTGATAACCTTATAATATTGAATCTTCCTATCCAATTATTTGTCTTTTCTGTATCATGACAGCTTCATACTTTTCCTGATATAGGTCTGGTACATTCTTAAGTTTAGCCAAAACACATATTTTAAATTTTCTATTGTGAATATTTTTTTCTTCCATTAGATAATCTAACCAGCCATTGTTTGTAATTAGAAAAAACATTCATTTTTGTATATTGATTTAGTAATTGGCTATATTTCTAAATTTTCTTGTAATTTTTAAATTGCTTTTATTAAACTTTCCCTTTGTATAATCATCTGAAAATAATGATAATTTTATATTTTTCAATTATTATATTTATTTCATTCTCTTTCCTGGGGAAGAGAGAAATAAATTATAGTGGGGCCTTGAACAACACAGAGGTTGGGGGAATGCCCCCCCACCCCAGTAGAAAAATCCACATATAACTATTGACTCCCTCAGAACTTAACAGAAGTCTCTCATCCCTCAGTATCCCATGGGATTAGCTCCAGGACCCCTGTGTATACCAAAATTCCGGGATCCTCAAGTTCCTTATATAGGAACAATGCATAAGGTCAGCCCACCTCATCTGTGCATTCCTGAACAGTATTTTCCATCTCTAGCTAGTTGAATTCTCAGATGCTAAAACTGGAAACACAGAAAGCCAATACAATATTTATTGGGGGGAAAAAATCTGTGTATAAGTAGACCTACCAATTCAAACCCCTGTTCCTCAGTGGTGAATTGTAATTAGAACAATGAGACTGCGTAAAGAATGTAGAACTTAGACGAGCCTTGCAGGAATAGTAGCATTTGGACTTGGAAAGAGGGGAGATGACTGAAACACATCAAACTGAGCTGTTCTACTTCCCACTAATGGAAGTGAATTGATAGAACCGATTGGTGGCTCCTGATATTACATCATAGAAAAATTCATATACAAGTGATCTGGAACATGCTGTTATTTTCTGTATTAACATCACAACTGTCAGCTAAAGACTGTCATTGCCAATTTAACACAAGAACCCCCAATTTGGGGTGCGGTGAGGGCAGAGAGACTATTCAATGCAAACAGCTCTATTGTGAAACAGCACAACTGGGGAACAGCTTGCATGTGGAACATTTCTGCTGAAGAACAGGTCAATTGTGATACAGCACAGCTGTGAGGCAGCCAGAGCCAGGCAGCCCCAGTGTTACAGCTCTGGTATTACAGCTCCGGGGTCACAGTTCCAGTAAAACAGCACAATCAATATTTCAGCTTCATCCAGAGAAACCAGTCTTTGATGGAAATTGAAAGTGCACTTCACCAAGACAGAGGGGAATCTGGCTTATATAGGGAAAAGTTCTTCCCCTGGGCCCCTAATTGATCTGTTCTCATGCAAATGAGGACTCCAAATCCTCACAGTTAGATTGGTCCAAAAAGCACTGTCTTGATTGGCTGCAATGGAGCCTCTGATTGGTTGGTGAAGATGTAAATGAGGATGTAGCTGCACAGCTATCCAATTGGACCCGGAAGCCTCAGTCCTATTGGTTGAATTACAATTCCTGGAACTTCTTTATAAGGGTTGGCTCAGGTGGAAGGGACACAATGCAGGCAGGAATTTCAGTGCAGGAGGCAGGCAGTTTAATTCAAGAGAAGCATGGCTTGGGTGAGAGGCCTGTTTAGCAATGGCTACTAGGCTCCGTTAGACACCAGGAAATCCATTAGCCACCAGGAGCCCTTCTCAACAGGTACATTCAGGGTCAACACAACCAAGTACTTAAAAGCCTAAGTGTACACTCAGATGTGAAATGTGAGTCACATAATTTTCAATAAATCAGTAACTCCAAATTTAAAATCTCTGAGAGTCCACAAAATTCTCAGTACTCAAATCCAAGATAAGAATGATAAGACATGAATGAAACCCCCTGCCCCCAATCCTTCAGCATTCTGGTTATCATGTGAATTTAAATGGAGTGGTTTTGGTTTTGTTTTTTAAGTCTTTATGTTCACCAGCTTCTTTCTGTATCTTGCACTGTACTACCTAAGAATTGTATATATCCTTTAAATTTCTCCAGGGAATTGTAAACTCCTAAAGGTCAGAGTGATTCCGTTGTAATTAGCTAATTATTAATAATAGGAAAGGAGCAAAGGGAAAGCCAGATGGTATAGGCATGTTGTTTGGACAGCTTCACCACAGGAGGCTGAAACTTTGCATGCCCCAGGGTACATCAGCCTATTCCATGCAAAACACTGGGGGAAGGGATCCAGCAAAGGGAAGATAGACACGCATGGGCAGTCAAGATGGGGTGACATAGGGAAGGTACTTGCATATCAGTCACACCTGGGAACAAAGATCATTGGCTAGAATGGGTGTGTCCACCTCAAGTGCCCCCAAATTTGGAAATACATAATCTCCTAAACAAAAGAGTTCAATATCTTAGCTCTCTTGTGCTCTTGCCTCACTCTTGACTTCTCTGCACTTGGCAGTATGCCCCAGGGCCGTAAGAACTCCACACACAATGGACAAATGGAATGCAGCAGGAAACACAAGCTAAGCTAGCCTGAGGATGGACTGGACACTGGCTCTGATTTTAGCTCTACTGAAGCCCCAGGTACACTTCTATGCTGAACTGAAGGAAATGGGACTTTGGAAACTCAGGGATTTAAATCTGCAGAAATAAAAATCACTCATTCTGTACAAGTCTCAGGAAATTCTTTTTCTTGGGATATCACCAGGATTCCACATCCACTAGCAGCCAGGGAAGATGAGGCCCTCTTCCCTCCATTATGAGCATTTGGCACCCTGGCAGATGTGGCTTAGTTGGTTGAGCACCCTTCCCATGCACCAAAAGGTGGCAGGTTTGATTCCCAGGGCACATGGCAGGGGGTGTGCAGAGGCATCTGACCAGTTTCTCTCTCAAGCGGATGTTTCTCTCTTTCCCTCTCCCTTCCTCTCTCTCTAAAATCAATAAAAACATTTTTTTAAAAAGCATTTGTCTGTAGGTATTTCTATCTCAGATCCCACAGTGTATTTAATATGCATTGAGATATCCATGCAGAAAAGGGACAGCTAGTCTCACACTTAAATTAGCAGTCATTATCCACCAATCATTAAGTTGTGGAATCTCAGTGACAACTGGATGTTTTCTTTTCCAGCTTAAGTTTTTGTTTCTATGTTTTTATTGATTTTTAGAGAGAGGAAGAAGGAAGGAGAGAGGGGGGAGAGAGAGAGAAACACTGATCGGTTGCCTGCTGCACAGACCTGGACCAAACCCACACCCTGGGCATGTGCCCTGATGGGGAATCAAACTGGCCACCTTTTGGTGCACAAGACAGTGCTCAACCTACTGAGCCACACCAGCCAAGGCTCCAGCTTGGTTTTTAAGAGGCCAGTCAGCTCCCAAACTATACATTGGTGTAGCCCCAAATGGAAATATAGCAAAAGTTCGACCAGCTTCACTTTTCGAAATGAGTACACCCTGGCTTTAGGAAACAAAGGAGTATGTGCAGTTGGGTACGGGTGGCTTTGGGACTCATTCTTTTCACTTCATTACAGTGATCTAAGCGCGGGAGACGACGCCAGGCTGCCGGGACCGCGCTCCCCGCCCGGGCCTGCGCGCGCCTCCCGGGGGTGGCCGGGGCGTCGGGCGGGAAGCGGCGCCGCGGGGCGCTGCGCACGGAGCCTGCGGGCGCGGAGGAGTGCAGGCGGCGGGGAGAGAAGGTCAGCTCAGGCCGGGGCTCCGTCACAGCCAATCGGGCGGATGGAGAAGCAGGACACTGTGACGCGCGGCGCGGGGGCGGGCGGCGCACGACGGGTCCTTCGGGCCCGGGCGCGCGGGGCTGGGGGCGGCGCGGCGCCGCGTGTGCGCGCAGGCGCCTGAGCGCGCGCTCGGCGGGGCGGGCGGGGACTCGCTGCTCTCACGCCCTTGGGCCACGGCCGGGCGCCAGCGCTCCTTTCCGCTTCCGATGCGCGTTGTCAGTCCCGCGCAGCCGGTGTATGTGCGGCAATAGCATGTCGGCTCCGGTTCCCGCCATCGTGCCGGCCGCCCGGAAGGCCACCGCTGCGGTGAGTGGCGGCGGCCGGAGCTCGGAGGGTCCCGCTCGGCCCTCGGCCGGTGACTGCCCCTCGGGCGGGGTCGCCTTCGCCGGCGGGGCGGGGACCCGCTCTTGGGGACGTCCGCCCTGACGGGATGAGATGGAAAGGGGGCCACGTCCCGGGCCCCTGCTGTGTGGCGAGAGCGCTGGGTCCGAGGCCGGGGCAGGGTCCGCCCCGCCACCCCAGCCCCGAGCCCGAGCCCTCTGCATTGCGCACCGAGCGCGGCCCCCGGGCCCCGGCCCCGGCCCCGGCCCCGGCCCCGGCCCCGGCCGGGAGTGACCGGCGTCGCTGCAGAGGCGTCCTCATCGCGGCGGCTTTGTGGCACGTTCCTGTCTTGGTTGTGGATGCGGGAAGTTAGGAAGACTTTATTTTCTTACCTTGCGTTCTTATTCTAAATTAAAGAAGTTTGGAGATTTAGTGTCGTATGAGACCAGAGGTGCTGTTTTTTTTGTTTTTTTTCGGACGCTGGACCTAAGGATCTCAAACTTATTTTTATGTCCGGAAGTCCTTCTTGTGGAAAAATTCTACAGGATGAGTGAGACCTTTCGGGGTTTGACTTGAGACCTTGTCTTAGAATCTGATCACTGCACTTAATGTCTGAGTGGGGACCCCTTTCTGTGCTGAAACCCCACATTAATTAGCGTAGGAACTACAGAGAGAGAAGTTAACTGTTTTCGCCATTTAAGAGATGTCTGTAGAGATTAATTAACTTGCTGAAGGAAGTGTTCTGTAGTTCTGGCATCCACCCTAGCCACGGCTACAGTGTGGAACAATTCCCCGCGGGTGTGTCTAGGTACAGCTTATTAATTTTCCCTCTTTCCCTCTAGGTGATTTTCCTTCATGGATTGGGAGATACAGGGTAGGTACCATTATTTTAGCAACAGTAATAAAATTGGGTCATGCAACTACCTAAGCAATCAATGGTGTCATATTTAGGAACTCTAGGGTTGTATAAAAAAAGATTGCTGGTATTTCTTACAGTCCAGCAATAAGATACAATCTTTTCATTTTGGAAAAGCCCCAGAATGTCTCCGTCATTATCTTGGATTTGTCATTTTTCAATTCCTGTTTTTGGAACATATTAAAACTGCAAACTCCTCGAGTTGCTGTGGGTATTGGATAGCAGAGATGGGTGGAATGTTTGAGCTTTCTAGAGGGTTAAAATTTCAGGGCAGGTTTAGAAGAACTGGTTGATTTTGATAAGAGAGACAATAGCAATGTACAGCCCACAGCATTCTGAATGAGAGCTTAGATGTTCCCTTAAAAGAAAAAAAATCAGTTGAAGGGCAAGGGAGGCAAGTCAAAGATTTGTTTGGAGGCTTATCAAACAAATTTTGTTGTGCTAACTTTAGATAAATGGTTTATCTTTCACTTAGGCTTTTTCTATATTGAGAGGTTTTGTTTTTAATTTAAATCAATGATTATCTGTTTGAAACTTAGGTAAAGTTGTTTTTATAGAATTGTTACAAAATTGTAGAATTGGCAGAAAACTGAAGATAGATAAATTTTGATAAATTAGCCAAAAAACGGTTAAATCTTCTTTACAGGGAGGTGTTGGATTAGAATAATTTTTTTCTTCTTTTTTTTTTTTAGATTAAGTTTTTTGGTTTTTGTGGGGGTTTTTTCCCTCAACCCCTTAAAACCCCTTAGCCTAGCCCACTGAGCAAGATGGTTTGGGCCACTATTAGGTCCCCCATCTTCTTGGTTGGCGCCTTCTCCACTAATAAATATTTCCTTACTCCAGATTCTGACATTTTGAGTTTTGGCCTTTTGAAGCATTGAGCTCATGAACTTGGGTTCGGTGACACTTGGAAATAGACATCAGAAAGAGACTGGCTAAATAATTACGATCTGTCCCTGCATGGAATGCTGTGGAACCATTGTAAAAGTGTTCCAACCTGCAGAGAATTTTAATTTTTTTTGATAAATTATGAAATTTATTTATATTTCACCTTTTGAAAGCCAGAACGTAACAAATTTCACTTTCTGGAAAGTAATCTTATTAGAAAGACATGACGTGCACTTAATACAAAGAAATCGGTTTCCTGGTACCACCAGTGACACATACATGCTTTATTTGAGCCAAACAGGATATGCCTGGAAGCAAGAGCTCAGCAAACTGAGAAATGACAGTTTGCCTAGATTAAGTTTTAAAGGTGATTCCTAATATTATTTTATGCTTACTAAGTAGAGGTAATGTGACACATACTTAAAGGTCTCTAATTCTGAAAGTACTTTGTGAGATAACACTAAAGAAAAGCTGATTCTAGTTTGGTTCCATGGATACATAGTGAAATTCAGAACAAACCAATCTAACAAGTCACAGTTTATTGTTTAAGATACTTTTGGAGAACTAAAGTACATTTGTCAGGTTAACTTGGAGGATGTTGGATTAAGCAATTCAGTTTTGTCCTGTGGTTGGGCAAAGTTATAATGGCCACCGTAGTGAGAAGGTATTTTAAGACCTACAAGTGAAGCAGGCAACTTCATAGATTATGACAGAATTTATTATAAGTAATTTACTAACTGGAAGATTGGGTCAGAGCAGAAAAGATGACCCAGCAGTCTGCCCAGATTGTGCTCCATTAACAGACGTCTGCCTGTTACAGTACTTTTTAAATAGTATAACTGGGGTACTGGTGACTGATAGGACAAAGAGACAAAGAATCCAATAGTGACAGAGACCATACCTCCTAGTGGTCTTGTGACTCAGTACTATCACCAGTTTGATATTTATCTCGGTTGTCATCTCATTCTGGTTGTTACTAACAAAAATATTTATGGCTACATTTTAAGGAACACAAATAATGATGAACTAGAAAGCTTTGATATGCTTGCTGGGGACAGAAGGTGGTCAAAGGTCACAGCATGAAACTTAAATCTGGGTCACAGATGAAGTTGGTTTTGTTTACATCTATATCTATACAAGTTCGTTGCTATAAAAATGGGCAGCTTTTGTCCTATTTTGTTGAGGTTCTTTGCAGAACCAGCCATAAGGCAGTTCCATTTTTAATATTTTGAGAATACATATAAACAGCAGAAAAGCTCATGTTAAGAGGGAGGCGGAAATTAGAAATACATTGCTACAAGCCAAGGAATGCCAGGAGCTATCACAAATGAAAAGGCAAAGGATTAACCCTTAGAGTTCTCTGAAGCAGTGTATGTAGCCCTTCTGATACCTTGGTTTTGGACTTCCAGCCTCTTGAACTGTGAGAATACACTTCTGTTGTTCTAAGCCATCTATTTTGTAGTTATCTGTTATGGCAGCCCTGGGAAACTAATACACTTCGTGACTGATGCCTGTTATATGTTTTGCCCTTTGATTCATTTATTTATTCAACAAATACTTAGTGCTGCTACATATCCAGTACTCTTCAAATCCTGGAAATATGGTACTAATTTAAAGAGAGAAAAAAACCCTCACCGGTGTACTCAGTGGTTAGAGCGTCAGCCCATGCACTGAAGGGCTCAAGTGATTCCACTTCTGTGTGTATATTGGAAGAAACCCAAAACACTTATTTGAAAGAATATATGTACCCTTGTGTTCATTGCAGCATTATTTGCAATAACCCAGATATGGAAGCAATCCAAGTGGCCATCCATAGATGAGTAGATAAGAGAAAAAAAGCTATGGTACATATATACGGTGGAATGTTCCTCGGCCATAAAATGAAGGCAGCCTTACCATTTGCAATAGCATGGATGAACCTAGAAGGTATTATGCTAAGTGAAATAAGTTAGTCAAAGGCAAATACCATATGATTTCACTTATACGTGGCATCTAAAGAACAAAGTAAAGGAACAAAATTCAAACAGACCCATAGATACAGAGAACAGACTGGGGACTGGGTGAAAAAGGTGAAGGGGTTAAGAAGTACAAATTGGTAGTTACAGAGTAGTTATGGGTTTTGTATAGCATAGGGAATATAGTCAATAATATTATAACAACTATGTATGGTGCCAGGTGGATAGTGGAAATATCAGGGGGGAGCACTATGTGAAGTGTATGATTGACTATGCTGTACACATGAAACTAATACAAAATAATATTGACTATAAAGTATAAATGAAAAATGAAATTTTTAAAAATATGTGTTGTTTGGGGGTCAATATCCAAAATATATAAAGAACTCAGTAGCAAAAACCAAATTCAATTAAAAAACGGGCAGAGGAACTGAATAGACATTTTTCCAAAAACGTACAAATGGACAGCTGATATATGAAAATGTGCTCAACATGACTAATCATGTAGGAAAATGCAAATCAGAATCATCATGAGGTATCATCTCACACCTGTCTGAATGGCTATTATTAAAAAACAAATAAGTGTTGGTGAGGAAGTGGAAAAAGGGAACCCTTGGGCACTGCTGGTGGTAATGTAAATTGGCATAGCCACTGTGGTAAACAGTATGGAGGTTCCTCAGGATATTAAAAATAGAACTATATGATTGAGCAATTCCACTTCTGTGTATATATCTGAAGGAAATGAAATCACTCCCACAAAAGGATATTTGCACCCCCAGGTTCATTGCAGCAGCATTTATAATTACCAAGACATGGAAACCACCTAATTGTCCATCATTGGACTCCTCATTCCCTATCGATTTCTTTGGATATCCTTTTCGGAAATAAGTTGACCATAAATGTAAAGGTTTGTTTGTGTATTTTCAAATCTATTCCATTGATTTATTTCAGTACCACACTGTCTTTATTACTGTTGCTTGTAGTAACTTTTGAAATTGGGAATTGTGAGTCCTTCAACCTTATTGGTTTTCAAGATTGTTTTGGCTATTTTGGGTCTCTTGAGTGTCCAAATCAATTTTAGAATTGGCTTGTCTGCAAAGCCAGCTGAGATTTTGATAGAGATTGCATTGACTGTATATCAGTTTGGAGAGTACTGCCATCTTAAGAATATTAAGTCTTCCAGTCCATGAACATGGGATGTTCATTTATGTAGATCTTTAATTTGTTTCAACATGTTTCGTAGTTTTCACTGTAAAGTCTTACACATATATACAAACAACAAACACACATGCACTCACATATGTGCACACCTATACAACTCCTAGAGTAATGCCTTGCTCATAGTGTTATATAATTGTTAGTATTAATACTGTTATTAATTTTTCCATGTGTTCTTAACACTTGGGGAAGATGCATTTAAAAATAGAGAGTTAACAGAAAAGCACTTAATGTTTATTTTCAGACTATTTTACACAAGCTTAAGTTACTTTTACTTTATCCTTTAATAGAGGTGACCTGTAAAAAGAATTAGTTATAAGGTCATGTATAAACAAGCAAGAAACTGTACATATGTATAGTATGATCCCATTTTTGTAAAAATCTGTATTTCTTAAGTGATATGCATAGAAAAAATTGGAAGGAAATACATAGATTAACTGTTTATTTCTGGTTGGAAGCATTATGAAGATTTATAATTTTTCTCATTCTATATACACACACACACATATACACACAAAAAAAGAATGCTAGTTAAATTTATTTTTTATAGTGTAATAACCATGTGGAGATATCAGACAACTGATTTACTTTACTCCTTTGATGCTTTTTGAAAATATAAAATGTGAATGATCTTTCTTGCCTGATCTGTTAGGTATGTTATAAAGTTATAAAGAGATAAAAATACATTTTGTAAATCCTAAAAATATATTTTGTAAATTCTGTGGAAATACATGAAAGAAAACACAATTCTCTTCAGAAATCTCAAGAAATCATCTTTATCCATAGGTAAAGTTGAAACAGTAGTCTTTGGGTTGTTTCTAGGTTGGTGCTGTTATTTTAATAGCATTGATTGCCCATACTTTTAAGATATTTTAAGGGGCTAACATTTATTCTTACAAACTTTAATAATACTATTCTGTTACTAGTTTATTGGGAATTAAAACAATATCTAATGGCATTGTTCAAATAATTTCTCTACCAGGCATGGATGGGCAGAAACCTTTGCAGGTATCAGAAGTTCACATATCAAATATATCTGCCCGCATGCGTAAGTATTTTTAATCTTTAGGCTTGTGACTTAGAATCTGGAGAGGAATGTTTTTACAGCTTTACTTTTCTAGAAAAGCATTTGAATATAATTAATTTTTATCTTGTAAATATTCAGTTTAAAAATAAAGATTAGAGTACACCTGAAACTAACACAAAATAATATTGAATGTAAGCTGTAATTGAAAAATAAAATTTTAAAAAAGTAAAAAAAATGAAGATTATTTCCCAGCCAGGGTGGCTCAATTGGTTAGAGAGTTGTCTCAGAAGTTGTGTGTTCGATTCCCGGTCAAGGCACATTCCTAGGTTGTGGAGTCAATCCCTGGTCTAGTCAGTCCCCAGTCAGGGCACATACAGCAGGCATAGGCAACCGATCAATATTTCTCTCCCTCCCCCTCCCCTGTCCCCCTCTTCCTCTCTATCTCTACTTCTGCCTCTACCTCTAGCCCTAGCCCTCCCTCCCTCTCTTCCTTCCTTTCTCTCTAAAAAGTCAATAAACATATCCCTGGGTAAGGATTAAAAAATAATAATAAAAAGATTAGTAAATTCTTTAAAACTAAAATAATATGTTGTGGACTTTTTTCTTTTTTTTTTTCTGGTGAGAAACTTAAAATAATGCTCTCTTGGAGGTAAGTTGAATTCACAGCCAGAAAAATCCTGTTAGATATATAAATATCTATTAAGCTCTAAGAATATCCATGATGTCTGAAGGGGATGGCTGCTTTGTGAGAAATCTTTACTATGTTGTACACTCTCCTAAATTTTATTGATTAGAGGCAATGTGTGATGTGCTGTGGAAAGAACACAGACTTTGGAGTCTGATAGATTTGGTTTAGAATTCTGAAAATGTTTGCGGCTGTTAAAGAACCTAGGAAGTTTTGAGCAAACTCAGAAAATCAATAAGTTAGGCAAGTTTTTAGGTCAAAGGCTACTAAGAAGCAATAGCCATGGAGAAGACAAATGGAATTAAGTACATGCTCGTAGGTTAGTAATTCATCCTCAGAAGTGGTGGTAGCAGTAGAGGTGATAAATATGAAATTGGAAATGGGTAAAGGAAAAATACCTGAGATTAAGTAAGAAAACAGCCCTCCATTTCCAAGAAACAGAATTGTTGATTATATTGGAATTTATGCTATATTGTTACTGGCCCCAGAACTGAATTTGGTTTGAGGCTGTTTCCCAACCTAGGAAAGTTTTATTTCTCAAATCTTGGTAAGATTTCGTTACATCTGAGGTATATGTGTTTCATGACTCGGGAAAATAGTGGTGAGATGTAGTTATAGTGCATTTATTTTTCTTTCCTTTTGTACCTAGTTACATTCAGGTTGTCCAGCAAATTTTTCATCGCAAACTTGAACTGGCTATAATGAACACTTAAACAAAATTCACATTTCTCTTATTTAATGCTCTCAAACAAGCAGATATATAGCTAAGAACTAGAAAATAAGCAAAAAAATGTAATCTGATCATACGGGAATTGATGCTATAGTATCTGTTCAATAAATTGCTCATATCCTTAGCCCCTTAGCCAGAGTTTCATGTTTTATACATTTCCAATTTGTCTTGGTTACTGGTTTTCCTTCTCATGTTTGTTTTGAGAGTGTTAAGGATGTTGAGAAAGGAAAATGTGTTTTATTTGTCAAACTTAGTTCTTTCCAGCTGCTGCTCTGTTTTCAGAACACACTTGAAGAGTATGCAAAACCGAATTATACAGGTGTGGATATAGTGAAACACCTCCTATATTAAAATCGTAGCATAGTTTTACATTAGCCTCAAGTAATTATCTTTAATGGATTTTATCAGGTTTTATGCTTTGTTACATTATTCTTATTTTGCTGCTTTTTTTCTTTTCATGTAGACCAGTTATGCCTGTAACATTAAATATGAACATGGTTATGCCTTCTTGGTAAGTAAGAATTTACTTATTCAATAAGAACTTTTTATTTTACTTAGTTTTCTTGATCAGGAGTACTTTTGTGTATAACAATTTTTAATTAGCTATTTTTAAGTTACAAAGTTATATAATTCACTTTAAATTTAACCTTTATTTAATTATTTAAGTTTTTATATTTTAGATTCAGGGGTAAACTTCAGGAGCTGCACCAACAGGTAGAGAAATAGTAGAGAATGAGCAAATAGAAATACTGCAGAAAATACCTCCTACCTTTGTTGATTTCAGTAACCAGACATTTGAATGGCCCCAGGTGGCAATTACTCTGATTAAGCCACAGCATCTTTACCCTTTAACTTCTTCCCTTTCTGGAGAGTTGATGAGTTTTTAAGGAAACCATTTCCTCTTGGACCCTCTTAAGATACTTTTGCATTTTACATATGCTGTATAGTCAGAAAGTAGAGTAAGTTCTTCATTCTACTGAACCACTTCTAAGCTATGATTTTGTTTCCTGCTGTTCTCTGAGACTCCTGCCACAGATCTTTTCAAAAATGGTGACTATGATACCTGATCAATATTTTCCTTTCTACTCTATTTCATGCCACCATTTTATCTTTTGGGTGACTACAGGATCCAATGTAAATGACTTGTTCACAACCTTGGCTGGCTTGTTATTTCCTTGGCTCTTCCGCAGTGACGTTTCCTTCTCTCACCTTTGGTCATCCACAGTCATTCCTTGGGCCTTGTCATCTTGAACTGTACCATCTCTGAAGACACTTAATTCAAACCTGATATTAAGAATAATTACTCATCCCTTGAGTTTGCTTCCCTGTTTTTATACTATTTGTTCTTAGACCTCGTAGGACTTACAGTCTTCTGTCTTCCTCTCTACTTGTTCCCAACCATCTCTAACCCACCCCTGCACTTTTTTTATGTACTTTAGATTCGTTGGCAATTTTTACAGGTTCCTGCCTACCTTGGTCTTTGGTTCTTTCATCTTCCCTCTCTGGCAAAATTCCTGTTCAGAACCAAAATTTTGACCTAATATCTCTAGTAGAGACCATAATGAAAGCATATAACCTGATGGAGAAGTAGAAGGGGCCAAAGGAAAGCTTCTCTTGGTCTCTGGTTTGAGGTGTCCACAATATGTGATGAAAAAGTTTTGCAGAATATGGATAAAAATCAGTATAAATAACTGTGTTCAATAGGTATTAGGTAGTGCATGCAAGAGTGACATCATAAAGTAGCTCTATTCCATTAGGTTGACTTACGATGCAACAGAAGAGGAAATGAGTAACTGAAATTTATTGCAAACTTCTTAGGAATGTGGGTTGAGATTCCTACTTGGGTGTAAGATTGGACTAGATAATCTCTTAGATATTCTTATCCTAAAATTATGTGGCACTGTGACTTTTTAACATTAGAATCTGTATCTAGTTGGGATAAAAGGTACTAACAGAATGTTAGATTCACGCATTTAAGTTCGTTGTTTCCCCTCTGAAGACATTTTAATTGAGTTTCATGTTCTAGAAAGTATGTTTGTCAGCCCTTTTTATGCCAACTACCATGAGTTTAGTAAAACATACTTACCAAGAGTAGATAGTCTTAGAATCAAATGGTTCTTTTAAGATTTTGCCTTATTTTTCAGGTTTGATATTATTGGACTTAGAGTAGATTCACAGGAGGATGAACCTGGAATTAAACAGGCAGCAGAAAGTGGTAAGTACAGAAAAGTTTTATAAGCAAAAGCATTTTTAATATTTTTAATAGGTTGAATAGTTTTATTGATATTGATGAAATATTACACAATTATCTGAACCCAGGAAGGGGGGTGCTGTTTCCTTCCTTTCTCATCATTCTCTAACTTGTTTGCCGTGATGGCCACATGGACTCACTTAACTATGCTCAGTGAAGGTGAGGTGGACAGGGAGGAATGGCAGTTATTAAACTGTCAGATAATTAATTTTGCTTTGAGTTACATATCAAATGGACAAAATAACAAAATGTTTAATAGTTGTGGCCAGTTATCTTCATTAAGGAGACTTGAAATAAGGATGGAAATAATGATATAATAATGTAATGACATATAATGAAAATTATATTAATAGTTAATTTTAGTGTGGTAATATTAAACAAGCTAGATAATTCTTATAAACCATCTCATTTAACAGTCCTATGAAATAAGTATTGGCCCTACTTTACAGAATCTCCAAAATCCGTTCTCTGGTTAGTATTCCATGCTCCCTTATGAACATGTTAATTTTGCTTATTTTTTGGGTGAAAGCATAAAGAACATGGACTTATTGGGAGAAATCTGGGTTTAGAAAATGCACAGAAACATCCTTTGGTTTTACATATATGTACTGAAATATTTACAAATAGACAATGTGGTGATTGGGATTGACTTCAGAATAATCTGGGTGGTGTCACGCTGGGATTGATGAAACAATCTTGGCTCTGAATTGATAATTGCAGAAGTGAGATAATGTGTACCCAGGGAGTCATTGCACACTTTTTCTATTTTTATGTTTATTTGAAATTTTCCAACATAACTTAAAAATCCAAAACCAAAACCAGTAGGATCCTTTAAAAAAATCTTTAAAAGAAATTTTTTTGAACTCTTAAGAACTTCAAAACAGGAAAGAAGTTACATTCAAAACACATTAGATATTTAGAAATATCAAACTAAGAACACTGACTTTTAGGACCATCAAAAAGTCAGTGTTATAGCTTTTATCTATAACACTAAAGCTATAATCCTATAGCTAGGTATTTATAAAAAAAATAATAATAATAGATGACAAAAACAGGTGTTGGGTATGGGAATGAGTTGTGAGACCCTGTGAGAGGTAGGAGCTGGGCTTTGTGGAGAAGACAGGTGGGCCTGTTGAGTTCCAATGTGAAAAAAGTTCTGTCCTAATGATAGAATTGGCCTATGACATACTTGAGATTTCTTTCCTCTCCAAGGTGATGTAATATTGGAGAGATTAGGCTCAGACTCAGAGCTGGGAAAGAAAGGAGTCTCTGTTTGAGGGCTGAGAGACTGTGCTATTGAAGAGAGAGTGCTCAGGTTAGGTTGAGGGTAAGGTTCCCTTACCCTCATGCAGAAATTAGAACCTACTACTCCACAACTAGCTGCTGCCATTGTAGTCTGTTAAGTTTATCTCAGCAATTGGTGTAACCATGGCATGTAAAGCTTTATGAAACTGAGGGAAAATACTCCCAATAGCACCTGACTGGCTAGCACCTAACATTCACCAAACCCCAACTGCAGTCTCCCCTAAGTAAATCCCTCATAATTCTCAACAGTTCTTTTATTTCTTAATTCTTTACTGTTCTCTAGTCCATTTTCCCATGCCCTAATCAAGGTACCTCTAGCTTTTCATACTAATTCTAATGAAGAACTAAACTTTATACAAAAGCAAAACAATTTTTAATTTGGGCATTTGGGTTTTTTTGCAGTGTTCTAATAAACGTATTTTTGGTTTTTGGTAAAAAGGAAATGTAAAGGTGGAAATTTTAATCTTAAAAAAAATGAAAGTCTTACATATATGTCAAAAATGAAAGAAGATAAATTTTTTAAAGGTGCAGTTTTTCCCAAACTCAGTACTGATTATAAAGAAAAGGAAATTTGAGGAGGTATCAAGTCTTATATTTAATGATGTGTGCCTATAAGAACGTATTTAGCAGAAAGAAAATAACTCATTTGTTTCTTTTACTGGCTATAGGAAAATATAATACTGTTGTTTTTTTAAAAAAATAATAGAATGAACTGTTTAAATACTATAAATCACAAATCATGCAACTTGCTTAACTACTTAAAATTTAAAATTTTTAAATTTTAAACTACTTTTAGGTACAAATGCCTATGGCTCCTTGAAGAGAGAAATAGAAAATGTATATGAACAGAATTGGCCATACATAAAAGAATATTCTTATATTGAGAGAAGTAACTTGTTTACAAATTATATAACAAGAAACAATTGAACAGTGTAAGCAGTACATGTAAAATCTGAGTTTTAAAATGATATTGAATTCTAATTCTGCATTTTAATAGAATGCTTCAAGTTTTTCACTTGTTTTGACCTTTAATATACATGGTATTTTTCTGTCATTAATTTATTTTCTGTTTAAATTGTATCAGTAGCCTTAACTTTGAAAGTGTTAGTAATTTAACTTTCATGTTATTTTTAGTTAAAGCTTTGATAGAGCAAGAGGTGAAGAATGGCATTCCTTCAAATAGAATCATTTTGGGAGGATTTTCTCAGGTAAGATGAAGTTCGGGGTGGTATGTCAGTACCATTAGTACATTTATCTAGAAGTCAGTGGTTTCAATCCTTTTCTGTGGAGGAGTCCTTTTTCTAGAAGATATTATAGAAACTGATATACTACTTACCTTTAATGCTGAATTTGGTTCGAATGGACTAGAAATAATTATTAATTGAGAAAGTACTTCATACTCTTTTGCTTTTGTAGTTTTCTCTTTTTCAGCAATAGCTTTACCGTATAGATTATGTCTTAAAAATCAATTTATTAAGTAAATTGATTGGAATCTGGAATGTTGACACTATGTAGCCCTTTAAACAAAACTCTGTGTATAGGTATAAGTCCCCTAATATGCGCAATGAGGTAGAAGACAAGGCAGTTTCTTCCCTCTTTTTGTCACAGATTCCCACTGGTTGAGCCCTGCAGATTCTCTTGCAATTCCTGTTGGGCAAGATCAGAGTAGGGGCTTCCACAAAGCAACCTACAATGCTGAGGGCGCTGGTTGTCTCACCTAGGCTCTGTTTTCCCACTAGAGGAACTGGATGCTCAGGGAAGGCCTCTCCATGTGGTGGTACACTAGTCTCGAGGAGAGGCGATGAGGCCAACATGTAGCTGCTTCTCTGACCCTTCTAATGCAGTCTGTCACGTTCTCTGTGGTACATCAGCCTCACCCCCACGCCCAAGGATTCTCTCAGTGGTGTCTTGTTCTTGAATAGTTATTAGTTGTTTTTGTGAAGGGTAACAAAGTTAGGAACAACCTTTGTTGCCATCTTGGTGAGTTCATACTATCCTCTTTCTGTCATGTAAAATAGGTTTTAGATATAAATATGTGATGTTTATTTTTGGCATCTTCTCTTTACTCTTTCTTCTACCTCCTATCCTTTCTCTATAGGCACAGTTACCCCATGTTCACCTTATATCCTTATTTCAGCTTCTCATCGTTTGCCATGTCACCCATCCCCAAATTGCTATGGCTTCTAATCTGTAAATTTTCTAAATCAACAACTTAGTGTCAGACAACATGAATTAGGGCAATGTCAGAATTAGGGAATGATTTAGGAGTTAGAATTCAATAGAAAGGTAGGTTGTTGATATAATACAGTAAAAAAATAAGTTACTAATTTCATATTTGTTGAAATTCACAGATAATATACCTTATGATACACAGTGTGACCTAAATATCGGTACAGAAATGAATGCTTGTTTTAAATAGGAAATGAACATAAGAGTCTGTAGATTTGAGACTTGTTGACCACAGTTTACAAAAACCAACTCCTAATACCTTAAGCAAGAAAATGTTATGAGTCTGTGGGATCACATCAAGGAAACCAAAGATGAGAATGAAGCAAGGCCTCCTCGGGAAATAGTTTTGACTTGGAAAGCCGCCGTCACTTCTTCTCTCCATCTTCATCTCTGTTTTTCTTCTCATCTGCTTCATTTGCCTCTCCATCTATAGTTGGCTATCTTAGCTTTTGCAGCCTGTAGTGTTTCCAGTTCTTGAGTTTACATATTACGGTTCCAGCCACACAAAGAAACAGACTGACAGTCACTGATTCCCAATTTCAGAATCCTGGGAGAAAGAGCATGACTATCTCAGATGAGAAAGGGTCTCAGGTCTTCATGTGGCCCAGTGACTGATGGGAATGCATTTCCCAGAATGCAGGGTGTTGTGAGCTGGCTAGGCAGATCCTCTAAAGGTGTCTGCTACATAGTCTTCATTATCTTGAATTACTGTTTTGGAAAATAATACCAGTTTAAGATGAGGTTTGATTTTATACTAAGACACTTCAGAGGAGAAAATAGTAACTATAAATTCATAATGTTCCTAAGGCAGTTGTAAGTGCAGCAGTTAACTCTACTGTTATCTATGTCTTGACTTACTGGACAGTTGCTATGTTCTCACAGTGGTCTTCAGTGTAGAGAATCACGTGCTTTAGGACACAGTGGGGTGTGTTTGTATTTCGATTTGTTTGCCTGATTTGATTTGACATCAACCACCCAGTTTGATTTTTTTATGGACATCATTAATAACAAGAAATCTCATAAGTTGCTGTTAGCAAAGAATGTGTTCCATTGACTTTCCCTGTTTGTCTTTCCAGGGAGGAGCTTTATCTTTATACACTGCTCTTACCACACATCAGAAACTGGCAGGTGTCACTGCACTCAGTTGCTGGCTTCCACTGCGGACTTCATTTCCAGAGGTAGTCTGATTGATACATGCAACATTAAATTACTGAGCTAAATGATAGCAGATAATGTTGCGGGAAGGGTCATTTTTTAAATAAACTTTATATTTTTAGGGCAGTTTTAGGTTCACAGCAAAATTGAGTGGAAAGTACAGAAAGTTCCCACATACCCACTGTCTCCATACATGCAAAGCCTCCCCACCATTGACATTCTGCAGCACAATGGTAGATTGGTTACAATCGATGAATCTACATTGACATATCATCACCCAAAACCCATAGTTTACATCAGTCATCCTTCTTCAAAAAGAATTTTCTTAGACTTTTGTGATGTATTACTATGCTTTATGGGTACACTACATTGTCCTCATTATTGATTACATAGAGTGAAGTAAGAAATAAGTTCTGTTGTCATAAATCTTATATTTAAAGTGTTTGATACATTTTAAGATATATATAAAAATTAGGGCTATTTTTCACACATAGAAATAATATTTTGAATGTTCAGTGTGCTCACTGCTTGATAGCAGATTTCGATATAAAATATAATTTGTATTTTTTTTAATGTTTTTATTGATTTTAGAGAGAGAGGAAGGGAGATGAATAGAGAGATAAAAATATCAATGAGAGAAACATCGATCAGCTGCCTCCTGCACACCCCCTATCAGGGATCAAGCCTGCAATCTGGGCACATGCCCTGACTGGGAATTGAATGAGCAACCTCTTGAGTCATGGGTCAGTGCTCAATCGCTGAGCCATAATGTCCAGGCCTAAAGTATAATTTCTAAGTACCCAACAGTATAGAGCAGTATAGTATATAGTACACATGGGAGATGTAGACTTTATTTTCAAATTCATCTTTAGGGTTTTTTCTTTTCTCTGTATAGTAACTCTTTGGTTACATAGTAAGTGCTGTTTATTAATCATATTTATTTATTTATTTAGATGAAGCGTGGGGAGAGAGAGAGAAACATTGATTTGTTGTTCCACTTATGCATTCATTGGTTGATTCTTGTATGTGCCCTGACCTGGGATCAAACTGACAACCTTGGCTTATTGGGACTGATGCTCTAACCAACTGAGCTACCCAGCCAGGGCTTAACCATCTTATTTAAATCAATTAAATAAGAACTGACAAGAACATGGTTCAGCTAAAACATACTTCTCATGTCAGGACAATGTGAACAGATAAACAGTAGAATCTGCTTCAAGGAACCAATTCACTGGGAAAACATATGACTGGGTAATCATGTGTCCTGTAACAGTTAGCAAAGATATGAGGAGAGTATATGGATGGAAGGAATTTTATTTCTGTGGCCAAATATAACCTGTAATGTAAGTAATAACATGTTGTATGCATATATCTATCTATAGTTTTAAATGCCTGACATAATGCTCTACACATTTGAATAAATAATACTAGTTTTGTTTTGTTTTTGCAGGGTCCTATCAGTGGTGTTAATAGAGATATTTCTATTATTCAGTGCCATGGAGAATCTGACACTTTAGTTCCCCTAATGTTTGGCACTCTTACTGCTGAAAAGCTAAAAACATTGGTAAATCCAGCCAATGTAACCTTCAAAACCTATGAAGGCATGATGCATTGTTCATGTCAACAGGTAAATGTTTGGAAATAGTGATTATAGAGACGTAATTTGCTTATTTTTCCATGTAATGTTTTAAAATAACATTTGATTGTTGGGCCTTTAAAGGAGTTAGTGAATTCACACTGAGTCATAGGTTATCAGGACATAGATCAAAGTTTGTTCAATTTAATGCAATAAACATTCACTGATTTCCTATTACATGCAAACATTGTACATAATTCTAAGACAAAAAACATTCCCTTTTTATTAAAATTTAGAAAGGATTAATTAAAATTAAAAATTTAGTAGGAGGGAAGGATATATATCCAAGTAACTGTATAGAAAGCAAATGTGATATGTGTTAGAAGTTTTTAAGTCCTTAGAAAAACTCAGGAGAGTGAGATTAATTTTATCTTGGGAGGCACTGAGATCATGGTGAAAGAGCTAGATTTTGAACACTGGGTAGGATTTAGATAGCAAGTGTGCAGAGAAAAGACTGTAGAACAGGAAAAGCAAGCTGTCCAGTTGGGCTGTAGTCTTATGAAAAGCTAGGCATCATAGAATAGAGACAGAGGAGAGATTCGATTGTAGAGAGCTTTTATGTTGTGCTGAGAATGGGCTTGTTCTCTAGGCAGAAGACAGCCATTGACTTTTTTTAAAATATATTTTTATTGATTTTAGAGAGAGGAAGGGAGAGGGAGAGAGAGATGGAAACATCAGTGATGAAAGAGAGTCATGGATCGGCAGCCTGCTGCATGTCCCCTACTGGGGATCAAGCCTGCAATCCAGGCATGTGCCCTGACTGGGAATCCAACCAGGATATCCTGGATCCTAGGTCAATGCTCAACCACTGAGCACACTGGCTGGGCCACTTTTTTTTTTTAATCATCAAAGCAAGATGTAATCTACATTCTAGAAACAAATGAAGCAGAATCCATTAGAATTTAGTGACTAATTCTATGGAATAGGAAAGGTGTCAACGAGGCCTATATTTCTAGCTCAGATGATTAAGATGATACCATTCATAAAGAAGGCAGTACAAGCCTGGCCTGGCGTGGCTCAGCGGTTAAGCATCGACCTAGGATCCAGGCGATCAGGGTTCGATTCCCGGTCAGGGCACATGCCCGGGTTGTGGGCTGCAGCCGATCAATGACTCTCTCATCGTTGATATTTCTAGCTCTCTCTCTCCCTCTCCTTTCCTCTCTCTGAAATCAATAAAGATATATTTTTTAAAAAAAAAGGCAGTACAAGGAACAGTTTTAGGGTAACAGGAAGGAGATATCCTGAATTTAGTGAACATATAGTGATTGATGTGCCCCCATATCAGGATGGGATATTGGAAATACTTGTCTGAAGCCCAAGCCTGTAATAGAGATTTAGAATAGTTACCAGTATTATTGATCAGTAAAGAGTCACCATGGAAGAATATCATGAGGAAAAAAAGCCAAGGGATAGAACTTTGGGGAAGTTAAAAGGAGTTACGTGTAGAATTGAGAGTACAGGAGAGACTTTCTGAGTGGATGGGAACAGTAACCCATGAGTCAGAGGATGATTAAGGAGAAATAGGCCAGGAAGAAGCTATCCAATAATAAGGCACCTCAGATGTTTGGGGAGATAGAGCCAAACTGCAGTGGATTGTGTGAAGTAGACAGGGAAATGAGGAAGTAGAGGCAACATGTATAAACCTTTAAAGGTTTTGGTAAAGGGAAAAGAGAGTAGGAAGGTTCTTTTTAATAGGATGGAAGAAAGAGACCCGTAGAGGTAGGGAGGAAAGAGGAAGAAGATGCCATAAAGAGAAGGTAATTCATAGGGGGAAGTCTTAGAGGGATCATATAATTAAGTCCTGAAATGGGTAGCGGTTGCCTTAGAAGAGGTGAACAGCACTTTTGAATCAAGATAGAAGGGGATGGATGGATGTGAACAGAGTGTTGAGGTAGAGAAGAGAGCAGTTGAGAGCCCATGTTAGATCCTCTTAATCTTTTCAGTAAAGTAGGGGAGATGCGGTCGCTTAATAAGAATGAAGGATGCCTGGGTAGATTTGGAGGCTTAGAAAGGCCTACAATAAAAATTGGTGGCGAAGCATTGAGGCAGTTTATGTGAACATTGCAGCTAACTGCTCAACCTGGCTAAATCATTTGCTTTAGGGCAGAGACAGCAGGTCGTTAATATGATTTATCCAGACAGACAAGGGGCAAGGGTGTTACTGAGAACATAGTTGAAACTGTCATAGTGGTTCCTTATTTTTGTACTTGTTGGTCTACAGACTTTCTGTAGAGTTATTGAACAGGTAGCATACCCTACAATTTTCTAGAAGTTCTTCTTTTAAAATAACCTTTTGTTTTTATAAAATCAATAAAAGAAAGGAACTGTCTGAAGTATTGAATCCAAAAATGGAGGTAGCACTCGGAGCCTCCAGGAGGGACTGAGGGTCTAGAGCAGGGGTTTTCCAAGTAGACTTTGTATCACAAGGACCCCAGAGCTTAATAAACATACAGACCCTCCCCCCCCCAACTCAGTGATTCTGATTCAGTACATTGGGGGTTGGGGATTGAACTTAGGCACCTGTGTTTATATGGAGATGTTTTTAAAATAAAAGCTCCTTAGATGATTCTTTGTGCAATCACATTGGAGGACACTGGATTGATAATTAGGAGTGGAAACTGAGAAGAGGTAGGACAGTAGGAGGTGGTGTCACAGGAAACTTACAGGACTTTAGAGTGTTGTAAAATAGACCACTTTCGTGCTGTGGCTTTTTTTTCTGATTGACTATAAGGTTGAAGGTTCTCTGCATTGCTGATTTGTCGGTCTGAGGCTAAGCCTTGAAATACTAGAGATGATAGGAAATGAAATGTGTTTGGAGGAAGTGAGACACCTGTGAACCAGAAGTAGGGGTCTTCTAGGAAAGGTTTTTCTGTAGTAAATACTTGGTTATATTAATTTTCATATCTTTCCAGTCCTATCTTAGGTACGCTTTCTTTCTAATGGATTTAGCATTTCAGACTCATAAGAGAATGTTAAAAGCTAGGCTTTTCCACATATGTAGTTGGCATTCATTGTATACTTCCTGATACTTCTTGGTACAGGTATTATCACTTCTAAACCCCCTTCATCCCTCCTCACCCGTTTTATTTGTTCAAGTGTAGCAAAATGCAGACCATTTTCATGGGAGTAGATATTAGATGTGAGCCATCATTGAATGTACAATAATAATCATAGGAAATGATCTGAGCCTCCTTTCTCTGTTATAACTTTTAATTTTATTGTAGTAGTAAAAATGTTGTTTCACCTTATGTACACACACCACAGATTTAGTTAGTGGTATTTTAGTGGGGATTTAATTTCTGATTTGTGTAACTGCTCATTAAATCACTTTATTCCAAACAGGAAATGATGGATATCAAGCAATTCATCGATAAACTCCTACCTCCAGTTGATTGACATCACTAAGGGGCCTTGTGTAGAAGTACACACCAGCATCATTGTAGTAGAGTATAAACCTTTTCCTGTGCCCGATCTTAAAAATTACAATGTTTGCAGTGTTAAAATATTTTGCAAATACACACCAATGACACAGACTAAATATCTTCTTGTAGGAAATTTATGATCTTTCAAATTTCAATACATGTATTTGTATAATATGATCCAGAATATACTAGCATTAAAATAGGTGAAGCAGCTGGCTTCTTTTTCCCAAATTTAATTTGGCAAAATAATAAAATACTGCAACCAGATTTTCTATCACATCATTTGAAAATTTTTAGTATGCTTAATGAAAACTTGTTCAGGTATAAATGAGCAGTTAAGACATAAACTATTTATTAATACTGTGACTTAGTCTATGGACTTATTCCAAAATTACTTAGTCACCATGCAGTATGTGTATTTTTATATATGTATTCAGATATACTTAATGATTATAATACAGAAAAAGAATATGGTGTTATTACACTATACCTAACAGTAGGGATACTGCTTCTAAGTGTCAATAAAGAGGAATATTGCTCTCTTCAGTGAATGGCCCTTTTATTTGGGGGACCAGGCTTTTCTTTCCCTATTACAATTTCTTTAAAATTGTATTTATTTATTGATTTTAGAGAGAGAGGAAGGGAGAAAGAGAAAAAGAAACATCAGTTTGTTGTTCCACTTATTTTATGCACTCATTGGTTGATTCTTGAATGTGCCCTGACTGGGAATCAAACCCGCAACCTTGGTGTATCAGGATGATGCTCTAACCAATTGAGCTACTTGACCAAGGCACCGTTTCTTAATATTCTATTTTCCTCTCTAGAAAAGAAATTAATCTTTTCTTTTTATCCTTCATAACAGACCAAATGTTGCCTCCTTGCCGTAGACATCTGCTGTCAACACATGCTGTAAATTGACATTCTGAATCATAGACATGGTGGTATTTAAGATGTATTTAAACTTATATAAAGAAACCAAACATCACTTCAAACTTCCTACATTACTTAGTTTTTAAACTGTACTTTAGTCCAAAGTTAAGCCTATACAGTTATTAGAATCTTCAGTCCAGGTAGGGAATCATCCTTTGATTGTATTTTTCTGTAATTAACTCAGAGAATTATTATGTCATATTCTAGTATGTTCTGGAAAACTTAAGACTGATCTTAAAAACTGTAATTTCTAAGGTGATTTGCTCTAGGATGATTCTCCTTGTAGCGTAGAGTTTTAGTTTATGTATGTTTGAAATCAGCTACTGTGGGAAATGAACAGTCCCTTATAAAAACGTGCTTCACTTTTATCTGCCAGTGGACTTATTTGAAAATTTCACTTTAATCAGATGATTTTTAAAAAAATTTTTGTGCAAACATAAAAGTAGCAACTATTTGATTTTAAATAGTTCGAATTTTTAGATTATTGGTAAAACTATTTGAAAACAAATTTATCGGCTATAAAGGTTAATCAGAACTCAATACTATGGTATAGTTACCACACAGTTTAATATGTAGCAGAAATGTATGCTTCATATTTCTGAACTGTTAATTTTCCTTCTGTATTCCAACTGACAAAAACAATGTTGAGAATGCATCTTTATAAATGGGTGCTAATTGGTAATGGAAATAATTTAGTAATGGACCATATAGAATGTTAATAATGAAGCCATATGTTTATGTCTGGATTTAAAATTTTTAAACAATAATTTAATGTCATTTTGATTTGCCTTGATGAATATTAACTTGTTTCAGTTATACAAATCAGCAAGATATGATTTATGGCAAAAGATACTCTGTTGAAATGTGCTGTAATGTGGGAAAATGTAAATCTTTTCCACAGTTTCTATCAATGTGAAATAAAAGTTAATGCTCACTTTTCTGTGACTGCCCTTTTGAGTATTACTTTTAACATTTGGGTTTGCCTTGGAGTGACTGTCTATAATGAAAAGGAGGAAAATGACAATGTAATCACAAGAATATACATTGAGAGAGAGAAATGGAATGGAACCAGGCATGAGAAAAGCTGTTCTTGCTATGCAATTTTAATAAGCTAAAAAAAAAATTCTTAAATTTTTAGCATTCCTAAGCTATTTAAGAAATTTTGTTTAGTGTTTCCTTTTGTCTCATTTTATATAATATTCGTGGAATTTTTAAATTAGTGTCATAAATCAGTTATCCAAATAATTTTTTTTTAAAGAATGTTTTTCAATTACAGTTGACATTCAATATTATATTAGTTCCAGGTGTACAACATGGTTAGATATTTATATATAATTTACGAAATGATGCCCCCAATAAGTCTTGCACCCACCTGACATCAAACATAGTTATGATGATACTGACTATATTCCCTAAACTGTACTGTATACTGCATGACTATTTTGTAACTGCAAATTTGTATTTCTTAATCCCTTCACCTTTTTCCACACAGCCCTCCAGTCCACCTCCCATCTGGCAACCTATGTTTGTTCTCTGTATCTATGAGTTGGTTTCTGTTCTGTTTACTTATTTAATCCTCACCTGAGGATATTTTTTCCATTGATTTTCTTTGGAGAGAATGGGGGGGGGGGAGCAGGAGAGAGAGAGAGAAACATCAATGTGACAGAGACACATCGATTGGTTGCCTCCCACCTGAGCCCCGACCAGGGCTGGGGATCAAGCCCTTGACCGGAAATTCAACCCAGGACTCTTTGGTCCATGGACCGATGCTCTAACTCCTGAGCCTAAATGGCCAGGGCTGTTTGTTCATTTATTTTGTTTTTTATATCCCACATATAGATGAAATTACATGTTTGTCTTTCTCTGTCTTATTTCACTTACCATAATGTACCTTCTAGGCCCATCCATGTTGTTGCGAATGGTATGATTTCATTCTTTTTTTTTGTGGTCAAATAATATCCTATTGTATATAGGTACCACATCATCTTTATCCATTCTACTTTAAATTTTGATTAAATTCATTGAGCTGATATTGGTTAATAAAATTATATAGGTTTCACGTGTACAGTTCTGAAGTACATCATCTGTTTATTGCACTGTGTGTTCACCATCCGAAGTCAAATCTTCAGTTACCATATTTTTTTGTAACAGCTTTATTGGGATATAATGAACATACTATGCAGTGCATTTAAATTGTACATTTAAATTTAAATTGTACATTTAACATGTACAATTCAGTGGCTTTTTCTATATTCATAGAGTTACATACCATCACAATAAGAATTTTCATCACCCTAAAAAGTAACCCTGTGCCCTTTATCCACCACCCTGTGCCAGTTTCCAATTCCCCACTCTTCCTAGCCCTAGGGAAAGGTTAATGGAAACAACCCACATGCCCATCGATGAATACAGAAAACTTGGTATATCCATACAATGCAATATTATTCAGACATAAAATGGAATGAAGTACAACACAGATAAACCTTGAAAGCATTATATTCACTGAGAGAAGTCAGTCACAAAAGGTCAGATATATAATTCCATTTATATGAAATGATCAAAATATTCAAGTCCATAGAAACAAAGCAAATTTGTGGGGGCAGTAGTTAATGCTTAAAGGGTACAGGGTTTCTTATTGAGGTGATGAAAATTTTAAAAAATTATCTGGAATATTAACCCAAAAATAAAAGGCCTTTCAAAGTGAGAGGCAACAAGCATTTATTTGAGATAAAAAGAATAGCCAATTTGGAATCATGATTCAGGCAGAAATCCAAATAGTAATCTGGTTAAGAGACAAAGGTGGAGTTATTTAAGAGAAAGGGCCAGTTTCATCAACGGAAGGCACTTTTATTGGTGCAGATAAGTTAATGTTATGCTAATTCTAAACAATGTTTGCAGTTTTCTTTATGATAGTCATTAGTCTTGAAATCGTATTTGCTTTCTTGTCTTTGCAAACTTCTTTGGGGCATAAGGTTGCTTTAGGCCTAGTCCAAAGGTTACTTTAACATCCCAAAGGTTTGAGGCCTAAGATGTGCAAGGCACTTCCTCTGGGATAGCAGCCTGAGCTCCATTTTAAAGTGACTCTTCTGTTATTTTTATAGGAACTAGATAGTGGTAATGGTTGTGCAACATTGTGACTGTACTAGGCGCTACTTAATTGTACATTTTAAAATGGTAAATTTTATGTCGATGGAGTTAATTATATCAGAGCCCACAAATTGGAGGTCACTCCAGTGGGCCAGCCCGTCACAAATCTAAACCTGTCAGCCTGCATGAATGGGAAGCACCTGTCAAAAAACCTAACTTACACGAATCACAATGCTCCAATTCCGCTTTAGCTAGCCTACCCTAGAAAACATGACCTGCTAAGGTTGCCTCTCCTCACCTCTATAGGACTTGTTCTTGCCTAAAATCCCTCAAAAAAGTGCTGTCCTGCTTGTGAGGCACTGAACCCTACAATCCATGCGTTGCTTTCCTTTGGGTAAAGGACATTAAACTCATTACTGAATTGTTTTAGTTTTTTCACATGACAGTGTTATGTGTATTTTTATCATATAAGTATAATAAAATTCATTGTAAAAAACAAAAATGACAGTTACTAGAGTAAATGTATGTGGACATAAACATCCAAACCTGTGGAGAATTTATTTATTTTTTTCAATCCTTACCCGAGGGCATGCTTTTTGATTTTAGAGAGAGAGGGAGAGGGGGAGAGAGAGAGAGAGAAGCATCAATATGAGAGCATGATCAGTTGAGGGATCGAACTGGGGATCAGGAATGGAAACCGTGACCCTTCCTTGTACAGAAGGACGCTCTGCAGCCAGGGCTGTAGAGGATTTTTAAATATGCGTATTTGAGCCAAAGTGACAACATGCTTGGCAGCAAGATCTCAAATGCTGCAGAGAATGAGTTTTGCAGTGTCTTTATACATTGGGATTGAAGAGGGAGTGTAAGGACGAATGCGTGCAGGTGGGAGAAGGCAAGGGGGGACTGCAGGACAGTTACCATCGTGCTCTCTGGAGGGTGGCTTCTCCTCCCAGGGGCCTGAAAAAGAGGATTTGGCATTTCAAAGGCGTGTTAACGTAGATTCGGGAGAGCAATCGATAGGGCTCGAGTAAGGCAAAGATAAACCTATTAAAGAAGTTACCTGCCTGGGGCGTGACTGCCGGTCCTGACCTGCGAAGTTAGGAATTTATGATCGGCTCCCCGCCCGGCAGGTTCCTCGCCCCAGAGCCTTTGTCATCCCTAAGTAGGCGGCGGATTTGACTAATGAAGGTTAAAGCTGGTGTGGGAATATGCCTGCAAATAGCACGAGGTGGCAGTAAAAGGAGTGACCCGGCTATTGAAGGAGTCCCTCCAGGATTAATAATACATTTCAGTTGTGCGCCTTGGCTTTGTTGGTCACAAGGCTCAAGGAGGGCACCTCCCTCAGTGACCTTCAGAAACCCAGACGGGCCTTCCTCCTCCGAAGGCAAAGTTCCTGTCAGCTGCTATTCAACCCCGCCGGGTCTCAGTCCTTGAAGGAGCTTACAGACAATTTGAATTTTAAAAAGGAAAAGCTTCAAAGGGTCCAATCCGTATTATAAAGGGCTCTGTAGGGAGACGCAGGGCGGGGCGGTGTCTGTTTCTCTCTCGCTCTCTCTGTAGTTTATGTATTTTACTTTTTTAATTATTTTCGTTGCTGTAAGTATCCCAGATGTCCCGTCCCCACCCCGCTGACTCCCTCCACCCTTCTCCCGCCCCTCCCCGGGCTCTCGCCGCTCGACGCCGGCTTTTCCAGGCACCGGCTCCCGCGGGGAACCGCTCGGGTTTCGGTGACGCGAAAGCGGCCCGCGTTCCGTTCCGCAAAGCCGGCTCGGCTCCCAGCTCCGCGGGCCTCCGCAGGTTCCAGACCTTCGCGCTGTCGCCGGGGACCCCGGGGCCGGGGGGAAGCTTCCTTCAGCTTGCAGGCGGGGCGCAGGCGAAGGCGAAGGCGAAGGCGCGCCCCAGGTCGGCCGGGCGGCGCGTAGGCTTCGGCGGCCGCGGGCGGGAAACCCGGCGGCGGGGCTCGCGGGGCGGCCCCTTCCCGGCGATCCTCCGTCGATTGGTAGCGCCTGCGTCGAGCGCGCGGGGCTTGATTGGCTCTGCCTGAGGGGGGAGGAGCCTCCGCCGCCGCCGCCACCGTCGCCGCCGCCGCCGGCTCGGTGCGTGAGGAAGGGCCTAGGCCGGGGCCTGCCGCGTTGGGCTCCCTGAGCGCCCGAGCTCGCGCCCCGCTGCGGTCTCTGCCCTAGTTTCGCCCGCTTCTGGCCCCAGACGGGCTGGGCACGGGGGAGGCCCGCCGGAGCCATGGAGGACGAGGTGGTCCGCATCGCCAAGAAGTTGGACAAGATGGTGCAGAAGAAGAACGCGGTGAGCGCGGCGGGCGGCGCGGGCCGGGCTGGAGGCCGGGCGGCGAGCGGAGGCCGCGGGCACGGGACGCGGTGGGGCTCCGGCCGGCCCGAGGGAGGCTGCCGGCCGGCCCGCGACAGCCCCCCTTGCGTGGGAAGCCGGCGTGGACGGCGCCCGCGTCCCGGAGAAGGAGCCCGGGGGGAGGCGGTGCGGTCCCGCGGCCGCGAGCGTTGGGACCGGTCCTTGGTCCTGGGTCCTTGGAAGTCAGCCCTTCGTTGGTGCTACCGCGTAATAAGCCTAATGGAGGCCTTCTCTCCGTTTGTTTAGACTTTCGTGGTAGTAAAGCCTCGCCAGTTTAGCTTAGGAACTGACCGGCATAGAAAGTCCCCACCGTTCAGGAGAATTCTTCTCTTTTCCGTGATCGTTGGCTAACAGCTAGAAGTAGCATCAATTAGAGGTTTGTGACCTGCTTCAGAAACATCAAGCTGATAGAGTGTAAAATTCCTGGATCTGATTTTTTAAGGATTAACTTTAACTTCATGATCTCGACTACATACATGTTTGTTTAGCAATTAAAAAGGCCCAAGATGCCAGTGTACTTGGCAGGCTACTAAACGACTTTTAAAAAGTGGAACTTGTTAGGTGGTGGTGTGTGCAGATCTGATTAAAGAACACAGGTTAATTAGGGCGTACCGGTAGATGGACTTGGACGGACGTCATTGCTAGGTATTAACGAAGTGGTTCACAGTTAACACCAGTGGCATTATCTTGTTGTTGCCAATATGTGTATGTGAACATGGTCTCCTGCGATTCCTTTGAGGTCCGTCATCCAGTTTCCTCATTTTTGTCTACCTGTATGTACCACTTTCAATCCCTTGTTTTCAGCTAAACTCCCACAGGTGTCTTTACCTGAATTTGTTCCACCATGCTCAGTGCATTTTCCATGTCAATATACCTGAAATAACTTACTCCCATCTGTGAAGTAAATTCCACGTCAAGCTACTGTGAAGGAGTATAGGGATGCTCTGATTTATACAGCACGTTAGAGTTAAAAAGATATGCAGAATTCTTTTGAGACTCACAACACAGCTGTGATGTATCTTTTTTACAGAGTAAGAAACTGAGTCAGAGATAAGTAGTTCACCTACTTAAATTAAGTATTGTGCAGTTTGAATTAAGCCAGGATCCTGGCTTTCTGCCTGACAGCATGCCAGAGCAGGAAGTAGTGTTCAACAGTGAATTCTTAAGACTTCATATTTTGTTCCTCTTTTCTTTTAACAGGTGTACCACCCAGTATTTAATTTTGTACTCTGTTAAACCGTATTTGCAATTTGGCCTTTTAAAGTATTTCCTGTTTGTTTTCTGTTCCGGACATTGCTTCTGCCGTTTATTTTTCCTATTGATTTCCCTTTCATTCCCTCCTGCAAGTTGTGAGTTCTGGTTATTTGATAGGCTGAACATTTCTGCTATTTTGTTTAAACTGGAAAAATTTTCTCTTTTCCTGGAGATCCTTAGACTCCCACAATAGAGGGTCCCAGGGAAAAAAGGCAGTTTGTTGGGTAATTTTTCCTCTAACTCAGGTTATAATGTGTAACCTTTAATCTTCTAGCTCATTAGGTTATTAAAAAGTTGTTTTAAATTTACTGATTTTAAAGAGAGGGAGAGAGAGGAAGAGAGAGAGAAAGAAAAAGAAACATAGACCCTGTGGTTCCACCTATCCACGCATTCATTGGTTGGTTACTGTTTGTGTGCCCCTCCACCCCCAATAGAACCCAAATACTGGCATATTGGGATGCTCTAACCAACTGAGCTCCCCAGGCAGGACTCATTAGGTTTTTGTTGTTTGTTTCCTTTCCTTGTAATAGGTGTCGCCTAAAAACAGGTAATTCCTTAGTGGGCAAGTATGGAGAAGTTCAGTTTGTATTTGCCTGCAGTTCTCAAGTTATAAATGCATTTTCAGGTTTTTGGTAATGGGTCTGGGGGAGAATGTGGATAAACTCTACAGATGATTCTCAAATCTCATTTTTCTAATAGTTCACACTTTACCAGTATGAAAACTTGCCCCCCAAAGAAAGGTGAAATGGACTGGGTCTTTTACTTTTTATTTTCTTCTCCCTTTTTTCTGTTTTACAAAAATTCAAATAGGCAAATGAAATAAAGAGAAAGGGAAATGGTCTAAATGAGCACTGCCTCTCCCTCCCAAAGCAAATGTTCAATATTTTAACAAATTGTTTTGATTGTTTCTTTTCTTGTGATTTTTCTCTGTGAGCTATTTTTATATTATGAAAAAGTAAATTTTGCTTGAAAAATGATAGTTGTCCTCTGAACTGACAAATGTAAGTGCTGTTACTGGATGTTGTTTTAATAAAACCATAGGTGTCACACTTAAGTAATAATAAAAACAGCTATTATTTATTGAGCTATTACTCTGAGCCAGGTATTTTACTGAGTACTAAATCTACCTTATCTCATTTATTCCTCAGACAGTTTTGCAAGATAAGTATTCTCCCCATTCTATTTTTTATATATATATATATATATCTTTATTGATCTCAGAGAGGGGAAAGAGAGAGATAGAAACATCAATGATGAGAGTCATTGATCGGCTGCCTCCTGCACGCCCCCCCACTGGGGATTGATCCGGCACCCGGGCATGGGCCCTGATGGGGAATCGAACCCCAATTGCCTGGATCCTAGGTCGATGCTCAACCACTGAGCCACGTCTGGCCGGGCTCTCCACATTCTAAAAATGAGGAAACTAGACCTTGCTGGGTAGGTCAGTTGATTAGAGTATAGTCCTGATATGCCATGGTTGCAGGTTCCATCCCCAGTCAGGGCACATACAAGAATCAGCCAATAAATGCGTAAATAAGTGGAACAACAAATTGATGGCTCTCTCTCTCTTCCTCTCTGTCTAAAACCAATCAATCAGCCCTGCCGGGCATGGCTCAGCGGTTGAGCATCGACCTGGGATCCAGGCGATCAGGGTTCGATTCCCGGTCAGGGCACATGCCCAGGTTGCGGGCTTGATCAATGACTCTCTCATCGTTGATGTTTCTCTCTCTCTCTCTCCCTCTCCTTTCCTCTCTCTGAAATCAATAAAGATATATATATAAAATCAATCAATCAATAAAAAATTTTTTAAAAATAGCCCTAACTGTTTTTGCTCAGTGGTTAGAGCGTTGTGGGCCTGTGGAATGAAGGGCCCCAGGTTCGATTCTGGCCAATGGCAGGTACCTCAGTTGCAGGCTCTATCCTCTGGCGGGTTGGCTCTAGAGCAGGAGGCAGCTAATCATCTCACATTGATGTTTCCCTCCCTTTGCTTCCCCCCCTTCCACTCTGAAAAGCAATGGAAAAAATATCCTGGAGTGAGAATTAAAAAAAATAAAGACTCCAAAGCCTGTATTACTCTGTTTAGCTTCATTGCTTCTCTAGAAGACCCTTGCATCTCTCTCTGCACTTTGCATGTGTTAGAAGGTTGTTGCCACCAGTCCAGTGCCAACAGAACCCCCAATTTGTGGTGCTTTGAAAGGAGAACCTTTATTCAAGTGAAGCAGCTCCAGTAAAACAGCTCAGTTGACAGTTTGCAAATGCTGGAAATGCAGTCTTCAGTAGAAACTGAAAATGCCCTCCTGGGGGACAAACGGGAGGCTGTCTTAGATAGAGAAAAGTGCCCGCTCCCTGGTCCTGATTGGTCTCATTTCATGCAAATGAGGACTAAATTCTTCCTGTTCTGATTGGTAGTTATGGAGCTGCTCTGATTGGTCGGTTTATATGCAAGTGAGGATATAGCTGCACAGCTCTGATCCGATGGAGGAGGTTTCAGTCCATTGGATGAAATACAGTAACAGGAGCTTCTTTATGAGGGTTTGCTCAGATGGTAAGAACACAGTGCAGGAGGCTTGGCAGGTCAGTCTGTGGCTTTTCCCTGAGATACAGTGAGCCTGAGAGGCCTCTATAAACAATGGCTGCTGGATTCTGTTTATGAATTTGGGCCCAATTAACCACAAGGAGTCCTCTGGGCAGGTATATCCTTTCTCCCTGTTGACAGTGGGTGTAATTAAATGAATATAAGACCAGAAAGTAAGGGTACTTACTCTTCCTGGGCAGACAGGTTTCCGTAAATACCTAATCAATATACTGATCTACTACTACTACCCAAAATGTTGCCCCATGGGTATACTTGGTCTTAAATAGTATTAGCAGTTTTACAAGTGCCCACTCCTCAGGCCATGATGAACCTCATATGTTATTGACATTTTCGCATATTAGCTGTTTTTCACTTAGCTTTTTTCTTGTCATTATGACTTGAGGCCATTAAGCAAGTCTAACTCCTAATATGGGTTCAAATTCTGACTCTTCTGAATTGTAGCTGTGTGATCTTAGGTAAGTTCCTAATCCTCTCTAAAATGTTTTTCTTGGTGGTAAATTGGAGATAATGTAGTAAAGATGAGATGAATATAAAATTCTTACCAGTGCCTAGGATACGGTGATGACTAAAAAGCACAGATTGTCTTTGTAAGGGATTTTTGGCGCTAGGTAAGAACTGAGTTTTCAACTTCATGGAGAGATTTTATGAGTTGTGTTGAGGTTAATTTTTTAATTTAGGCTCAAGCCTGAGTGGAATGAAATTGCAGGGAGATAAATTGAAATTAGATGTTAGAATTTCATAGGAGCTGGGTTGCCTGAAATATGTAGATTCCTAAGTCTTATCATATCTGGGTTGAAAAAAGAAGCTTTGATTTCCATCTTAGGGTTAGATTAATTAGCATAAATAAAAATTTAGAATGACTACACAATTTTTATAGCAGTTTTATTGAAATATAAAGTTCACCCTTTTCAAGTATACAATTCAGTGGAATTTAGTATATTCACAGATTTGTGCAACTATCACCACTGTCTAATTTTAGAACATTTTAATCGCTCCAAAAAAGAAACTGTTACCCAGAAAGTAACCTATTAAAAGTTACCATATCTCCCCCACCCTCCCAGCAACTAATCTGTTTCTATCTCTGGATATCTATTCTGGACATTTCGTATAAATAAAATCATACAATATGTGACTGGCTTCCTTGGCTTAGTGTTTTCAAGGTTCATTCATGTTAATAGTATATATCAGTACTTCATTCCTTTGTATTGCTGAATAGTACTACTATTAGTACTAATAGTGTACTGGTGGGTTTACCACATTTTAGGCTCTTTCCATTTTGACTATTATGTATAATGCTGCTAAGAACATTCTTGTACGAGTTTTTATGTGGACATATGTTTTCATTTCTGTTCCATATGTAACCCAGGAATAGAATTGTTGGGTCATATAACTATGTTTAACCTTTTGAGAAACTGCTAGACTGTCTTTTTTTATTATAACCATTGTAGTGGCTGTGAAGTGGTATCGCACTGTGGTTTTGATTTGCATTTCTCTGATCACCAATGATGATGAACATTTTTTTCATTGCTTGTTGGCCATTTCTGTATCTTTGGAGCAATCTCTGTTCAAATCCTTTGCCCATTTTTAAACAGAGTATTTGTATTACTGAGTTGTAAGAATTCTTTACATTCTGAATACTAGACCTTTATCAGAGATGGGATTTACATATATAGTCTGTGATTCTGTGGATTGTTTTTTCACTCTCTCGATAGTATCTTTTGAGGTAGAGAAGCTTTTCATTTTGAAGGCAAATTTATATATTTTTTCTTTTGTCACTTGTGCTTTTGGTGTGGGGTAATTACAAATTTGAGATCACATAGTAAAATTATAATTCCTAGTTTATAGTGATGTTGTTGGGCTGTAACTCAAATATTTATAACTGTTCACTTAAAAACAAAGAACAAAAAACATCTTGCCTGGCTGGTGTTCCTCAGTGGTTGAGTGTGAACCCATGAACCAAGAGGTCACTAGTTTGATTCCTGGTCAGGTCACATTCCCGGGTTGCGGGCTCAATCCCTATTTGGGGGCATGCAGGAGGCAGCCAATCAATGTTTCTCTCTCACCGATGTTTCTATTTCTCTATTCCTTTCCCTTCCTGTCTCTTTGAAATCAATAAAAAATATATTTAAAAATTTTTTTTGAAAAAAACATTTTCATTTAAAAAATTTTGAAATCTCATGATTCTTACTAAGAAGTGTTTGAGTTGATTGAGCTTAAATAATGCTCACTTAAAATGCTGCCTCATGGCTCTTTGAGAGTTATTATTATGGCAGAAACAGATAATTCTTTTTATATTTTTGTGCCCCTTATCATCCATCTCCTGTGTGTCAGGCACTCTGTTTTCATACTTCATATGTGTTGTGTTACCTCCTATGACCATTTTAACTATTTGACGTCAGTGTATGTGCTCACCTACATATAAAGAAGCTGAAGCCTGAAAAGGACAAATAACATTCCCAAGACCTTATAATTAGGAAATGACAATGTATAGATTTGAATCTAGATCTGTCATATAGATAGCCCATCTTCTTAACAGTATATTCTATTTTGCTCCCTTCTTACATCTCCCTGAGAAGGATGTTTGTATCCTATATAGTCTTGTATATACTGAATGCTCAGTAAAGTTTGAATATCATATTTTGTAGAAGTACTCATTTCCATTGATAGATAGGAGTACCAATGGTGTAATAAAGTAGTGTAAGAGTTGCTGTTTATTTTTCAGCCAGTACTATGAACTAAATTTGACTCTGGCAGTTAAGGTAGAATCTTTCTTTCTCTTGCATCATTATCTCTAGGAGATGCTGCAATCTAATAGACTTGACCTTTCGAGGCAGGTGATGAATGAGAAAAGCTAGACTGTGGTTTCTTGTTTGGTAATGCTGTTCACCTTGAGTTCACAGGGCAGAGTTACCACCTGTGGACCTATGGAATGGGAAAGAGCAATGCTGTAAAGGTCAGGAGACAGCAGTTCTTGTCCTTTTGTAATACCCATCAGTATGACCTTGGGCAGGTCACTTTCTTTTTCTGAGTTGTTTCTTTGAGGATTTGAAGAAGATGCTCCAAGATTTATTTGTTTTTAAATTTCCTGAAGTCAAAAAGGGTTTCTGTCTTGCTCACTTTTGTATCAGCAACACAGAGCAGAGCTTGGTACAATACTAATGAGTGTTTGTTGAGAGGCAATAGAGTGTAATTTGACAGAACTGCATAGATTTCACTTTTTCTAATTAGTAATCATGTGACCTTGTGCAGATTTCTTAATTTATCTGGGCATCAATTTCCTCATCTGTAAAATGGAGATAATAAAATTACCTGCTTCTGTAGGGTTTATTGTGAAGATGAAATAATATATGTAAAATATTTAACTCAATACTTGGCACATAGTAACATTCAAAGAAATTGTCACTGAATTAATATGTGATGATCTGTTTTATGTCTTTTTCATTTTGAGCATAGTTGTTTATTTCTTAAAGAAGCTTAATTGGAATATTCATCTTATTTTGTTAGAATACAGTGTTGTTATGATAAAGGTCATAGGTTTATCCCACGAGGATTATTTAGCTTTTTTTTCCTTCCATAGCCTGTATCTCTAACGCCTGTCACCAAAGAGATCTGAGTAAAAAGGAAGAGTGTGATGAAATTAATGCAAATCTGTTGCTGCTACTTGGAAAACAAATCTTATGCCACATTGCTGATGTCTTGGAAGAATCAACTTTATGTGTGACACACAGCATTATGGAAGCCTGAGGAGGGAAATCCTGCTTTTTAAGGGATTCCTAAAAGTGTGATTTTTTAAATCTTTCTTCCTAATTGATCCTAGGTCAGAAATGGATCAGAAAGTCCATAGAGACCTGGGTAGAAGAAAAATGTCCATGGTAAATAAAGGATACAGGTCCACAGTCTCTTAAAACCTTTAGAGCCTGATATATTTGAGAATTCCAAATTTTTCAAATTTTATAAAGTAATTTGGTACATATGTGGTATTATTACATAATATCCTCATCAAGGTCTGGGCAGTTTCTAGTAATCAGACATTAGAATTTCTATAATGAAATGCAATTTGAGTAGGGTAAGGAGAACATAAATAGCTCTATATCTGTTGACATTACATGTCGCTGTCAAATAAGTATTGAAAACCTATGAGAAATTTTTTGGTTTTCAGAGGTTTTTGATTTAGGGATCTGCAGATACAGGATTAAAGACCTTATTAATTCAAAAGAATGTCATGCCTATAGAAATGCTTGCTTGATAAATGTAAATTTAAAGTCAGTGTTAGCTTTCTTTAGCAACTATAATTGTTTCTTTTTTTTAGTTGCCTCCAAATAAAAATAATTTATCGAATTTTAAAATCAGAAGTGAATCATTAAAATCCTTTATAATAACCCGTATCATAGTTTCTATTGAACTAAAGTTTTTATTTGTGAGGTACTGGGTTAAATTAAAATGATGTTGTTTGTTGCTAGAAGAGAAGTAAATACTGTTTTATTTTCCACAGCCAAGTCCAATATCTGTCAACTTTAAATGGAAAAATTATATGACTGGAAGCCTTTACTTGATTTTATATTTAAGAAATATAATACCATGAGATTCCATGCTTGTTTCTTCCTGGGGGGTGCATAATGAGAGACACACTCTGGGGTTTTCTCTTTTCCTGGGGTGTCTGTGTTTCATTGATTGATAAGGTACCTAGTTTTCATATTTTAACGTTTCAGAAAGTAAAATGAGTTATATGTATTGTTGTCCAGATGGCTGTTAGGATATACTTTCACAGGCAGAACATCAAACCCAGCATCAACATTTGCATAATGGGTGTCATCATGGGCTTGGAATAAAATCTGAGCACCATTAGTGGAGTGCTCTTTGAACTTCAAGGAACCAAATGGTTAAAAAGCAGTGAGGGTGAAAACAGCTAGCTCTATGCACTACAGAGCCAGCTAAGAGCTTTTGATTCTTTTATGGATTTTATGAAATGCTGCATTACTGATATTTTTGATACAGCTTTTTGTGGGGTAAAAACATCAAATCTGATTACAAGAGAGCAGAATTCCTTCCTCACGCCCTGCCCTTCCCTCACCTCACCTCTTCTCCCACCCTCACTGGATGCTTGTTTTTAAAAAGTCATGTTAATAAAAACATAAAAGCAAAAAATATATATATTAAAATCTGAGTCAAAAAGTGATTCATAAGCATTGGAGTCTGAATGCAAAGTAGTTTTAGAAACAACTGAGGCATTTTGTTTTGCTTATGTTTTTCTCTTTAGATATGTGAAAGGTAATATAAAAATTCCAAGTCTAAAAGAATTCTTTCAGTAAACAAAAGTAAACAGAAGTGGTAAGAAAACATTGTCATAATTTAATAATTTTTTCTTGATTAGTATATAGAATATTGATATGTCCAAATATAGTACATTAAGTATTATACTAAATACAGTATGATTAAGTGAATGAATTAGATTAGATGAAATATGGTAGATTAAATATATCAAATTAGGATATTTGGCCACAAGCTGTAAGTATTGCTGTTGCTTCTCATCTAATTCCATCCTTCCCTCCCTCTCCTCTCTATTTTTTAAATGTTTACTGCATTTATTGGGGTGACATTGGCTATTACCATTCCTCTTAACTTTTGGTGCTTTGGCAGTGTTCTTGTGACAGACTAGTGAGATACAGAGACATGAAAATTCTAGTAAGGAGATGCCCTTTCCCACTCTCCCTGTTTGTGAGTGAATGCTAAAGGTGCTGAGCATCAAACGCTATTCCCAGTTTCTCAGGGTTGGCTCCTTTGTCTTGCAGGTGCTCTCCATAGAAATTAGGGGGGTGTTACAGCACTACAGTAAGAAATATATTTTATATTTCTACTTGGGACACATATAAACAAATACTGTTGAAAATGAACTTTCACAAAACAATATTTAACAAGTGCTGGTCATAACTCAGTAAATGGATTTTGTGATCCTCTCCTGAGTTTCAACCCATATTTGGAAAATTCTCTTTTTCTCTATTATACATGTGTGTGTATATACATGTGCACGTGTGAGTATTTACCCTTCTCATATGAATAAGTGAGCCATATTGAGTTGTGGATAGGAAACCGTAAATTTAAATCTCTAGTTAGTTCTTGCTTTACTGTCTGGGAAATTCAATATGAAATTATTTTACTTTATAGGCTGGAGCACTGGATTTGCTGAAGGAACTTAAGAATATTCCCATGACCCTGGAATTACTACAGGTATGTACTGCTATCTGTCATAATTTTTGAATAGGTTATTGTCATAAAATACTGAAATGTCTTCAATACCAGTTTTTTGTACTGTCTTGCTATATTGTAAGACATTATTAATTTCGATTTTTTTCAAGATAGTAACATAAATCAATCTATTAAGTTACCATTATAGAAAAATGTCTTCCTCAAGAATAAAGCCCAGATATCCAAGGTTTGCATTGGGAGAAATCTCACTGTGAAAAGAGGATGGACTCTTGGCCCTGATGTGATCTCCCAAGATTTTACTTTCTTGGTCTGTCTTCGGTAGCTTCTGCCAGCATGAAGCTAGCTAGCCCCAGGTGAGGATGGCAAGGTGCTGCTCTTCTCCCTCTTTTTTGCACTGGTCAACTGTGTATGCAATCAGATGTCTAGTAGACATTGCCTGGATTCATTACTAAAGTCTTTGACACTCAGCTATCTTCATCAGCTTCCTGGCAGTGGATCACCACGGGCTTCTTTAGAGACATAGGCAGCTGCAGCTGTCTCTCAAATACCTTGTGCTGTTCTGGGACAGGTGTGGTGCACTTATAAGAGCAATCCAAGCCCATTTCTCCAAATGCCACAGCCTTTGGGTGCCTTAAGGCTTGCAGATTTCTTTGTTGAATCTCACTGTAGTAACGTGCAAAATGAGGGTGTTAGCCAAAGGTCTCCCCAAACTAGATTCTCTTTCAACAACTCCTCCCATAGGCAACCTGTCAGTGTCCTGGGATCACAGAAGTCAGATATACAGCCCTGAAATTCCTTAAGGAAGGAGCTGCTATAAATTTCTGAACTTGCTAAAAGGTCCCTTTGAAAGACAACTTGAAATAGAGTTAGTGCAAGTGACAATGGCTGTCAGTGCAACCCTCTAAGCTTGGCTCCCAGTCGCTCCTTGGCAGAGAGTTAGATGCATGTCCTTCGTGGGTAATGTCTCCTCCTGGAGTGTTCTTTTCTCTTTCATCTCCTTTTCTTCTAAGCTTCTGGAGAAGCGAAATGAAGTGATCATTCTGGGAACTGCCTTCTCTGTTGCATTCAGATCTCTGGAGGTGTTTGGGAAGCTCATTGTAGAGTTGGGGAATAATCACTCAGGGGGCTCTGGCTGCTCCTCCCAGCTTGCAGTGTCATTGCTGCTATTCCCCATGGAGGGAGGGTTAGAAGTCTTGGGACTGCTGATCATACCAAGGACTACTGTACAATTAGTTGGGTACATGACATAGTGGGGAAGGCAGAAGGCCTGGAAACTGCTGAGAGTTTCAGCAAGGCGGGCTCCTCCTGAGAATCTGACTGTGGAGACCTCATCCACGTTGGACCTGTCACTTCCTGAAGAGTCGCTTCCTGACTCCCTTTCTTTAGGCTTTTGGCTTTCTAAATGAGAGTCAGAATCATCCAAAAACTCTAGGGGTGGAGAGCACCTGTCAATAACTGTCCTTCGGTCACCCTTGCTGTCACTACTTTCCTTTTGCAGAGCTACTCCTCCCCAGCACAGCCTTTTCCTCTTTTAAAAGTATTTTCTTCACTAAAAGAAAGTTCTGAGAGCATCTTATTTTCGGTAAGCAATAAACCACTTTCTGTGGATTAAAAAATAAAACCCCTCAAAACAATCCCAAATCATTTGGGGGCTTTAGACATTCAGAGTTCCCTTTTTATAGATAACATTTTTGTTATGGAATTTTATTTGCCATACTTGGCTTTCCAAGAGATACAATAACATAGGACCCTCCGACTAAATACATATTCTAAATTCTTGAACAAAACTTCTGTTCTCAGTCTTTTTGTTGAGTCATTGAATAATTTGGAAGGAAGCCTTACCCATTTATTTCTCCGCCTTAAAGTTTACAGCAGGGATCTTTCTTTCGCTTTTGTCACCACTGAGAATTCTTTTTGTTATTTTTTTCTTCCATAGACCATATGTTTTGAAAAACTATCTACTAAAAACCTGAACTTACTAAATAATTTGCTGTTTCTAATTTATCATCCATAAAAGGCCTGTCAACATTTGTGTTCTTTGAGCAAAATTTGAAAATCATTGATATGCTGAAAAGAGCATGGACTTTGGGGGGGTGGACACACCTGGATTAAAAGCCTAGGTTTGCCAATTACTAATGGTGTAATGCTGGGCAAGTTATTTATTGGTACTTCCAATCTCGTCATCTTAGAAATAGGGATAATGACCTCACCCTTGAAGGGTTGCTGGGAAGATTGGAAAATATGGATGCACCGAGCATAACCCTGGATACATGGTATTACCATGTTAAATTGTCTATATTTTGTGACTTAAATTTTAATGCCTGTGATTATATGCTAGTTTCAGGCCCAAAAAATTTGCTTTTAAACCTTTGTAGATGGCAGTATTTGGATATACTCATTATAAGTTGCATTAGGTGGGCTAGGGAGTAATCTTATATAGAGAAATGTATTAGTTATGATTGTTTCACCCTATGTTATGTATAAGTACAAACATTCTATACTTTATTCTTGTTTCTTTCTTATGGAAAGACAATTTTATTTAGAAGTTAACCAGCCTTATTACAGTAGCAAGTTAATATGCTTGCAGATTTCTGTGCTAAGAACCTGAATCCAGTGTTTGATCTGAAGTTGAATGCATCTTAAGTCTGTAGTGTACTGTTATATTTGAAGTTTTTTTCTACTCTCAAATGGACACAGGAATCTGAGAAAGAAGAAATTGAAACACTAAATTGTCTGAAATAAAATTGATTGTACAAGTATTTTGTCATTGCCTTGTAGTCCACAAGAATTGGAATGTCAGTAAATGCTATTCGCAAGCAGAGTACAGATGAAGAAGTTACATCTTTAGCAAAGTCTCTCATCAAATCCTGGAAAAAGTTATTAGGTATGATTAACCTTCCCTTATATATATTTATAATGTTCTGGTTTATTCAGACATTTGGTTGTTGCATTTTTTCTGTATATTTGCCATACTTGTTTTGTCACATTCTCTGTCTTTTTCTCTCCATATGTACTCACACTCAAATTATTTTTTTGAACCATTGGCGAATACGTTGCATCTATCATGCTTTACCCTTTATTACTTATGTGTCTGTTTCTTTAGAACAAGTTTATTTTTTTATGTAAGCATAATACAGGAAATTCAGGAAATTTAACATGAGTACAGTACTTTAATCTACAGGGAATATCACTTTTTAAATATATATATATATATATTTTTATTGATTTCAGAGAGAGGAAGGGAGGGGCAGAAAGAGAGAGATAGAAAGATCAATGATGAGAGAGTCATTGATCAACTGCCTCCTGCAGGCCCCCTGCTGGGGATTGAGCCCGAAACCTGGGCATGTGCCCTGTCCAGGGATTGAACCATGATCTCCTGGATCATAGGTCAATGTCCAACCTTTGAGCCACGCTGGCCAGGCTAAAGCTTTTTTTTTAGAATGTTGCTAGATTTCTGGAGGGTTTACTACTGCTGCTACTAGGTAACACAGTTTTGAATACTTAAGATATGCCAACCATTGACCTTTATAGTGCATTTAATCTTCCCAACAATCTAGTGTGCTAGGTGCTATTATAATTCCCATTTTATGATGAGGAAAGTGAGGCACTGAGAGATTAAGCACTTTATGCACAGTTGGATTGGGTTCCAGTAGCTAGGCTGGGATCTGTTCACAGTAAGTCTGGGTCCAGAGCTGGAGCACTTCCATGTGGCTCTGCTATATTGCCTGCAGCATTATATTCAGATAGTAGGAATGTTTTTAAGGCTGTTGTACTTACTGCTCTGCTTTCTGAAGGTATTGCGCTAACTTATACTGTGCTGGAGCAGTGTGTAGGATCAGTTTTATTGCTCTTCTGAGAGCTTTGGATCCTTGTTAGATAGTATTGCATTGCTATATCACTTTCAGATGCTTTCTACCCTAAATATTTCTTAGTCCTTGCTATATTTTGTCATTATTGATCTTTGTTTTCTTCACAATACTATACCATCTTTATGTTTGGGGGGTCTTCCAGGCGCATTATAAGAATAACGGGGCAGAAAAATGAGTATGTGAAAACTAAAGCATACACTTAGCATAGGGTATTTGAATTGTACTTCAGGTTTGGTAACCCTAACCTTGTATGAGATAAGTTCTAGAATTGTGATTTGGACCAACTCTTTCAGTTACTCGTTGAGATTAGCTATTAGAATTATCTGAGGAGCTTAAAAATTTTGATGCTCATGCCTCACTGCCTGAGATTTGGGTTGAATGGCTCAGGATGGGAGCTTGAGCATGATGAGGATATGCTTAAAAGTTGCCTAGCTGGCCTTAATATACAGTTGAATATATGTTCTTCTATATTCTATACAGAGAGATGTGGAGAATTGAATTATTTGTGTAGCTCTTATTACTTAGGTAGGGATAAAGATGTATGCAGTAGATACAAACATTTTCTGAACCCAGCTTCAAGGCTGTTTTGATTGATTTAAACATGAATGTTTCTTTCCAGTGATTAAATATTGCATTGGCCCATTCTATTTTCGGTACCTTATTTCCCAGAATTTAATTGTTCACCTCCTTAAGTCTTAAAACTTGAGCACTCTGTAGTACTTTACATATTACTTAAGATTGAGGAGATACTGGGTAGGTTTTTACTAACCCTGAAGTACTTTCTATGAAAATGTCTTTGTTGCTACCCCTGAAACATTTACTTATATTTTGGGTACTGCCTTAAATTTTTTAAAAATTTCTTTGTTGTTGAAAGTATTATAATGTTCCCCCTTTTTTCCCCATTGACTCCCTCCACATACACACCACCCTCCCTCACGCTACCCCTACCCCCCCATCCTTCCACACCATTTCTGTGTCCATGGATTATGCATATATGTATATAAGTTCTTTGGTTAATCTCTGCCCAGCCCTCTCCCCCACCCCCATCTTCCCTCTGAGACACAGAAGCATGGAACAGACTGACGAACCACCTTAAATTTTTTGACTTCATGAAAAATTAAAACACCATTGCTATATATATACTTTGCACTTTCATTTTTATGACAGTGCTCCTATTTTTTTCCATATTCTTTTCTTCCCTTTGTATATTTTTCCTCTCTTTTAGGTTCCATTGGCATACGAGTGTGTGGTTTCCTCCAAATGGGGGTGTTTATTTGGGAATGCTGACTGAACATTCATTGTGAAAAATACCCAAATGCATATGATAAAAGAGTAGCTTATGTAAATTTTATTTACCTGTTGAAAACTTGGGATTTTAAATTTTTTGTTTCGTAAATAGCCTGATAACATGCAGTAGTTCAGTTTTTGAATTTTTTTTTTAAACAAATGCTAACAACTTAGGGATTTCATAAATTTTTAGATGGACCATCAACTGATAAAGATCCTGAAGAAAAGAAAAAAGATACTGCAATTACATCACAGAATAGCCCTGAAGCAAGAGAAGAAAGGTATTGCTCTTGGGAATTCATTTATGTTGAGAGTCTTGGTTTTACTTGATCGGTACCTCCTCCTTGCTCTTATGACCCCATGTCTGTACTCTTCTGCTTTCTAATCAATTTGAATTAGCCCAAAATTCTGAAGTTTCTAAGAAAACTTTTTAGAAATTTAAAAGAGAGTTAGAAGACACGGCATAACTAGAAGAAATTATTTACAGTGTACTGAACAAGTTTAATTGAATGGATTCTCTGGGATAGTGCTACTAGAATTGATAGTGAAGGTGCTGATTAGGGATTCAAATGGTTTCATCCTCTGTTTACATTTCTATTTCACACTTTTTATTTTTTTGGCCCTGGATCTAATTTTCCTTTTTATGTTTTTATTTCTCTTCCCAATTTAGCTGTTTGTTATCACAACTGAAAATGTGAAGTTCAGCAATGAAGGGGTCAGATTGTTTCTCAGATCTTAGGAGTGCTTTGCATTTATTCTTTCCTATCACAGATAATGAACTGTGATATCCAGCACATTGACGTAAAAGGCGAGGGATTCCTAGTAGGTTAAAAACAGTTCCTCTGTTCTTGGGAAGCTTGTAGTTCAACACTTGACATTGATTTTGGGCAATAGTTCTCAAAGTGTGGTCCCTGGAAGAGCAGAGAACCTGGCAATTTTAGCAAAGCAAATTCTTGGGCTCTACCCTAGAACTACCAAATTGGGAATTCTGGTAGTGGGTCCTAGAGTTAGTGCTAACTAAACTTGATGATAAAAGAGGTAAGCTAGATGTAGGGTTAAACACCAGTTGTTAATAAAATTTATTCAATTTTTTTTTTTTGAGATAATTTTAGATTTTTAGAAAATTGTAAGAGTGATACTGAGAACTCCCTACTTCCCCAGTATTTATATGCATATTACAAACACACACGCAGATGAACTGGTGTTATTTTGAATAAAATAAGTCATTTGTAGCCCGGCTGGCATGGCTCAATGGTTGAGCATCAACCTTTGATACAGGAAATCGTGGTTCAATTCCTGGTCAGGGCATATGGCTGCATTGCAGGCTTGATCCCCAGTGAGGGGCATGCAGGAGGCAGCTCATCAATGACTCTCTCATCACTGATGTTTCTTTCTATCTTTCTCTCCCTCCCTCTCTTTGAAATCAATAAAGATATATTTTAAAAGTAAATAATTTATAGACATGTGCCCTTTATGCCCTTAAATGCTTACTACATCAATGTGTATTTTCTAAGATCAAGGACATTTTCTCACATATCACCACAATAAAGCTACCAATATCCAGAAATTAACATTGATGCCTTTTTCTCATCCACAGACCTTATTCATATTTCAACAATATTCCAGTGTCTTAATGCAAGGGAAAAAGATTTTTCCAAAATATTATTCAGGATCACACTTTGCATTTAGTTATATCTTCTTAGTTTCCTTTATCTGGAGTAATTCTCAGTGTGTCATTGTCTTTCATGACCTTTATTTATTTTTTAAATATGTGGGGTTTTTTATTTCAGAGAGAGAAAGGGAGAGGGGGAGAGAGAGATAGAAGCATCAATGATGAGAGAGAAACCCTGATAGGCTGCCTCCTGCACGCCCCCTACTAGGGATGGAGCCTGCAACCCAGGCATATGCCCTGACCGGGAATTGAACCATGACCTCCTGGTTCATGGGTCGACACTCAATCACTGAGCCACACAGGCCGGGCCATGACCTTTATATTTTTGAAAAATACAAGCCATAATTTATAAATTTTTTAACATATACTTTCACTTACGTAATTTGGAGACATCCAGAGTCACCAATTTAATGCCTTGATTATAAAATATAATCGAGTCACCCGGGCGTGGCTCAGCTGTTGAGCATCAACCTGGGATCCGGGAGATCGGAGTTTGATTCCCGGTCAGGGCACATGCCCAGGTTGCAGGCTCGATCCCCAGTAGGAAGGCGTGCAGGAGATAGCCAATCAATGACGACTCTCATCATTGATGTTTCTATCTCTGTCTCTCTCTCTCTCTTCCTCTCAAATCAATAAAGATATATTTGAAAATATATATATATATATATATATATAAAAATGTACGGTCAAACCTTGGTTCTTGAACATCTCCCATCTCGAACAATTCTGTTTTCTACCAAGTTGTTCATGGCAGAATGTCTTGGCTGTGGAACAGAACTTTAGTTCTGGACCTGACAGCCCTTTCATGCTGATACTATACAAAGTCATCATAATACAAACCTGTGTGCAGGCAGTACTTTGGGAGTACACAGAGAAATCTGAGAAGGCTTCAGGAAGGAAACAGCTAAACTTAGAAGATATGCAAAAGGGTCCTTTTGCCCATATTGATCTCATTGTGAAGTTTGACAATAGATTATGTTTTGGAGAGAAGGCAAGGAGGTATCTGCATGTAGTAGTGCAGGAGTTAGATCTATGGAGAGTGACTGATTTTAGTCTTGGTACAGGTTTATGGCAAATATCTCTAATGTGAGAAAAGTTAACTGAAACCAGTCAAAAAAGTATTTTGGTTAGAATCTAATATAAGAAGCAGTTGAAATGATTAGGTTGACTGGGAAGTTGTTAAACTGTCCTGATTAAGTGATGATTCTGGGGAGAAATTAAGAGACATTTTTATATTCTTGCAGCTCATTTCTCACTACACTTGTTTTTCATCCTGAAGGGGATGTTTTAAATGTGAACTCATTGGTTATCTAATTAGAATAGGGTTTTCAAATGTTCCCCCCCCGCCTTTTTTTTGTTTGAGTGCTGTCATGTTCCCAGTTGCCATCCCTTCACCCCTTTTCTCATAACCAAGAGCTTTGTTTCTCATTTATTTTATTGAGCTGTGATGTGTATCTTCTATAGGAAAATATTGCTTAATTTTTAAAAGGAGAATCCAGATAAAATGCTTAGTTGGTTTAAAAAAAGACACGAGACTTACCTTTCCTAAAATTTCAACTTTTTAATTGATACATAGACAATTTTTTTAAATGTAAGAGTCACTGTCTCACTTATTTAGGCCAAAAAATTTTGTTTTTGGTGAGTGATAGTAATGATGTTACTTTGAGTTTTCCCTGACGTGTGTATGTGTGTGTGTGTGTGTATATGTATATACTTCATTTATTTTTGGTGTGTGTGTATGTGCATTTTAGTAGCTCCAGTGGCAGTGTAAGCAGCAGAAAGGATGAGACGAATGCTCGAGATACTTACGTGTCGTCTTTTCCTCGGGCACCAAGCACTTCTGATTCTGTACGGTTAAAGTGTAGGGAGATGCTTGCCGCAGCTCTTCGAACAGGAGGTAAGTTTAGTGTATGTTATTTCAGTGCTCAGTCCTTTGGTCATCACCACTACCAATGCCACGTGGATATTTCTGTTTTACCAGTGGCATCCCATTGATAGCTGACCACACTGCTTAGCTCAGGGAGTAGTTGTGAGGTGGAGTTACTAAAGGCGGGGAGGTATAGGCATACTGAGGCCTCTGCTTATTACTTTATAATTCCAAGAAATAGATTCCTTCTAATATATAGATGTTTCCCAAATTATAGTAATTTAAACCTTTTTTCACAAATATTCTTCCCTCCCCATCTCCCTATAGACAGTTAACAATACTGTATTTCTGTGCCATTGTTAAATGTTAGTGTGACATATAGTATATAAGTTTTATATCCATAATTTTATTTTCTACTTTTTTAAAAAAGGAAATGAGATCTTGATTTATATGGGAGCTAAACTAATTTAGTTTGAAGGTATTTTTTTATTATGAAAAAACTTGGCTTTAAAATGTCATATACAAGATTATTTACTTATCATCTTAAAGAAATTCATTTTTTTCTCTTATACTGACGCATAGTTAGTTGATCTACTTTTCTCTTTATTCTCCCCTTTCTACTTTGATTCCCTTACTATCTTTTTATATATTTTTCTTTTTTCTTTTTATTTCCTCCTATTCTTTTTAATATTTGCATAGGATTCTTCTGCCTGTGCCCATACATGTACTAGGCAGATGCAATGAATGGTTTCTTTGCATTGAAGCCTGAATCACAGGACACAAGACAGTTCTTTCTATAACTTTTCCTACTCTCTGCTGGAGCCAGCCAGGCTGTATGGCGTTGTGAAGTGAGGAATTACCTCTAGTCACTTGCCTTCCCCATTCCTGAGGGATGAAGAGCACTGGACATTAGGTGAATGCAGAGGAGGAGTCCAGCGGGTGGTAAAGAGACCAGATTCTAATGAAACTAAGCTGAAAGGATTCTTTATGGAAGGCAAATGGGGTTGAAGAAATAGGAATGCAGTTTAATTTACTCTATTGATTTTTTTTAAATATGTTACAGTCACTTATTCTTGATAATTCTTTGTGTCTTTGTTTAGATGACTACATCGCTATTGGAGCTGATGAGGAAGAATTAGGATCTCAAATTGAAGAAGATATCCTTTGTGTCTATGTGCATAATTGTTTTAAGTAATCTGCCAGATTAATTACAAATTTTTCTTTCTGTATAAATCTGTTCTATTTTATTTGTATTCTTCAGTTTCCATCTTGATTGTATTGTTCTGATGGCAAAGGAGAGGGTCATCCATGCCCTTTTTATTCTTTCCCTCTTCTTGACATTCAAAAGTAAGGACATGGCATTCATAGTATTTTTATTCTTTTGCCATTCAAATGAGAATGTAGCATCTCAATTGAAGTTCTGCAAAAGAGCATGGAAAACACATACTAGTAAGTGTGAAATAGGATTTCACACTTGGGGGAAACTGAGCAAAGCATACACAGTCTCCTGAGCTCATCCCGGGGAGGGGGCACCGTGGAAAGGGCTCTGGGAGAGGGGCTTTACATGTAGGTACGGGGAGCAGGGCACATTTAGGTGACAGTGTGATGGTGAGGAAATAGCCTTGTAAGAGAGGGACCTCCTCAAGGGCTCAGCCTCTGCTGTGGCCTATTCCTTTGTGAAGAATCTGCTCTAACCTAGCTTTTTGCTGAGCTGGGGGAGGAAATGAACCTTCGGGGCCACCATAAATGGTCTTTTCTCATATGATCCTCAAGGGAACTGTAGTGCTTGAGACTTTTAGGATCCTTCTTGGTAAAATTCAGATTTGGGCAAGTTAAAGCTTGTATAATAAGTTCAAACTCTTTTTCAAACGTTTTCTAACTAAGATTGAGTGCCTGAGTTTCTTTTGGAAACCATTTTAATTTGTGTGCTTCTGGCATTAAACATTAAGAAGAAAGCACTGTTCGTTCACATCCTAAAAGTATAATCACTATTATTTGCCAGTTACAAATCAAGGAACCTGGTAGAAACAGAGCCTTGTTGTTAATATAAATTTGCAACCGTTTTTGTGAGTTGCTTAGAAACTGAAGAAATTCTAATTTTGACAGAATAGAAAAATTAATTTTACCTTTATAATTTAACCTTTTTTCCTTAATGGTCTATACCTATATATCAAGAAATAAGGAATACAGACATGAAATACAAAAATAGAGTACGAAGTAGAATATCAAATCTTAAGGATGCAAAGAATCCAAATTTAAGGAAAAATGTACTGTGTGGGAATATTCCCCCTGACTTATTTGCTAGAATGACGGCAGAGGTGAGTATATCTGAATACAACATTTCCATGATGTGATTCCGTGATGTCAAGTGTAAAGTCTGTTTAAATCATAAAGTGCTATCTAAATACTACATATATAATAAACCATTATTAGCTATCCTGATGTATTTGTTTATACAATATACTACACAATTACTTAAGGACATTGAATCTTTTGGCATCAGAACTTTGTCCCTCCCATATGATTTTCCCATAAATCATTGTATGAAAACAAAATTGATTTAACTTATGGATTCATGTAAAATCGAAGAACTGAATTTCTAATTGCAAACTGACTTTGAAATCTCTAAGCTTTTTCTATGGTTAAACCCTATAAAATTGATCACATCTTACTGACTTCTTTAAATTTATAGAGAATGATGGGAAAAAGGAAATTCATAGCTGGCTGTTTATAGACATAGCTATTCATAGATAATAGATAATAGCTGTAGCGTGTCTACAGTCTCATTATTTTCTTAAGTATCCAAGAGAGTGAATTCTTCTTTCTATATAGCTAATAAAAACTGCTTTATTTTTAAAATTCATTTTTTGAAAAACTCATTAAAAATTACTTTAAACTTTGACAAAATAGAGGCCATAGTGTAATGAAATCCCATATATCTGTCACTCAGGCTTCAAGTATTTCAAGAATTTGTGCCCTTTCATCTACCCTTTTTCCTTTTTTCTTCTTTCTTCTTTTCTCATGAATTATTTTCAAGCAAATCTCAGACATGTTCTTTTACCTCTATATACTTGAGAGGTATCTTTAAAAATATATTTTTCTTACATAATGTCATCACCACTTACAGCAAAGCTATTGATAATTCTTTGGTAGTATCTAATGTCTAGTTAATAACCTTTTTTTCTGGTTGTACATTGATTTTGTATCAGGATCCAAAGTCTACACATTACCTTTAGTTTATGATTGTGCGCGCGCGCGCGCACGCGCGTGTGTGTGTGTATTGAAAATTTCTTCTACCCCTACGCCTTCTTTTTTCTTCATGACACTGACATGTTGAAGAAACCAGTTTATTTCTTCTGTATCCCACAGTATGAATTGTCTGTTTTTCCTCATGAAGTTATTTAACTTTTCTGTCCCATTTTCTGTTAACCTGGAAGCTAGTTCTATAGGCTTGACTACATACGAGTTGAACTTTTTTTCCTGCATAAATACTTCATAAGTGGTGCTTTTTACTTCATATTGTATCACATCAGGAGACACATAATTTCTCGTTGCTCTGCTCTTAGCATTCATTATGAGATTCATCAATGAATTTGGGTACTGACAATCTGTTCCTCCATTTGTAAAGTTCTTTGCCTTTTCATCTAATGTGTTATCCATCCACTGATGATCCTTGCCTGAATTGGTGGTTTTATTAGGAATTGCGAAATAGTGGTTTCTAAAGTTCTTTCACCTTCTTTTACATTTATTAGCTAGATTTCTTTGATAAAGAATCACTGTCCCTTATAAACTTAGGCTTTACTCTGTTGGTTTGGGTAGGAAAGGCAGGGTAAATGTGTAATTCTTTCCCTTTAGTTAACAGTTATCAGAATGAAGAGTTGATGTCCTAGTAACTGCCAGTGGGGGCTTTAAAAGTTGATTTTGTTTCTATTATTATTAAGCTAATTGAGCATAAAAAGCATTCAAGATATATTAGAAGACACCCATAACTGAGTATTATGCCACCTTCCTAACAGGAAATGGCTAGTGATGAGCTCAAAGAGATGCGGAAAAACTTGACCAAAGAAGCCATCAGAGAGCATCAGATGGCCAAGACGGGAGGAACCCAGACTGACTTATTCACTTGTGGCAAATGTAAAAAGAAGAATTGTACTTACACACAGGTTTGTGCTTGCTTGTAGATTTTTATTTTTATGTTAAAAATGCTTGCAATTTCTGTTTCAAAACAAGTAGTAATAATGATAATGACCAGTATACTCTGATATTTTTCAAGAGGAAATGTGATCTCTTAAGTGTAAGAATACTTCCTTAAAACTAACAGATTCCAGTTAATTGTGAATAAGCTGATCTGTTTATACTTTCATGGAAATTGTTACTGTGAAAGCTATATCAGTTAAGCAAAATTTATAATATAGAATTTAGTAAAATGGCTATGTTTTTCTCTAAGTTTAATACGCAGTTGATTATTGGTTCTTACGTAAACAGGTTATCATTCTTTTTACTTGGCAAGCTCTTAGAATTTAAAGAAAGTTCTTTGTTATTCCTCACATAGAGTGTGGTTACTTTTAGCTTAACTGGCTTCCAAATGTTTATTCCTTTTTTGTAACATATTGATGACCTTTATATTCATATATGATGTGACTAACCTTCCTTTTTGTTCTTGAACAGCTTAAAAGAGCCGTGTTACAGTTATTTTAGTTATATGTGCATATGTGAAAATGGTGTTTTATCACTCACTAATTTCATTTGTATCTATACTCTGCTAAATCAGAATTTTCCCCTGAAGGAATAACTTACTATTGTGTTTCAGGTTAATAGAGATATTTAGGGAATTTAATTTTCTACTTAACAGAAAATTAAGCACTTAAAAAATAACATAACTCACTTGGCCAGTGTTCTCAGTGGTTGAGCGTCAACCCATGAACCAAGAGGTCACTTTTTTGATTCCCAGTCAGGGCACATGCCCGGTTTCGGGCTCAGTCCCTAGTAGGGGACATGCAGGAGGCAGCCTATCAGTGTTTCTTTCTCATCACTGATGTTTCTCTCTCTCTCCCTCTCCTTTCCTCTCTCTCTGAAAATCAATAAAAATACATTTTAAAAAGTTTAACGAAAAAACATTTCTAAGCTCTATACAAGTTGTAGGAAAGAACCTTTACTTTTTTATGTATAAAAGTACTATATTTGCAACATTAAAAATCCAAAAGGTACAAAAGTTTAATCATGAGTGTAAAATTCCTCCTAGGATGACTAGTTTGTTGTGTGGCTTTCTACATGTTTTATGTATATATTTGCAAACATAAATGGTTGGGGTTTTTTTGCACTTTTCTAGACACATTGGTAGCATAGTTTATAAGCTTCTGCCACTTTTTAAAGGTGCCTACTTTATTTTCAGATATACTTTTTTAACCAATCTAAAGTCTTTTACCTTTTTGAAGTGTTTAATTTAGTCATAGTTGTATATCTGATATATACTTTATTCAAAATGCAGTAATTGTTAGAATTTAGGTTCTTGCCCCCACCCATCTTCCTCTTCCTCATAACTTAATTAAACCAAAGAATAACTTTTAACTTTAATAATGTGTTGTCAAATTCATTCAGGAGTGTATACTTTAAAGAAATAAACTTTCTGTTTTTGAAACCTTTGGTTCCAGTAACATCAGAAATCTATGATCTCGTGTAGATAAAATCTTAAAAAGTCATAATAGCTTATTTATTTATTTTTGCTGAGTTCTCTTTAATTTTTTAAAATTTTTAATTGTAAAATACACATAACTTAAAATTTACCACCTTTATCACTTTTAAATATACAATTTATTAGTACATTTATAATGTGCCAGTCTCCAGAACTCTTCCTCTTGCAAAATGGAGTCTCTATACTCATTAAACAACAATTCCCCATTCCCCTTTTTCTCCAGCTCCTGGCAACCACTAGTTCCTGAATTTGACTATTCTAGTTAGTCATATGGATAAGTGGAGTTACACAGTATCTATATTACTTATCCATTCATCTATTGATGGACATTGGGTTGCTTCCACTTTTGGGGATATTGTGAATAACACTGCTATGAGCTTGAGTGTACAAATACCATCTTTGAGACATTGCTTTCAATACTTTTGGGTAGATATATTCAGAAGTGAGATTGTTGCATCATGTGATCATAGCAGGCATTATGACCTGTCACAAACAGGTCATCCTGCTCAACCATCCAATACCCTCAGAGGTCCACGTGGGTGACCTTGGCCAGATAGAGTTCATGAAGGTACCATTGTCTGTGTACCCATGGCGTATTTCACTTAGCCTAATGCCTCCAGATTCATCCGTGTTGTCTCAGATGGCAGGATTTCCTTTTTTATGGCTGAATAAAATTCCATTGTGTGCATATGTGTGTATATATATACATATATATACATGTATATATACACACACACATGCACACACACGCACACATATACATATACATACATATATATATATATACACGCCACTTTTCTTTATCCATTCATTTGTTGAAGAACATTTAGGTTGTTTCCATTTCCTGGCTATTATGAATACTGCAGTGAACATGGGTGTGCAGACATCTTTTTGATATACTGATTTCATTTTCTTTAGATAAATACCCAGAAGCAGGATTGCTGGATTATATAGTAGTTCAATTTTTAATTTTCGTTTTTTACAGCTGAGTAGTATTCCATTGTGTAAATGTACCACAGCTTTTTTGTTTTTATTTTCAATTTTTTTGAGGAACCTCCATACTGTTTGTCATAATGGCTTTACCAATTTACATTCTGACCAGCAGTGTGCAAGGGTTCCCTTTTCCTCACATTCTCATTAACATTTGTTGTCTCTTGTCTTTGATAACAGCCATTCTGACAGGTGTGAGGTGACATTTCATTGTGGGTTTTCTTAAAAATGTATTTTTATTGATTTCAGAGAAGAAGGGAGAGGGAGAAATAGAAACATCAATGATGAAAGAGTCGTCAATGATATGCTGCCTCCTGCATGCCCCCCACTGGGGATCAAGCCTTCAACCTGGGCATGTGCCCTGACCGGGAATCAAACCTTGATTTCCTGGATCATATGTCCATGCTCAGCTGCTGAGCTACACCAGCTGGGCTCATTATGGTTTTGATTTTCATTTTCCTGATCATTAGTGATGTTGAGCTATACACAGATCTTGTATTTCTAATTGCCATCTTGGAATAGATAAGATATCAACGTTCTAGGTCATAGGAAATGGATATTTAAGACTCTTACCTTGTTGCAGTTATATTTGTCAGAATGAAATATGCTTAATTTTCATCTTTGCTAATTTGTAAGAGAAAATTGACATCTTTTAACATTTCTGTGCTTAGTGATGATTAAATTTTTTCATATTTGTTGTTTATAAAAAGTATAAGGTGTGACTCAGATGATTTCCCACTTACTGGGATAAATTAAACATGAAAAGACAAGGAAGGACTTACAAAAATGAAGTTTGGAAATGTGTGTTCTTCTGACATTAGCTTTATTTGAACTTGTTTCATGCTGTTATATATTTTATTATGGCACCATTGTGGTTATATACTTTCATGTAGAATGTTCTTATTTAGGTTGGACTTTTTATAGTATTATAAAAAGTAATATTTTTCACTTGATTTTGCTGCAGGTACAAACTCGTAGTGCTGATGAACCGATGACAACATTTGTTGTATGCAATGAATGTGGAAATCGATGGAAGGTATGGCACCTTCTTGGATTCATATTTTACTATTTATAATAGAATGATTTCTTCAGGTCTTTTCATAAGCCTATCTAGATACCTAGGTATATATATATATGCTCACACTGTTTAGTACTGTGGGAGTCTATGACTAATCATTTGTAATGGAATATACTACTTTGTACTATGTTAGAAATAAAGAATGTTAACTTTCCTTCCTTCATATTATTTTGGTGCAGGAATAACAGGATTGAATCTTATGTTTGATAATTGTATCACAGTCCTATATATACCATGCACATTCAGTTGCTTTGACTCTTTTACTTCCAGAAAATCTGCTCATATGTAATTACTTCTCTTCATAGATTTTGTTTCTGGAAAAATTACTTAGTTGAAATCCAGTGTAATGGTGTTAGTGTTATTTTAGAAATGATAGATTAACACTGTTATGGTCTGGTAGGCTTTTCACTAAGCCGTCAGATTGCCTGTAAAGTCTTGAATTAGCCCCACACAAGCAAGTTTATATTACTTAAATGGTTCATGTTTGAGTGATTTTTGTGAGCCGTGGTAGTATAATTTAAAATTGAGAGAAGGATTACATATCCTCCTAAGCTCGCTCTTATTGTTATAGATATGGGGATGTTAGGGTGGGGGTTGGGGAGGCTCACATAGTAGGAATATAGTCTTTGGGGCCAGATAGGTTTTTAGCTCCTTTGCCCCTTACCCTTACTGAACCCTAATTTTATCACGTATCAAATGCAAATAATACCTACATTACAGGTTGTGGCGAGAAGTAGTGGTAATATATTTAAAGTGCCTGATAATTATTGGTGTTCCAAAAATGCTGACTTTTATTCATTTTTGTGAAGTTGGTGCAAGATTCTTTTTTTAGTTACACTACATAGATGTTTAGGTTTGATGTTTACTTTGAACTACTCACATAGGTCAAAGCATTTTCTGAAAATCCGAAGTGAATTAAAAGTCAGACAATGGGGGCATGTCCTCCACAAATATGGTATGGAACTTTGGCCCTCGACACTATTTTAGGGGTTGAGACCAGTACCTGTTTTATTGTATATAAAGACTTAGTTCTGAGCTTGGAAAATTTCTGGTATTGAGAGTGTCTTCATGGTTTGAAATAGTGCCTCCTGTCCTGAGCTGGCAGAAGATTTCACATTGGTCTAAGAGGAATATTCACCCTTCTTTTTCCAATCCTATTGAGCAAATCTGGCTTTTCCAGATAGCTCTCTTAGATTTGTTTTGCATGATGGATTATTAACTTTATTATTAGTAGTAGTATTGTGTATATAACTATTTTGAATACAGGCAGTTTGCAGCATAAGTTCTGACATAATACCTATTGGATTTAAGAAAGTTCATTTTAATGTAGAAAGCTGATGCCTAGCATGGCTTACTCTAGAAGTTCAAATTTGGATTTTTTAACTGAAAACATTAAGAAGAGAGATCTTTTTATTATTTTAAAAATTAAATGTACCGGTATAACGTTGGTTAATAATATTATATCACTTTCAGGTGTACATTTCTATAATATATAATACATCATCTGTATATCGCATTGTGTGCTCACCACCCAAAGCCTAGTCTCCTCTGCCATCATGTGTTTGACTCGCTGTGTCCTCTTCCCCCTCCTCCAGAGAAGGTTACCCTTCTCTGGTAGCCACCATGCTGTTGTCTGTATCTAAAAGAGAGGTTCCTGGTTTAAAAAAATTTTATACTATTTCTTTAGTTATATATTCTTACTAATTCTAAGTTGGAGAAGTCAAACACTTAAGGTAGGTGATTATTTATATCTGAAAAATAGAGCGTCTTTTTAAAAAAATGCCTCTTTCTTAGCAATATAAAGTGTATGCTGTGTTAAATGGGGGAAAGGATACACCCTGTTGTCTGTATTTAAAAGTCTCACAAAATATTTCTTCTTTTTTTGACAGTTCTGTTGAATCAGAAGTATTGGCAAAATGTCTGGACCATTGAGAAAATGGATTTTGTAACTAGCTTTAAAACTACGCCAAGGAACTAGTTTTTCTGCAAATCAGATTTTTAAAGAACATGCATCCCTTGGGTTAGTCTTTGTTTTTGACATAGCGACCTTCCATAAATGCCTTCTGTAGTTTCAGATCAGTAGGGAGACTACATAATAATTGTATGGTATCTATTCCAATTTTTTTTTTTCCATTTTTATAAGTAATTGATATTAAACTTTTGGCAATTTATTTTTACCTTTTTTTCTTCTTGAAGGAAAATTACCTTTTTTCAGTCTGAAACAAACACAGTAGAAGTGTTATTCTTCTCAGTTAATACATAAATGAAAATTACATTTTTTTCCCTTATTGGCATGTACCTGCAAATATTAAAGGAGGAGAGAGGTAATATAATTATAAGTTTATTAAATGTGGTGTATACTTGACCAGCTTATCTAAATTGTACATAATATTTGAACTAGGAAATGAAATTGTTTTTAATTATATTCACAAGCCTGGGATAATTAGATATTATTTTGCATTTGTAACCCTCATCATCATTTCTTGTAATTTCTTGTACGTGTTTATTACTTCTCCTTAATAGATTTTACTTTTGGAAACATGACTTGACTTTGTTGGAATCAATTTGGTTTTGTTGTTTATTTACCTTTTTGACTTTATAGTATTTTAGTTTTGCAGAACACTGTTTAGTTTAGTAGGCTTTTCATAAATCCCAGCACAGGCAAAGAATGAAAGTATCTAATTATTTTCCCCTCATAGGAAGACATACTCGGAAGGAAATGTTAACATTTTAGTATAGTATAGTTATTATAAATAGTTCATGACTTGATTTTTATTGGGAAATCTGTACTGGCCAAGGATTAAGTTTAAGGATTATATAAATCTTCCCATATTGAGGTTGATGGAAAATATTTTGTCCTGAGTCTAATAAGCTGACTTTTTCTGTTATACAATTAATGAGGTTGTTGAACAAACTAAATATATGGGCTATAATGCAACCCATTTTACAGTATAGGTGTTACAATTAAGTTTTACTTTTTGTTTAAGTGTGTACCACTTATTCTTTTAGGAATAAGAAAAATTGATTTTCACATAGGTTCCTTAAGATATGCTTGCTCTAGCATATTTTAAAGGCCACTGTTACAAAGTCCACAACTTATCATGCTAAATCTGTATTCTATCAAACACCTACAGAAAGACCTCAGTACATGCTTTCACTCCCCTTTGCTCCCATTTTCTCATTTCTTGTTGGAAATCTATTTGATGTAATACAGAAGACAACATTTATTAAAGGTCCTTATTAAGACCCCATATATAAAAATTGGCCCCTGGTATCATTCCATCGTTACTTTGTCAGTTCACAGTTTAACCTTTTGTCTTATCATTTGAAAAAAAAAAAAGTGCATTTTTGAAAAAATGAGTTTTAAGAAGAATAAAATTAAAATAGTTTCACTTTTAAATTAAGTGATGCATTTTAAAATTTGTAATTCAATAAAGTTTCTTGTTATTAAATTGTATCACATTTTGTCATTTTATTTAACATTGAAGCTTACTTTTTTTCCTTTTGTTTAAAAAGTTCCCCTCTCCCAACTATAAGGTATTCTTTTTTTTTTTTTTTTTTAATATATCTTTATTGATTTCAGAGAGAGGACAGGAGAGGGAGAGAGAGAGAGAAACATCAATGATGAGAGTCATTGATCGGCCACCTCCTGCATGCCCCTGACTGGGGATCAAGCCGGCAACCTGGGCATGTGCCCTGACTGGGAATCGAACCGATTGCCTGGATCCCGGGTCGACGCTCAACGGCTGAGCCACGCCTGGCCGGGTTATAAGGTATTCTTAAAGTACACCTTTAATGAAATGATTTCTGCTGGTTTTAAGTAAAAACAAGGGTTGACCAGTAGTATAGAGGATGCTTCTCTTTTCTTTTTCTGAACCCCTGGTGAGATGCAGGGGTGGTTCTGAGTAGAACATTTGAGCACATCCCATGTGTGCACTTAATGTGAGAGACCAAATAGTGAGTCTTACTATTGGAAAAGACTAGCCAGTTATAAAGTAACTAGAAGTAAAAGTTATCAAGGGTAATATTTGATAATATTTATTTCCAGGATGGAGTAACTGTTAAATGAACATACAGAGGAATTAAGTTTTATGCAACTGTGGCAATTAATGAAGAACCTCCTGGGAAATCAGAAAATAACCACCTTGGGTTTTTTGCTCACCTGAGAGGTGATGAGCATTGGTTTATAAGTTTTGTTAAACCATAGCAAAAGTTCTGAAATACTTATATACACCCAAATGTTGAAATCTGTATATACATTACAAATTGAAGGTTTTAAAGTATTAACAAGACAGAAAATGAAATATCAGGCTGTGCTTTCCACTTTTATATACTTATGATTGCATAGAATGATTCTCCTTATAGGCCAAAGTGAAATTTTGGGATTTGAACTGAATTTCTCAAAAACTAAAGTTATGATTTGTGATTTTAAAGGGTTTTAATCAATTATCACCTCCAACCTCTGCAACACATTTAACTGTAGAAAATTAGCTATTCAAGAAGAATATTCCACTGGGAAATGTGATGTGAATAATCACTGAGATAAAATTCACGTATTTCTGTCAGTTTATAAATAAATAATAAATAAATACATAAATAAAAACAAAGTACCAGCATTGAAGATGCTGTTTCACAGTAAACAGAACAGAGTTACAACTTCCTAGGTAGTAATGGAAGAATTATGTTGAAGGAAAGCTTAAGTAAATTGAAAGCAGTCAAAAGTAATAGAGAAGTATATTGGAAAAATTAATCATAGCTGTAACTTAGTAAAGATGGAGTTGGTAAGTTTTTATGGAAAACTTGTCACTGCTACTACATCTTTACCACCTAGAAGAGCGCTTGACACATAGTAGGTACTCACGAAATAGGTTTTCTTGGATGTGTTTGTGTCAATGCATTACATTTTTTCCTTACTGTGCTGGAGCTGAGATGTAAAGAATGTTCCGTAGCCCTGCCAGTGTTGTTCAGTGCTTGAGCGTCGGCCCATACGCCCAGAGGTCACGGTTCAGTTCCCGGTCAGGGCACATGCCTGGGTTTTGGGCTCGATCTCCAGCAGGGGGCGTGCAGGAGGCAGCCAATTGATGTTGATGTTTCTCTCTCATTGATGTTTCTATCCCTCTCCCTCTCTCTAAAAAATAAATAACATTAAAAAAAAAAAAAGTTCCATTGGCAGAAGACCTGCACAGGAAGGCTAGATAAATACTTATTGGCAATGATTTAGACTCTAAAGGAGGAAGTGTAATGAGCTGGAGTCTTGAGGGATCTCTTTTGGTACTTCAAGTGATGCAACAGTTTTATTTTTAATTGAAAAGTAGTTTTTCAAATCAACCAGTGTTACTCTTGTACTTGTTTATCCAACTGGTGGTGGAAAATGAAAGCATAGATGACTCCTCAAATGACTTACCATGTTCTGATTCCTCTCCCCGGGTGCTATACAAAAACAGCTAATTTTTTTTTCCTTTAATAGCCATGACTGCAAATATAGAAACATTTCATATGTGATACGCCATACAGTCCAGTTAAACTTGCCCTGGTGTTTTCATAATGCAGTAACTGAGCTGCTTTGAGATAAAACGCTTTTTTTTTTACCCTTAAATATGGTTTACAATATGTAGCCAAGATATTTTTGTAATCCATTTGAAAGCATAGCTGATAGTATTTTTAAAGAAAAGAAAAAACTCACCAACACAGGAGCACTGGATTAGAATGGCACCTTTTGCCCTTTGGGCACTACTTCCCAAGCGTGTTTTCTGGTTCATTTGCAGCATACTTCTCACCTCCACGTGGCCCTGGATGGTCTCTCGTTCACAGCATCCCACCCACCCATGATCCTTCCCTGGGATTACTGTATGAAATATGGGAGAAACTATTTTTACTGGAATAGCTAAGCCAGCAGGAGCTGCATCGATCGGGCTGTACTGTTTTGCCTACAATATTCAGAGACCCTCTGTGTGTGTTGAAGTCTTGGAAAGCTGAGAAAGTTTTGATAACATCGAATGACTGGATCCAGCCTTGCAGAAGTTAGAACTACCCTCGGACTTACTGTCAACGAAAGCCAACCAATTTCCTTTGTGTTTAGCTAGTTTGAAGTAGATTTCTGTAACAAGCAACTGAAAAAAACAGTTTTAATCCTAAATAGTTTTGGATGAATATTTGAGTTAAATGTATAATGATTTTTAAATAAAAATACTGATGTCAGAACATTAAAACCTGTGAAAGCAATACGAATATTTCCAGTTAATTGCAGAAGCATAAGTGATCTGGAAGGAGCATTTAAGTCATAGGTCAGTATCAGACTGACTTCTCTCAGGATTATTTCACTGATCTGTCCATCTTCCCCCACCCCCTTAATTGCAGTCCTAACCCTAATTTTTAAATTCATCAAAACATATTCATAGACCAAATGCTTGTTAATCATCTTCCCATTAGAAATTTTTAAAATTGAGATGTAATTGACATAACATTTTATTAAAGTTAGGGGTCCAAGATTATGATTTATGTGTATATTGTGAAATGATTGTCTCAATAAGTTTAGTTAGCATCCATCACCACACATAGTTCCAAGTTTATTTTTTTTTCTTGAGATGGGAACTTTCAAGATCTACTCTTAACAACTTTCAAATATACAGTGAAGTATAACTATAGTCACCTTACTATGCATTTTTAGAACTTTCTATATTTAATTTTTTTAGACTTCCCATTCTTAGGCTAATGAAGTTTTAACGCTTGCTTTTCCTTTAGTTAATATTTTGATTCTCTCCAGAATGTTTCTCTGGGACAGTTAATTTAATGGATAGATTATAATGTCAAGGCTGCAATTTCATCTTCCATGAGATTAAGTTGGCATTACTCAAAAAATCCTGCTTGGTGACCGCTATACTTCAGGTGATTCAAAGTAGAAAATTTTGATTATGTACGTGTCAGGAAAGAAAGCTTAGATGATGTAGCTCCAAAATCAGTAACAAAACGCCACCACCACCTCACTTTGACTTGTGTAAGACAGCAGTCTCTTTATACGCATCCGAAGGCCAATTTTACATAAATGTTTACGTGGTTGTGTTATGTTCACCTTCACAAGTTCTGAGAGCACAGAGGATTGGTCGAAAGCCATTCTTAACAACCAACCTGTGAAACCGGTTTTATTATTACCTTTGTCTTTTAGGTCAACATCATGACCTAGAGAAAATGACCTTCCTGGCTCTGTAATTGCTGTTTTCCATGAGTTGTTTGTGTGTGCTCGTACCGGACTACTGAGTCCTTGGTAGGAAATGGGCACTCAGAGTGGTTAAGAGCATGGGCTTTGGATCTGCTCAGACTCAACGTCGTAGACGACAGACTAGCCGTGGGACTTGGACCGAGGTGCTCTGCCTCTGCCTCATCTGTAAGGAGCAACACCATCCTGCCTTCCAGGGTTGTGGGTAAAGACTAAAGACCTCAGGATACTACCCAGCTCAGTGAGTGAGAGGGTTTTTTGGAACGATCGTCATCACCGCTACAAATGGGTGCGCATTATACAAATCCTACAACTTGCTTTTTTAATTCAGCGGCTTACCTTAGACACTGCCCGCCGACGCATGTAGATGCATCACATTCACTTTCACCACACAGCGATCTGTGCATCTGTAACACTCTCTTTTAAAATACTCACCGTGGGTGTTTTGTTCTGATGTTTTCTAGGTGAGCGTCTTAGACGTTTAACTGCTCAGCTAGTGGATATGCACACTGAGAAGGACAGGTATTGCCAGATCGCTTTCCAAAAAAGTGATAGTTTGTTCACCCACCCGTCAACAGAGCATGAATGCCCATTTCCTGACCCTTTGCTAATATTGGATATTATCGATCCTTTTGACTTTTGCAAATCTAGGGGGAAATAGTAACCGCTATCATCTCGTTTTAACTTATGTTCATATATTTGTCTTTTTGTATATATTATACTCATCTTGTTTCTGTTTTTATTATTAAATATATATTGATGTCAGAGGGAGGGAGAGGGAGAGAGAGAGAAACATCAGTGATGAGAGAGTCATTGATCAGCTGCCTCCTGCACCCCCCCCCCCCCACTGGGGATGGAGCCTGCAACCCGGGCCTGTGCCCTGACCAGGAATCGAACTGCGATCTGGATCCTAGGTCGATGCTCAACCGCTGAGCCATGCCGGTTGGGCTTTTCTTGCTTCTTAACCAATTCTTCTTACTTACTTTTTTGTCTATAGGGTTATTTGTCTTTCTTATTAACTTTTAGGCACTTCTAATGCATTCTGCCTAGTAATCTTTAGTCTTTTATAGCCTAATATTTGTGTTTTAATTACTTTTATGTTGTCTTTTGTGGCACAGAATTAAAATTTTAAAAATACCCAATTTATCAGTATTTTATGGTTTCTAAATTTTATGTTTAGTTTAGGAGGACCTTTTAACCTCAGGTTATAAAAACATTGCCTAGATTTTCTTCCAATATTCTTATAATGTTCTTTTAAAAAGGCTTTTAGATCTTTAAATCTTTTGGAATTTGTATTTGTTTATATACACATTTTTCCAAATGGAGAGCTATGCAACCTGACAAAATCAGCTTGACAAATTTTACTTTTAAATTTACAAAAAATCTTGGAATTGCATTGAATTTGTAGGATACTTTGGGAGTGACTTTAGGATTTATTCATATACATAGATGGCCCTACAGGTTAATCCACTGAATTGGTCTGTAGTGAGTTCTATAGTCGCATAGATATTGGGCTGTGATATCTTTCTGAGATGTGACACATTGTAAAACAAATTTGAAATGGGATTTTTAATTTATAGCTATGGGAAGTTCAGTTTTCGTGTGAAAACTCTCGGTTCGGTTCTACGTGTGTTGAACGCTGCTCTAAGCCAGACATAGTCATGCGCCATGCATCCCGTAGCCCAGTTCCTCATGGCTACACTACTTGCTACAGTTTATTGTGGCTGCCATGGACCCACCTGTCATCCTTACCGGAATGAAAACTACCAGAGGGCAGGGTTTATGCCTTAATCACAATCATGGCCCCTTTGTCTAATGAAAAATATGAGACTCCTGGATCTGGAATCAAAAGCACATGTAAGGGGTTGATGCCTTGAAAAGGAGGGGAAACATACTATTCTCTGAGAAAGGACTGAGTGAGGCAGGAATAGACGCTGATCTATACATATTTACAGGCTACACAGGAAGTTGAGGGGGTTAGGGACACAACTGTCATAGAGTAGGAGGTAAGATGGACTTAGGTTTGGGATTTGAACAGAGTAACTCAGAAATCATCAGGCTGAAGAGCCAGGTGAGGGAGATGACCAAGGGAAGAGCGTCCCATGCCCTGGCTGGCGTGGCTCACTTCGTTGGGCATCGTCGCATGCACGGGAGGGTTGCCGGTTGGATTCCCGGTCAGGACACATGCCGGGGTTGTGGGCTGAATCCCCAGCAGGGGGCGTGCAGAGGTAGCCAGTGGATGCTACGCTCTCCCATCGATGTTTCTCCCTCTCCCTTCCTCTCTCTCTAAAAAAGAAATCAGTAAAAATATTTTTTTAAAAAAAGAGCAGAGTATTCCATTGAGGGCTGAAGCATGCTGTGGGCTCTTGCAAATTAATTTCTTAACCCACTACTCAAACCATTCCAGCTTTGGGTGTCTTTCATGGTCACCTCGTTTTAGATGTCTTTCCCATTCATTGTAGTGATGAGCTTCTTCGGGATGTTTAGGTCTACAAAGCAGTATTTTTACCAGTAAGCTATGAAGTTATTTCATTTGCCTATCATAAAAATAGTGGAATTTCAAAACAAAATCCTCTGCCCGGCTGGGTGTGGCTCAGTGGTTGAGCATCGATCAACCTAGGATCCAGGAGACTGAAGTTCGATTTCAGTCACGGCACATGCCTGGGTTGCAGGCTCCATCCCCAGCAGGGGGTGTGTAGGAGGCAGCCGATCAATGACTCTCTCATCATTGGTCTCATCATTTCTGTCTCTCCCTCCCCCTTCCTCTCTCTGAAATCAATAAAGATATATTAAAAAAATAAAAACAAAATCCTTGTGTGGGAGCTAAAACATATCTTGCATGCATCCCTACTTACTTAATCTTGTATTTCCCAAATATTTACATGTGAAAAAGTAAAGATTGAGGTAAAACTCTTGTGCTTTATTTTTTAGGGTGAAAATGCCCATATTTCTTTCAATAATAAAATGCTTATTTCAAAGTTTTGTTATGAACATGACCAAGTTGTGAACTTAAAAATCCATTTGTTAGGTTGGCAGATCCTGATAAAATAATGGTAAATTTTCAACAAAATCATTTCCTACTCACTATTCTCTTGCCAAGCACCTGACACTGATGCACTCAGAGCACAGTGCTTTATATTAACATGGACAGATACACACGCACATGTATGTATCTACATACATATATTCTAAGATGAAGTAGGACCCCATTTTTTCACAAGAAGTGGTCACATCTTTATGAAATGGGAATTTGGGTCCTGTAATGGCACTGGTAAGTGAAATATCCAAAACTGAGCTTGAGGGAATGAAGGAGTAGTTGAGAAACACCTGAATTTCTTTGGAAGAGAGTAATCAGGTACTGAACTCAGGTAGAACGAAAGCAGTCCTGTGTGCTCCAGTGGATGGACATGCTCTGGGCAGATGGAGTCTTCTAGTGTATCCTTTGCCATTCAGAACATGCTACTGTTATTGTAAATGTAAATATACTATCTTTCTAAGACAGCCAGACCCATTTTTTCAAAAGTATCACTAAAGGTGGCTACAATTTATATTATGAATCTATAGCCTTCTGTGGAAGGAAGCATCTGTTATTAAAATAGCCCAGTATGACTCCAGCAGAAGACACGGACTGCTACCTCTAAATTCCCTGTACTAGACGTAGTCCATGAGTTTTTATTATTTTATTAATAATAAATACAGCTGATAACATCCTATCCTTCAACTGATTTCTCAGCTAAGGACTGGAGCAAGTCTTTATAGACAGCAGAATTCATGAATCGGGGATATGAGTCTCTGTGCATTAAGGTGTAAATCTGAAGCTGTGCGTCATCGAATATGTGTTGGGATGGCTCCACCATGTTCCTGTTGATGACTTCTCTTACTCGGGAGTCTAAGCTGACCTGTCAATAGAAACAAATAAGAGTTGTATTAGATACGTTTCTCTTTGGAAATCCATCCCAAACTCCCATAGCTTGTTTCAGTTTTTAAAAATCCCAAACCAACCAAGGTCATCCAAAAATCTAAGCTCCCAAAAGAAAAAGTGGGTGCATAATGAACAGTGGTTCTCAAACTTCAGTGGCATCAGTTGGGTCCTCCATGAAGAATACGTCTGGGGAGGGGCTGATCATGTATATTTCTCACAAGTTCGAGGTCGTGCTAATGGGGATCACACTGCTTTAGAAAACAGCAACATTGCTTTGCTTATTTAAAATGAACATACTATGTCCTTTGAAGAAAAAGGTAGTGTGCCTAGACTTACCCGTTGCTAATTTCCTAATAGCAGTAGGGTAAACCCTGGAGGTCCCAGGCTGTAGCTGCTAGAACACAAATGCAGATTCCCAGGAATGAACACCAGGCTGGCTAGTGAAGGGGAGGCTGACTCAGAAGCACTGTCAAGGGTTCAAATCATGGGGCCTGTGTTTAAACCCTTACACTGTCCCTGCTAGTTGTGAGGACTTTGCAAAGTAAACTGTTCCCTAATGAACTTCAAAAAGTGGAGATGATGATAGTTGGTGAGATTTAAGGAAAATTTATTTAAAGTGCTTGGAATTCATTCAGTCCTGAGGGGAAGTTGGCTCTTCTTGCGCTGATGCTGGCCCATCCTAGACAAGGCTGTCTCACAGAGCAGAGCAAGCTCCTGGGCTCAGACTTCCCCACAGGGCACCAGACAGACAAAAGTACAGGCCAACGTGTCAAATATGGACTCACGCCTCTTCTCTTCAATGTGAAGAACCTTAGCAGACCATCTTGGCGCCAGAGGGTGGTTCTAATGCTATGCAATGCACATTTGTTTAATATAAAACTCAAACTATGATTAGCTGAATCATTAAATATTGGTGGCAGTGACTATCTTTCCAGATGCATATATCCACCCTCCTCTTGCAAAGCCCCTTTTGCCTAGCCACAGGTAACTCCAGCCTAATACATTCAAAACAGCATCTCCAGATCTTTTTCTGTGCAGCCCGTGAAGGAATGGAACTATTTGTTCCCACCCAGTTCTGTGTCCTGCTCATCCCTCACTTTCTCTCTGGCTCTATATTCAGTAAGCAAGTCCTGGTGACTTTGCCCCTTGAACACCTCTTGAGTCCTGGTGACCCTACCCCTTGAACCCCTCTTGAGTCTGCCCGCCTCTTCCCTCCTCTCTGCCATGCCCCCTTGTGGAGGTTCACTCGTGATTTACTGCTGCATTTCTTGTCCAGCCTTTACCTAACTGGTCTCCTGATGTCAATCTAGTGCCTCTCCGAAGCAGCACTCCATGGGATCTTTCTAAAGTGCAAACCCTGCCTGACACTCTGCCTTGAGCCCTTGCACTGGCTTGCCATGCTCTCAGGATCAGGTCCAAAGCTTACAAGTTCCAAGTTGAAACTTAGGAGCCCTTTTATGGTCGGCTACACTTCAGCCACACCAAGCTATGGACACTTTTCACTGAGATGGGACTCAATACATTTACCCTTGGCCCATCTAGTCCTAGCCTCTGGGATGTCTTCATCTGTTGTGTTTCTCGCAATTTCCTTCCTACTATCCTTCGTCCGTCTCAGGCCTCTCCCAGTGTGTCTCCCTCATTCCTGCCCCACCCTGGAGATGGCTCACCGCACCGGCCCCTGTTAGGACCCTGAGGTGTTGGCTCGTCCTTCATGTCACTCTGTCCCCTTGTGGATGAGTTCCCTGAAAGGAGATGCCCTGTTTCATTAACTTTATATTCTTAGCACATAGTAGGAAATAATGAATGATTTTGTAATGAGAGCTACAAGGCGCTTAGTTTTGAGACCAACCTCACCTCCTAGATTTTGGAGTCGAAAGAACAAAGAAACTCTGGGAGATGAAAACTTTCTTGATTTCGCGCCTAACTTCTCTGATACTAAGAAAGGACGCCCTGGGGAAAACCTTTGAAGCATCAGTATCATGTTAGTGGTGCCACCATATAAAATAAAGATGCTTATAAAAAAGATTTTGCTCAGAATAAAAGGATAATTTTATTTAAAGACATGCTTATAGGGTATACTATTTTAAAATAGTATTAACAGTAAAATGCATAGACTACCCCTTCTGGAGACTGATGGAAGTTCTGAATACTTTTTCCAGAAAAATGCATAAAATCTTTCACAGATTTCAGGCTGTCCCTGGAGCCCATTTGTGGGACCATGGTCACGGGAATTTGAATACAGCTGATCCTTGAACAATACGAGGGTTAGGGGCCCTGACCCCATGCAGTAGAAAATCCAGGTATAACTTTTAACTCCCCCAAAACTTTACTAATAGCCTCCTATTAACTGGAAGCCTTACTGATAACATAGTCGATTAACACATATTTTGTATGTATATTATATACTAAAATTCTTACAATAAAGTAAGGTAGAGAAAAGAAAATGTTATTAAATGACATGGAAGAAAAAATATATTTACAGTACTCTACTGTATTTATTTGGGAAAATTGCACAGTTGAAACCAGGGTTGTTCAAGGGTAACTGTACTATGAGTAGTAGGTGGACTGATTTTTCTGTGTTTTGGAGTAGCTGTAACCGTGGCAGGCGACCCAACACTGAAGGGTTACTTTAGCCAAGGCCTCGGGACACAGCCTTTCGGTAGGTACATACCTCCTTAGGAGAAAGAATAGAAATGTAGTCTTCATATATCGTCCTTGCCTTTTCCTCAATAGTGCTTTCGTTCGCTTCCTTTTTCAGCTCCTCACAGGCCATCCAGAAAAGCATATTTTCTTCACTGAATTCTGTCCGGAGGAATTCCCGGAAAGCGTTCCTTCCGGCCGGGGTGAGCATGACCTTGTCGAAGGACTGGGCCCAGGCGCTGACCTCTTCCAGGGTGGGCGTGGGGCTTCGCGGCGCCAGAGAGGAGGAGAAGGGGGCCATGTTATTTGCAGTTCGTCCGCATTGCATCCCTGGAAGCCTAACTTTTTCCCCTCTGAGAATGAGAATGAGCTTAGGTCCTTGCAGGGAGGGGAAGAGCTGTTCCTGTTTTCTTAAGCCTTTAGCAAAAACAAGTGAGTTTGGTGCTTTCAAATTGTTTCAAATTGGGTTGCAGGGCTACTGCCCAAATGCTTGCAAGCCAAATTGCTAGGATAATTGCTGAGAACACGCTTGTTTATGTCTACGCACATCCTGGAAAAGGTTTTAAATTATAGAAGTAAAGAAAACCCCTGTAATCATCTGAGCAAACACTCCCCAGTCAAGTGGCGGAGCTAAGTCAGCCCCGACCACACTGACTTCTAGAATAGCAATGGGGCAGAGCCTATTGAGTATTTTTTAAAACTCAAAAGAGAATTTTAAAGAGGAGAAAAGAATATAAGTTATATAACTGCAGGTTTTAAACGGTGACAACAAAAACGAGCATTTATGAATTCACCACTTACTTTCGGAACCAGGTAAATAGCTGTGCTTGCCTTGGCCCTGCATGCACACTGCTCTCGGACTCCCAGGCCCTGAGGGAACCACTGTTCCTGATTAGGGGTTTTCCCTGTTTTATTTTATTTTTTTAAATACATTTTTATTGAGTTTTTTAGAGAAAGAGGAAGGGAGAGGGAGAGAGAGAAACATCAATGTTGAGAGAGTCATTGATCGGCTGCCTCCTGCATGCTTCCTGCTGGGGATCGAGCCCGCACCCGGGCATGTGCCCTGACCGGGCATCCAACCGTGACCTCCTGGATCCTAGGTCAATGCTCAACTGCTGAGCAACACCGGCCAGGCTGTTTCAGTTGCTTTTTTTACTTACATTTAATTATATTGAAGTCAGAAAACACAGTCTGTTTAACAATGGTCTTTAATATTTCTTTTCCCTTACCCTTTTCACCCTCGTTTCTATGTGTGTATGTATCCCCAAACAATGTATTTGTTAGTTGTGTGTTTTTTTAACTTTACAAAATGGCTTCTGTAACTTGCTTTTCTCACCCAACACTAAGTGTCTAAGATCCACCCACACGGCTGTATGTGGCCAGAAGAGTCCCCGGGAAGGGTTCACCTCTAGTTTTCCATTCTTGCACTACTCTCATCTGATTTTGGTCTCGCTCTTACACTGGCCTCCTAGACACTGGGGTAAGTTATACAAGACGTGTAACCTTGGGATGACCAGTTCCTGAAATGTTCTGTGGAACTAATCTGTAAAACCAGCTGGATCCAGTGTTATTTTGTGGGAAGGTGTTATTGGGTTGAATTGTGTGCCCTAAAAATATATATATATGTTGAAGTCCTAGCCCTCAATAACTCATGATGTGACCTTATTTGAAAACAGGATCTTTGTAGATGTAACCAAAGTAAGATGAGGTAACTGGAATGAGCCCTAATCCACTACGAGTGGCGTTCTTGCAAACAGAGGGAAGGCAACGTAAAGACACACAAGAAAAAGACAGTCATGTGACCGGCAAGAAATATCTGTAAGACAAGGAATGCCAAGGATTGCTGGCAACTGCCAGAGAAGCTAGGAGAAGCAAGGGAAGATTCTCCCCAAGGGCCGTCGGAGGGCGTGGCCCTGCTGACACTATGATTTTGGACTCCTGGCCTCAAGAAAAGTGTGCACTTCTGGCCTCAAAATAATAATAATATTCAAAAAAATTAAGAAAAAATAAAACAGAGAGATCCCATGTACCATTTGCCCTGTTTCCCCCATCGTAGCATCTTGCAAAACTGTAGTACAACCTCACAGTCCCCCTGGACATTGCTGACAGTTGAATTCCACATACTCATTTTTGTGATTCCATCTTTAACTGGTTTAAAGATTTTTGAGATCATTATATTTATTACAGATACTTATAACATCTTAGTCCTTTGGGTTCTAAATCCAAGTGTTGTTTCTACTTAATCTTGTTTGTGGTGGGTTGTTTCCCTTTAGTTTCATAATTTTTGGTCGGTCTTAATCTTTGGCAAAAAGCGTGAGTGGAAACAGGATGTTTGCTTTCCTCCAGAGAGGATGTGTGTTGGCTTCTTCTGAGATCTAGAAGGTGTTACCGACACAGGACCATTTCAGCTCCTTTCAGAGATCAGGGCTTAACCCGGAGTCTCGATTTCAACACCTTGCCCTCACCCCACCCTGGACTTGCCCTTGGAGACAACCCTTCTTTCCTGTGCTTAGCAGTCACTAATCAGGGTTTTGCTTACTGTTTATTTGGTTTTATTTTTCAGGTACTTTGTCATTTTTCTTATTTCCTGTGAGCCCAGAAGTGCAAAAACTTTTAGATTTATGCAAAATCTATGGAACTGATTTTTCTCCCTGCCACACAATAAATTAAAAGGAATTCTGCAGTGACATGTGTTCTGTATTATGACCTGGTATTACAAAATCGCAGTTACAGAAACTGTGTTTATTGAAACATATAGTGCAAAAAAATAATAAGGTATAGAGTGCCAAAAAAATAATAATAAGGTAGGCATGTCTGTCAACTTAGAGAGCTAAACAAATGAGATTTTACCTTTCTTCGCAGGTTGGAGGGTCGTCTCTTCCGAGTTCATGGGAAGCCCTCCTGGGTCTCTGTTCTTGGTTTCTAACAGTGAGACTACACAAAACGAGACATCAGCATGTCAGTTGAGATCATTCTGCAGCAAAGGAAGCTTTTAAACAAATATTCTAAAGAGAACTCCAGATTGCCAAGCAGAACTTCTTTCTTTTCTTCAAAAAATGACCCCGATTGGTTTTCTTTAGAAAACTGAAAGTATGACAATAAAGTATTAGCAAAAATAAATTATATTTATGATACTGAGGTCTATGCTAATCAAGGGAGAGTTTAGATTTAGAATAATGTTTCTTTTCATAAAAACATGTCTATTAGAAAGTAATAAAAAGGTAAGGGTTTTCATTTCTTTTTTGTTGTTTTTCAAATATTTTAATTAATGAATTAATTTTATTTCTTGCATCTTGAAAACAAGTACATATTCTCCAGACTTTGTTTGCAGTCAAAATGGAGGTTTTATATATTTATAGGTACACATACAAAAGTATCAGAGAGACCCAGGAAAGTGCAATAGAAATCTATTGCATCATTCAAGAGAGTTTAAGTTTCCTTATATACATTTTGTACATAACTTTGCAAATTTTTTCCAAGTATTTTTGTTGTTATTGTAAATGGAATTTTCACTTCCATCTCATCTTCTAACTGGATATTATTTGTACATATGAAGGTTATTACTTTCTTAATAGCTTTATTGAACCATCATTTATAGATCATAAAGTTACACGTTTAAAGGGTGCAATTAAGTGTTTTTTAGCATAATCACAAGGTTGTACAACTATCACTACTATCTAATTTCAGAACATTTTCATCACCCTAAAAAGAAGCCCAGCCAGCTCTGGCTGGTGTTGGCTCCGTGGGTTGGAGCATTGTCTCGTGGACTGAAGGGTTGTGGGTTCGATTACCGGTCAGGGCACATACCCAGGTTGTGGGTTCAGGCCCCCGTTGGGCCGTGTATCTCTCTCTCTCGCTCTCTCTCTGAGGAAGAAACATCGATCAGCTGCCTCCTTCACGCCCCCTATTGGGGATCTAGCCCGCACCCAGGGCATGTGCCCTGCCTGGGAATCAAACCTGTAACCCTTCAGTGCCTGGGGCAATGCCCAACCAACGGGGCCACCCCAGCAAGGGCCTTGTTGAATTATTTTGTGCTTGCATCAGTTTAGCCATAGTTCTCTTGGGGTTTCCAAGTATACTCTCGTATCATCTGCAAATAGGTAGAACTACTGCGTATTTCCAGTTTTTAGGACTCAGGTCATTATCTCTGGCCTCGTTTCATTGACTGACACCTACAGCACAATGTTAGGAGAGTAGGGTTGCATGGACATTCTCACCTTGTTTTTGATGTCGGCAGGAATGCTTTTAGTTGCCCATTGACATCAAAACGGATTTTTATCAATGATTATTTGAGCTTGCTTTACCTTTCTATCACTACTGTACTATCTTTTCTATTCCTTTTTTATATCTTTCCTTAACTCTACACCATTTTGTAAGTCTTTCAGTCTATTTTCAGCACATCTGCTTATGAATTTTCAGTGATTTTGTGTGTGTAGCTCTATTTTTCCTTAAATGCAAAATCATTAGAAACTCAGCAACTCTCCTGACTTGTTGCTTTCATGATGACAGGGCTAAAAACTTCCACTAAATAATGGTTCCTTAAAACAAAACAAAAACAGACTTGAGAGGCACCTGGGTGGTGTTCTCTCTGCAGGAGCATTAATACTGCTTGACTTCCTAGGCTCTTTTGTCAGCAGAAAACATTACTACACAGTAAGTATGAAAAAGCAAAGAGAAGAAGGGTGAATTTGACACAATATTCCTAAGAGAACAGGAAGTTATGTTGTTAACTAAATACGCAATATTTATTGAACTGTTGACATTTTTTCCATGTCTCATTTTTTAAAAAATAGAAATATTTAAGGAGACAATGTATTCTTTAAAAAGTGAAGACTATATTTTGTGTCAATTTTTTAAAACCTGAGTTAAATTGTTATTGGTACCGTAAAACAAGAAAATGTGAATCCAAGCCAAAATAGTTTCTCACCATTCAGTAAAGGAAGAACCATGGTTAGATACATTTTGGTAAATTTTTGAGTTATCAAATGGAAAAAAAAAATCTTCAGTCTTCTAGAAAGGAAAAAATAAGTTTATTGTCAAGTGATTAGCAATCTGCATGACTTCTTTTATAAAATGAGATACCAGAAGGCTGGCTATAAAACAGAGTTTTGCAAAAAATAATACAAAGGCTTTGAGAACATATTGCCATTTACCTTTCTTAAAAATTGACGTTACTATGTATTGTCAACATGGATAAACCTCTGGCTGTGTACTTTTTCCATCCCATTTCTCCTCTGTCCAACCCAGAGATAAATACCATCATTAATTTGTTGTTTACTTGACCATACATCGTTATGTTAGTCTATATACACATGTATAAATATATAAATATAAACATAAATACACAAAGATATTTTCAACTTTGTAAAAATGTTTTTATGTACTACGCATTGCTTTACAATTTGCTCAGCTCCGCTCCCTCTCCTCCCAATCTAGCACATGAACTTAAATGCTGTGTGGTATTGCATTGTATAACTAACTATACCACACTGCAGTCTCCTGTCCATAAGCTTTGGGGACATTACACCATCAGTCCCATGCATTGTCCAGGACAAGGTCGTGCCCTCCTAAGGCAGCTGAGAATGGAGGGAGAACAAGGTAAAGCAGCTGGGAGTCTCACCTGTACCCGGATATCTTTGTACATCTCTCAGATAATTATCTCTAATCATCTCACTGAGACTGATTAGCAGAGTGAAAGAGTGAAAAGTGGGTCTACACCCAGTCTCTTCACAACTGGTGGGTGTTTGCCCCCTCGGAGGGTCCTAGGCAGTCCCGTGCGTAGGGTGTGTCAAGGTGTTCCTCTCCTCCAGTGTCCCTCCGTCCTCTAGATTCCTACTTGAGGATGGCGTCTTGCCTTGAATGTCAGACTGCTTAGCCTTTGTCAGCCCTGTCTCCCCAAATCCCCACTTGCTGTCTGGATTGTGTCCTGAACGGACACACTGCCCAGCATCACGAACCCATTAGTCCTTAGAGTGTCATTTGCTCCGTCTCATGCACCAGATGGACCTTCTTGGAAAGTAACACTATCCCACGCCCATGGGAGCAGACCAAGCTTTCCCGGACATTTCATTTTCAATCTCCACCCCCACCCCCAATTCTGTCACTACTCTTTATCAGTCTCTATATCAGTTTTTCACTGGATAGTGAGGGACTGGTCCAATCTGTAGTCAAGCTTATGTAAATTTATAATAATTGAATTGCCTAGAGTTATGTACACATTTGGCCTCACACTAAGTGCTTTTCATATCCGATATTTCAGAAATGCAATCTAATGTTCCTATGATTTCAAAGAATAAATCATATACATTTCTCTAGACTTTTAACTGTGTGACTCAAATAGCAAAGGTGTTTTAGATTCAAATCTTACGTCTCTCTTTTTAAGCAATGATTGTGTTTCTTCTATCAGTAAGTTAGCCTATGCTTTTAGATTTTTTTTTCCTGCTAGGCATATATTTTTACATTTTTCTTTATTAAAAAACAAAAAAATTAATAAGGCAGCAGAAGATAAAACTCAAGCTCTTTGTGCTCCAGAACCTTGACCTTTTAGGCCCATCTTAAATTCTAACTCATCCACGAAGCCTATATTACCAAGTAGAGTTCCTTGAGTTCACTCCTTTCTAGTCATCTAGGCGGCGTTTCTGACCAAATATTAATGTTCAATCATCAACTGCCTCCGATTCTTCTTTAGTTGTTTTCTTTTAACAACATCAGCCTGATTTCAGGAATGTGAATATAGGTCCCTTCAGAGCTAAGGCTCCTTCACGGAACCCAAGTCAGTGTCAGGCATGCGGTAGTTGTTTAAAGGGCACTGCTGTGCCACAATTGGGAGGTACAGTTTCTCAGCCAGAAGCACGTTAGTTACAAAGCCCCAAACCTCACCAAGAACAGCTACAGCAGCAGCACCAACAGAAGCAACAAGCGTTGGATCCTCGGCTCCCCGCTCCGCGCTGGCCCGGGAGGGAGTCTGACGTCTCCTGGGCTGCGGGCATCTGTCGCTTCCGCATCTCCATCCGTTCTGAGCCCATCAGCTGCAACAGTGAAGGGAAAAGGGGCTGGGGCGGGCGGGCAGGGTGACCCCAACATAAGCTTGGAGATTCAATTGTTTGGATCATTGAGAAGATGCAGTGTGACTGTATCCTGGTCATTCCCGCTAATTCTGGTAAAATTTGGTGCTTAGAATTAATTTATAAAACATTTATTTGATGTCTAGCATCTGCCAAGCAGATTTTAGGGACAAGATGATGAATGGAGGGTCCCTGCCCCAATGCACTCATGGTTGAGTAAAGGAGAGAAACACCAACATCACAGACATTGGAGACATGCAGTAAAAGCTCCAATCGGGTCATTTCCCAGCTCCAGGATTCCCTTGGGCTGAACCCATGGGGAACAGTTGAATCACAGCTGCCCACGAGGCCAGGGCACGGATATGGGAGGAAGCCACACCAAAAATGCCAGGCGCCCACGAGGGAGAATGGTGGGGGTGGCTGCACTTAGTTATAAAATAAATAAGTCACAGAGATGTAAAATACAGCACAGGAATAGAGGCCATAATTTTGTAATAGCTTGGTACGGTGATGACAGATGGTTACTAGACTTAACGTGGTGATCACTTTGTATGCGATGTAAGTGTCCAATTACTGTGTTGTATCCTGAAACTAATACAATGTTGTATGTCAACTATACTTTAATAATAATAATAATTTAAAAAAGGAAGTCCTGGGGAGGCCACCTGGTTCTGAGGCCCCACTGCCATATTCAAAGTTTTACTAGCTGGGAAACCTTGAAGGAGTTACCCCACTCAGCAATGCAAAGCACTTAGCGCCCGCCTGCTGTGTAGCGTTGCTCAGTTATTCTCGGGGAGAGAGGCAGGACTGCGGCCTGTGGCCCATTCAGGTCCCTCCTGCCACCTGCAGGGACAGTCACACTGCCACTGGAAACAAGGTCTGTGCCGTTCAGCCCCTCTCCTTTTTCCAAGGAC